>NW_024096577.1:600000-1200000 GCF_016545835.1 Crotalus tigris
TTTTTGTCTTCTGCATCCTTCCTCCACACATTACAATCGGGATCACCGATGTGAGTGGAGGTGGGATTATGGTCTCCTCGAACGTCATGACGTTCCTCTTCTGCTCCCCTCCTCCCTCCAATGCTTCTCGTTCTTGCATGCGTGTGGTACAGGTCTTTAGAGTCAATGGGTGCTGCCAATACGGGGTGCGGCAAGATGATTTCACAAGCCCCACCCCCCCACGTGTTCTTCCGTCCGGGTTCACTCTTCTCCCTGCTCCCTGATATATTATCATAAAAGACAGGAAAAAAAAAGAATTGACCTTTGGAAAGGACTTTCTGAACTCACTGAGAACATCTAGTGGCGAAAATGTAATACTGCAACTTTGTTTTTATCTCTTATGAACTTTAAAACATTAAAGATAAGCTGTGCACCTGTGAAGCTGTGGGGGTGGATGTTTCTACACTAAACAAAGCCTCTACAAAAAAGAAAAGGAGATCTCCTTTTAAGCATTAGTATTAAAATGGAGAAACCTCAGATACAACTGAATTCTGCACTTATAGTGGAAAAGATTTATGAGGCCACTGTAGAAATTTGTGCTACATTTAAAAATTGTATTTTAGAATTAAGATCCAGAGACTCTACTATATTTGCCCAAAATGATGTCCTGGTTACAACTAATTATGGCATAAATCAAAATGTGCCAGAAGAGGAATTTACAGAGGTAGAAGTGGAATCTATTTCATCTGACAATCCCTTCTCCAGCAATTTAGACAACCAGAAGAAGCAAAGACCAAGACTTCAAAATACAAAGCAACTATATCGCAAAGAGAATAGAAAAAGACGTTTACTGACAGAGGAAGAGATCTATATTCTCTCAAAGATTATTACAAGCAATAAGAATTGACCTATTGGTTGATGGAGAAAAAAGATGTTTACTACAGAGAAAGGGACATACATTTGTTCAAAGATTCCTACAAGCATCGAGAATGGACTTACTGGTTGAAAGGGAAGCATCTTTATGGAAGTCGGTGTGGCAGAGAAAGAAACCCAGAATTAGACTCAAAAACAAATTTAAAAACGTTTAATGGAGTAAAAGGCAATGTTGTTATTATGGACTGTTTTAAGGATAATGATTTAGAGTTGAAAAATGCAATTATACACATGCGTGTTTAAATTGTTAATCTTTAATGGAGTAAAAGGCAGTGTTGACTTCATGGATTGTTTCAAGGATAATGAATACGGAAAAATGCAATTATATACATGTGTGTTTAAGTTAGTAAAAACTATCTAATGGATTTAAAGGCAATGTTGGTTTTATGGATTGTTTTAAGGAAATGATTTAGATTTAGAAGTAAGAAATCTACAATTATATATATGTGTGTTTAATTTTGTTTGATGACTCTTTTGTTTTATAGAAATTTGATATGGAATTATGAAAGTTAAATGTGGAGTGAAAAAAGAAACTTGGCTTTATAGAGACTAAGAATGTACTCCTTGGAATAACAGATTGATTTAGACTGGAATTTTTGAAATGCTTAATTAATTAGGAGATTTTTGTGTATAATAATATGTTTTGATATGGTATGATAATTAATTAGATGGAATTTGGTTTTTTTTTAATGAATGGAAATGAATTAAGTCAAAGACTACTATAATTAACAAAAATGGAATTATTGACTGAAAGGTTAAGGATCATGATTTAGATTTAGAAATAAGAAAACTATAACTATATACATGTGTAATGTTTAATTACTTATGAGATGTTTGTGCATAATATGATTTGATAAGATATGATAATATTGTTTTCTTTCTTTTTATTAAATTAGTTATTATTGGAAGAAGAAATAAATAAGATTGGTGATAAAAAAGGGATGAGAGGGATTAAGAATTTGAATATATTTGCAAGAGGTATTTGAAGTGATAATATGCTGATGTAAAACACTATCTGACTATGGTAATTGAAATCGATTTTAAGTTTTAATAAACAGGTTTAGTAGTAATAGAAATTTAGGATAGAAAGGAAATGTATTAAATTTACTATGTTACTTGAGGGAAATAGAGAGATGATAGTGAATGTATTAAGTTGAGCTGTTATTGTGTGATTTTATGTTGGAATCTTTGTGTACCCAAATACCACGGTGTGTCTTAAGTACTTTTTTGTTAAAACTATAAAACCAATAATATATATATATATATATATATATATATGTAGGTCTTTGGTTGTTCGGGTTTTCTCCCGCGTAAAATTGGAAGTGTCTTGGCGACGTTTCGACGAAGTCCCATTCGTCATCTTCAGGCTGGTGTTTTCAGCTTCGTGCTTCGAGCAGCAATGAAGCACGAAGCTGAAAACACGAAGCACGAAGCTGAAACACCAGCCTGAAGATGACGAATGGGACTTCGTCGAAACGTCGCCAAGACACTTCCAATTTTACGCGGGAGAAAACCCGAACAACCAAAGACCTACATACAAACACCCGCGAAAACCTCAGAAAACAAATATATATATATATATATATATATATATATATATATATATATATATATATATATATAAAGAAACATTTTGGCCAATACTGTCAATATTCAGCCAAGTATTTTATGCAGCACCACATAAATTTAAGGAATTTGTTACTATGAAAATAAGACAATGCCCTTTAATTGAGATAAGTTTATAAACGGCCTTGGTGCTACCCACTATCTGGAACACCGTTCTTCTAGAAATGTCAACCAATGACTGTAATACTGCCTGTCCATTATGGTTGTAAGTCATGGCGGTTGTAAAGCAGGTCAACCATGTGACCGACCCGAATTTATGATCTTTTTTTGTGGCAGTTGCTAACCGAATGCCACAGTCGTTAAGCAAATCAATTGTTTAATCTGGGTCAGTTTGGCTGAAAACCGGAAGTAAATGCCTGTTTTTGGTGGGCAAAAATGTCATAAAACATCGTCACACGTAAATGCAGGCTGGTTATTGAGCACCTGAACTGCAGTCACATGACTGTGGGTGGGTGGCTGTTGGAACTCCAGAACTGGGTGGTAAGTATCCCTGGGAAGATCCATTGTAACTCTGAATAGTTACTAAGTGACTGGTTCTAAGTCAGGGAATACCTGTATACTTAATGGAAGCACTTTTTGATGTAATGAGAGTGATTGGATCACTTGAGTAACTTGAAGGTGTTTGCTTTTCCAGCAGTTACACTCCCTGTGGAAATTACGATACAGGCATGAACTTTAGAGGGGCAATCATATTGTGGGGATCAATAGCCTTTTGGGAATAAGACAACTGGTTTCAAAGCAAGGAAAAACATGAGGCCTAGTGCAATCCACGCTCCCCATCTGGTGAACCACTTTACAATGCCTTGGATACCACTTTACAATGCTTTGGTAAGACCACACTTGGAATACTGCATCCAGTTTTCGTCACCACGATGTAAAAAAGATGTTGAGACTCTAGAAAGAATATAGAGAAGAGCAACAAAGATGATTAGGGGACTGGAGGCTAAAACATATAAGGAACGTTTGCTGGAATTGGGTATGTCTAGTTTAACGAAGAGAAGGACGAGGGGGGACATGATAGCAGTCTTCCAATATCTCAGGGGCTGCCACAAAGAAGAGGGAGTCAAGCTATTTTTCCAAAGCATCTGAAGGCAGGACAAGAAGCAACAGATGGAAACTAATCAAAGAGAGAAGCAGCCTAGAACTAAGGAGAAACTTCCTGACAGTTAGAACAATTAACCAATGGAACAACCTGCCTCCAGAAGCGGTGAATGCTCCAACACTGGAAGTTTTTAAGAAGAAACTGGACAGCCATTTGTCCGAAATGGTATAGGGTTACCTGCCTGAGCAGGGGGTTGGACTAGATGACCTCCAAGGCCCCTTCCAACTTTATTATTATGATAACCTCACGGGGATGCAATGAGATCTAGCTGCCCCTCAGATTTATGGAGGAAAAAAAATGGATATTTTATAAGCCTTGAATTTGGATACTGTCTCAATATAAAAGACAGGCAATATATTTTATTAGCAGTATAAGTTGGGGCAGGTAAGCATTTTTGTGGCTAGGATCAGGTTCATTAAAGAAAAAAACCTGGTTTTATATAACATAGGAAACATGCCAACTATTTGTTTTGTGAAGAGGTGGGGGTTTTTTGCAGGTGGAGAAAAAAAAAGAGTTGGAGGTTGAGAAGAAAGGAAACAAGGAATATTATGCCCCCCCCCCCAATCAGTGTCATTGCTACCAAATTGAGGAACATGGCAACTTTAAGGTGTGCTGACTAGAGAATTCTGGGAGTCAAAGTCCACATGACTTAAAGTTGCCAAGAATGAGAAACATTGACTAGAGGGTGTTCTGGAGGCCACAAAAATATGGTGTTTAGACACCAGCATGATAGTCACCGAATAGCAGAGGAAAGATAAAGAGAACTTAGCAAAAATGCTGCAAAAACTGCAGCAAGAGCAACCTGGGAAATAACCAAGAAATACAAAAATAAATCAATAGCTAATCTTATGACAATGTGGCAGCCAGAGGGGTTATTTTGAAAGGAAGGTTCCTGAAGCAAATAATCTGAGTCAAAGATTGCTATAAGGTCATTGGCCAAAGAACAAGCTAAGAGCAAATTCAACAAATAGCCCGGTTGAGAGCAAAGCACAAATTACCACCTACACAAGAACTGTCTAATATAATATGGAATAAAATGGACTATATTGCTTATATGATACTGGAAGAAGGGGAAGAGAATTTTGATCAGATCAATTTGTTGATAAACATTAGTACTCAAATACTGAGATTTGATGACATAGATATGACATTATGGAAACCAGCTTGGTATAGAAAAAAAGCCAGAGTTAGATTTAAAAATGTGATTTAAAATCTTAATTATTGGGTCAAAATTGCTTTAGAGCAGTGGTTCTCAATCTTTTTAATGCCGCGACCCCCAACCGGTCGTAAGTTGAGGACTACACAACCAGTCATAAGTCGAGGACTACTCAACTGGTGCAGCACCATTTGCAAAATGGGACTTTTGGTGGGCTCAGCAGAGCAGAGACAGCCTGGACAATTCCTGTTGGCTTTTGAAAGCCAATAGAATTAGACTCTATTCAAGAGAGTCTATTCTATTGGCTTTCAAAAGCCAATAGAATAAAAGGGAGTAGCACAGCTAAGGAAAAGGGAGAAAAATGGTGGACTGCGTTGTTTGGCGACCCCTGTGAAATGGTCGTTCAACCCCAAATGGGGTCCCGACCCACAGGTTGAGAACCACTGCTTTAGAGATTTGGACTGATTTGACAATCTAATTGAGTAAATGAAAGCAGTAAGATAATAATTGATGTAATAATATGTTTGTCTTAGATACGATAGTTAATTTGGTTGAGAGTTAAATTTTATTTAACAGGTCGAAATGATTCTTTTTTTGTTTTTTTTACTCTGTTTATATAGAAAACTATTTTGTTAATAGCAGAAGAATTAGAGAGATCTATGATAAGAGAAGAAAGGGTATTAATTAATGATGTATTAAATTAAGAGATGGAATATATGTGAAAATATTAGAATGTTATTCTTGGAATATTATGTGTGTTGTAGAAGGGATACCCAAAATTTTATTAATATGTTTGTTTAAGATCAATTGGAATATTTTAATTGAAATTAGTGGAGCTTAAAAACAGGAGTGATTTATGTAGATGTAATAGTAGGGATGATTCTGTGGATTGATTGAATTTTAAGAAGAAATAAATTAAACTAAATTTGTTATATCATGTGAGGAAATAGAAGGGGGGAATTTTTTAAGGTATTAATTTTAGTTACATATATATATGACTTGTTTTGCTATGATTGATTACCCTTTCACCACGGTGTTGTCCTGAGCACTTTGATGTTAAAATTAAAAAAAAAACAATAAAATGTATGTATGTATATATGTATATTTGTGCTCCTAGAAGCACGAAGCCGAAAGCACCAGCCTGAAGATGACGAATAGACTTCGTCCAAACGTCGCCAAGACACTTCCAATTTTACGTGGGAGAAAACCCGAATAACCAAAGACCTATATATGTATATATGTATATATGTATATATGTATAAAAGAACTGTCTCTTCTCTCCTTTCAGTCCTGTTCAAGATGGAAGTTGAAGAAGACCAGAGCATAACCACCTCTGCAGAAAGGTTACACAACTTACCATTTGGCTCAAGCTCTTAACCCTCGGGGCATTTTTTACAGTCTTTGACTTACAACAGTTTTTTAGTGACTGTTCAAAGTTACAGGTGATCAAAATTCAGATGCTTGGCAACTGATTCATATTTATGACGGTTGCGGTGTCCCAGGGTCACGTGACCCTCTTTGGTTACCTTCTGATGAGCAAAGTCAATGGGGAAGCTAGATTCACTTCACAGTCGTGTTACTAACTTAACAACTGCAGTGATTTACTCAACAACTGTGGCAAGAAAGGCTATAAAATGGGGCAGAACTCACCTACCAAATGTCTCGCTTAGCAACATAAATTTTGGACTCAATTGTGGTCATAAGTCGAGGCCTACCTGCATATCCAGAGAAGTAAATCTGGGAAGGACCTTCTAAACGTGCTCCTGTCTTCCAACAGAGCTAAATGCACCTGTGAGCAGACTCATAACAAGGCGAGCTATAATGACAGAGACATAGCTTAGCATTTAGTTTTGTTGCCTTGAGGGGCTTTTATAATTAGGGTTAGTAACTTAGTAACAAAAATTTTGTGGTCATCAAGTCGAGGCTACCTGTATTTATTTATTCTATCTCTATAACACATTTCTATGACCATCCCTCTCACAAAAAGCAATTCTTAGCGGTGTACAACCGTTAAAACAGCAAATAGATTAAGAAAAGTCATTTTAAAAGGATAAAAAGAATGTCATCAAAATTTTTAAAATATACAGGTTCCACAGAAAGAGCAAGAATATCAATCACAGTGATCTAAGAATGCCTCGGGTTCATAAAGATCTCTCAGACCTCATGAGGTAACCGGGTCTTGGGGACTGCCTAAACCACCTGGTGTCAAACGTGATCACATCACATGATGTATCATGACGCATTGTGACATTTTTTGCCTTTGTGGAGCTGGGGTGGGTATGGCCTGCATGTGACGCATCCGGCCAGTTTGACACCCCTGTCCTAAAGGATGGCATGGAAAGAGTGAGCCTAGCTTCAGAGGGGAGAATGTTTCTCAAGGAAGGGTGCCACATCAGAGAAGGCCCAACTCCTGGGACCCAGCAAATGGAAGTCCTTACCTGATGGAACCCATAACATGCTTTTTCCCTGCCATTTCTAATGGGATGGGCTGAAGTTATCGGAATAGATCATCCCTCAGATAATTCTCTCCATGCCTTGAAGGGCTTTAATGGGTCAATAGCATTTTGAATTGAACCCAGAAGCAGCCAATACAGCTCATAAAGCAGAACACACATAACTGCTTGCACCACTGCTTTCTGCACTAGTTGAACCTTCCGGATACTCTTCAAGGGCAGCCCCATATAGAGCATATTACAGTAGTCCAATCTGGAAATGACTAGGGCATGAATGTCTCAGTGGAGCCTCCTTCCATGTAATTTTCCATGGTAGGACGTTGCTTAGCAACGCTGGTTGAGCATCACTGAGATGCTCAGTTTGAGCCATAGAAGCATCCCAGCAAGAGGAACAGGTTGCAAATAGCAGCCTAGCAGCTTGCTTCAGCCCAACCCAACAGTACTCCTGGCAATAGTGGAGATTGATTGACCGACCCATGCCAACTTCCAGGAAACCTTGTCTCTTGAGAGTGGAGGGCACTGCTTCTCAGGTAGCACTGGGATCTTCAGGGGAACCGAGGCAAAGCAAGACTTGGCTAAGAAAAAGGGGTCAGAAGCTGACACTGCCTGAGCAAATGGGGAACAAGATGGCCAAGGATGGCTGGGTTTGGCTGCTCAGCTGTAAGGGTCATTCCACCAGCCCAGGAGGTGAAAGATCTACTAGGAGAAAGGACTGCAGCAGGCAAGGAAAAAGAACTAAAATTGGGGTAGTTTTTTGGGGTAGGCTTTCTAAATGATCTCATGCTATATAAATCAAGGGTGGGCAACCATGAGAACTTTACGACCTGTGGACTTCCAACTCTCAGAACTCATAGTTGGCCACTTATAAATTCTCATGACAAAATAATACAGTATGTACCAACCCAGAAAGAAAACCAAATATTGGTATACTGGTTAATGAAAAAATTGCCAGCCAAGTGGCCACAATGAAACATTTTAAGTTAAAGGAATAAAATTGTATTTAATGCTCTAATTCGATAAAAAAAATTGGTTTTTAACATTTGTATCAAGTTATGAAAAGACACCAGTGTTGCAGTTTTCAGGAGCTGGTACTGTTATGAGATCCCTGACTTACGTGCAGAGACATCATTTTTCACTTCTCCTTTTATACAAAAAGCATCAGGCTACCCACTTCCTTCTCAGGAAAAAATAGTTCTTCAAAAGTTATTACTGCTCTGTCTTGGTCTTGCTTGATAGGCTTTGAAGTTCGACCCTCCAACTCTCTGCAAATTAAAAAAAAAAGCTGAATTGTTTTTTCCCATTTTAAGAATCAAAATGCGAGGGGAAAGGAGAGAAACAGAAACACCTGCACTTTTGCATTAACACATTTCATTTTATTATTTTTTTTAATGTTGAAGTACCGTACAAAACTTTTCATTTTCTTTTTATCTTACAGTAACAAATTCTGACGCAAATACTGGAGCTTACAATGATGTAATAAACATTTCTTTCCTTTTTTTAAAGTGAAGGAGCCTGGAAAGTATGGCTGGAATGATGTGAGGAAGGGAAATAAGAGAGGTGCTTGGTATTATTGCATATATCTAGAATGAGAACACACAAAACAAAGAAAACTTTTGCTGCTGGAAACCATTCACTCGAGCTTCCTCCGCCCTGCATGGGAGGAACATGCAGATCCAGAGAGGCATATGGCCGTGAACCAAGACAGAGCCCTCCTCCTTGCTAACTGGAAAAGAATGATGAGAATTAAAAAATAATAATAATTCCATCCTTTACTGGAGGTCAGCAATGACATCAAAAAGGGCCTTTAATAGGAAGACAAAAGAAAAAAAAATGCAGGCTCAGGACAAAGAGCATTGCATGTGCCCACACAAGACAAAAATCACAAGGGTTACGTCCGATATGAGTTGTACAGATCGAATGGCTTTAGACCAGCTCTTAGAAATGGAAGCCAGCACTATATAAAGCAGGCCAGGTAATACAGGTGGACAAAGCCTAGTATTGAGAATTACCAAGAACGTCTCCCCCCGCTTCCTTTTGGGCACAAGTGGGAAATGAGTTTATGGCTTTATGCCAAAGAGCATGCAGTCAAACCACCAATCTCCAGGTTCATCCAGAAATATGGACAGGTACAGTCCTGAGAAGCAGGACCGGCTGGGATGCTGAAGTGCAGTTCTATCAGAAAGGTGTTACACCTGGTCTCACAGGAAGGCTGAGGGTCTCCAGCACGGCCTGTTAGCCTCAGCATCAGTGTTCAAAGAAGAGGCAGGCTCTGCATCCTGCTTAAATGGAGCCAAGGGGGAAGGCTGAAGTGTGAGGGCATTTGAATCTGCCTCCATTTCCCCCCCCCCACCCATTCAGCAGCAGGTAAAGTGCTTGGCAAGCAAGGCAGATTGAAAGGATGGGGAGAAGCTTCCAAAGGCTACTATAATGGAGTTTTCTTTCCTGCTCTCCATTTTTGCATATTTAAGAACAGAAGCAGCTGCATAGGAAGCTAGAACGGATTACTGTCATATCACTATACACTGGGGAAGGAAGAGGAAGCCGGCACAAGGGAGGGAGAGTCACTACAAAGCAGGCTGAGTTGTGCCAGGTGGATGCCAACATAGATGGATGCAAGGCCAGAGGAGTTCTTAACCATCTCATCCCGCCCTTCCCAGGCAAATCCAGGAGGGAGAAAGAGAGGAAAGGAAATGATGGTTTCTCCCCAAATTCTTAGGGATTGCCAGCCTGCAGAAGCACCTTTAATTCCCAAGAATAGCTTGTCTGCTGAGATCGTGCCCAGCGGTGTAAGGTAAGATCCCTAGCACCAAAAAAGCCACTAGGAGAAAATGAACAACCAAAGACCTACATATATATATATATATATATATATATATATATATATATATATATATATATATATATATATATATATATAGCGCCTAGGTGATTTTCAGCCTTAACCACTTTACGATGCATGGACTTCAATTCCCAGAATTCCCCAGCCAGCATGCAGACTTGAAGTCCAAGTATCTTAACATTGTCAAGGTTGAAAAATACCGGCTTAGAGAAATGAGGGTAGGCAGGAAAATGAAGTAGAAGAGGAGAGCCACCGATGAAAAGCAAGATATTGAACAACAGGCATAGTTAACGGTGAACACAAGAAGGAAATCTGAGGGGTTTTTGATCCTATGGGGCAGTCAAGGAAAGGCAAGCCATTCATCGAAGATTCTGGAAGGGTAGGAAGTGGAAAGTGGCAGAGAAGACAAGTGTTCATCTTGGTGGAGGCTGGGAGAGGATCGGGTGTGCCAGTGTGACATTGAGTGAGTCATTGTGCTGCACGAGGGAGGTGTGCTTGTAGTGCAAAACCAACTCCTTAAGCGAGGCGTAGAGGTTGTAAGGTTCTGCAAAGCCATAGCCTGTTGCTGTCTTGTAAATCACGCAGTGTTTGGTGTCTCCATCCACCCTGCAAGAACAAGAAATCAAGAACTTAATTAAGAATCGTATATTGTGTCATTACACAATGCACAAGAAAAAGAACCACATAAACGCAATGTGGGACAACCGGGGGGGTAGGATGGGGGGGCACAGGAAGAGAGAGAAAGTGGATGTTATCCAAGATGCAGTATTTCGAATAATATTGAAAATTTCTTGGAAGAACAGGTAGTCCTCAGTTAACAATCACAACCAGGCAAACAGGTCTGGCAACTCTGTCGCTAAGCAATGCGGGCATAAAGTCAAAAATCATGTAACTGCACTGACTTATGATGGCAATTCCAGTCATTAAGGAATCACGGTTGTTAAGTGTGAAATCATGTGACTACTACTTGTGGCAAAGCTTCTCTACTGGCTCTACTCATTGAAAGTTAGCAATGAAGGACGCAAATGACAGTCACGTGACTATAGGTTGCTATGTGGACTTGCATGCTGGTTGCGAACCATCTGAAATTCAGTCGTGGGACTGCTGGGATGCCGTGATAGCTGCTACTTCAAGGACTGGCCATTAAGCTTCCTCATATAGCACCATCATCACTTCAAATAGTCGTTGAACAGGTGGTTGCCAAGCCAGGACCACCTGCATTTGTTAAACAAAAAAGGCAAATATTGCATCTAAAAGAAATGCAGGCCTGGTTCCAAACGAGCCACAGCCTGGTATCATGACACACCCTGGGGACTGGGGACCCTTATATTAGGTCACGTGTTGGCAACCCATGGCTCGGGAGCCTCGGACAAACTGACAAGCTTATTGGGTGGGCTCCTGCCTTTGCTACGTCTTAGCAGGAAGCAGCATCCCCCCCCCTCTCTCTCTCTCACACACACACACAGTGGGGGAAGAGGACTGGCAGACCAAGGGCAGGAGAGAGCCAGCCCAATAAGAATGTGTGTCAGCTTGTCGGAGAACAGCGTGAAGCCAATTTGCCAGGTGAGCAGAAGATCGGAGAGAGGGAGAGAGAGAGAGGAGGGGGAGAGAGAGAGGGAGGGAGACAAAGAGAGGGAGAAAGAGAGAGGGAAGGAGGGAGAGAGAACTCATGCACAGCAACCTCTATTTCTTTTTAATTAAACTCTTCAATCAAGCTCCCCCCCCCGCGTGCAAGTTTTGCAGCTCCCAGTGTTTTCTTTTCTCTGGGAAATGGGTCCAAGTGGCTCTTTGAGTGTTTAAGGTTGCTGACCCCTGGACTAGGTGATAGAGAACAGGT
Organism: Crotalus tigris; assembly: GCF_016545835.1. NCBI lineage: Eukaryota > Metazoa > Chordata > Lepidosauria > Squamata > Viperidae > Crotalus > Crotalus tigris. The sequence goes on from NW_024096577.1 coordinate 611,926, forward strand.
ACAATGGCTTTTCTAAGATATAGTCTAACGTTTTTTTATGTTTTTTTATATCCATGTTTCATTTTTATCCTTGTTAAGCGTTGGAATTATTTGATTAAGATAGGCAGCCATATAGTTTTGCAAAAGAAATAAGTAAATAAATTCATTATAGACGGTGCACGCTCCTGGCAATTTATGAAAGTGGTTGCCCCGAAAAATAATATTTCTAGGTGTTACAAAGAAGAGCATCTTGGAAGAGGCATCATTTACCGTTTGAGATAAAACAACTTTTAGAGAATATTGGCTACATCCTTTCAAAAAAACAAATGAAGGCTGCATTTGAGTTTCACCACAACACAGGCACCAACTAATTCAAGTCAGCTGATAAATCAAGTCAGCTGAAATTAACGATGCCTGGTTTTTAAATGAATAAAAAAAATACTTTAAGACAACTCACACAACAGAGCAGGCATAGCACCCTCGCTGGCTGCTCTCCCGAATAAGAAAGGTTCCATCACGTTTGCCCACCAGCATTTCCTCTGCCTGGATGCGGTTGATCTTGCCTACATACCACGTCCGCTCATCGTGATGGGGCAGCTCTTCTTCATCCTCCATCATGGAGTATTGGCTACAAGGCAGAAATAAAGATGAGAACACAAAGAGAAAGCCTAGCCAGTTTCCCCAAAAGCAGCTCTGTAGAAAGCTGTCCTTCAAGGGCACGGCCACCAGACAATCCCGCCGCCTTCTTGCCAGAGTCCTGAACCACTGGCATCATCCTGATTTGTATCAAGATATTTCCTATTGCGGATCCTACGTATCTTAAGTATCCTATTAAGATACTTCCTATAGAGCAGGGGTGTCAAACTCAATTTCACTGAGGGCCGCATCAGCATTATGGTTGCCTTGGAGTGGTGGTGGCCAGAGTGGGTGCAGCCTACTGAGTGGAGTGGGTGTGGCTATGGGGGGCGTGGCCAGTTCTAAATCACGTCAAGGGTGCCTATGGGAGCCTGGGCAGGAGTGGGACAGATCTGAGGGTCTCTGGCAGAAGGGGGTGGGACTGGGGCAAGTGCCAAGGCATGGTCCACTGGGGCAAGTGCCAAGATGGCCACCACAAAATTGTACATTGGTCCTGGCTGGCCTGGGCCAGGCTCAAAGCAGTGGGGGTCGTTCCCTCACTGTTTCCAGGATGCCTTCACAGGCCACATGAAACCACTTCACGGGCCGCATCCGGCCCCCAAGCCTTGTGTTTGACATGTCTGCTATAGAGAGCCATGGTGGCACAGTGGTTAGAATGCAGTACTTCAGGCAAACTTTGCCCACAGCCTGGAGTTCAATCCTGACGGGGCTCAAGGTTGACTCAGCCTTCCATCCCTCCGAAGTCAGTAAAATGAGGACCCAAATTGGTGGGGATAAATATGCTGATTCTGTAAATCGCTTACAGAGGGCTGTAGAGCACTGTGAAGTGATATGTAAGTCTAAGTGCTGTTGCTATTTGCCTCTAAAACACCAACAACTACCCTCTAATCTCCACTTTCGGGAGATGAGATATTACTAGGGAATATCCTGCCCTTCTACAAAGTAGCAATGTCCTTCCTTAAGAGGACAATAGATGTGGTGGACTTCTAGAACTATGTAAAACAAAAAGATCTAGAGCTCAGAAGTAGTATAAAATTCATTGCCATGAATTAATAATAAAAGGATAATAATAATAATAAAGTTGGAAGGGACCTTGGAGGTCATCTAGTCCAACCCCCTGCTCAGGCAGGTAACCCTATACCATTTCGGACAAATGGCTGTCCAGTCTCCCTTAAAAACTTCCAGCGTTGGAGCATTCACCGCTTCTGGAGGCAGGTTGTTCCATCGTTTAATTGTTCTAACTGTTAGGAAGTTTCTCCTTAGTTCTAGGTTGCTTCTCTCCTTGATTAGATTCCATCCGTTGCTTCTTGTCCTGCCTTCAGGTGCTTTGGAGAATAGCTTGACTCTGTCTTCTTTGTGGCAGCCCCTGAGATATTGGAACACGGCTATCATGTCCCCCTCGTTCTTCTCTTCATTAAACTAGATATACCTAATTCCAGCAACTGTTCCTTATGTTTTAGCCTCCAGTCCCGTAATCATCTTTGTCAGATAGCTCAATTGGGCAGGGATTCTAGGTTGATCCCTTTGCTTTTTATGCTAGCCTTATTTAAAATCTTGGGAACCTGGTGTTTATCCTGGGGGACCAATGCAATGACTTGATGTAGGACTGAGATGGAAGGCCATGACTGATCGTAGAACCCATGCCCAATTGTGCTATCTGATCCTTTTATTATTAATTCATGGCAATGAATTTCATACTCCCATTTTTCAAAATCACTCCTGGTAATTCCCGACAAAAAACAAAATGAAAGAAAAAGCAATGCCTAAATAATAAATTCATTAAAACCAACACCTCATTTAACTATTTATTTTTGCATTAAGGTGTTAGGTCAGGGGTAGGCAACCTTGGCTCTTTTATGAGCCAGCCAGGCATTCTGGGAGTTGAAGTCCACGAGTCATAAAAGAGCCAAGGTTGCCTACCCCTGGGTTAGGTGGTCTGGACAGCTAGATAATAAATAAAGGCTCTCTTGAACAGCTTTGTTTTAATGACTTTTGTGTACATCAAGGGTAATGGGGTCATTCAGGTTTCTGGTGGAAGAAACATCTAAATCCAGGACAGCAAAACAAAAACATCTTGTTCCATCTGCACACACATACACACACCCAATCTCTCACAGGAGAGAAAACAGCAATTCCTTTTCCAATTATTTCCAATTAAAAAGAGTAGGATCCTCCTTTCCAATTCAAATCAGCAGGAACCAGGATCCAGTGGAAGGAGACAGTCTTGCAGATATCCAGGTCTCAAGCCAGATTGTTGGGAACCTCCTCTAGCATCTGTTTGTATTCGAAGCACTTGAGAAAGACCAATTGAAAGGCTTTCCCTGCCCTACAGGTGTCTGAAGCAGAAACAAAATCAGAAGAAGCACACCTAAAGGTTAATAGCCACTTCTTCTGCCAGATCATCAAGCAACTCCAAATCCCATCCCAAGACATGGAGTCCCCCAGGGAGACTGTGAGAGGGCAGGCTGCCTGAGAGTAGCTGGCAACTGGGCTGATGCCCTGTCCCTTTAAGACCTTTTCCCAGCCAGCCCAGCCGCTTAGCAAAGAGCAACTATAACAGCCTTGCAGCAAAGCAGCTGGGTGTGGCATGATGGTGGTTGTGATCATTGTAGTGGAGCAGTTGGCAGTGAAGGGTTGTGGGTTTTGCTATTCTGTATAGGAAACTGAGAGCAACCTGAAATTAAGGAGAACTGTAATTTACTTCTGCTAGTAAGGAGAGTAGTAAACCTGGGGAGAGTGTGATAACAAACGGAGACTACTGTTCAAGGATCTGCTGGTGTGTGTCCAGGAAGGCTGGAGTGGACCCTCTGGGGTATGAGAACCCACTGAATTGGGTATAGACAAAAGGACCCTTTGACAGTCTCCAGCTCAAATAATGAGGTTTTATGGAAGGGATTCTGCCATCATTAGATTTTTTTCCTTAGGAGGACTATTACTTCCTTGATGTTGTGGTTGATGCTGGACCCAAAAGTTGTGATGCTAGAACTCTAAGGGAGGTACCAATCTACCCATTTAGGCCTTGGTAACATTTCTTTTAACTGGGGATATCAGGATTTGAACTGCTGCAAACAAAATAGCAATAGCACTTAGACTTATATACCATTTCACAGTGCAATACAGCCCTCTCTAAGCAGTTTAGAGTCAGCATGTTGCCCCCAACAATCTGGGTCCTCATTTTACCAACCTCAGAAGGCTGAGTCAACCTTGAGCCAGTGAGAATCGAACTGCTGGCACTGGGCAGAGTTAGCTGCAATACTGTATTCTAACCACTGTGCCATCACAGCTCTTATAAATAATAAGCACTTTTCCAATTGGGTTGGCTTCCTGATATAGGAATTAAAGCTAGACCTCCTACAGCACAGATCAGGTTGCAGAAGATTGTAAGAAGCTCACTGAAGTCTCTGGTACAGAGACCCCTTTTCATTCCCTTACTTGCTGGCTGCTTGTAACTAGACACAACAGAATTTCAATCTGGAACCTTCTGAATGCAAAACAGTCTCCTGTACAGACACTTTGAGATGATGAGCCCTCTCAGAGCAGAATAAGAATTGAGCTGCTTACTCCTCAGTTTCACTCTTGATGCCAAGCCATTCATTGATCTTCTTCTGACGAGTTCCCTTCTGGGTCAACCATCTGGAGGCATTAAAAAAAAGGAACAAAAATGGCTCATTTTTAAACAGCATTTAAGGGACACACACAAAGCTGTTCTTCCAGACTACAGCCAAGCCTAGTAACTTAAAATGAAAATGTTGACCACATCAAGGCGGCACTGGTACATAATTATGAAACGGTAATTATTTGCATCACTCCAATGGGTTGGAAAAATTCTAACCGTTAAAAGAACAGTTTTTAAAATTATAATTAAATAACTACTGCAAAATTAGCTGTCCCAAGATCATGTTAATTTAATGTTCTGTTAGCTAACTAGAAAAAAATTACATTTTACAGGCAGGTCACACCCCCTTCAGATAAGCAAAGGAGTCATTGGACAGCTTTCATCAGCACCTTTCTTAGGCTTTTAACTATTACACAGAGTGGCAATCAGGTCGAAAGCCTTGCAAGTCTGTACTTGCTTAGCACTGAATTGTGAGAGCACATGCATCTTATGGAGAGGCCACTAGGGGGCAGGATTACACTATCAGAACGGCAGCTGGAAATTAAGGTAGTTCTTGATTTGGAACCCAGAATTTCCATCGTAGGTCACGATGGTCCTACCTCAAGGCACCCACATGATTGACCCAATTTTATGACATTTTCTGCAGCAGTCTTTAACCAAAGGCGGCCACTGTTAAGCAAACCCACTCCCTGAAGTGGGCATTTTTTTTGCTTGAAACTGGAAGAAAACACTATTTTTTAGCCAAAAAAAAAAAAAAAGTTGTAAATTTAGTCATGTGATCTCAATAGGCTTCAAATATCTGCAGATGAGGGCTAGTTGTTGAGTGCCCAAAAGGTGACCACATGACTGTGTGTGTGTGTGTGTGTGTCCATTATAACTTTGGGTCTTAAGTGCTTTTGGGGGGGGTTCCATTGCAACTTTGACTGGTCGCTAAGTGCTCAGTTGTCAGATGAGGACTACCTGTACAGAAGTCCAACCCATTTGGCTATGGACAGCAGATTTTAAACCACATTTATGCTTGTGTTTCTAGGATATGCTAGCCCTTACACAAGGTATTGGTCACGGAGTTTGCGCAGCTGCAACAAGTCAGGTTTAAGACTGTTCATGCGCTTGTCGATCTCCCGGTTTTCAGAGGCCTGTTGCTTGAGGTCCTGCTCCAGCTTCATCTTGCTGTCATGAATTTCCGTAATGCGAGACTTCAGCTTTTCTGAATTCATCATGATCCTAGGAAGAAAAGACGGGGCTGTTAAGAAGAGCAAGAAAATCTCAGAAGTTGCCTTAAACAGAGCCTGTTTAGTGAAGTGCTGGCCTAGAAACAGAGAGACTTGTGAGTTCTAGTCGTGCCTTAGGCATGAAAGTCGACTGGGTGACTTTCGGCCAATCACTAGGAGACTGAGTTCTAGTTCCATCTTAGGGGCTAGAAAGCTGAAAACTGACTGGATGACTTGGGCCAATCACCTGGAGACAGTGAGTTCTAATCTCACTTTAGGAATGAAAGCCAGCTGGGTGACTTGGGGCCAGTTGCCAGCAAACTGTGAGTTCTAGTTCTACCTTAGGCACAAAAGCTGGCTTGGTGACTATCAGCTAGTCATTCTCTGTAGCCTAAGCCACATCATTAAAAGTTGTGTCAAGGTAATGATTTAGGAGCTAACCAGCTTGTATAATGTGAGATGAATGATGCAGTATTAGGAATGACTCAGCAGGAATCTGTATCCCTTTAAGAGCTTGAGTATAAAAGGGAAGGCCTTGCTGAGTCTTTCTCTCATCTGTTTCCTGCTGTGACTGCTGTGTGTTGGAGTTTGCTGTATTACCACATGTATGTATTTTTTTCCTAGTGTATATTGTAGATAGTGTAATATAAACCACCATTTAATACAAACCATTGTTTACTGTATTTACTTCTGGGTTACCTCAGCGCAATAAGATCATGCATGCTCTGACAAATTGTTGTGGAGAACATAGGAGGAGGGAGGAGTATTTAGATATGTTTGCCATCTTGAGTTACTTATAAAGTAATAAAGGTGGGGGTAACAATCTAATAAATAAATAACAGCTCTGTTAGCATGGGTGATGGAATGTAATGAGGAGATGGATCCCCAGCAGGGAGGGGCTGCATTCCAGAGGAGTAAGAGACAATTTGGCCCAGATATTATGTCTGAGAACAAGAGGGTGAAAATGGCCCCTGCTTAATGGTTCACAGAATATACAGTATTGTAGAAGCAGATAGTAGAGTCTTTTGTCTGGCAAGATTTTACCTATAGGTATGAAAGAATAAAGAGCTCAGCTTGGAAGAATTATCACATGGCATTCTTGGTTTGGGATTTGACAAGATGAGAATACGGTAAAAATGAGAAATTCTTCCCCAAGTTTAGACACAACCACATTGCCTTCTTGACAACACTACAGAAGTGGTTTGTCCCAGCGTTTTCCTGGATTTTTAAAATTTTCCAGTCTAACCTACAATTCTGAGTTTCCTGGTGCTTTCCCATCCAAATACTGGGTCTAGTCCTGCTGAGATTTTTCAAATCAATAATGGTGGCTCACAATAAAAGCATTTGGAAAGGCCACAGAGCACCAAGAATTGCCTGCAAATTCTAGCTTTTAACTTGACAGCTGGGGAAAATTAAACACATGGGGATTAACCTTATTAACTGTACTTCATTCATTTCAATTAACTGGAAATTGGTGTTTGTCTGGGCCCCACCCCCTTTTTTTCTGTTGTGAAGGGCAGCCCATGGGGGGGGGGGGAATATCTAGCTTAATTCTGAAAGGGTCTCACCGCTGCACCTCCTTCTCGTTCCCTTCCCTCCGGAAGCGCTCCACGTAGTCCCGGCTGCATTTCTCCTGCGTCTGGCACTGCTCTTCAAAGATCTTGATGGTTTCATTGAAGGCCTCAATGGCCGTCCGTTTCATCTGCAGTTCCTGAGCAGGAGGGAGAAGGAGGGCGATGAAGTCAAGAGGAAGGAATATCTTTGCAGAGGGAGGGAACAAGGAAACCCACAATAAATAAGTAGCAGGGGGTCCTTAATGACTGTAATGGAGTCTGCCCAGCACGGTTGTAAATTGTGACAGTCGTAAGGTTGATTTTTGCAGCAGCTGTTAAAGTGAAACAACAACTTGCTATGGGTGCCGTTTTGCCCCAAACCAGAAGGGCAGGTTTTCAGCGAAATTGTTATAAAATGTGGTCATGTGACTCTGAGATGCTGCAAATGATCATAGATGCTGTCTGGCTGCTGAGTGCCTGAAGTTTGGTCACATGACTGCAAGTGGTGGTGGCACTGTTGTAACTGTGAATCCAGGTTGTAAGGACTCCCTAATACAGAGGTCTCCAACCTTTCCGGGCTCGAGGACTGGAGGGAAGGAGAACAGCTTCAAAATTGGTGTGCGCACATGCGAGGCCACAAACATTGTTGCGGCACTAGCAGCCTGTTCGCACATGCGGTATGTGCTGGCGCCATGCATATGCACGAACGGCCGCGCACCCTCTATGGCAGCTAGCAGCCCGTTCACACAAACGGGCTGCGGACACCCACCCTACGCTAGCATCTCCTTTTGCGCCTGTGTGCATGTGCAAACAGGGCCGCGGGCGCTAGCATGAATGGGGGGGAAATGTCACAGAGCATAGGTTGGGGATCCCTGCCCTAGTAGGATCCATCATAAGCATTCTAAGTTCTAGACCAGGGGGCCATGAAAGCGTCAGGTGAACATGTAGTTCCACTTGTGCATGCAGTGGGCGAGTGACCCTGCCACTTGTGCAAATGGAGCTGTGTGCTCACCCGCCGCTTGTGCGGAACCATCCTCTCTCCCCTCATCCTCCACTGGTTTGCAACACCAGAAAGGTTGGAGACCGCTGTTCTAGATGCTTGATTAGGTTGTAAGTCAAGGACTACCTGTAGTCTTTAAAGATTTTAAAGTGGGTAGGCTAAGTACCTGTGAGGTGCGTGTGTATTCTTCGTACAGAAGGTCGTACTCGCGGCTCTTGTCCTGGTACTGCTGGTGATAGACTTTCAGCTGCTCCCCAACCGCTTCCACGCTGTCCTCTTTCACTACCTGGTCCTGCCAAAATAGAACAAAGAATTAAGAGAATGAACATTACCATCCCTGGAAATGATATGAGAGAGGTTCATAGGGAGCATCCTCCCCCAAAGCAAGACACTGCAAAATACTTGGCCAAGTTTCTCTTTAAAAAAAGAAACCCTCCTTAGCTTAACTGCTCTGGGAAAAGGAGAGTTGGCAACTTTCTGTAATTTAACCTTCCTGGGTTTTAACATTCTTGGCTCCTCTTTAGTTCAGAGAAAGCCATTTTTCCCTTCTTTGTTCCAACAGTGAATTGCTTGCATATTCCTCCCTTTCCATGTTCTTTTGGGTAAATTACTGAGGCCAGCAGACCAATTCTTTCATTGATTAATTGAAGATTAATGTCTGGTCACCCAAGACAGCCTTTTCAAGTCTGCTGCCTTCCAAATGTAGGGATAATGGAAATAGTTACACATTATACCTCCAGGTTGCCGGGACAGCAAGCATCTAAGATTGCCATGGTTAATTGCTGCCAAATGTCATTTTCTGATATATTACTTAGTCTAAATCCATTTTTTAAATTTAACAGCTCTAGCAGTTGAGGTAACCAGCTCAGCATTCTCTTTCCAAAGAGAAGGCAGTGAGGGCAGTAAAGAAACAGCACAGGGAAGCACATAAATCTAGGAAACAATTATTTTCCCTTCACGTTGCTTCTTCTGCACAATTAGTTTACAAAGACTGACTGCTGCTAGATATGGAGGCTTTGCTCAGTTCAGCTACCTCAGCTTGTTGATAGGAAAATTCCCCTGTGAATTTGCCTAATCTTTGGATAGTAAATCCAGCTGAGTCCCGTTTGGACCATAGGCCAGCTGTATCCTCCAATGGGCTGCACACCAAACAGAAAATGGAGATAGTTATCTTCCATGCGAGTTCTTAATATCCAGCATCAGACTGCTTCTTGAGGAAGACATTTCACTTAGCAATCATAACCAACATCTCTACCCACTTCAGATCGGTCGAGTTCCTTCCATTCAGGAACTGGTCAGGTTATTTGGCATCCTGTTTCTGACAGAGGCCCATTGTGTTGGTGCACAGTGAGTAACAACCACATCTCACCTGCTGGTACTTGGAGATTGGGTACAGTAACCGAGTGTCCAGCTTGGCATTGTACTGGGCCAAGGACTCGTGCCGGTAGTGGTTGATGAGTTCCACCACAGAGCCAAAGGTCAGCGGCTCTGAGAAACCATATTTGCCTTCCCGGTGGAAAATCTTTATCAGTTTGTTGTTTCCCCCTTTCCTGTCAAGAGAGAGAGAGGACCTGACATTCGGCCCAAGAAAGCTTGGAAGCGACACAGCGCCCCTCTGCCTCATCTCCTTCCCCAGTGCATGTCTGGGCCCTCATCCTCTCTAAAGCCCAAACCCAGAGAAGAGACAGTGAGATGCGGTCCAATCCTCTATTGCAGTGACGACAAACCTTTGAGAGACCGAGTGCCCAAAACCTGCCCTGCCCCGTCCCACCCCATGCCCCGCCTGCTCCATCCCCACCCACCCCGCTTCGCAGGGCCACCCGCCGCCTCCATGGCATGCCGCAGATCGCCCAGTAGCCCTGCAGCGCCATGGCGGCCACACCTTCCGCCCGCGCCCTGCAGCATCATCTGCACGCGACAGAGCATGAGGGCGGAGTCTTGTCCCTGCTGCCCCGCTGCCATGTTCTTGGCTGTGCTGCTCTGTGCAGTTCCCGCCTGGGGGTGACTCTCCTCCGGGGGGGCTGCTGGTGAGGAGGGGGCCACGGGGGGAGGCGAGGCTGAGGCGATGGTGCGCATGCCCACAGAGAGGGCTCCGACTGCCGCTCTGGCACCCGTGTCATAGGTTCACCACCACTGCTCTATTGCTTACATCCAATGGATAGAATTTTGCCAAGCTAAAGCTATAACTTTCTAACCCACTAGATATATTTTGAGAGATTCTAGGGTGTGGCTACCCTAAACCTCTTCCCCTGTTGTCCCTTCTAGTCTGGAACTATGCAATCTCTTAACTCAGGCTTTCTCTGGGAAAGCTCTGTGTCTCGTTCCCCCCCCCCCCAACTGCTCTTCCAGGTGCATATTCCATCACGTCAGCCCTCCAATCAAGTTAAACTGGGGCTCACCGGAGAGTCAATGTATATTCACCCTGGATCTTGCTAGAAGCATCCCTCACCAGAAAGGTACCATCAGGAGTGTCTCGGAGCTTTTCATTCACTTCCTCTCTGAAAAGGAGGCAGGAAAATTCGGATTGTTTCAAATATTTATGGTCCCCATGCACACAAACGTATACAAGCATGGCGGCAATGCTGTTGGGAGGAGCCCCTGTAAGCGCCAGGTCTCATCTAGAAAGCTAACCTCTCAACCAGAGTAATTTGCTTAACATGGGTGGCCATATCCATTTCTAATGTGTGTTTGTTTATACAATATCAAGGCAGCCCAACTGAAAGAAAAGTAAAGAAAGAAGGGATAGAGAGAAAAGAAAAGGCAAAGGAAAGGAAAAAAAGAAAAAGAAAGAAAGAACACCAGTCTTCTTGTATCCTCTGTCTGCTCTATTTAGTTCCCTGATACTCTCTATGTGAGAAGAGAAGGGAAGGAAATGGGTGCGATTGGCTAGCCATGGGCCAGGAGAAATGGAAAATAACATGGCTGTTTTGAAGGCACCAAGAATTGTAGGATAATAATAATAATAATAATAATAATAATAATAGTAGTAGTAGTAGTAGTAGTAGTAGTAAAGTTGGAAGGGACCTTGGAGGTCTTGGGAGAAAGGGAAGGAAAGTTCAAATTCCCTCTTTACACAAGAAAAGAATATGGTGGTATCATGTCTCAGAAGGAATTCACAGAATAAGCCTCAAATGATTGTGTTTGTGTGTGTTTGCACTGCACATACACACCCCCAACCCACCTGTAACCGCCGTTTAGTTGCTGCTTGATATTCGTCTTCCTAATATTCTCCTAAGAGCCAATCCCCTCTGATTTTATTTTATCCTCACGACAATCCCACAAGGTAAGTTGGGTGGAGAGACAGGGACTGGTGGAAGAAGCTTTGCATTGACCCACGTTTTGCAATATTGTTCTTCGAATGCTAGTGCCAGCCCTGGCTTTCCAGGAGTGAGATCCTCTCTACTCCATTCTTCCTCAGCCCCAAGGAAATGGCAAGTGGGACAAAGAATACCAGGCACCTTAATTGCCAAGGAGCACCTGACTCTCAAAATCCACAAGGTGGTGTTACTTTCTGCAAGGATCCAAATGGTTTAGAGTCCAAATGGTTTAGAGTCCAACGCTGGCCGTGGAATTCTGGGAGTTGAAGTCCACATGCCTTAAAATTGTCAAGGTTGAGAAACACTGGTTTAGACAACCATTTGTTTGAAATGGTATAGGATCTCCTGCTAGAGCAGGGGGTTGGATCAGAAGACCCCCGAGGTCTCTTCTAACTCTATTATTCTATGTTCTAAATCTCTTCTTTTAAACAGTTTCCTAAAAATAACATGGAGGTGTCATTTTTGACAGAAGAAAGACTGCCAAGACCTACTGTGTTTCTCCGAAAATAAGCCCCACCCCCAAAATAAGCCCCAGTTAAGATTGTCAGCCAGACGCATTTAGTACCATGTTTCCCTGAAAATAAGACCTAACTGGAAAATAAGTCCTAATGGGTCTTTTGGAACAAAAATTAAAATAAGACCTGGTCTTATTTTCGGGGAAACTAATTAACTACTGAATAGTTTATCAACAGAGCAAGGAAAGTCTCAGCAAACTCTTCTGTTGCACTTCCAGAGAGTCCCATTCTGAGCCAATTGTTCCTCCCTCCTACTCCCCGTGTTACATTCTAGCTGACTTGGGTCCCCCTTTACCTGGAGATGTCTCCCCAGTACCACTCTGCATCCTGCAGGGTTGTGCCATTCCCGTTGGTTAGAGAGACTGCTGCAGGTTTCGCTTTGGGTGGCTTCGGAGGCAGAGCTGGAAAAGAGAAGACCAGGTTGCTGAAAGGGAGGCACTCTTCAACCCTGTGCTGGAGGACCACCATGCTCTTTGAAAGGAGCATGGAGACCCAGTGGTGTCTCATCAAGAAAGTCCTCCCATTCCTCTCAATTATAAGCAGAAGAGTCAACCCACCCTGGAAGGGTTTAATGAACTAGGGACCTGGGCATTCAGCTTTGGCGTACACTTACACTCTTTCTAGCCTTCCTCAACCTGTTGCTCTCCAGATGTGTTGATCTTCAACTTCCTAGCCAACTAGTTCAGTACATCTGGAGGAATCGCTGGGGAAGGCTGCTGCCGTGTTCCAACTACATCCACTTGCCTCCTTGGCCAAGCATCCCATCCTCACAATCTTCTCCTGCGCCATACACAAAGACACAAGGGCTTCCTACCTGGAGGGGGAAGATCTGGCTCAGTGTCCTTGGTCTGCAGAAGGGTCTCCAGGAAGAGGGTTGGAAAGTCAGGTGTCGTCTCAGAGCTGCGGGAGGAAAAGGATAATGTTATGCATCAGAGGTACATGGGGATAGCGGCTTAGCACCTCGGCTATTGAAAGGAATTCAGACCCTGAGTTCCTCACTCTGGGAAAATAATTTCTGAACATACAGGCTTTCCTCTTTCATTGACATATTTGATAAGCTGAGGGTTGAAATGAAGGGTCCTCGGTGCTCTCTAAGCTTGGTTGTTTTCTTGCAGGCTTTTTATTACCCAAGCTAAGCAACATCATTGGTGCCTTTCATGCCAGAAACTGCCATCTGTCTGATCCACCCTGACCCCATGCAAAACCTGAGTTTTGACTGGAAATCCAAACAGAATCTAAATCAAATAAAGGAGAATATTTGCTGCTCAGGGTTTGAAGTGAAGGTTCCTGGGTGCTCTTTGCGTTTGGCTGTTTTCTGGCAGACCTTTCATTACCCAAACTAGGTAACATCATCAGTACTCATTGGATAATGAAAAAAACAACTAAGCTCAGAGAGCACCAAGGACCCCTCAGAATCCAAAGCCACAGATTAAACATGACATCATAAAATTGTGACAACAAGGACCATCTAATCCTACCCTTGGCAATGTGCCCCAAACCAACTAAACCAGGGGTCTTCAAACATGGCCCTTTTATGACTTGTGGACTTCAACTCCCAGAATTCCTCAGCCAGGCACGTGGAATTCTGGGATTTGAAGTCCACAAGTCATAAAAGGGCCAAGTTTGAAGACCCCTGAACTAAACAATGCGGATAACCACGGCAGCCCAACATCTTCTTACAAGCTTCCAAAGATGGAGACTCCACAACCTCCATAGGCCCGCCTGCTCCACTGTTGTAAAGGTCTTTTTTCTCTTCTCTCCTCTAAAAAAGACCTCCCCATTCCATCCTCTCTTTATTTTTATTAAATTTATATGCCATTCGTCTTGCTATCCAAAGTAACTCTTACAATGCAAAAAAAGAAAAGAAATAGAACTATAAAAACAATTATAAATATAGGAAGCATTAAAATTACAAAAATTAAATACAACTTTAGTTCCATTTTAAACAAGGATGGGCCACCTCTGGCCCAGCAGCCTTCCAAATGTACTTCCAGCCCCCTGTTGTATTTTCAGGAATGTTGATATAAAAGGGAGAATCCTTGCCCCAAGGCAGAGGGGGATTTGGGGCCACCCACCTGGTAGCTGCAGGGAGCCGAAGGAGCAGAACCCCAAAGATCTCACTCAGGGTTCGAGGCAACAATCCATTGCTTTCAGCTTGTTCAGCCACCTTGGAAAAGTGCCGGAGCAGGAACTGGAAAGTGAGGAGGTGTGGCAGAGGCATGGCTGGAGACTCCAACACCGAAAGCAGTTGCTTTTGACAAAGCTCTGTTTGGGTAACATCTACAGAGGAGCAGGAGTCGGTTTCCAAAAGAAAAAGAGAGTGAGACTTGAGAATCTGTGCATCTTTGCACCAAAAGGCTGGGCATACTGAAACATGTCTATGTCTGCTAGGAAGATCGAGGAAGCAGGCACTCCTTACATACCTAGAACCCCACCAAGCGTTCAAATTAAATCCTGGGAGAAGAAACCATGGAGGGAATCCAGAAGTTACAGGGCAAATTACTGGGGGGGGGGTGTTTGAGAAAACAGAGGCTGAAGCAAAGGTAGAGAAACAGGATATGATGTCAATCCTGCTGACCGATCAGCTCTTTGGCTTCTCCCGTCTCTGAGATGTTTTTATGAGGGAACTTTTAAGAGCTGATGCCTGGATTGATTGGCTGATTGGGTCTTTTCTTCTCAGCCATTTCTCTTTTATATTGTGTATTTTACACTGTAAGCTTGCTTACATGCCAGGACGGATATCTTTCTTACCTTACCGATTTTACATAAGCTGTGCTGGTACAATGCGGGCAAAAAGGATTTAAGTCAGTGTTTATTTTTTTTAAAAAAGGCTCTGTTGTGCCAGTCCCATACTTCCTGGTCTTTGTCCCAGCTTGCAGCGGTTTGTGCCTCTCTCCTCCATAATCTCCACTCTGAAGCCTTCCTTTCCCTAAAAAAATCTCCTCTCACCTTGGAGCACTCGTAAGATTTCACCCTGCACACAAGGGGGTACCACCGGGGTTGGCAGATCTTGCAGGTACCCCTTGAGAGCCTCGCCCAGGGAATGCACATCTAAGGCCTCCAAATCGCCAGTCACAGCCCAGTCTGCAGGGACAGAAAGAATCAGAGAGAAAAGGGATCTGTTCCAGGAAGCAACTCAGAAGCTGACCCCGGTTCATTCTGGCTGGGTTTCCATCTCCCAGCTTACAGCACTGATTCTCCTAACAATTCTAACCATGGGAAACGTAAGCAGAACTCAAGCAATGGCTCTGCCATCAGTTTTTGGCACCCTGACTCTAAGGTAGGGGTCTTCAAGCTTGACAACTTTAAGACTTGTGGAGTTCAACTCCGAGAATTCTTCAGCCAGCCCTGGTTGGCTAAGGAATTCTGGGAGTTGAAGTCCACAAGTCTTAAAGTTGCCAAGTTTGAAGACCCCTGCTCTAAGGTCTTAAATATGGCATGGTGGACTACTGTTGATCCATTATGTCATCCAGCCTTGCACCCTACCAACAGCAGACACCGCTCATAGACCTTGTTACCACACCTACTAGGCCTTCTGACTCTCAAATTTCCTTAAAGTTCCTTTTAATACAAGCATTTCCCAGATGACATAAACTAACTTGCATGGGCTAAAGCAAATGGAAGGAATTCAAAACATGGCAGCTGAAAGTTCACAGATGCACCAGTGTGGCTGCTGGTGATTTTGGCATCCACGCACGTGGCGGCCAATCTAAGCAAAAGTTGACTTTCAGAAGGAATCCAAGAACAAAGCACCATCAAGTATCAGCTAGTTTAAAAAAAAAAACAAAAAACCTCAATGTGAGTTTAGAAAATAAAAATGGGGGGTGGAATGTTTTCTACCAGCCTAGGATCAACATTTCCTGACAAAGCTGAACTGAGATGGCCAGAATTCGGCAGGATTTTAGGGATGGTGACAAAAAACAAGCTTATCTGTTTTTCTTCTGGTAAGTGGTAGTTTGATGACTTTATCTCTATCGTGGCAGCCATGTTGTGAATGCATGACACAGACACCCACCCACTCCCACCTCCGTGGCATCCATTTTGCAAGAGGGCCCATAACATGCTTCCCCAATTTAAATGTGTGTAGCATTTCCAATTTATTTTCTCTTCCTACGCATACAGAAAATCCAAGTGGAGTGAGATCTTGAACAAGAGTGGCCTTCTGCCAGTCAAAATAGTCCATTCAGGGTGAGGTGGCCAACTTGGCAATGTCCTAAGATCTCCTGCCTGCAGAACACAAGGCCACACAAACCCAGAGAAAAATATTCAGAATGCTGCAGATGGGTGGTATAACCATCTGGCTTCCCTCCGCTTTTGAATTTAGAGTGAGTTAACTAAAGGAGCTCATGAATCACAGAGTGCTTTCTGGCTTTTTAAACCGGAACAAAGTGCTCTGCCCCTCTCTACCTGCTCACCCTTTTGCTTCTGCCCTCCCTGCCTCGGTCTGCTGCTGAGAAGCTCTGAATGCAGGCGCTGCTGCTGCTGCTGCTGCTGCAGCCTCTAATCTCTTCCATCTGATCAGCCTTGCTTGCTCCCCGCAGAACTGGTTCTTACCGGTTCTCAATGCTTGCCTTAGTTCGGAGCCAGATGTTCTGTAGAGCATCTTGCTGTCTAACCCTGTGAAAGCAATACACAGCAGATTGGATTAACTTCACAAAGGAGGTTTTTTTTTTTTTTTTCCTGGAGGGGGCAGGGAGCTGGGGACGCTGCACTTTGGGGGCAAGGGAAAAAAAAGGGAGGAGGAGGGACAATGCTTAGAAAAAAGAACAGTTTTCTTTTTCTGTTTGCCCACCTGCACATCTTCATATTTATACTTTGTTGTCCCATCGTTTCCTTAAATTGCTCAGGACACTCATTTCATTCGTGCACCAACAACCCTGTAAGGCAGGGAGTCTTCAAACTTGGCCCTTTTATGACTTGTAGACTTCAATTCAGCCAAGCTGAAGAATTCTGGGAATTGAAGTCCACAAGTCATAAAAGGGCCAAGTTTGAAGACCCCTGCAGTAAGGTTAGAGTAGGCTGAAGGGGACTGATTGGGACAATGTCACCCGATAAGCTCCCACAGCTCAAATTATGAATCTGGTCTCCCCATTCCTCGCCTGTTACTCCAATCATTACCTCAGATTGACTCATGGAGGCCTACCTACTATGGCCACAGAGCGGAAATATCGGTAGTGACAGCATCCCAGGGGATCAACCCTTCCAAAAAAGGAGAGAAGAGAGCTTTTCCATGCACCCTCCCTCTTAAGAGAATTAACCACAGGAAGGACCCTGCCAACATATTTTTCTGTTCAACTCCACTTCCGCTGATTTGTCTGTGCACCCAACATGCTAAATCTTAACCAGGCTTTTGAAAAGATGGGCTGTGCATTGAACATAAGCCATCATCACGTTTGCCAATTTTGCCCACAAGCCTCTTTTGAACCAGCAACCCCTCGGCCAGACAGTCTCCGAGCCACCAGCTCGAGAGTATGATTCCTCCCATCTATTAAGTCCTTCCTACCTAGAAAACAAGGGACTAATAATACAAGTTTAATATTTTTTTTAAAAAATGGCTACATTAGAACTATTTATACTCCATTAGATATGAACAAGCCATTTATTTGCTTGCTTTTACTTATTAACATTTATACTGTTTTTTGCTCAGGAATTCAAGTAAGTATCAATAGGGCTCTGCTCCCTCCCTCATTTTTTCTACAACAACCCTGTGAGGTAAGTTGGATTGAGAGAGTGGCTTAAACCCATGAGCTCCTGTGGTTGAAAATGGACAAAAATCTAGGTCTTCCTGATACAATCCAATCCGTTAACCAGTGGAAGAGCCTGCCTCCAGAAGCGGTGAATGCTCCAACACTGGAGGTTTTTAAGAAGAGATTGGACAGCAATTTGTCTGAAATGGTGTAGGGTTTCCTGCCTGAGCAGAGGTTGCACTCGATGTCTTCCAAGGTCCCTTCCAACTTTATTATTATTAACCACTAGGTCACACTGATTCCTTATTCTCCATCATCTAACTCAGTTCCCATATAAAGCACCAGGTGGTCTCCCATCCAGACTGTCTTAACAGCAGCAGGGAAGCTTCAAGAGGTACCCTCCATACACCAGTATTCCCTGTATAGCTTGCAGAAGCTGCCCCTGGCCCCAAATCTCACACCATTCTGCTGTCTCCCTTGGCTCACCTTTCTTCTCAATCACATCCACCAGCCTACACAGCAGAGGTGGGGCGACCTCGGGTGGGGCAAACTGCTCAGAAAGTTCTGGAAGTGTCACCCCTGAAACATGGGCAGAAAGACAGGTCAGAAAAAGGCCTGAGATAGTTGGGGAAAAAGAAAAGCAGATTTCAAAATGGAAGACTTTTTAAAAAAAATATTTATTAAATTTTTAATAAATTGTCCATCACACTCTCCAAGGCAACTCTGGAAATAGAAGGAAAAAACATGCATTTTTTTCATGGTACAGAGAAGGGATTCGGGGCACTATAATGCCCCAGGCAATTGCTCTGGGCTCAAAATTAGGGCGCAATAATAGGAAGCCACAATCCTTGTGATTAAGTGACAATTTCTAGACTGGTTGCCTTGAGTTGCTCAGCTCAGCAAAATTCCTAAATCCAGAATTTTGATAAAAATGGAGAAGCTATTACAGTAACTGCATATTAAAGTACAGTTTTGGTACATTTTTCACTATCTCATCATTATATGAACAGTGGCAAGTATTTTTAAAAGAGAAACATGGATATGTTTAATTGTTTAATTAAACAATATGTTTAATATGTTTAATTGTTTCTAATGTTTTATACTTGTTATTAACCATTTGTGACAAAGGTGGCTATATCACTAGCTCTTGATGTACGACTAGTTGCTTAGCAACCTTCTGAAGTTACAGCATATCTCAAAAAAGCTATTTAAAAAATCTAACCTGAATTCGAAGTTCCAACATCCATATCCCTCACGGTTACATGCCCGCATTTGGCATGCTTGGCAACTGGCCCACATTTATGGCTCTGTCCCGTAGCCATGTGAATGCAATTTATAATGTTTTTGCCAAAATCAGCACTTTTGCTATGTTTACACAACATACTTTACCCCAAATTTGAGGGAGCAATATTTCTCGCAAAAAAGCCACACAATGGAACATTGGATTTGCTTAACGACCGTGGCCTTTGCTTAATGACCATAGCATTTTCTTTACAACTTCTGCACAAAAAGGCTGTACAATCAGGTGTGGTCACATGGAAACTTGCTTTATGACCCATCACGGCTTTTGGATGAAATTGCAGGTTTAATTACAGTTGTAAGAAAAGGACTACCTGTATAAATTTGATAAGTAACTATGTCCAGTAATAACCTATCATTAATACAGCTACTGTGACCTATTATTAATACAGAACCACAATGAAAGGAATGAACTATATAACCCAGAACCAAGGCTGAATTCCTACAACTCAGGACATTAGTTCAAATGACGTTCGTAGTTTGTGATTCAGCAAGATATGGGACATCCAATGATTGTCTTAATGTGTTGTGCGATTAGGTCATAACAGTAAGCAAAACAGGTTTATATGAGGATGATATGTGACCCGTGCAAGTGTGGGACATTGTTATCTCAAATTTAGGGTAAATTATGTTGTATAAATGTAGCCAATCAGTGATTTAGGGATTAGGATCCTTACAACTGCAATTTGGGATAATAATACTGGCATGTTTTGAACAACTGTTGCAAAGATTATCAATGATATATAACTGAAAGGGCTCTGAGGAGTCAAAAGGCTAGACACATTTTTAATGAACTCAATGTAAAAAAAAAAAAAGGCTGGATGATCATAAAGGTGGAACCTGTCCAGATGCTAAGGGCCAGAATTTTAATCTTTATATTTATACATTTATAATCTCTGAGAACCACAAAAGCGGCAGGGAGCTTCCACAATGTCCTGCCAATTCTCCTGATTTTTTTAAAATAAGGTCTGTTTTTTCTAGACTCTACTGGGCATCTGGCAATCAGTTGGCTTCACTTGTAAAACAGATGCCAATTCCTCCTGGCCAGGAGTGCCCTCTGCAGCTGCCTTGGGCTCTACTTTGCACTCTGTAAGAAAAAGGGGTTTTAAAACTATTCCTACCTCTTTTAAAGAACCGTCAGTCACCCCGTTCAAAAAATGCCAGAAACGCTCTCAGACTGTTTTCCTGCAAGCTGGCCTTAGGCCAGAACTGGCCCCCAAGCCCCACAGCCGACAGCGTCAAATCCTCTGGCTCAGCCAGAGAATGTCAAGTCAGCACATTCCTGCTTGTGAAACAGTGTGTGCATGCACGCACGTTTATCTGTGCCTCTCTCTCTCTCTCTCTCTGTGTGCGTGTGTGCGCGCGCATGTGTGTGTGTGTGTGTGTAAAATGCATACACCAAGCTGGCCATTCCCCCCCTCCAATGGTTCAGCATTGAGCCTCTTTTCTTCAATGAAAATTACCTGATAAAAAGGAAACCTGATCGTGGCTATCTGTAAAGAATTTTGCTTCTGTTCTCAGCCACCTTGATAAGAATTTTTTAAGGGAAAATGGGAGAGAAATGGGCCAAGAGAACTTTTTGTTTCTGGTGCTATTATTTCTTTTTTTCTTTTTCCCCCAGCGAGCACTCAAACCACCACCCCTCCCCCCATTGCTCACAAATAGATGTAGAAAGTTTTTCAAATTAGTTTCCATCTGGCGATTGTAAACCAAAAAATCTCACACCTGCCTAGCAAAGGAGAAGAAACAAAATTTCTTCCTAGAAATATTTGCCTCAATTGGTAGCCCAGATTATTGTGTTTTCTCACAATCTGTCCAGACTTTTTGGGGCCAGTCAAGAAGTAACAAGAGTCATCACAGCAAGGCAGGGATTGGGGTTCAGAGAGAGCTCAGTCCATAATCCACCAAGGATGATATTAGTAGTAAAGTCACATGTGAAAAAAAAGAAAGCTGAGTCAATCATTCTGAAAAGCAGCAGGAGCCACACAGGTTCTACAATATCAGGAAGGAGTCATTATCTCCCAAAGATGTGGTTGACAACCACAATTAAGCCCAAAATTTCTGTTGCTAAGCAAGACAGTTAATTGAGTTTTGCTCCATTTTATGACCTTTCTTGCAGCAGTTAAGTTAGTAACACGGTTGTTAAGTAAACCTGGCTTCCCCATTGCCTTTGCTTGTGATCAAAAAGTGAATCTGTTGCCAAGTGTCTAAATTTTGATCACATGACCATGGGAATGCTGCAATGGTCATAAGTGTAAAAAATGATCATAAATCACTTTTTAGTGCCATTGTAACTTTGAACGGTTACTAAATGAACCGTTGTAAGTCAAAGACTACCTTTAATAGGAAAGGAAGAAAATATTTATTGAGAGAGAAAAACTGATAGCTGTTTAAAGAAAACTTCTCTTTAGTTAGGCTTTAGAACAGTGGTTCTCAACCTTTTTAATGCCGTGACCCCCAACCGGTTGTAAGTCGAGGACTACTCAACTGGTCGTAAGTCGAGGACTACTAAACTGGTGCAGCACCGTTTGCAGAATGGGACTTTTGGCGGGCTCAGCAGGGCAGAGACAGCCTGGACAATTCCTATTGGCTTTTGAAAGCCAATAGAATTCGACTCTATTCAAGAGAATCTATTTTATTGGCTTTCAAAAGCCAATAGAATAAAAGGGAGTAGCACAGCTAAGGAAAAGGGGGAAAAAAATGGCGGACTGCGTTGTTTGGCGACCCCCGTGAAATGGTCGTTCGATCCCAAATGGGGTCCCGACCCACAGGTTGAGAACCACTGCTTTAGACCAACCTTGTCTAACCAGACATCCTCCATTCTGTTGTGGACTATAAGTCCTAAAATTCTTAGTCATAGGGGAGTCCACACTATATGGTCAAAAAACTCAAGATGGTGGCTGCAATGGTACAATCAAACTCTACCTGTTTTTTTGTGTGTGGTTAACCACATCCCAGCTTAGCCAGCTGGGAAATCCAACTCTCCCATTTTTGAAAAGTGCCAAATTGGGATGCCTCTATCTATCAACCATTTAATTTTACACGCCTAAGATCCTCGCTTTTGGCATTATTTATAAGCATTTTTACAAAAATAAACCCATCCTTCTTTTTAACATTTGCAGCTCCCTGTTGGAATACCTGGTTAGTCCATTAAAAAAACATATAAATAGGTTTACAATTTAATGGAACAACAACACATCCTGGCAGGACATCCTCTTCTGGACTGGCTAAGCGCTGGGAAGCCTAATGAGAAAAATGGTCTCCCTCGGCTAGCTTATGATTTCTTTTCAGACAACCTAAAACGCCTCCCTGCACTTTGAGGTGGTAGTTGCTGTACATGACCCCGAGGCCACACTGCTTGCTGGCTTCAAGTGTGCACCCAGGCATCACCTCTCTACAGATGCCCCCTATTCTGGGCAGGGCATCTCAAGCCTGAGGGCTGTTCCTGCTCTGCGGGAACAGACGGCAAGTCCAGCCAACAGGAACCAGGAAACTGGTTGGAACAGAACAGTGAAAATGGTGTGTACTTGTTGCTGGTGACTTTCCCTGTACTGAACATTTCTGGAACAGCATTTTTCAAAAGCCTGACCTGAAGCCGCACCGGTTCTCTTTCTTCCTCCCTCTTGCAAGCCCTTCCTCTCACTTTGCACCCTGATGCAAGTACTCACCTTGATCCTCCGGAGCATGGGATGCTCCTGTTCCAGGAGTCGCGGGCAGAGGCCTGGTGACCCTGGGACGATGGGATGGAAGAGTGATTTTCACTGGCCCCACATACTCCACATAGGTGCCTGGGAAATCCCCCTTTTGTTTGGTGCGCTCGTTGACCCCCAGAATCCAGCCAATCTGGTTTGGCATTTGCTCATCTCCATCCTTAAAGCCCAGTGCCTGCAAGGCCCCCTTGCTCACCACCAAGGTGTCACCAGGTAACAGATCGATGTCTTCGTTGCGTTCCTTACGGTAAGGGTAGAGGGCCCGATACTGGAAGCCTTCCGTGCTCCCCATAGTCCCCTGGAAAAGGCCAAGCAAATGCACCAGTGAGGGAAAAAATGGAAAAGAGGAGTGGGCTGAGGGTGGCTGTCCCACTTCCCTCTCAAAAACTCTGCATGAAGGTGAAACGACAGCTCTCCTGGGTCCGCTGGCATGAACGGCTGGGCCCTAAGTACAGCCCCGTCGTTCCCGTAACTTGAAGCCACGATTCAACCAGATGATGAAGCAAAGGCAGAACGTGACGAGCATAATCCAGCACTTGGAGGTGGGCTAGGGAGGAGAGGCAAATGACAGCTCAGGATCTCAAAGGCGTCGTGGAAGAAGTTGTGGTGCACAGGATTCTGGAACAAGTAGAGGAAGGGAGATGTCACTCAGACAGCTTCAATAGCATGTTCCCTGAGTAAGAGGGCTAACACTTATATTTGACTTTACAAGGTGTCCCAAGCAGCTAGCAGAAATGGAGCTCAGCACTACAGCAAGATAAAACACCGAGAATAAGGCAAACAGCAGAGAAAAACATGATTGACATTGCAGAAAGGACCGTATCATTTATATTAGCAAAATTCACTGGACTCTTTCAAATTCTTTAACCTTAAAGGGGAATTTTTTTAAAAAACATCTATTTTAAAACTTTCCTTTAATAATATTTGTAAAATCAATAAATTCTAATGCATCTTTAACTTCCTCTTAACATAAATTCTTTTAAATACACTTTCAATAATACTTTACAAGCTTTAGGAATTACTCAAGCATTTTATATTTGTTGTTGTTGTTAATTGCGAAGTCGTGTCCGACCCATCGCGACCCCATGGACAATGTTCCTCCAGGTCTTCCTGTCCTCTACCATCTTCTGGAGTCCATTTAAATTCACACCTACTGCTTCAGTGACTCCATCCAGCCATCTCATTCTCTGTCGTCCCCTTCTTCTCCTGCCCTCAATCTTTCCCAGCATTAGGCTCTTCTCCATTGAATCCTTCCTTCTCATTAGGTGGCCAAAGTACTTGAGTTTCAACTTCAGGATCTGGCCTTCTAAAGAGCAGTCTGGGTTGATCTCTTCTAGGACTGACCGGTTTGAACGCCTTGCAGTCCAAGGGACTCGCAGGAGTCTTCTCCAGCACCATAGTTCAAAGGCCTCAATTCTTTTGCGCTCAGCCTTTCTTATGGTCCAACTTTCACAGCCATACATTGCAACTAGGAAAACCATGGCCTGGACTATACGTACTTTTGTTGGCAGGGTGATGTCTCTGCTTTTTAGAAAAGCATTTTATATATATACCTATAAATAAACTACATTTTCAAACCCATTTTACAAATACAAAGCTACATTCAAACTTTATTTCAGTTACATATATCAGACTAGTAAAAATCTATCCTAACTCCAATTAATTCATTAAA
Source organism: Crotalus tigris (assembly GCF_016545835.1). Taxonomy (NCBI): domain Eukaryota; kingdom Metazoa; phylum Chordata; class Lepidosauria; order Squamata; family Viperidae; genus Crotalus; species Crotalus tigris. The sequence continues at coordinate 636,121 of NW_024096577.1, forward strand.
TTTAAGTCATTCCTTCCAGTTTATCCTCACAGAATAGTGCAAATAGAAACATATATTATTTTTCACAGTGAGAAAAAAAAATAGAGATGGTTAAATTGATTGTTTTAATAAAAGGAAAGAATATATCTAATTTTGTTTTTATTTGAAAACCACTCCTAGATTTTGTGCTTGTGATGAAAAAAAAAATGAAACTCTATGATTTTGGTTTTGCTGATTAGATAGGTTCGTTGTTATAGAAATGGCTAGTATATATTACTGTATAAAAGTAAAAAGTAGAAGTCGTAATGTTATTATCTTCTACTGTGCTAAAAAGAGTAAGAAGTCAATGCCTTTTTTTCTTTTTCCCTTTCTACCCCACTTTCTCTTTTTTCCTCTCCCCCTAGCTTCCCATTATTTTCATTTTCCTTTGTATTTTATATTGTAATAAACTAATAAAAAAATGATAACTAAAGAGATAGCAGAAAAGAAGCAACAGAAGGGGGAAACATCTCAATAAAAATACAGAAAGTTCTTAGAAATACAGTTGTGCAAAAATGGAAGGGCAGAGAAGACCAAGTAAAGGTACTCCTTGACTTACAGCAAGCAGTTCCTTTAATGACCGTTCAGAGTTACAACAGGAGAGAAAAAGGTGACTTATGACCATTTTTCACACCACTGTTGCAGTATCCCCATGGTCTTGTGATCAAAATTCAGACGCCTGGCAACTGGTTCACATTTACGACGGTTGCAGTGTCCCGGGGTCACATGATCACCTTTTGCAAACTTCTGACATATGAAATCAATGGGGAAGCCAGATTCATTTAACAACTGTGTTACTAACTTATCTACAGTGATTCATTTAACAGCTGTGGCAAGGAAGGTCGCCAATTCCAGAACATTGGGGATAAAAGCAGCCAGATGTGCATGATAGTGGTCAGAGATCTGACCCCTTTTGTTCTCACCGGAATCTCTGAAAACAAGGATAGAATGGCTTAACTGCAACGCGAAGCGATCTCAGTTCCCAGCCTGTCATTTATGAACAAGGCAAGTTTTACCTCCCTTCTCCCTCTTAAGATGGATATCTCAAGTTTTCCTGCTCCCAATTCTCAGTATTTCTTGTAAGCTAGAAAATGTATGACAATGGATGTATTTAGGACATAAAAAAAAAAAATGGTTGGAGAGACTTGGAGCAAGCTGCAGAGAAGGGCATTAGAAGTTCACACTGTACTGGGAACAGAAGCCTGGAATTCATCTCTCTTTCACTCTCCCCTCTTTCAACCAATAGCACTCCCCCCCCCTCATGCTCTCTCACACGTGTGCACAAACAAAATTGAAGAAGGCGGCAGGACGAACTTCTGCCCTATTGTGCCTCAGAAATTTCTATCCCAGGGAACGCTATCTCCCATCAGCCCTTCCCCCAACCAACACATATAATCTCTGCTACTGCCTATATTAAACAGGCTCTGTGGAGAGAGAGGGGGGGAGGGGGGGAGAGAGAGGAGAGTGTGTGGAAAGAGAGAGAGGGAGGGAGAGAGGGAGAGAGAGGAGTGTGTGGAGAGGGAGGAAGGGAGAGGGAGACATTAAAACTCCTGTCCAAGTAAAACAATCTAGCATTATCCCTAGAAAATTGCTGTATGGATAGAGAATGGGCTGGGAAAGAAATTGAGTTAGATCAGGAAACAGCAATAGCAATAATAATGAGGATGGTTAAACTTCCAGCTCTTGTTTAGTGTACCTTAGAGTCTCTCTTACATAAAAGAGTAGTGTTACTTCCTTGTGGGCCTGTTTAGCCACTGTCTAAAGCAGTGGTTCTCAACCTTTTTAATGCTGCGACCCCCAACCGGTCGTAAGTCGAGGACTACTCAACCGGTCGTAAGTCAAGGACTACTCAACTGGTGCAGCACCGTTTGCAGAATGGGACTTTTGGCGGGCTCAGCAGGTCAGAGACAGCCTGGACAATTCCTATTGGCTTTTGAAAGCCAATAGAATTAGACTCTATTCAAGAGAGTCTATTCTATTGGCTTTCAAAAGCCAGTAGAATAAAAGGGAGTAGCACAGCTAAGGAAAAGGGGGGGAAAATGGCGGACTGCATTGTTTGGCGACCCCCATGAAATGGTCGTTCGACCCCAAATGGGGTCCCGACCCACAGGTTTAGAACCACTGGTCTAAAGTCTCAGCATTATCTAACATGGTGGAGCAGATGAATACTTGGATGGTAGACAATTCCAGGTATATGCTAATGTAGAAGGCAAAAAAAGAAATACAGAGAAAACCATGGCAAACTAATGCCATACCACTGCCAAGAAAATAAACTTCCAACAGGCCTTTTAATCCGATTTGGAAAGATCCTTCCCATGTTCTTAATATATGCTGCTTTGAACTGATTGGCTTTTGTTAACTGGAGGGCCTCCTGATCTGCAGCACCTTGGTGATTTATTTGATTACACTCAATATATTTCCTCCTGTTCCTAATTCAGCCTTTGCCCACCTGGATATCTCTCCTACTGATTTCAAACTCCAACATTGCTGAGAATTATGTAAATCAAAGTCAAACACCAAATATCTGGATGATTCACATCTTTGGTTTCACAGAATTTAATATAAACCCATGGCTACCCTCAAGAGGCTCTTAAAATGGCAAAATTTCCTTCCAAAGGTGTCCATTTCACCCACTTGGAAGTAGCAACTGTAGGAGTGTGAGAATCCCATTCAGAAGCTATTTTAACCTTGCCTTCAGAGATAAATTTTATAATCCAGAACACCAAAGATGGATCCTGTCTATGTGCCTCTTCTCTGTCACCAACTTTCATGAAAATGGTGGCTAGATACTTACAGCTTGTTTCTTGTCTGTTGAGCTGAGAAAGTGAACCAGCAATATCTAGGCCAGGGGTGGGCAACCTTGACTCTTTTATGACTCTTGGACTTCAACTCCCAGAATTCCTGAGCCAGTGTGGCTGGCTCAGGAATTCTGGGAGTTGAAATCCATCATAAAAGAGCCAAGGTTGCCTACCCCTGATCTAGGCCTTCACATTTTCTTTGCTATCTTCTCTATCGCTATTTAACAATATTACAGATAGTCCTCAACTTGCAACAGTTCTTTTAGTGGCTGTTCAAAGTCACATCATCCCTCAAAAAAGTGACATGACCGTTTTTCACACAACCGTTTCAGCACCCCATAGTCATGTGATCAAAATTCAGATGCTTGGCAACTGACTCATGTTTATGACTGTTGCAGTATCCTGGGGTCATGTGATCGATCACCTTTTGCAATCTTCTAACAAGTAAAATCAATGGGGAAGCCAGATTCACTTAACAAAATGTGTTACTCATTTAACAAGTGTAGCGATTCACTTAACAACTGTGGTAAGGAAGGTTGCAAAATGGAGCAACACTCAATTACAAATATCTCACTTAGCAATGGATATTTTGGGCTCAATTGTGGTCATAAGTCAAGGACTAGCTGTAATGGGTTTGGAGTGCATTCTAATATATAGAAGCCACCAAACATATAAATACTGAGAGGGTAACTACAGGTAGCTGAACAGAAAAGGTAGACTTATTTTGCAAAACAGAGGCAAAAAAAGCAAATACATCTTACACAAGCTTGCAAGTTTTCTTCTTATGTCCCTCTCTTGAGAGCAGACCTGGAAAGATCCCAGTTGCTCATATCCATCATCTCTGGTTGATCATTCCTGTTCTGGTGGTCCTGGAGAGAAATCCATGATTCTTGGACAACTTGCTCCTCATCCCTTTGAAATAGTTTATTTTTGCCATCTCCCTTAGCAAAAGGACATCTTTTCTCTAGATCAGTGGTGTCCAACCTTGGCAACTTTAAGACTTGTGGACTTCAACTCCCAGAATTCTCCAGCCAGCCACAAGTCTTAAAGTTGCCAAGGCTGGATATCCCTGCTGTAGATCTCAAATGTCTCCAAAGGGGACTTTAAATTTTAATATTCCAAAATCAAAAGGCTTCTAAAGGGACCTTTTCAGATGAATATATCTAATGAAAACTCGTAGGTTTTCAGTGAACAGCAGGTCACTTTATCAGATTCACCTTCGGCTTATGCCTTATAATCATCTATTAGCCTGAAAAGATGCTGTCAGATTCCTTCCGATTTTTTGATATGGCTTTTTCCCTGCAAATATCTTTGACTCTCCAAAAACTCCTGTGGCTTTACAGTATCCTCCTCTGACCCTTCCAGAGCTCATGAAGAGGGCCTCACTCCCTCAGCATATTTAATAGTTCTACTTTAATTAAGTCCATATGGGCTGCATCTGAAATTGGCTCTTTGTTCACAGTTTCTAATTTAGTGCAGAATAATCACTGAAACCTGACATCCCTCACTCCCTAAAATAAACTTGGGGCCATTCCAAATTTTATGCTCCCATTAGACATTCTAATATGCACATGGGCAACACAAAGCCCTCTTGGTTTAGTTTCTACATGGCACAAACGCTCTTGCCTCGACCATGTTGGTTGGCACTGAAGACAACTGAAGCCCAAATCATCCAAGGCAGGGGTCTTCAAACTTGGCAACTTTAAGACTTGTGGACGTCAACTCCCAGAATTCCTCAGCCAGCCTGAGGAATTCTGGGAGTTGAAGTCCATAAGTCTTAAAGTTACAAGTTTGAAGACCCTTGATCTAAGGCAATGGTTCTCAACCTGTGGGTCGGGACCCCATTTGGGGTTGAATGACCATTTCACGGGAGTCGCCAAACAACGCAGTCCGCCATTTTTTTCCCCCTATTCCTTAGCTGTGCTATTCCCTTTTATTCTATTGGCTTTTGAAAGCCAATAGAATAGACTCTCTTGAATAGAGTCTAATTCTATTGGCTTTCAAAAGCCAATAGGAATTGTCCAGGCTGTCTCTGCCCTGCTGAGCCCGCCAAAGTCCCATTCTGCAAACGGTGCTGCACCAGTTGAGTAGTCCTCGACTTACGACCAGTTGAGTAGTCCTTGACTTACGACGGGTTGGGGGTTGCGACATTAAAAAGGTTGAGAACCACTGATCTAAGGGCACCAGGTTTTCCGATCTAGTGTCCAACTGCTTCATTTCTGCTCACAATCCTCTTCAACTATATCTTAAGAGTCACTTATTTTAACTTGCCGGGGATGGAATACCAGTAGTCCTCAACGTATGACCACAACTGAGCTCAACATTTCTGTTGCTGATACAGTTAACTGAGTTTTGCCCCATTTTATGACCCTTTTTTGCCACAGCTGTTAAGTGAATCACTGCAGCTGTTACACAGTTAGCAACACAGTAGCTTCCCCGCCAACTTTGCTTGTCAGAAGGTTGCAAAAAGTGATCACGTGACCCTGGGAGGCTGCAGCACTCATAAATATGGACCAGTTGCCAGGCATCTGAATTTTGATCACATGACCATGCAATGGTTGTTAAGTGTGAAAAAGGTCATTAGTCACTTTTTTCAGTGCCACTGCAAGCTCCAACAGTCACTAAACGAAAGGTTGCAAGTCAAGGACTACCTGTACTGCAAATAACTTTTAGGGCCACACTGATTTTGGAGAGAAGAGAGTGCCGTTTCTTTTATGCAGGCTCTTACTGGAACAGTAGACCTGGAACATGGTTCAGATGTCCGTCTTTGTGGGATGCAAAAGGGAGAGAAGCAACTGAAACTCCTGGGGGAAAAGTTTGCTTGAGCGAGCGACATTTTGGCTGTGCCAGATGCAGCCTGGAATGTGGGCAGCAGCTGCTGCTGTTCAGAGTAAGCCTGCTCTGGGAGGCAGATCCTTCTCCAGCCCAACTTTTTACGACAGATGTAGCCACTCATCCAGGATTTGTGCTGAAGGAAGCACCAGGTGCACGCAAGACACAAAAGGGGTACAGTCTCTTGCCCAGAGGGCTTAATTTTACCAGAGACAGATACATGTTGGATGGGCATAGGCTGTGGGAACAGGGAAGGTGGCCCTAGGAGCTGCAAGGAAAGATCCTGAGAAAAATGGAGTTGCCTGAGGAGCCGGGGAGGAGAAGAGCTTTGTTGGCAGGTGAGCTTATGAAAACACAGGGAGCAGAAAGAAACACAGGGACCAGAAGCAGGAAGAGGAGGAGCCCTAATCAGGGATAAAGAGGAATAAACTTTTAAAACTGAGGACTAGATTCTTGATGTGGATACTGTATGAATACTAGATAGGAAAATCCTATTGTATAGCTCCAGGGGGAAGGACGAGGAAATAAGATTAGACTGAGGAAATAAGATTAGACCGACTTTGAATATCAGGTAGAAATGACAAACAAAACAGATAACCCTCTTGACCCTGGTATCTTTCATGAAGAGATTGACAATTGCAATCTCAGCACTTGTGAACAGCAGCAAGCTTTAGAAGGCTGGTCCAAAAGAGTGGAACACCAGCATGGCCAAAAGAGCAGAAATCAGATTGGAAAAAGACCCTGCAACACCATACCGCCATTTCTACATACACCACCACAATTTCTACACAAGCCGTCTGCTAGGCCCCAAAACATTTAGCAACCAGGATCACCCAAAATAGTTGGCTTGTGCCTGCAAAGCGTGGGAATATTGTCTATCCCTTTTTTTCTTGAGCCATGGAAGACCATCAAAAAGGAAACTCAAAAGACATGCCTCTTTCAACTCCACAAAAAGATGCTCTTGGCAAACTAAGTTCTGATTTTTTTTAAAAAAAAAGAAAACCAATGTATAATTCACTTTAGTGGAATATCAGGATTCTCCCCCCCTCCTTTTTTTAAAACTTGGAAATCCTGAGAGGGCGAAGGCAGCTGCTCCCGCCCCATTAGTCTTGGGTTCAAGAACCAGATTCAAATGGTAGAGACCATCAGGCTCCACTTTGCTGTTTTTTACTCCTATTCCCACCACAAGCACTCCAGAGAGGGTAGGCAAAGCTAGGTCCTTGTCTCCCCAAGTTCACTTCAGCTGTCAGGTTTCCCTCTCCTGCAAGCGATTTTCTCCTGCAAAAATATTTTAAAATTTATTGTACTTCTAGGCTGGTGAGGGCATTACAGTACCAGCGCAAAGCTCAAGTAGATTAGGAGGGACAGGAATGCACAAGTCCCCCCTCCTTTTTTTCCACAGATGGGGAGCGGGAAGGAAGTAGCACAGAAAAAAAAAAAAAAATTAAGCAGAAATTCTCCCCTCCCTACTCCTTATCGCAGAGTCCCCCTTCCTAGCGCCCATTTCCCAAACATCTTATTTTAATTTTGTTTCCAAAGTGGGGGTACAGACTTGCTCCCCCCGGGAACCCACGTAACAGTCGACGGCTTCAATACAGCACAGAAATCGCCCCTTTTTTCCCCCAATCGAATCTCCCCCCCCAACCCCCCCACCCCGGCAACGACTGGAAATGGTGGATTTGCATGGCACAAATTTCGCACACACCCCCGGGAAGGATTTTGCAATGCACCGAGGCTCTGGAAAAGACTGACCGTCAATTCTCCCTGCATAAAAGAGGGGGGCTATGTGAAACGATCAAGTTAAACTCCCCCCTGCACCCTTAAACTTACCTTTTGCCCACGAAGCGCTCCCGTTCCTCAGGCTCCCCCCTTCCAGCCAGCTCCTGGCGCTGGGAACGCAGCTGCAACCCAGGGAAAAGAGGGAAAACCGGGAAGGGCCGAGAGTTGACGACCAAACCCGAGAATAACCGAAGTCTCTTCTTCGGAGAAAAAAAAAAAAAACGACCCGAACGTTGTCGTCGGAAAGAAACGAGTCTCTGTCCGAGCGCGCCCGAAGAATCGGAAAAGCCAAACTCCGGGGGATTCGTCCTTTTGTCTGCAAAAGTTGGATTGTACGCTTCCTTTCCCCGCACTAAATAAATAAATAACACTCTCAGCGATACCAAGTTTTCTTATCGTCTACTGATAAAGGGCGGGGAGAGCAAATCTAAGTTTGTTCTGTGAATTTTCTGGCCAGCATTTCCTGTCTTACCAAGAACCGTATTAATTGGGGTGCTTCCGGGCAAGGCTTTTCAATTATGCAGTCGTGAGAATAAGGTTTTTCTTAGCCAGGATGTCGCTGGGTTTGAAGCAGCCAACACTTTTTGATGTTTTAGTTGCCATTGGGAGACGCTGGTCTTTCTTCGAGGATTAATCGCACCAAGCGGTGCGTTGGTGGAAGAGGAGTTGAACCGAGCAATATATCCATAAGTACTTCCTGCCTCCTCTTTTATAAAATATGCAAAGCCAACATTTGCTTGGTATAGAAAGAAGCAACCCGTGGCAGGATTTTTCCACTTCGAACAAGCAGGGGAAAGGCCATTATCTCCCGGAAATAAGGGTCGCCTCGATTTTTCGTTATTTTTTTCTACCTCTACGGTGAAAGCTAAACGATGATCCCTAACAGGACCGAAGGGATTTACGTAGATTCCGGAGAAAGCCGAAAACATCCGAATTGGAGTTGCTCGCGTTCACCGAAACGGACACGAACATAATCGACGGGACGCGGAAATGGGCGAAACCTCAAACTATGTAGACGCGGAACTGCTCTGCTACTTGGTTTTACGTCATCTAAAGTCATTGAAATACTCTGATGGGGGCGGGGGAGGAGACGGAATGATTTGTGGACTTCGGCTCTCAGAATTCCTCAGCCAGCGTGCTGACATGATTTTATTAGCAGAGGAGGATGGTAATTTCAACTAACAAGCATTTGAAACATGCAAGGCGGACTGGAGGACGGAGGACGGTCCTCCACATGAAGCGCAGCTCATCAACCAGTTTTCAGTACCTTTGGAGTAATTGTAACTTAAGAGCAGCTCTGTGACCTGTGCTGAATGTCTTTGCCTCCCTGAGTCATAAAATGATTAGTTCCCTCCTGGGTTAAACTGGGAAATTGAGCAAGCTGAAGCTGAATTTTTGTGGTTATCTCCAGGACTTGAACTTACATTTGAATACCATATATTAAAAATAAATACATCCATGTAGTGTTCTTGCCAACTGTGTGGGAGAGGTTCACACTGCCACTTTCTGAGAGTTTTCAACCTCAAAAGGGAATCAGGGCTGCACCTGCCTATGGTCCAAGCTCAGTATTTGCTTTAAAAAGCCTACAGGATAAGCGTTATACATAGTCCTCGGTTTATGACCACAATTAGGATCAGAATTTCTGTTGCAAAGCAAGGCATTTGTGAGTTGTGCCCAATTTTGCAACTTATTTTTGCTACAATTAAGCATATTGCTTCAGTTGTTGAGCGAATCATGCAATTTTAAGCCAATCCAGCTTTCCCAATTGCTTGTCAGAAGCAGGCTTGGAAAGTTAGAAATGGTGATCACATGACCCTGGGATGCTGCAACCATTATAAATATGTACTCACAGTCAAGCACCCGAATTTTCATTATGTGATCATGGGGATGTTGTAACAGAAGTGTGAGCATAAATTCTAAGTCACTTTTCTCATTGCCACTGTTAACTTTGATCGCTGAAAGAATGGTTATAAGTTGAGAACTACCTGTACTAATTATTGCCACGTTTTCCCGAAAACAAGACCCAGTCTTACATTTATTTTTTTTTTTGCCTCCAAAAAGGCACTAGATCTTATTTTCAGGTGATGTCTTATTTTTTCCACTGTCTCGCCTCAGGGCGGTGGCACCAACAGCCCCATCTGGCCGGAACCCACGTGGCCGCCGGCAGCCCACTTCTGTAGCTGCTCACCACCGCTCACACACATCACCCTTGGCCTTCGTTTCATCAGCAGAGGATTCTCTGCCAGCATAACAGAGGCTGGGGCGACGCGCGCAAGCAGTAGCAAGTAGCTGAAGTGGGCCAGTGGCGGCTACGCGGGGTTCTACTGGACGGGCTGTTGGTGCTACCGCTGTAAGGCAGGTGTTGCGGGATGGGAGGCCTGGTTGTAGGGCCCTGAGGTAAGCAGGTGTGGGGCACATGGGGCAGAACTCCACCCCTTCCCCACCTGCCTCGCCTTACCTTACCTTGTGGTGGCAGCACTGCGAACAACCAGACAGAATGGGCAGCTGGCCAGCTGCGCAGGCTCTTTACTAGGGCTTATTTTGAGGGGTAAGGCTTATATTAGGCACATACCCAAAAATCAAGCTAGGGTTTGTCCTTTCCGAGCCAGTTCAAGCTCATTTATCTAAATCAGGGTGTCCAACCTTGACAACTTTAAGATTTGTGGAATTCTGAGAGATAAGTCCATAAGTCTTAAAAATTACCAAGGTTGGACATACCTGATCTACATGAAGCCCAAGTAATCTGTGGGATCTACATGAAGCCCAAGTAATCTGTGGGATCTACATGAAGCCCAAGTAATCCTGTACAATCTGTTATGTTCATAAATCACTTTTTCTCATCACACCATGGTTAAGACCAAGACCCATAACTGTTTTCTTTTTCTGTAATGCATGTTATATTACAGAACAGACTCCGTGATTGGAACAAATATCCTCATCTCCAATCTGCCTAGAGCTTTTATGAAGTCTGAATTAGTAAGCAAGAGAAAATGAAAAGATCAATAAACCATGTCTTGTGGGGAAGCTTGTCGGTTGCCATTTGCTCAACATGCTTCATGGAGTTATGGAAAAAAAATGGAGGGCTCTGCTACATATACCACCTTATACTCCTGGGGCTAAAGTGGGATAGTGATTTCTTAAATATGTAAAAATAGCAGCAGGCTTGTATTTTCGTTTAGGAATAAAATGTAATGTAATTTTTGAGTAAAGGAATGCAGTTTTCTCCTTTAAAAAACATTTCAGATATTTTATGTGCAACATGTCTTATTTTGGGAAATTTAGTTCCTCTCTTTTAATACTTCGTTTCAGACTTGCTGCTTGTGAAGGGATAATAAATAAATTTAAGTTATACACATTGAAACCTATAAGGAAATTTGTCATAATGACTCACTAGTCCCATTCATTTTAGGTTTGATTAACTTAATCTGGATGTTACTCAGAAATTCTCGAAATAACAGGCACACATGTCATTCTAAAGTCTTACCATGTGCTTTTTATTTTGGAGTTCTTTGGATGTTAATGTTAACTGACAATCTGCTTGCACCATTCATTGTGCAGCCCAAGTCCCAGAGTGGAAATATTACAGAGATGCAGTGAATAAAAAGTATGGAAACTTCTGTCAAAATTGTTCTTTCCACCACACCCAGTGACAACTGCAGGACAGAAATATTACTATTTCCAGGAGCTGTGACATGCAGACCCAAATATGCCTAAACTCTTTTTTCCCAACTCAATGCCTTCCAGATGTGTTTTTTGGCACCTGAAATTCCCAGGCCACTAGACTAATTCTGAGAACTGTAGTTTCAGTCCCTCTGAAGGGCATCAAAAGGCTGGTCTAATATGTAGAGTTCCTTTCAAAATTCAGTCTTTATCTTGGCAGTGAGGGAAAAAGGGATACAGCTCTCTGGGATCTTTCAGAGGTCTCCAACTTTGGCAACACTTAAACTTGATGACTTCAATTCCTAGAATTCCTCATGCTGGCTGTGGAATTCTAGGAGTTGAAGTCCACAAGTCTTAAAAATCACCAAGGTTGCAGACGCCTGCATATACTTTGAGATTTGTCTTTTCCTGGCCCAGCTGTTTTTTATCACCTTTATTTTTTTACCTTTATTAACCTGAAGACTTAAGCGTTTGTGTAAGCAGCTCAAACCATTATACAAGTGGCAGACCTAGAAATCCATCAAATAAATAAATGCAGCATCCAATACACACAGAAATATATAGGTCCAGCTCCATTTGTTTTATGTCCCATTTCAATCAGGTTTCTAGAGGGAGTTATGATACTATTTTGTATAATGCAATTGTAAAAAGTGTGGGGTATGGTTAAATGCAGTTTGTTTCAAGGAAAACCTGTTTTGGATATATCTTGGTGAGCTTTGAGAGAAAAAGAAAGGACATAAGGAGAGATCAAATTTTCCTCTCCTTCCCCAGTGTAAACCTCCTCAGCATTTACAGGTAGAGAGAGGAAGCTGAGGAAACCAAATCCATTTGGAAAAGCATAGAAGGCCCACAGAAAGCAAATTTGGGGGAATTATTTGAAAAGCAGCCTACCTCGTGAAACCCACGTAGCCTCTGTAAGAAACACAGCTTATGGCTGATCTTGAGAAGCTAAGGAACGAAGGTCCAGGTTAAATGCTTGGATGATAGGTCACTGAGAAATCCCTAGTTGTATGCTCAACTGGAAATTTTAGACAATCCCCCAAGAAAGAAATGACAATCCACATCTGATTGTTGCCAAGAAAACTACAGGGACATGTTTGTAAAGCCAGATGAAACTGAGCTTTACACTTTGTCCTCCTTGCAGACCATGAGGAGCCATTAAAGGTTCCTGGCTGAATGTGAGCCTCTAGGCCAGGGGTAGGCAACCTTGGCTCTTTTATGACTTGTGGATTTTGACTCTTAGAATTCCTGAGCCAGCCATGCTGGCTCAGGAATTCTGGGAGTTGAAGTCCACGAGTCATAAAAGAGCCAAGGTTGCCTACCTCTGGTCTAGGCACAGGGTTTCCAGCACCAGGCTGAATTTGATCTCTACCAAAAAGACCAATCAAATCCTGCAAACTATTTCCAGGCCTACAGCAAAATATTTTTGCAGAAAAAAAGCCAGACCAATCGGCACAGTGGCTCAGCTGGAAGGGAGAGCCTGAACTGGTGCCACCTTATCTTGTTAGCGCTGAAGGGAAGTACTTTGAATAAAAGGAGGAAAAGGACGACACAAGAGACAGTGATGGTGGGTCAGCAACTCCCCACCTTAGTTGAGTAAGGAGTACAAAATCTCCTTGGCTTTTTGTTCTTCTTCTGTGTCTAGATCAGCGGTTCTCAACCTGTGGGTCGCAACCCCATTTGGGGTCAAATGACCATTTCACAGGGGTCGCCAAACAATGCAGTCCGCCATTTTTCTCCCTTTTCCTTAGCTGTGCTACTCCCTTTTATTCTATTGACTTTTGAAAGCCAATAGAATAGACTCTCTTGAATAGAGTCTAATTCTATTGGCTTTCAAAAGCCAATAGGAATTGTCCAGGCTGTCTCTGCCCTGCTGAGCCCGCCAAAAGTCCCATTCTGCAAACGGTGCTGCAAGTTGTCTGCAGCGAAGGCGAGCTGTCTGGAAGTTTCCACCCCTCCCTGCTGAGCAACTACTAAAAATGTAAGTAAAAGAGGGCCAGGGGTGGGAGGTGGGAGGCCGGCGGGTGCAGGGAGGGTTGCTGGCGCAGGGGTGGGGCCCGGTGGGTACCTTACCTCCCTTGGGCTGGGCCAGCTGGCGGCCCAGCCGGTGGTCGCCCTGTGCCGTCGCTGCCCCTTGCCAGCTACGCCTCGGCTGGCGCAGGGGGCGGCACCACACGTGTGGCGCTCCCGGGCAGGGAAAGTTCTCGACTTACGACCAGTTGGGTAGTCCTCTACGACCAGTTGAGTAGTCCTCGACCTACGACTGGTTGGGGGTTGTGGCATTAAAAAGGTTGAGAACCACTGGTCTAGATCAAACTTTAAACTGCCAGAATGAAGCTACCTTCTTGGCTTTGTTGTTGGCCAAAAATAAGTCATTATTGGTTTATGTTTCAGGTAGTCCTCAGCTTACAACCATTCATTTAGTGACTTGGAAGTTACAACAGCACTGAAAAAAATGACATGCCCGGTTTTCACACCGTTGTAGCATTCCCATGGTCACATGATCAAAATTTGGGCACTTAGCAACCGGCATATATTTATGCAGCCACACTATCCTGAGATCGTGTGATCACCATTTGTAACCTTCCCAGTTGGCTTCCAGCAAGCAAAGTCAATGGGGGAAGCCAGATTTACTTAACGACCACATGATTCACTTAACAACTGCAGTGATTTGCTTAACAGCTGTGGCAAAAGTAGTAAAATAGCAAGAGCACTTAGACTTATATACCACTTCACAGTACTTTACATCTCTCTCTAAGTGGTTTACAGAGTCGGCATATTGCTCCCAACCATCTGGGTCCTCATTTTATCCACCTCAGAAAGATGGAAGGCTGAGTCAATCTGGAGCTGGTCAGGATTAAACTGCTGGCAGTGGGTAGAATTAGCCTGCAATGTTGCACTTTAATCACTATGCCACCACGGCTCTTATGGAGAAAAATTCACTTAATAGCCGTGTTGTTTAGCAACAGAAATTTTGAACTCAGTTGTGGTTGTAAGCTGAGGGCTACCTGTACATTGCTCATTCCTTAAATCATCCTTTTAAAGAGGAACTCTGTGGGGCCAACTCTTGTAAGCACTGGTGTAATTGAGAGGTTACCCGGTGATGAAACTAAGAATTCAATATTCTCTATTTTCCAAGTATAATGAGATTCTTGTGAAAAATAGCTTCGGAAAAAGGATTTGGAGTTCTTGCCCCCTCCTTCCCTCTGGGAAAGCATTTATCATGTGCAAGTGACAGATTTCTATGAATTTTTACTTTGCAAGCCATCAAGCCTAGTTTCCTCCCTTCTGTGAGAAAGCAGCCAGTTTTCCTTCATGCGCTGGACAACCTCTCCAATAACAGCTTAAAAAGCAGAGAGAGAAAAAAAGGAGGGGAAACGGAGCTTTCCCCGCTGAAAAAAAATGTAAAGCGTGTACTGCTGCCAGCAGTTACACATGCACTTTGGATAAAAAAAGTTATTGAGAAGACCACAAACTAGAGATTAGAAGACAGCTGAACATCATGAAATAACTGCAGTTCAACTGCTGTGTCTATATCAGACTTTGGCCTTGTGGTTTTACAAAAGGATAAGGAGCCAAGAGTAGCATTTGAGGAAAAGACTATTATCGGGGGATCTCAGGGAAAGATGAACAACTTACAATTGCTTATTTAACAATGGTTCAAAGTTATGACGATCTTGGAAAAAACAATTAAAAATGTGTACTCACACTAATGACTGCTGCATCAACCCTGCAATCACATGATCGCAATTCAGGCGCTTGGCAACTTGCTAACACTTACAACCAGTTGCAGTGTCCTGTGGTCATGGGAAAGTGATGTGCAAACTTTTTTTTTTTTTAACCAAATTCCAGCCAAAAAACACCCATTGGGGAGATGGATTTGTTTAACGACTGTCTAATTCGCTACATGACCCAACAGAAAAATTATCATAAAACTGGGTTTACTTCTACTTATGACCATGATGGTTTACATTTGAAATTCCTGTCCAATTGGGGCCATAAGTCAAGGATTACCTGCATTCATGTTAGAAAGAGAGAATGCAGAGCTGGATACACACTTTCAGAAACATCTTCCTTCTGACTCTCACCCAACTGCCTTAAGCCACATTCATCTGGCAGGGACCCATCCTTACATCCAGATTAAACTTTAAAAATAATGCTGGATAGCTGTTTCTGAGTAAAAAGGACAGCCTGCTCCAACTTGGCACTCTGTGGATCTGTTGCAACTGCAACTTCCCAGATACTATTAGGAACTTTGAGAGAAGCAGCCAGGACAAAATAGGACATGAAATGGCCAATTAAGAGTTGTCCTATACCAGATCAAACCTTTGAACCATCTAAGCTGAATCTATCAATGCTGGCAAAGTCTCACGCAGAAAGAAAAGTATTTCTTACCCTGATACTTAAGATCCTTCACTGGAAATGCCAATAAGAACTGACTAATCCTCAACTTATGACCATAATTGAGCCTGGAATTTTGGTTATAAATTGTTGCGGTCGTAAGTCAACTCACCGTGTGACTAGACTGGATTTTATGACCATTTTTATGATGGCTGTTAAGTGAAACACTGTAGTCATTAAGCAAATCATGTGATCATAAATCTGAATCCAGCTGGAAAATGGCAAAAAATGTCATAAACTGTGATCATGTGACCACAGGATACTGCAACTGGTTGTAAACGGAAGCCAGTTGCCAAGCACCCAAACTGCACTTGCATGACTGCAGGGGTGGCAGTCATAACTTTGAGGACAGCTGGTAGCTTTTTTGAGTCCATCATAACTTTGAACTGTTGTTACACGTCCAGTCCTAAGTTGAGGATTTCCTGTATTTTGCTGAATGTGAACCTGTGCCTGCATTCGGCTGTGATCTCCCGAGAATGAGTGCATCATTTGGAAAGCGTGTTGATGTGTCTGACTCATGTTCAAAGACAGAGACACCTTCAAAGCCTTTTTGAGGACATCTCCCCAAGAAGTTTCCATTTGCTGCAGAGGGGATGTAAAGAAGGAGAAGATGCTCTCTCATTCCCCTATTTTTTTGGGGGGGGGGGCGGTTTGCAGTAGATCTAGAAATGGTGCAGTATGAGGAACCCCACCTTATTCTTTCACAGTAACTATCATACAACCAAATGGAAACCCCCACAACTGTCCCCCAAAAGCAAATCTCAAGGTCACATATAGAAAAGATAATGCAAATGGAATCAAAGATTTCTGAATTTCTCCAATGAAAGTTTCTGGATATAAACTGATCGGGACCACGCTGATTTTCTTTTCTTGTTTACCCCCTTGGCTTTTCTCCTCAATTCTTGATCAAACAGTTGCAAGACAAGAGCTGGCGTTAGGTTAGGGCAGGGGTAGGCAACCTTGGTTCTTTTATGACTCGTGGACTTCAACTCCCAGAATTCCTGAGCCAGCCATGCTGAGGGGAAAGGGAGAGGTTTCCAAGCTGAGCCATGCTGGCTCAGGAATTCTGGGAGTTGAAGTCCACGAGTCATAAATGAGCCAAGGTTGCCTACCCCTGTGTTTAGGGTATCAACGGCATACACTGGCACTGCAATGTTTACAGATGTCACAGGTTTGGGATTTGGAGTTTTTTAACCATTGCTAGCATTTCTCCTTTCACCAGTTTCAATGCAAGAGAAAAGACCCCCTGAAATGAGCAGACTGTGCCCCTCGCTACTTGTACAAGGCAGCAAAGATATTTCATATCCCTTGCTATTTCATTTATTCTCACAATCAGCAGTAGCCAAGGGGACAGTGGGAAAAATTATTAATTGTGGAGTATTCACTCTCCAGAAGGATAACCGGTGCACGGATGGGAAAGCTTAATTCTTAGTTTTAGGGCACCCAACGGAACCAAATCTGTTAGCCCCAAATCTGACTGAAATGGGAACTTTTTTCTAATTAGTAGAAAAGCAGCATTGCCTTTATCTCCAGCCTGAATCACCACTGACCCTGCCCTGTGAGGAGGAACACAGAGTACCTCCCAGGAAGGAGGAGGAAGTGGTAAACAGCTAGGAAAGACCCCACCAGCAGAATGAAAATGGGATCCCAAAGTTCTCAGTCCTTGGCATTGGCTTACTTTCTTTGAAGCACCCCCTTTGGTCCGCTAGGGACAAGTGGTTTTAACAGGTCTTCCAGTCATTTTTCCGAATTCTCCTGCAATTGCCACTTCAGGGAGGGTGAAGGTGAGTTCACTGCCTTCTCCCCATGGGTTGTCCTGTGTGTGACTCCAACAGTGGGTGAAGACTCCCTCTGTTCCCAATTTCCCCAGTGCTGGGAGGAGACACTCTTGTACTCAACAGCCATTGTCCCATCGTCTTGCTCAGTGTAAACCCGGGCCTCCAGCTGCACAGGATATGATCCTTGGCATTCCCACGTGGCTGTGATTCCTGCTGGCTCGTCACCTTGCACTGCAATGTGGGGCACGAGGGGCAGCTGGGGATCAGGGGCAGATGAGCAGCAAGACCTGTCCTCCACCCAGGAAGCTGCATGAGATCCATGCTGCCAGTCTCCAGGTTTACTCTCTGCTTGGGCCTCGCCACTGGATGCAAGTTCTGGCTCATCAAAGCTCACCTCCTGAACTGCTTCCTGCTTCTTGAAAGAGTCCCGGCGCTCAGACAAGTTCAGCCGCCGCATCACCACCACTTCATGGTCTCGATCATAACGTTCCTCAGACCAGTCCCGAACTCGAGAAATGCCAGCATCTCCCAGGGTGACCATGCCACTCTCCCTGGCACCTCCGTTTCCCAAGATCGGTGTCTCCAGCATGAGCTTTCGACTGCCAACCACTTTTTCAGCAAGACAAGTAGGGATTTTCTCTGTTGACTGGACTCGTTTGAGAAGTGGGGAACGGGAGCTGTCTGCACTGCGAGGCCGGGACACTTGACGGACCATTGTAGGCGGAGACAAGGTCTTGCCTTGGAATGTCTGGACGTTTTTTGTAAACAATGGAAGTGGTGAAGGGGATCTTTGGGGGGAGGGAGGTTGGGGGACGGCGGAAGGAGTGCAGGCCAATGGGGAGGGTGGGATGCTGCTTGTTGACTTGCGGCGCCCAACCTTGTAGCGATGACTGTTGACCTTTGATGCCAAGCCATGTAGGGAACTTGGTCGGATCTGTCCTGCTGGAGAAGTGGGGGTGCTGGAGGATGGGGAGGGACTCTGGGGCGAGATAGAATCTGACAAAAATAGAAGCAATTAGGAAGAACATACTGTATATATCTGGTAGCAGAAGATACCTCTACCACCACTGACTTGCTTTATATTAAATACATACATACAAAATATGTATTTCAAACTGTTAGTCTAGAATTAGTTTAACCTAAAAAGCCTTTAAAAGCTTGACACATTAATACATGGCTACAGACACCATTTCCTAATTAACCTTCATGCTTAAAAGTTATTAACCCTCATGCTTAAAAGTTTTAATAAATCAAAAACATTTTGATTAAAAATATCCTCAAAATAATTATCATCCTACATGACTTAGGGCCTGGATATCTTCAAGTCCATTGCTCTGAAATGAATGCACCTGTTCAGCTGGATCATGAAGAGAAACCTCGTTGAGACTCCCATCACTGAGGGAATTTTATCTAAAAAAATCCCATGACTGGGCCTTCTCAGTGGTGGCACCTTTGCCTTATTTTGTTCCTGTCACTTATTTTTTGTATTTGCATTGTTTTTAATGCAGTCTTTTCTAAAAGCCAATTTGTAGTAGAGTAGCATAGAATTTATTATTATTACATCATCATCATCATTTATATACTGTTATTTTACAACTTGCTGAAAAAGGACTGTGTTTTTATGAATTCTCTCTTTTAATAAACCAAGGAGCCTGTATAATTTCTCTTTTCAAGCAGTTGGGTTTTGCTTGTTAAGACTTTTCTACTTTGATAAAGAAGACAAATCTGTTAATAATAGAGATAAGATTAACCTTTGGGCCAAAGTGAACAAGTAATCTGAGGAGTCCAACTTTCCTTTTCAGTGATTAATTCACAGTTACAGCAGGAAACATTAACAAAATCTGAAGCTTTACTCTTGAATGAAAGTAATCATTCAAGCAGTAGCTTGAGAAGAGAATCCTACAGAAGGAAAAATAGGATGTGCTGATAAAAATCTGGGGCAACCGGGATGTAATAGACTCATAAACATATGTGGTAAATTTCTTAATAGATGTTATTTCCCAAAAGCTTCCCATAAGTAACTTAGAGAAGTACAGTTAATCCTCGACTTACAACAGTTTGTTTAGTGACTGTTCAAAGTTATAACAGCACTGAAAAAGTGATTTATGACCTTTTTCACACTTACAACCGCTGTGGCATCCCCTTGGTCACGTGATCAAAATTCAGATGCTTGATAACTGACTCATATTTATGACGGTTGCAATGTTCCAGAATCATGTGATCGCCTTTTGTGACCTTCTGACAAGCGAAGTCAACTAGGAAGCCAGATTCACTTAACAACTGTGTCACTAACTTAACAACTGTGGCAGGAAAGGTAGTAAATGGGGCAAAACTCATTTAACAAATGTCCCACTTAGCAATAGAAATTTTGGGCTCAATTGTGGTCATAAATCGAGGACTGCCTGTACGGATTTCTTACATAAAGGCTAACGTGTTCCGTTTGAGTGGCAATGAAAATAAACCTGGTGGGCTGCATAACGGAATTTATTATTTTAGGAAAAAATAATGCCCGACCTTTATTCATCACAACCAATCACAAGAAATCTAGATGGAAAAAGGACTTGGTAAGAGGTTCACAAGGTCCTACCTGGCACAAAATCTGGGACAGGGCTGCGGCAAGAAGCGGTAGATCCTGGGGATGAGCTGTGCGTTGGGGATCCGGGAAGGCTCTCACTGGACGAGAGAGAGTGATGGAGACCAGAGGAAAAGCTGCGGCTGGTGTGCAGAACGGATGTTTGCTTTGAGATCTTCTTGAATAGGGATTTCCGTCTAGGAAGGAGGGGGGAGGGGAGAATGACGCTAAGGCAGGGGTCTTCAAACTTGGCCCTTTTATGACTTCTGGACTTCAACTCCCAGAATTCCTCAGCCAGGCATGCTGGCTGAGGAGTTCTGGGAGTTGAAGTCCACAAGTCTGAAGATCCCTGCACTAAGAGTTCCAACATCTGAAGTAGCAGGCCGAGACTTACCAGAATAACAGTTGATTTGAGGTTGATTTATCAGCTTTATCTTGATGTAGACTTTAAATCACTATCCTGTGCTACTCAGCCAGTTTTAGCATCAACAAATAAAACATCACTGAAGCAAGAACATAAGTGGAGCAAGAAATTCTTGTGGTGAGGGGATGTATTTTTTATTTTATTTTAAAAGACTGGAGCTCTGAGGGTTACAGGGCTGTGGCTGAGTCACTGCAGCTAACTCAACAGACAAAAGTCTCGTGAGATCTTACATACAATGGTGCCTGCTTTGAAACTCATCAAATTTGGTACACAACACATTTTGATGTGAAAATGTTGTCTAGGTACTCATAGTTTCTTTGGTACTCAGCACACAAGCTAGAACCTATCGCTATCTATTGCCTTGTGACTCACTACATTATTCCTCATGAGAAAAAATTATTTGGTACCTGGAACCAATGAAGGACGAGTACTGAGGCACTACCTTACTTTATTTTCAGTATATTTAGGAATAATGTTGAAAAACCCTGCAAAAACCAGCATTTTGCTGTCAAGTTTCAGGACAAATTTAGAGGGCCTTTGGGAGCTCCCAGAAAAAGTGGGATACGGATGCTCAGGTAGCTTGTAGCTTGCCCACCCTTGTTAGAACTAGTAGAGGTAGAACAAGAGGTGGGCCAACTCACAAACCATGAAAGACCTTCCTTACTGGATTAGGATGAAGGCCATAACTCATTTAAAGTACCAGGCCCCACCTAATTCCAAACTTGTCTTAATTACTTTCCTCAAGTTCAACACCAATTCTATTAACTTCCTTGCTTGATCCTGGCCACCTACCTGTCCTGGCTGTCCCGTTTGCGACTCTTCTTACACCGGCGGGCCATCCGTGTCTTGGAACTATTCTTGCGAGCAGGGCCCACTCTGATGCTAGTGTTCTCAAGGGCAGTTGTTCTCAGTGACACCTTGTTTCCACTCTGCAAGAGGGACACAATCAAGAGCTGCTGGGCCCCCAAAAAGGGCAGTATTTCAAAGGATAGCTCCCCACCATTCACAGAAATGCTACAGACATTTATGGATATAACGTGTCACATTACAGGTAGTTCTCGAGTTACAACCATTTGTTTAGCGACTGTCTGAAGTTATATCAGCACTGAAAAAAGGGATTTACAACCGGTCGACACATTTTATGACTATTGCCAGCCTGTCTATGGAAATAGGATCAAAGTTTGGGCACTTGGCAACCAGCATGTATTTATGATGGTTGTAACGTCCCGGGGATGTGGGATAGCCACCTGCAACCTTCCTGGCCAGCACCTGACAAAGGCAAAGGTGGAGGCCAGATCTGCTTAATGACTTGTGTGGTTTACTTAACTGCAGTGATGTCATAAAATCAGGTGCAACTCAGTTAACAACCACCTTGCTTAACAATGGAAATTCTATTCTCAGCTGTGGTTGTAAGTCGAGGACTACCTGTTTTAGACTAAGCAAAATAAGTGTGCTTGGAAATTACTACTTGGAACCCATTTCGTTTTTGAGTTTTTCATAGATAACTTTTGGAAGGCCTATTCCACCAGCTTGTATCTCTCAGTTTTTCACCATCTGTATTTCCTGTAATAGTATTGTCAAAGCCATTATTTGTCAATGTTGTGATTCTCCTGTGGCATTTACAATAAACCTTCTTTGTTTATTTATCACGATGTTGACCAGGGGTGTTATTTCCAGCTGAAGGAACATACCTTCAACAACAGCTCTACGACATCCATGTGAACCAAGCCCAGGACCGACTCCCCGTTCACATGAGTGATGAGATCTCCCGCTCGGAGTCCTGCATCATGAGCTGGGCTCCCATCCTCTACATTCTATGACAGAAATGAAAAGATAGATCATCATCCTTGAAAATGTGTGTGAAAATTTACTTATGAATGTTTGAAAATATATGCTCATACAGGCAGATGGAGAATTAAGTATGCAAGTAGCTTTCTCTTTCATAGACTTCTCCGGTCATCTCTACCCCCCATCTTCACTTCACTTGCTCCCAATCCAGCAGCACACCCAGTAAAAATCACGTTTCAGAATTTAGTCGTGCTACTTCCAACTTGGAAAAAAGTGAATCTAGGATTCTCCCTTGGTGCGCAAACTATGCACTGTTCAGCCACTGCTTTGATTTTTTTTGATTGTCTTTATTGAAGTTTTATTATTATTTGGTAAACCACTTTAGAGAATGGGGAGATTTGAATTTTTTAAAAAATGCATGTCTGTTATGGGTGAAATTATAGCCCAGGATCAAAATTTCTGCTTTAGATGTATGTTATATTATATTAAAACCAGGTTTATAAGCATACTCGGGCCTCAGCTTTTACCAAAAGCCTGAGTTGTACACCTACTATATTTCTTCAGGTCCTCAAAAAGAAAGAGAATTAACAGAGATTCAGCAAAAGTAGAAGTATCCTAGGATGGAATCCATAGTGCCCTGGTGATTTGTAAGTATTTTCTCGCTGTTTTTCTGTTGGGATCAAGCTGGAATCTTCCTCCTTCAGCCTATTCTTCACATCCACTAGGTAGAATGCCTGGTCTCATTTTGGGAAAGGCTGAAGGAGTTGTGGCTCTGATTTTTCTGTTTTCATTTATCCTTTTGCTAAAAATTACCTGGCTAGGAATTAACGACTGTGTTTGGAAAACCTGCCAAAGATTCATGCCTTATTGTAAGCCAAAGAGCTATATTCACTCCCCATACAAACACAACACTTTATGACTTAACTTATGTCTGTTTTCTCCCACATTATTAACCGTGATTTCTGTAATTTAAATAAATTTCTAGTCCACATATAAAGCTAGGTTGGTATGAGGCATTCATACTAAGTCTGAATGCCTATCCTGTATTTAAAGTGTCATCTATAAACTATGCTGCAGTATGATTTTAAACAGCCCTGAACTAGGTGAATACGTTGTCTAGAATAGAATAGAATAGAATAGAATAGAATAGAATAGAATAGAATTTGACCCCCTCTACTTTGTGGCAACCCCTCAAATACCAGAATACTGCTATCATGTCTCCCCTGTTTCTTCTTTTCTTTAGACTAGCCAAACCCAAGTCCTGCAGCCGTTCTTCATATGTTTTAATCTCCAGGCCTTTGATCATCTTAGATGCTCTTCTCTGATTTTTTTTTTCCAAAGTCTCAACATCTTTTTTGTAGTATGGTGACCAAAATTGGTTGCAGTATTCCAGGTGTGGTCTTACTAGGGTTTTATAGTAAGATCCTATGATCCAAAATTTTTTTTCCATCACCTTCAATCAACCTGAAGGAAGTGTGTGCTTTTGGCTTACCCAAACCATGTGGTGCACAGTGTAAACATCGCTGTCACCCATGTAGACACGGATGGCCCTCAGGGAGAAGCCATACTTCTTCTCCGAGCTGTAGATGACAATGGGAGGTCGCAGACTGGTGCCACCAAGCATGGAGTCCCGACTTGGGGAAGAATCACGAGATGAAGGATTGGAAGAGAGGGAGCGGGGTGAGATGGGGCTCCTGAGAACAGCCCCACTGAAGTCATCTGTTAAAAAAAAGGAAGGGAGAGGATAATGATAAGGGTGACATAATTGAATTACTGTCAACGCTGCTAACATTGGATGTTCTTGCTTTGACAATATATGAGGATGCAGCCTTTTTCTTTCCCTCCTGCTTTACTCTTAGAATTAGATCAGCTGGCTGTGGAATTCTGGGAGTTGAAGTCCACATGCCTTAAAATTGTCAAGGTTGAGAAACACTGAATTAGATGATCCTGGGGGAGGAGGCGGAATGTGGTGGGAGTTAGTTAGACATAATAATATTGTACTAGTGTGTGAAATAAGAGCTGATAAGAATTGGCAGTAGCAGAACAGGAGGGAAAGCCTGCATTTCAAACTAATTGGACAATGTGATTTATGACTGTTAATTGAAGGAGGGAATTGCGCTTTGATACTATGTGCTCAGGGGAGGGGAATCCAGTTTTTGGCTTCAGCTGTGTTAGTGCCGAAGCTATGCAAAAAGTTTCATCTGTCGGGAACCATGACAATTACAGGACTACAAATCTCCAATGGAAAAGAATCTAAGCAAGCAGATAATGGAAAACTTTCTCTGTTTCTCTTTCTCACAGCACTTCTGTATTGCCAATATTTCCAAAACGTCCAAAAAAGAGAAGAAAAAGAAAACAACAACAACCCCCCCTCTCCCGCAACAACTCAAAGTCCGAAAGCAATCCATTACAGGTAGTTCCTGACTTATGACCACAATTGAGCCCAAAATTTCCGTCACTAAGCAAGAGAGCCGTTAAGTTAATTTTGCCCCGTTTTACGACCTTTCTTGCCACCGTCGTTAAGTGAATCGCTGAGGTTGTTAAGTTAGTAAGAAGGTTGTCAAGTGAATCTGGCTTCTTGACTTTGCTTGTCAAGAGGGTCGCAATAGGCGATGACATGATCCTGGGACATTGCAACCGTCATAAATATGAACGAGTTGCCCAGCATCCAAATTCTGATCAGGTGACCGTGGGGATGCTGCAATGGTCATTAAGTGTGAAAAACAGTCGTAAGTCGCTTTTTCTGGTGCCATTGTAACTTTCAATGGTCACTAAATGAATAGTTGTACATTGAGGACTAAGGGCATTGTCTTCATTTTGGACAACTTCAAAATGCAAAGAACACGTAGAAATTCCTAGTAGCCAAACAGTGGCCAACAGCCTTTCCCTCCAATTGACCCATGCATGCTCTGTCTGCTAAGATCTCAGCAGCTATAAACCTCTAGCCCAGGGGTCCTCAACCTTGGCAACTTTAAGACTTGTGGACTTCAACTTCCAGAATTCCTCAGCCAGCGTTGCTGGCTGAGGAATTCTGGGAGTTGAAGTCCACAAGTCTTAAAGTTGCCAAGGTTAGCCCCACTTCACCGAAAAAGAAATACAATCGTTACGATTCCTCCCCATGTAATCTTTCTAACGGTATTTTTTTAAAAACCTGACAACTTTTTTTTATGTAAGGAAGCTGCACAAAAGGCTCTCCAGCCACTCTCTGGCCATTCCTTGGTTGCATTTACAAGCTCCCATTAGGGGTTAAGGCTCTTAAAGGACTCCTAAGATATCAGGAACTCAGTGCGACTACAGTGGTGTGTTTGGCCCTGCTTATTCGCTTCTGCACTGCTAGAACCACTTGTGCTGGGAACAGACCAGGAATTATTTGTCCCACTGACCTGAATTGATGATAAGTGATAATGCGGAAACCGAAGCTGACTTTGGCACTCTGCCACTGGAAGATGCTGGCTGCTTCCCTGCAGAATCCTTGTGGGGGAGCCTTCGATAACTGCCCTCGCGATCCAAACCTCTTGAGGTAGACCTCTTAGTACCTGTGCTGTTGCTCCTGAGACGGACACAGTTCAAACTGGCCAGGTCAGCTAGAAGGAAAACAAAGGGACCGTTAGCATCCTGTAGCTTTGGGAAGAGGGTATTTGACTTTGGAAGGTCCGAAGTGCCTTGCTCTCAATTTCTATGTGGGGTTGCAGAATAATAATAATAACAACAAAAACAACAACAACAAAGTTAGAAGGGACCTTGGAGGTCATCTAGTCCAACCCCCTGCTCAGGCAGGAAACCCTATACCATTTCGGACAAATGGCTGTCCAGTCTCTTCTTAAAAACCTCCAGTGTTAGAGCATTCACCGCTTCTGGAGGCAGGTTGTTCCACTGGTTAATTGTTCTAACTGTCAGGAAGTTTCCCCTTAGTTCTAGGTTGCTGCTCTCCTTGATTAGTTTCCATCCGTTGCTTCTTGTCCTGCCTTCAGGTGCTTTGGAGAATAGCTTGACTCCCTCTTCTTTGTGGCAGCCCCTGAGATATTGGAAAACTGCTATCATGTCACCCCTCGTCCTTCTCTTCGTTAAACTAGACATTCCCAATTCCAGCAACCGTTCCTTATATGTTTTAGCCTCCAGTCCCCTAATCATCTTTGTTGCTCTTCTCTGTACTCTTTCTGAAATGCTGCAGAGCCACTACCACTATCACTGTAAACCAATGTTTCTCAACTTCAACAACTTTAAGTGGCGTAGAAGTCCATGCCTCTTAAAGTTGCCAAGATTGAGAAACACTGCTGTAGACAATGTCAAGTTTGATGGACCAAAGATCTGAGTTAGTATCTGGGTTAACACAGCATATCCCAAATTTACCCTGTGTTCACATCATACATCATTCTTAAACTGGCAAATATGTACGTAATGGCCTGGTTCTCCCCAAAATGCCAGTTTCATATTCAAGGAAGTTGGGTTGCTTGGGATTCAGCATGTTGTGGGAACCAGGCCATCACATCAGGGCATTGTATTGGGATTGCTGTTTATTTCTCTAGATTAAGAATGTTATTTGAGAATGGAAATTATATTTGGTTAATCTAGATTGGTGGTTTAGCAGGTTGTGGGAACCCTTTTGGTATAAGGCAGAATCCTGCATTTTCCCACATTTATCCTGGCCCTCCTTTTCCTCTTTTATTTCCACCGGGGCATAGAAAAGTTCTCTCATTCTTTGCAAAGTGTTACTACTCTTTAATTAAATTAATTAAATAACTAAACCAAGTAACCAAACAGAAAGCTCATGTTCAGAAGCAGTCCATCCCCACACATGCTAGTTGTAGAAGATAAAGTTTGAAGATTAGGAAAGATAAAGTTCATGGAACCAGTTTGGTCTAGTGCAGGGGTAGGCAAGGTTGCGTACCCCTGGTCTAGTGATTAAGACATCAGGCTAGAAAGTGGGAGACTATGAGTTCAAATCTCTCTTTAGCCATGAAAAACAGCTAGGTGATTTTGGGCCAGTCACTCTCTCTCAGCCCAACTCACCTCACAGAATAGTTCTTGCTAGTAAAATAGGAGGAGGAAGGTGTGTTGGATGAGTTCACTGGCCTTGAGTTATTTGTAAAAATAATACAGGCAGGATATGTGTGTGTGTATGGGCGGCGCGCGTGTGTGTGCGCGTGTGTATGCATGTATGCAATAGTAACAAATATCAAAACTTCACCCATATATACATATAGATGCATATATGCATACACATATATACATGCATACATGCATCCTAAGACAGGCTTGCTTGTGACTTTATTGGCTGTCATGAAATGCAGGAGATTGGACTAAACTTGGGCAAATGCTGCTGCCTTATTGGCGTCACCTGGGATAATATCCAGAGATACCTTGCTCTCACCTGCCAGTGCTGAGCCCTTGCTGGGTGTCCTTGGTGCTGCCATCTCAGAATCCCCAACGACAAACTTGGGGCGCTCCTTTTTGGCTGTCCCCCGGCAGGGGCTCTCATCCTCAGAGGACAAGGCAAACCTGGGCATTGCTTCTAGGCTGCAGGTGCTGCTCAGGATGCCAGGACTGCGGCTGAATTCTTGACGGAAGGAATGGACGGTGGAGCCACAGGAGGTCCAGGCACGAAGCCTGCATGAGACAGAAAAAAATGGAGGACCTCTGCAGGGAGGACAATGGAAGACTTCCTTGCAAAACAAACATATCCCCTCTATGGAGGACAGTCCACTACTTCCTTTTCCAGTTTGTTTATGTATTAATCAAATTTATATTATCTAACTGCCCCTCTCTATCTGAGATAGTAACTCATTCCAAATAATTCAGCGAACTTCGAAGACTTGAATATGTCTTTTCCCAGTCCTGCATTCTAGCTACTACAGCACAAAGCTTTCATGCAAGATGAACCATGAACAGAGTAACAAGGTCAGAACACACTTCCCCCTTTGCCTCTTCTAGTGCCAAAACCGAGCGTGCCCTTTGGAATTTTAAGGAAATCAAAGAAACTCAGGAAGTTCCCTAAGATGTGCAAAGTCCTTCCACCACTCCGTTTCGAAAAGGCCAGGTGTAATCCTGTCTGCTCACCTGGTCTCAGTCTTTGTTAGCCGGCTCTTCTCCTCATCTCCAGAGCTGTGTTCTCCCCTCTCAGCCCTGTCTTCTTTGTCCTCACCATGTCCCTGCTCAGAAGATGTGAAACTGAGGGTGGAGGAGTGAGCCAGATACTCACAACTGCTGTAAACCTGGGAAGTGGGAAAGAGAGGAGGAAGAAAAATCAGTTGGATACAGAACATACTTATTCTTGATACACAGCCAGCAGCTGGAGACTGGAGGCTAAAACATATGAAGAACAGTTGCAGGAATTGTGTATGTCGGGTTTAATGAAAAGAATGATTAGGGGTGATATGATAGCAGGGTTCCAATATCTCAGGGGCTGCCACAAAGAAGAGGGAGTCAAGCTATTTTCCAAAGCGCCTGAAGGCAGGATAAGAAGCAAGGGATGGAAACTAAGCAAGGAGAGAAGCAACCTAGAACTAAGGAGAAACTTCCTGACAGTTAAAACAATTAACCAGTGGAACAACCTGCCTCCAGAAATTGTGGGTGCTCCAATAATAATAGTAATAATAATGATGATGATGATAATGATGATGATGGAGGGACCTTGGAGGTCATCTAGTCCAAACCCCTGCTCAGGCAGGAAACCCTATACCATTTTGGACAAATGGCTGTCCAGTCTCTTCTTAAAAACTTCCAGTTTTGGAGCATTCACCGCTTCTGGAGGCAGGTTGTTCCACTGGTTAATTGTTCTAACTGTCAGGAAGTTTCTCCTTAGTTCTAGGTTGCTTCTCTCTTTGGTTAATTTTCATCCATTGCTTCTTGTCTTGCCTTCAGGCACTCTGGAGAATAGCTTGACTCCCTCTTCTTTGTGGCAGCCCCTGAGATATTGTAACACTGCTATCATGTCCCCCCTCGTCCTTCTCTTCGTTAAACTAGACATACCCAATTCCAGCAACCGTTCCTTATATGTTTTAGCCTCCAGTCCCCTAATCATCTTTGTTGCTCTTCTCTGTACTCTTTCTAGAGTCTTAACATCTTTTTTACATCGTGGTGACCAAAACTGGATGCAGTATTCCAAGTGTGGCCTTACCAAGGCATTGTAAAGTGGTATTAATACTTCACGTGATCTTTAAAACTTGAAGTTTTAGAGAAGAGATTGGACAATCGCTTGTCTGAAATGATACAGGGTTTCCTGCTTGAGCAGGGGGTTGGATTAGAAGACCTCCAAGGTCCCACCCAACTCTGTTATTCAGTGCTTAAGTAGTTCTCTGTGCAGTTCAAATAACCCCCATATTCACCAGCAATGTAGCCAGAGCTTTTCTGGCAAACCTCCCTAAAGAAGCCCCTTCCCAACCTTGCTGAAACGATGGGAGCAGGAAGAAAACTGACGAATCTCCGCACAGGATTCCTCATCCTGGGTTTTCTCATCATCAGAACCCAAATGCCGATAGCGCTCTGAGCGAGCTGAAGGAAAGACAAGGTTAAAGAAAAAGAATTCAGATCTCTACCAAAGTTGGCCTCCTTAGGAACTGCTAAAGGCGTATGGTGCCCTTCCTCAAATCCATAGTTTCTAGGGGCATTGGGGCTCTACCCAGAATCCCCTAGCTAGCCAACCAGTCAGCCAGTCTATAGTTATGCTGTTTGGAAATAATGGGAACACCAATCTAGAGCACGGGTCTCCAACCTTGGCAACTTAAGACATGTGGACTTCAACTCCCAGAATTCCTCAGCCAGCCCTCAGGGCTGGCTGAGGAATTCTGGGAGTTAAAGTCCACAAGTCTTAAAGTTGCCAAGGCTGAGGACCCCTGATCTCTAAAGAGCACCAAGTTGTAGAAGACTGATATAAGCAGTGAAATAGTCTCAAGGGCAGCCCCCCCATCCCAATCCTTCAGGATACCTTTAAGGGGCCCTTCTGGGATTCAGGGTTGCAACTCTGTCATCCAACCAGTACAGCCCTCCCCATCCTTTCTCTCTTCATCTGGGAGGCCTTACTATCAAAGTAACTGGTGTCATCTTCCGCCTCCAGTTGGGGGATAAACTCAGCTTTCTGCCGCAACAGGCCATTCCAATCCAGATGGCGGAAAAAGGGATGGTGCTTCACCTCATGAGCGCCTCCTAGAGGTTGAGATGGGAAAGAAAAGAAAATCCCTCCACTGAGAGCTGATCACTGGGGCTGGGTAGCCACAACATCTCAACTTGCACCATGGCTTCAAGTCCAGGTAGTCCTTGACTTACAGCTACAACCCAGACCAGAATTTCTAAGATGGTTGTTAAGTGAGTCATGCTTGTTGACATGACCTTGGCTGCTAAGCGAATCACTGTAATTGTTAGGTGAATCATGCGCTTGTTAAGCGAATCCGGTTTCTTCCATTGACTTTGCCTGTCAAGAGACAGCCAGAAAACTTGCAAAAGGGGATCACATGACCCCAGGATGCTACAAACATCGTAACTATGTGCAGGTTGCAAAGTGCCCAAATTTTGACTGTGGGAATGCTGCAATGGTTGTAAGTATGAGGACTAGTTTTTTCAGCGTTGTTCTAACTTCAAGTGGCTGCTAAGTGACTCACATCGTTATGTCAGTGACTATCTGTCAAGGATTACGTGCACTGGCGCTGTTGTGATACCTGTGCCCAGCCGCTCCAGTGGGCAGTGACGCAGGAGTTGTGTGATCAAATCTTGGGCGTCAGCAGGAAGAGCTTCATCCCCCTCGGGCCAAATGATTTCGTCTGAAATTAAGGAAAACCAAACCAGTTTTGGAGGGGGCTTCTTGCTGCCATATTTTCCCTACCCCAAAACTTTTCAGAAACTTTGAGGGGACAAGGAAATGGGATAGAGCTATTGGAGAAAGTCAAGGAAGAAGAAGAAAACTGTCTCCAAAGTTTTTATTGTGTGGCCCGAGTGGAACCTCCCTGCATGGAGGCAGAAAGATCAACATCACGTAAGGGAAACTCCTGTTTGGACAACCTTTCCGTCCTTAATGTTCCTGGAAAAGATAATCAAACAACGAATCAACGAACATCTAGAGGCAAACAAAGTCATTACTAAAAGCCAACATGGGTTTGTCAAAAATAGATCATGCCAGACAAATCTTATTGCATTCTTTGACCAAGTGACAAAATTAGTGGATCAGAGGAATGCTGTAGACATAATTTACTTGGACTTCAGTAAGGCATTTGATAAAGTAGATCACAACCTACTACTTGACAAGATAGAAAAATGTGGGGTAGACAGAACCACCACCAGATGGATCCGTAGCTGGCTGACCGGCCGTACTCAGCGAGTGGTCCTCAATGGAACTGCATCTATATGGAGGGAAATGTGTAGTGGGGTGCCCCAGGGCTCTGTTCTGGGCCCAGTACTCTTCAACATCTTCATCAACGATTTGGATGAAGGGATAGATGGGGAACTCATCAAATTTGCAGACGACACCAAGCTGGCAGGAATAGCCAACACTCCAGAAGACAGGCTTAAGATACAGAAGGATCTGGACAGACTTGAACACTGGGCACTAACTAACAAAATGAAATTCAATGGTGAAAAAAGCAAGGTTCTACATTTAGGCAAGAAAAACCAAATGCACAAGTACAGCATAGGTGGCACCATGCTCAATAGTAGTAACTATGAGAGGGACCTCGGAGTCCTAGTAGACAATCACTTAAATATGAGCCAGCAGTGTGCGGCAGCTGCCAAAAAGGCCAACACAGTGCTAGGCTGCATTAACAGAGGAATAGAATCAAGATCACGTGAAGTATTAATGCCACTCTACAATGCCTTGGTAAGGCTACACTTGGAATACTGCATCCAGTTTTGGTCACCACGATGTAAAAAAGATGTTGAGACTCTAGAACAGCGGTTCTCAACCTATGGGTCGCAACCCCATTTGGGGTCGATCGACCATTTCTCGGGGGTCGCCAAACAAGGCAATCCGCCATTTTCCCCCCTCAGGGGGTGCCGCCGCCGCGCATGTGCGCCGCGCATGGGGGCGCCGCCACGCATGGGCACCGCGCCGTGCATGCGCAGCACGTTTGTGTGACGGGGGTCGCCGTCACACAAACGTTGAGAACCACTGCTCTAGAAAGAGTACAGAGAAGAGCAACAAAGATGATTAGGGGACTGGAGGCTAAAACATATAAGGAACGGTTGCTAGAATTGGGTATGTCTAGTTTAACGAAGAGAAGGACAAGGGGGGACATGATAGCAGTATTCCAATATCTCAGGGGCTGCCATAAAGAAGAGGGAATCAAGCTATTTTCCAAAGCACCTGAAGGCAGGACAAGAAGCAACGGGTGGAAACTAATCAAGGAGAGAAGCAACCTAGAACTAAGGAGAAACTTCCTGACAGTGAGAACAATTAATCAGTGGAACAGCCTGCCTCCAGAAGCAGTAAATGCTCCAACACTGGAAGTTTTTAAGAAGAGACTGGACAGCCATTTGTCTGAAATGGTGTAGGGTTTCCTGCCTGAGCAGGGGGTTGGACTAGATGACCTCCAAGGTCCCTTTACTACTACTACTACTACTACTACTACTACTACTACTACTACTACTACTACTACTACTACTATTATTATTCTCAGAATTTAGCTTGCCCTCACACTTTCCCTCACAGGTGAGTTCTGAGAACTGAAAAAGCTTCCTAGAGGAGAAGTAAAACATCTTCAAGGAAAAACAAAGTCCAGATGCCTTTTTTTAAAAAAAGCATCTTTAGGACAACCATGACCTGGATCTCCATAGACAGATACATAAAAGTTCCACTCTTAATTCTTAGCCTAGCATAAACATATCTAGTAAAAATCTTATGAAGAGTGAGCACAGAGTAAATTTTACTCTTACTTTTCTTGAGATCAACCATGCTAGTCAGAAATTCAGGAGATTCCCGAATAAATCTACTTAAGGTTTGACTCTGAAACATATGATTTTTACTAATACAGGAGAATATTTCTAACTCAGGGTTGAAATGAGGGGTCCTTAGTGCTCTGTGAGTTTGGTTAGGGTTTTTTTTTTCATTTCCCAAATTAGGTACCATCATCAGTGCTAGTAAGGAGTAGAGTTTGCTCTGTTTATATGTTACTGGCTTGCTCTGTCGGTATCAGTAGGAGTGTCCTTGGTGGTTGTTTGGTTGGGCTGCTTACTATTAGCTTGTTTGGCAGTTGCTTGATTGGGGTATTCTTTATTTCTTGATTGTTGGTCTGATGTTAATCTTGGAGTTAATTTATGCTCATCTGGGTGTTGATTGTTGGTGGGGAGGTGTTTTGGTCTTTTTTGTTCCTTTTTTGGTTTGCTGATTGTCTCTTTTGCACACTATGTAGATATTGCTTATGTCTGTATGTCTATTGAAGGTTAATTTGTCCGAGTGCCAGGCTTCTAGAAGAAATTCTCTAGCACCAAGTCCAAAAACCCCTTTCACAAGTCCTTGCGAAAAAATTGATACAGGGATGCCATTTGCATAGTTGGGTAAGACCACCAGAGTTCTGACTTCCTGCTTCATTGAGCTCTTGGCATGTTTGGGGAAATCCTGTTTGTGAGAGAAAGGCAACTCCTTCATCACTCTTCTCAGCTCCCAGAGTTCCATCTTCTATAATGGAAATGGGGACGAAGCTCAGTTATCAGCCTCTTCCCTATTCCCTCATCGCTACTGTGATTGATGGGAACTTTCACACCGGTGGTGAGGCTCAAAATCTTCACATATTCTGAAGGTGCCTAACCAGGACATTGCTATGCAGCAGTGTGTCAGAAGACAGCCAAAAAGGGGGTGGGGGTTTAGCAAAGTGGCAAATTTTACATTGGCATAATATTCTTTCCGTTCAAGGACAAGCAGAGAGCACTTCAACTCAGCCCTGAGGAAAGAGCTCTATGAAGTGGGAAGACAAACCCCTCCTCCCCCCTCGGTCCTCTCCGGGAAAACATCACATGCTGAATGAAGGTCACTTTTGTCTTGCCCAGTTCACTGAGTTTATCTAGTGGATTTCTCAAAGGTTCTTTTGTTCAGCCAGGCCTCTGGGACTGGCACTGGCTTGACTTCTGCAATAAATGGGGCCCTTATGGCTTCATTGTTGAATTTCTCTAGCCCTGTCTTTCATCTCCCTTCATTAAGGAAAAGCAAACCTACCACTTATCACTTGCCCAAAGAGTTCCTCTGGGGTGTCACCGAAGAATGGGACGCAGCCGACCAGGAATTCGTAGAGTATGATACCCATGGCCCACCAGTCTACTGGCTTGCCATAGCCTTGGATCAGGATGACTTCTGGAGCAATATACTCAGGAGTACCACAGACCTGCAAAGAGATAGAAAACAGCATTCTGCCTGTTTCTGTGAACAAGGAGGTTTCTTCTTAGGGATGGATGGGATCACTGTCTCCCCTTTAAATCCAGAATGGGCAAAATCAAGAGAGTGAGGACTCCTTCAGATAGGTTCGTGGCTTCTGATGTTAGGAGGCACTTTCCTTTGTACCCAGCAAAACAATCTAGTAGTTTTCATTAGAAGACATGGATGCTCCTTGCCGTAAACTTCATACCTGTTTATCTACAAACTCTCGTGTGTCCTTCTCAATGTGGCCCTCATAGAGATTTGTGGTCATGTTCATCAAGCCAATCTTGGACAAGCCAAAGTCAGTCAGCTTGATGTGTCCCATAGATGTGATGAGCAAGCTGTGAAAGAAAGAAAGTAAAAAAAAAGAAAGAGAGAGAGAGAGCGAAAGAAGGAAGGAAGGAAGGAAGGAAGGAAGGAAGGGAGTTTGTACCATGAAAGCAATCAACCAAATAGTTCAAAACGTGTAAACTTTTTGTTGTATACTGCCCAGAATCACTCACTTATAATGGGCAGCTGTATAAATTAGATAAATAAATTAACAATCTTTTTTAACCATTTGGGACACTGGCTTCTAATTCTAAAAGTAGGATACAATTTAAGTGAATTTAGTTGTCACAAATGGGTAGGTGTTACTACTCAGACAACCCACACAGCCAGTCAGCATTCTAGGCTATAGCAGACAAACCTATTAGAAGATGACTCCCTAACAACAATTTTTGAAATAAATGCATCCCACCCACCTCCCTGCCATTTCGCAATCTAACTTGTACCCCATCCTCACTTGTCTGGTTTGAGATCCCGGTGAACAATGCCGTAATTGTGAAGGTACTCAAGGGCAAGGACTGTCTCAGCAAAATACATCCGGGCCATGTCCACAGGCAAAGGTCCCATGTTCTTCAGCAGTGTGGCACAGTCCCCGCCTAAAGGATAAGCAATGTCAGAGAGTCCATTACATGTAAAACCCCAGGGACATTTGACAAGCCCAGCTTTGATTATTTGATATCTAAACCAGGGTTGTCCAACCTTGGCAACTTTAAGACCTCCGGCCTTCAACTCCCAGAATGGGATTCTGGGAGCTGAAGTCCACAAATCTTAAGGTTGCCAAGGTTAGACATCCTTGAACTAAACTTATTTTCAACTTGCCAGGCTGACTAACTGTCTTTTAGGCATCAAGTAAGCAGATTTTATTTAATTTTGTCTTTTATGTTGTTTTTTTAAATCTCTTCATCAAAATGCTTGTTTTAATGGCACTGCTATTTATTGTCCAGGACAGCGATCCTTTAATGTTCTTAAAAAGATTCCAGTGCTTTTTAAACATTTTAAAATGGAAAACATTTTACATATGCTTTTTAAAAGTATCCTGCAGAAATCAAAGAGAAAATCTTTCACCCTCTTCCCCCTAATTTAGAAAAGCCAAAAGCGCTTCTCATCGTGCCAAATAAGCATATTTGGCAATACTTCATTCTTTTATTTAATTTTCCAAAAGGAGGTTTTTAAAGTCTCTGACAGAGATTTCTTTGGCAGAGGCCACTAGGAAAACTTTTAAGATCAAGAAGCAAATTTTAGGCAAACTGAGAAGGGTTTGGGGAAGGGGGACGAAAATGCCAAGCACTTCAAAATCCCATTTCCCAACCATGAGAAGATCCAACACAAAGTCTAAAACACCAATGATGCTTTTGAGGCTTTGGCAGGCATCGTACAACATATTTTGCAGACTTCCTTTGGCAGCTGTTCGATAGGGAGATAAATGTTGCTTTTCAAAGTTCGCCAATCTCGGGATTCCAAACTCTGTAGCCTTTTAGGAATTTAGCACGTACAATATGAAACCGCAGAACTGTGGGATGCTCCCTGCTCTTCTGGAAATGGATATTAAATTCAAGCCAAAGCCAGATTTTGCCAGGATGAAGTTCTTTCTCTTTGAAGCAAAGGATACCAGAAACTGCCCGATACCAAGTCAAACCCCTGATATATCTACCCCAGGTCCATCTCCATTAACTGACATTAGCAATCCATCCCTGGAAAAAAGCCTCTTCCAAGTTTTGCCACCCATGCATCCCTTGACGAAAGATGCTGCCTTAGACAGACTCAGGATTTCTTCCCTGCAGAGCAGCTGCTCTTTCAATGACCTGGAGTTTTTTGTTGCCAGGTTGCTCCACCTCCACCCGTGCAAATCAAGACGTGTCCTTCTGCAACCTCACCTTCCACGTACTCCATGACCATGCAGAGGTGACACCTGGTTTCAAAGGAGCAGAACATGCTGACCACAAAAGGGTTCTCTGCAAAGGTCAGGATGTCGCGTTCCACAAAGACTTGCTGGATCTGGTTCCGTAACACCAGGTTCTGCTTGTTAATCTTCTTGATGGCAAACCGTTGGCGAGTCTCCTTGTGCCGCACCAGATACACAGCCCTAAAGGAACATGAGAACTGTTGGGCAGTTTGGGAAGAATGGAACAGCTGATGTTTTCCACCCATTGTTTAGCCATCTTGGCAAATCCTTAAGGTAGACGAGGCTGATAGATAGCGATTACTCCAGTTCTGCCTAGCCGTAACGAGGACTCAGGATTAATTCAAGTACAGGTTGTCCTAACCTTACAACCATTAATTTGGCCACCATTTGAAATTATAACAGCATTGAAAAACATGGCTTACAAATGGTCCTCATCCTTAGCAACCATTGTAGCCTCCCCACAGTCGCATTATTAAAATCTGTGTGCTTGGCAACTGCCATGTATTTAAGACAGTTGCAGTATCCCGGGATCACGTGATAGCCATTGGTGACCTTCCCAGTTGTCTTCCAATGAGCAAAGTGAATGGAGAAGATGGTTTCATTTAACGGCTGTGTGATTCACTTAACAACCGCAGTGATTTGTTTAGCCACAATGGCAAAAAGGTTGTAAAATCAGATGTGATGGCTCACTTAACAACTGCCTTACTTAGCAATGGAAATTCTGGTTCCAATTGTGGCTATAAGTTGAGGACTACCTTTACATTTATTTTTTTTTTGCACTAGATATCCTTTTAACAAAGAGGAAAGTCACCTAACCTTCTCACTAGTACAATTCTTTGTCATTTTGCTTTTTGCACAATGTTTTTTTAAAGAATTTTGGTCTTATAGCAAAAGGGGAAGAACACTACTTGCTAAGCCTACTCACCCATAAGCCCCATTGCTGATCAACTTGATAGTTTCAAAATCACTTTCACAGGGCTTCTTCCGAGTAATATGGGTAGAAGACTGGTTCTGCAAGAGACAAGGAAAGTGAAGGGGAATATATGTTACTTGCAGTCTATAGAAAGAATGACATCTGTTGACTTATTAACAAGAATTGTTGTTTGCTTTTCTGAAATAAGTAGAACAAGAGTTAATTGGGAAGCCTAAAAAAGAGCTCAAAAATCTATCTCATGGTGGGGGGGATTAGAACCAGTCTGGGGATCAAACCCAGCTCCCCACCAGCCCTAGGAGGATGTAGGAGAAGAGCAGACAGAAGTGTGTGGGGGGCCGCAGAATTAAATGCATCATTGGTTTAGAGTCCTTGCGTTCCCACAAGTGCTCCAAATCCAACTCTCTTCTGAATCCCGCTGACCCTTATCTGGCTCCAGCGTTGAATATTAGTTGACCAGGTTCTTGGTTATAGACTTGAATAAATTTTCTATGCTACAATGTTCCTGATCTGTGCCTGACAGAGGCAGAATGATCTCAAAGAAGACCTTACTATTAATATTTCAATGAATGATTACTGAACTATTTTAAATAGCAGTGGAGAATATTTTGGAAATTGATGCCCAGCTTCACCTGGCAAGTTGAACTGGATAACCAAATGATAAGTAGATTTATTGTAGGAAAGCTGAAGAAGTGCCATGAAAGAATTCCAGTGACTAATACACATCAGATACCAGCCCTATTTATACTGAAATCAAAGTTCAAACTCCTGTGCTTTTTCCCCCCACCCACATGATAGAATGAAGTAGAAGCCACTTCGGAAGATAATTTGTGTAGCTCAGGGTGGAGACCTTGGTTTTCTTACAGATTTTTCATTACTCAACTAGGTAATTATACAAGTAGGTAAAGGGGCCAACTAGTAATCCACTTTCTTGGGTAGATTGCTTCTATGTCTCTTGTTTTGCTAACAAGAGATAAATCTAATATCATGAAGTTTGCTTGTGACAATGAGTCCTTAATGTTAAACATTTTTAATGAGAAAAAAATAGTAAATTAACAATAAATGAAATAAAATATTAATCCTGAATACATATGGTCCTTTACAAATTTCAGTCTAGAATAGTGTTTTTCAACCTTGGGAACTTTTTAACTCCCAGGATTCCCCAGTCAGGTGGCTGGGGAATTCTTGGAGCTGATGTCCATGCATCTTAAAGCTGCCCAGATTGAGAAACATACAGCTTCAGAGAAATGCCTTCCCACAGACTAGAAAGGGGGGGGAGAGAATATAGCTTTACCTCAGAAGGTTCATCTTGCTGCTCTGGGCCTGCTGGGGAAGGGCAGTCAACTTGATCAAACTGCACAATTTCTGGGGAAGAAACAGAAGCACAACTGAAAGCAATGACAAATAGGACACTTGATCTGTTTCTCATCTGCCTTCCCTGCCTTTGTGTTCTTCTTTTTGATGGCCACAACAATCTTGCCTTCTCGGATTGGCAGAATTCTCTCCATTATCTGTACATAAATCAACTCTGGGGTCTTTGGTGCTCTCTGGGGTTGGCTATTTTCTTGCAGACATTTCATTACCAAACTAGGTAACATCATCAGTGATAGAAGGGAGCAGGGGTTGGTCTCAGTTTATATACAAGTGAGAGTGTTCTTAGTGGTTCTTTGATTAGGCTATTGCTTACATTGACTTATTGTTTGTCTGAGTTGATAGAGCCTTGAAAGGGGTATTGTTTACTGCTTGATTGCTGGTCTAGTATTTAGATCAAATTAGAGATGTTGCCTGCAGCAAAGTCCAAGTGATGCATGCAAAGCAGATACTGCTGTACTATTTATTTAATCCAATTTTTATATACCGCTGTGCTCCAAAACTGATTCTAAGTGATTTACATATAAATTCTGCATAGCCCTATTCAAACTAGAAAACCTCTTTTTTTCCTTACCCTCCAGAGGGTCTTTGGCGAGTCCCAGCTGACTGATAATGTAACGTGGAATGTCTGTTTTAATGCCTTGTCCCACTTTCGCATGACCTTCAGCAGCCTCCAGGAGGTGATAAAATTCCTCTGGGTCAAACTCCTGGAAGTCAGAAAAGGGAGAAGAAATGGGGAAAAATAGAAAAAAAAAATGAGCTTTTTCACAATAAGGTTTAGCAACTTAAAGTATTAAAAACGAATGAAATTAAACAAAAGTCTTCCTCTACAACAGTATTTCCCAAACTTGACAATTTTAAGGCATGTGGACTTCAACTCCCAGAATTCCACAGCCAGCAATGCTGGCTGTGGAATTCTGGGAGTTGAAGTCCACATGCCTTAAAATTGTCAAGTTTGGGAAACACTGCTCTACAACAATCCAAACACTATGGAAACGAATGGGCCTAAAATAAATCACCAGAGTTCTTCTTCTCTGCCTGGACCTCTCACATTTAGGGACTGTTAGTGTAACAACCCAGGGTGGCTCCTTTTCATGAAACCCAATAAATTGTGAAATCTAGTCTGTAATAATGTTGTGCACTCTGAGAAGACCAAAACATTTTTTTCTCTTGCACTCAGTTCTGGGATGCACAGCTAAGCAGGAACAATGCCACAGTACAGGAAGCAACAGCTTCCTTGGCTCAGAAATCAGAACACAAAAGCTTATCTATAAATACCAAAGATTAAAGTTTCCCTCTCTCTGTTGCATAAACCCTGCCTACAACCATCACTCATCTCAACTCTGAGCCATCTGGAAAACTCAAGCTATCGTCTCCTGGTGCCATCACGAAAAACGGAGGTATTTTCAGTTCCAAGAAAAGCTTCCTTTCCCATATTTCAGACTGTTTGTAATTATGTACTGGCCCCAATGACTTCTCACCAAGGATCCATCTTGCACACATTGTCTTGCAAACATTGCCAGCAGCAAAAAGCGTTCCAAAAGTAGACATGAGGGCTTCATTAGCTATTATTGTTAATAGCCAGTGAGAGCCTCTCCATCTTAGTATGTATGTCTCATCTTTTTTACTAAAAAAAAAAGTTAAAACAACAGTGCAGGCTGGATCAAACTAAGATAATGCATCTACTGTAAATTTAGCACTGTTTTTAAGGATAGTTAGCCAGAGTATGTTAATTCAGGAAGGCTAAGCAGTGCTCAAAATTTAAATTTTAGAAAAATGGCTGGAACTAGGCATATTTAATTTTAGCTCAGTTTCAGAAGACTCCAGGAACTGTTTAAGGGACATGCTGGCAGCGGGGGGGGGGGGGGGTAAGACTTGTGGACTTCAGCTTCCAGAATTCCCCAGCAAGCATGGCTGGCTGAGGAATTCTGAAAGCTGAAATCCACAAGTCTTAAAGTTAATGAGTTTGGAGACCCCTGTTCTAGGGGGATCTGGCTGGCCACTGTAAAGTGATCTTCAATCTGACCCACAAGGACCAAGAGGAAGCTTCAGCTGACATTCACTCTAGGCCTTACCATTTGGTTTACAGGCAGCCACATCTACTGTTCCACACAGAGCTTAGGGAGCTACATGAGAGCTTCAGAAGAAACATTATCTCTCA
This sequence comes from Crotalus tigris, assembly GCF_016545835.1. NCBI lineage: Eukaryota > Metazoa > Chordata > Lepidosauria > Squamata > Viperidae > Crotalus > Crotalus tigris. The sequence continues at coordinate 677,195 of NW_024096577.1, forward strand.
AAAATTGTTCTTGCTCCAGATTATGACTGCGATCCTGTAACCCTTTGTCCCTTTCCAGCCAGCTTATTGCCTGAGCATAGCAGATAAGTCAGCTCCATCCTTACCAAGCACTCCAGCAGCCGAGCTGGCCGGGAAATGATGATCAGTAATTTGCGGACCAGCTGTTCAATGAAGTGCAGCTCCTCACTCTCCGAGCGCTCTTGAGCCTGGCAGAGAGCATGATGAAGAACTCATGAGCATTATTGAGAAAGGCTCCCTAGAGAAGTCTGGGTCAGTGGGGAAACAAAAGAGATACTCACATCTCTTAGCATTTTCTCCAGCTTCTCCTGAAGTTCAATGAAATAGCGGGAGGTAATGAGAGCCCCTTGGGACTTGTTGAGACAGTCACGGGCCAGTTCAATGATCTGGTGGTGGATGAATCCCAGTACACCATTAGCCAAAGGCAGAATGCTACTGGGTGAGAAAGCAGCAATTGTCTCTGCCAGGCGCTCTTCCATCTGGGCAGTAGCCTTTGAAAGGAGGGAAAAGAGGGAGAAAAGCAGAGAGTGACTGTGCGATCCAGAAGCTTCAGCTGGGCTCGACATATACGATTTTCAGTGTTAAGATGACCCCGTCTCAGAACTAAAAGGCTCATGATTCAATCTCTGCTCCATCTTTCATTTTTACTGCATCCTTCCAACATTCACGCAAGCTACTTGTGAAAATAAACATGAACTGCAAGAGAAGGGAACGAAGCGCCGAGGATTTCTTCTGAAATGTGTCGCCGGAAGCACCGAAACAGTGAAATGTCTTTTGTTTGGACGGTTTTCATTCACCTTTCTACAACACAGGAAAAGCGATGAAAGCCACAGAAGCATAGTACTATGACTATTGTACACGATGCTTTTAAAATATAATTTAAATATAATTTATTTCCTTTCAGCGCCATAGGATGTGGAGCCACAGTGCTGGGTCTAGATTTTAGCAAGGTTTACAGATTATACTTAACTAACTCTATGAGTCTATGGTTTATTAATTCTAATGCTCAGTTCTTAACAGAGTCTTACCTTTGGGAATCTCTCCTTGTATACATGATTCATCATTACCACCTCATTGTCAAAGGTTCCAGTTGTCCGCCCAGGGCTGTGAAAAGAAGAGGCAACTGCTGAGGACATATCCTAAGAACTCAAGCAAGGCAAGAATCGGGAAGTAGAAGAGAGCTTTAGTAATGCTCAAGATTTCACATTTACCCAAGATTTATTGCTTTACCCATGGTTCTTATCCTTCTGAATGTGTCAGGGCTGTAGACTGACAATAAACTAGCTAATAAGTCAGAGAATCTTTATGTCGTGACTAGCTTAAGCTTTTCTTAAACCACTGAAATCAGGAGGAAAACAGTGTTAACCTGATTTTGTTTCCTCCTTCCCTAAAATGCACCCCAATGGCTCAGCATTGGAGTCTAGCCAAGCCATGACTAAAAAAGAATCCAAGGATGATTCTTCCAAAGGGATGTGATTTACAGTTGTTCAAACAGCAGAGTTGCTGTTAATTAAAGAAGTCAGTTGTGGATTGTAAGAAGCACAAGGGAAATTAGTTCTGCATGAGAAACATCCCTGGCTCAATCTTTGGTAAAATAAAGCAGGCAAGGTGAGAACCAGCGGTGTTCAGGGCAGAGATGCCCATCATATAATAGTACCACTCAGCTTCAAGGCTACCAAAACACTATGACATTACATAAGAATTTCAGCAGCTACTGGGTATCAAATGCAAGCTGTATCTATATTGAAATCCAGGTACAAATGTTTGCCCCTACTGTCTTTGGACAACAGTTTCCACCTATCTCTTATTTTGAGAGGAAGACAGCCTCCACTTTAAACACCAGAAACTGAGCCTTCTCCATTTTTGCACTAGCAGTGGGCCACCCACTCTAGGTAAGGCTTTACTGTATTCTTGTTTAAGAGATTCTAATCTAGTGCAACCCTGTCTGAGAGTTTTCAGCCAAGTCAAGCGGAGAGTCAAGTTATGTCATGAATTGCCCAATCAGTCATTATTGCTCAGTCTAGGTGAGGAAGTGTCTCAAATTTAAAAAAAAACCTCTTACGAAGCGAGTGATGAAGAAGGGATTGTTCTCCTTCTGCCACACTGGAGCAGGAGAGAAAAAAGTGCACTTCAAGACAGGTTCACTTTTTTTTAAAATTCAGGATTAGAGTTAAGGTGCAAAATGGATGCCTTGTAAGGGGCTAAATGAGTGAACATTTAAGATGTTCGCTAAGAATGGATATGTACTCCTGCATAAATTCCTTCCTGTGCAATCCGCTTAATACAGATAGTCCTCGACTTACATCCGCAACAAAGCCCAGAATTTCTGTCGTAAGTTATGATGGTCTTAAGTTGAGGCATCCATGGTCCAATTTTATTACCTTTTTTGCTGCAATTGTAAAATGAACACAGTGGTTGTAAAGCGAAAGGGGCAGCTGTTAAGCAAACACCATGATTTTTAAGAGAATCAGTGCATACCTATTGGCATTTTTTGCTGTAAAAATCATCATAAATCATGTCATGTAACTATGGAACGCTGCACCCAGCAGCAAAGATGAGCTGGTTGGCAAATGCAGACATGTGATCGTGGGAGGGCGTGTGCATGTGCTGCCACTGGAACTCGGCAATCAAGTCATAAGTACCTTTTCGTACCCGTCCATTGTAACTTTGAACAGTTGCTAAGTGACCAGACATTAAGTGAGGACCACCTGTACAGCCTTCTCCTACTTTCATTAGAGGTTTCATTGTGAACCATCTGAAGAAGAGACGCTCATCCAAAGCCAATAATACCTCAAGCTGCGGGACCGAGGACGAAAATATGGCGAGTGGCGCCCGTCTTCTCCTGGAACGCTTTCAGTGCTGCGGAAGTGCTTTGAAAGGAAGTGCAATTCGTCAGGCGTAGGTTGGTAGGGCAGTTGGTGGAGACGCTCCTGAGAGGAGGAAGACGATGACTGGAGAGGAGAAGGAGAAAAAGATGATAGACCAGAATGAGAAGGAAGGTGAGTAACCCTTGTTCTGACGCACTATCATGGAATATTTTAATATCTGCAGAGGAACCAGTTGCCTCAGAATAAACAGACAGCTGGAAAAACTGAGGGAGGGGGAAATGTGGTATTTAAGAAATAAAATGAAAAAAAAACCCCACTTCCTTTCATAGGAAGATAAGCTCCTGCTATGTCAACTCTGGCAACTGTAGAGTTTACATACATCTAAACCTTGGTTTTCATGGGGCCTCTTTATCTCGACCAACAGCACTTCTGCAAGCAACTTCTAGGCCTCTCTCAATATCCTCTTAGCCTGTTAGTGTTTCTTTAAAAAGCCAATGAGAGCTTGAATTACAAGACTGAATTCCTATTAAATTTCCCAACAGTGACCAAGCAACAGAACCAAGTTTTCCTTGGAATTACATGTTTAGTCAGACTTTGATGATGATAAGTTGATACATTTCTAGTAAATACTTGAGACAGCTAGTGAAACCAGAAATAAGAACAATTCAACAGCACCAACCTAAAAAATTCTAGCAAACTTGGTTAAGGGAAGTAGGTAGGAAATGAATATTTCCAGGAAAATAAGATGGAAAACAGGTTATTGCTAGGTGCCATTCACCCTGTCTCTAAAGAAAGGTCTGTCTTAATGGACTTCATGTAGCTCACCATTTCTAAGTCACGGGCTTTCTATATGAGCTACAATAATTCTTAGATTTCCTAGACTAGAAAATAAGAATCTGACTCACTTTAGCACAGAATCTGCATATAATAAAATGCCAGATTTACTCCACGCTACTTACTGAAACAGTAGAGCTGGGGGTGTTGGTCCCATAGCCGGATGAGGGCAATGACGCCAGGGACCACCTTCGGCCATCAGCCCTGCAAAAACAGAGGTAAATATTATGACATCAAGTCTTGAAGAAAAGAGGACAGCACTATCAAACTGATGAAAACAACTGGGAAAGACTAACGTGACTGCTCAAATATCATCTATAATAGAGATCCCCAACACCTGGGCTATGGACTGGTATTGGTCCGTGTCTGTTAGGAACTGGGCCGTACAGCTGGAGATGGGTGATGGGCGAGCAAGCAAAGCTTCATCTGTAGTATTATTATTATTATTATTATTATTATTATTATTATTATTATTATTATTATTATTATTTGCAGCCGCTCTCCAGCGCTAGCATCTCTGCCTCGGCTCCACCTCAGATCAGCAGGCATCAGATTCTCATAGGAGTGTGAACTACTGTAAACTGCGCATGTGAGGGATCTATGTTGCACTCTACTCCTCCCCACCTCCGTCTATTGAAAAATTGTCTCCCATGAAATTGGTCCCTGGTGCCAAAAAGGTTGGGGATGGCTGATCTATTACACTGGGGGAAGGAAGGGACTTTTTCCCTATTCACATCAAAGCTCCTCTCTATCCCCATCCTTCTCTCTTTCAAACTCAGTCAAAATACACTGTATATTCCAAACCAAGCATAGATTTTTTTGGATGACTTTTCCAAAACCCAACTCTTTATGTGAATGAGGTATTTCTAACTACAAGCTCTCATCTTCTCCCCAAACTGCCAATGTAACAATGCTGGAGTAAGAGGAACCATATTCTAGCAGCAGCACCACCCTTGCCCTCCAGTTCCCTGTTTTGCCCTCTCGGTAGCTTCTTTAAAAGATTTATAAAAACAAGAGAACAGGTCTTCCAGCATATTTCAGGCTCTTTGGTCTTACATACCTGGCAGACTTCCTAAGAGAGTTAAAGATGGTTGCCAGGGTTAGAGAATTATGAGGTTCTATTTTGTTAGTGACTATGCTAGGAGACTCTCTCCTTCAACCAATCCTAATTCTTTTCAGGGTCTCAATCAGTAATGTCCAGTTCTGAAAGATTCTTTTTTTGATAACTGCAAAATGTCTATTCTCAACAGAACCCCCAACAGTAGCAACATATTGCAATCAAGAGAATCAAAATTAAAGCTTTATTTTGCTCAGCAATTAGGGAAACCAAAGAAGTTTCATTTTCTTTTTATTTACTTCTGACCCAGCAGGCAAAGTTCTATCATCTGCAAATTCCAAGCCTGAAAAATTGTTCTTCTTTTAACTAGGGGCAATGGATTTTATTTAAATATACACGCCATCTTTTCTCCCCCCAAAATCAAGGCGATTAGCCGAGAGCCAGACTGTCTGTTCTGAACGGCCTGGGTGATGGTTTTCTTATGGGTCATGATTCAGTGTGAAGTTTTTGCCCACAAAAAAAGTAGTGGTCATCTTTTATTTTTCATTGTCAACTGTATATACAAGGCCACTCTATAAGAAAGTATTTAGCACAGCCCCTAACAAAATAGAACAACTCAATAGATTTAAGAATCCTACATGATTTCTTCCCATTGCTGAGATTACCTGTCAGTTCGAGGAACATGGCTTTTTCCGAGGCATCATTGATCAAACAGGAGAAGTAGAAAAGCAAAAGGAAACAGGGAAAGAAAAGGGTGGGGGAGGAGATACAATTAGGAATCACAGAAATACACCTTCCCCAGGCCTGGGGGCATTTTTCTAACCCTTCTAACCAGTGGTGGGATTCAAATATATGAACAACTGGTTCTCTGTGTCGATGCCGCTTCCGGAAGTCCATTCGGGGCCTGGGCAACAAAAAATTAGCTACCGGTTCTGCTGAAGTGGTGCGAACCGGCTGAATCCCACCACTGCTCCTAACCTGAAATTAGAAATAGTTATACTTTACTTAATTTGATTTTTTTAATGTAAAAATTGGCGAGCAAAAGAATGAAAGACCTAAGAGTTGGCTATCATTGCTCTTTGGGTGAAAAATAAATAATTTAATTCAGACAACTGTCTGATTTTTTTTTATTGCCAGCTGAGAAATCAACTTGGGAAGGAATAAAAATTCCAACAGAAGTTAGAAAGAAGGCTGAAAAAGAGCAGAATGGTGTTACTGTGTAGAAGTCAACTATGATAACGCCTAGAAGAGACTGGACAGCCACTTGTATGAAATGATATAGGGACTCCTGCTTGAGCAGGGGGCTGGATTAGGAGACCTCCAAGGTCCTTTCCAGCTCTATTCTGATTGAGTTTATTGAATTATACACAGAAATGCACTCTGTACATGATTAGTGATATGTCAGGTGCAATCAGGGCTATTCGTAAGGTTGCAGCATAGATTTATTCAAGCCTACATACAAGAATCTGGTCAACCAAAGTTCAACACTAAAATAGAGCCAGATAAGGGTCAACAGAATTCAGGAGGGGTTGGACTTACAGCGTTTATAGGAATGCAAATACACTAAGCTGATGGCACACTTAGCTCCTCCCCCTAGGTCTGTCTGCTCTTCTCCTATATCATACTTTTATTTTGGTATGCGTGATCCAAGGCAAAGCCTGTCATGAGAGAGAAGTCTTTTCCTCCCAAAACTCACACAGTAATGTTACTTGGCAAGGAAGAAGACCTGTGGTTGACAAACCAGAAAGGGCTGCCAGTTTTTCCTCTCTGGGCTTCTTTATTCATTTTGCTATTATGTTTTGCTTTGATTTTTTTTTAACAAAACAGAAAACAACAGGTCTTCTTTATTACCTGGGAACCATCTTCAAAACACACTTTTTCTTGAAATACATTATATGGCTTGAAGGAAGGAAAACTTGCTGACACTTAGCAAAACTGGATCTAAATCTGGAGAGGAGATTATCCTGCACAAATACCTGCCTTCAATTCCACAATGGAAAAAGAAGGGAGAAATACAAATTTCCACTTCTAGGCAAAAATGGAGATATCCAAGGCTTTTATATAATAATAATAAGAACATAAACATCAGGAGTAAGTAAAATGACTCAACTTTTCCAATTTGTGAGGACCTAGGGTTTAGTGGTAGAATCTCTACTGATTTCTCCACCCCCCCCCCCCACCAAACCTTGAAATCTTCTTTCAGCCTAGATACACTTCCTTCCATCCTTCCCTGGTCCCAAGCAGCTTCTATGGTCCCTTATAGCAGGTTCCCTTGATTCTTTCCACAAGCTCAGCCAAGGTGAATCACCAGATGGGATCACCTAAGAACTGTGGTCTCTTACCTGCGAGCAAATGGAAAGCTGGCAGAGGCACCAGTGGAGAAGTTACGAGGACTATCAACTGGACTGCTACTGGCTGCAGAGAGAGAGGAGGGGATTGGAGAGAGAGAGGACAAAAAAAATGGACTTTTGTAAAAGATTCAAAAGAATCCTTTGAAGAAACCAAGAGATCTTGAACAACACCCAAAAGCTTAAACTTGGGTAGGAATGGGTGCTTTAAAATCAAAAACTTCTATTCTAGGAAATGCACAGCTTCCTTAAGCAGTTCAAGTGCTGGTTTCTATTAGAAAGTCCTACATAGCTCAAGGCCTGATTATCTCTGAGACTGCCTACTCCAATGTGAATATGCCAATCAGGTAGATCTTAGAGAGAGGTCATGTGAAGGTTCCATCCCATGAGATTTCCATCTACAGAGAGCCTGTCTCGGGTCTTCTCGCTGTGGCCACCTCTATTGTGAAACAGCTTGCCCTGGTGTAGAAGAACATTCTTGATAAAGAACACTTTGTTAGGGAAACTCTTTAATGAGTGTCCACAAAAAAGTAAAAACATGGCTCTAGGAAAGAGCATATGGGGGATGTTAGATGTTGGTATCTACGTTGCTCAGTGCTATTATAATATTAAATATTATTTTGCTATATTAATCTTCTCAGATTATTTTTCTATATATGCCACTGTGAGTACAGATTAGGTGAAACCTGGCTCAAAAACAGTAACTGTGAGAGGGACCTTGGAGTCCTAGTGGATGATCACTTAATCATGAGCCAGCAGTGTGCAGCAGCAACCAAAAAGCTAATACAATCCTCGGTTGTATAAACAGAGGCATAGAATCAAGATCATACAAAGTATTAGTACTGCTTTATAAAACCCTAGTGAGACCACAACAGGAATATTGCAACCAATTTTGGTCACCATATTACAAAAAAAATGTTGAGACTTTGGAAAAAGTTCAGAGAAGAGCAACTAAAATGATCAAAGGCCTGGAGACTAAAACATATGAAGAACTGCTGCAGGACTTGGGTTTGGCTAGTCTAAAGAAAAGAAGAAACACAGGTGACGTGATAGCAGTATTCCAATATTTGGGGGGCTGCCACAAAGAAGAGGGAGTCAAATTATTCTCCAAAGCATCAGAGGGCAGGACAAGAAACAATGGTTAGAAACTGACCAAAGAGAAGCAACCTGGAAACTTCCTAATAGTGAGGACAATTAACCAGTGGAACAACTTGCCTTCAAAAATCATGGGTGCTCCATCACTGGAGGTTTTTAAAAAGAGGCTACACAGTCACTTGTCTGAGATGGTATAGGTTCTCCTGTTTGAGCAGGGGCCGGACTAGAAGACCTCCAAAGTCCCTTCCAGCTCCATTCCTATTCTATTCTATTCTATTCTATTCTATTCTATTCTATTCTATTCTATTCTATTCTATTCTATTCTATTCTATTCTATTCTATTCTATTCTATTCTAATTCTATTTCTATTTCTATTTCTAATTCTAATGAAACATTGGGAGTATTCATTTACTGCCAGTAAGTAAATGAACAAAAAAGTGGTTAGTCTCTGATTCTATTGGATACACACACATATTAATTTTCTCACTCAAAAAAACATCCATCATTCAGAATGAAGCAGAAGAATCAAGTATCTCACTGAAAATCCATTAATTAATTAAGAACATTTATGTCAACCCAACTCACTCACGGTGACTTCAGGTGGCTTATAGAAATAAAACCCCAATACAGAACCCAATAAACCTCTAACCCCCTGGTGACAACAAACAAATCAACCACTCTAGGGGCTCCATATCATCCTGAGATCTCCAGGCCCGCTGGCAAAACCATGTCTTCTGAGTCTTTCAAAAGTGTCAAGGTGGGAGCCAATCTTATTTCTGCAAGGATGATGTTCCACAGGGACAGAGCCACTCTGGAGATGGCCCTTCTTGGTTGCATTAGATGGACCTGCTTAAGAGAGGGGACCCATAACATACCCTCTCCCAGCAATGGTGGTTGGGTAGATATAAACAGGGAAAAGATGGTCCTTCAAATAACCTGGCCCCAGGCTACATGATGTTGGCCATCATATTTAAAATAATACAAGAGACTACTTCACTAGGATTCTCTTCCCACAATTTAGAATGCAGTACCAAGATATTCTTCACCAGAGACCTAAGTCCAGCCTACTGCTTTCCATGTCTTGTTAAGGATGTCTGTCCTCACCCCAAAAGGAAAGCTTTCCTAATTTGGCATGTTCTTACCTGTTGGCACAGAGAGGGGTGACAAAGGACGTGAGAGGGTAGGCGAAGGAGTCCCAACCACTAGGCTCTTCCTGTTGCTGCTTCGACAGCTGCAAAAGCAGACGAACAGATGATATTATGCGAGGGACAAGGTTTCATGGGCAACAAGTATCACCCAGAATTCTGGGCAGCCAGGGTAGGAGAAATTCAGAATATTATGGGTGTCAATGATATATTCATAATTTCCAAGGCTAATGGAAAATGGAAGGAAAATTTAAAGGCATGCAGGCTGGGGAATTCTGGGAGTTGAAGTCCACACATCTTAACATTGCTGAGGTTGAAAAGCAATATTATAAAGGCCATGGTCATAATGATAAGCAAACTGATAAAATACTTCAACGCAACAGCCACTTTTCCAGTGAATTCCATAAAAAGTTACGATCCTGGCACCAGGGTGGAAGTAAGTCTCTGTTCCATTTGTTGAAAGAAAACTAAATGGGAAGTGTGCAGACGCAGGCCATTGCCTGGAACCAGTGGCAGACAGCACATCTGCCTCCAGGACTTAAATATCAGCCAAAAGCTTTCCCCCAGGAATGGAATGGAAAGTCACAGTCAGAGGCATCAGCCACTGAACTTGAGAAAGGAAGTGATTCACTGTTGCCCTAGGCACAATTCACAATGACCTGGGATCCCTTTTCATGGCTGCTTGGCAGGATCAGGGAATAAGGAAGCTAGGAGTGCACAGCCAGGAGGAAACAAGACAGCACAACAGGCAGAGCTGATTTGCTGACCTGGATCAGTAACTGGACATTGACTGGCCATCAGGAGAGAAGTAAATAGAGGCTGTCACAGCTGGACATGGAATGTATCACCCATCCAGCAGTGAATGTGATAGCCAGAAGAAAAAAGGAAACAGAGGCATCATGGGAAAGTAAAACAACAAAAAGCAGAGATGAGGCAATCAAACCATGCACAGTAAAAGGAAGATTGTGCAGCTGTGGCCACCATCTTAACTTTTTTTTTTATCCTAAGAAACCCCTGAAGTCCACGCATCTTAAACTTGCCTGATTGGAGAAACACTGGTTTAGTTATTTTTATTTAAAATAACTATAAAACCTTTTTTTTCTTCAAAAAAATTAGCTATCGAGTAAATATATTGATAGGAGAAAAATACACGGGAAGGAATCATACTATTGTTATAATGATTTTAATCGATCAAGGGTCAGTCCCATTATTGCTAGTTAATTGGATGATTCTTAAATGAAATCTAGTTTGTTTTTGGCCAGCCATGACCCATTTCTTTAGCAGAGGACCATTATTTTCACAGTATTGGCCCAAATACAGTATGTCATTTAGCCACGTTTAGGTCTTTAGCATATATGCATGTGTCTACATGCTAAAGACCTAAACATGGCTAAATGACATACTGTACTTGGGTCAATACTGTGAAAATATTACACACACAATACACACAGGCCTGCTCACCCTTACTCATCAGTCTCTGTGTTTATGAAATTAGCTTCCCATTTTGATTCATGACTATAGTAAAAGTGTGACAGATACATGTCATGGGAACATAAGATTTACCCAGAAGCAGGTTAGACATAGTTATAAGAAGAAACTATCCCTCAACCTTGCTCAACCTCCTATCCTATCAGACTACATTTTGTTGATTTAAAAAGACAAGGATTATTATAAACAATGTTAAAAATTCATTAAAAGGTAGTGTTCAGGGCACTAACCAGTCTCCCGACTGCATGCTCCTCTGTGCTTTCCAACAACCCCACAGAGCCCAGCTTTCACTCTCTTCCAGAAGGCCAGGACAGTCGGGCCCTGGGGGGGGGGGGGAAGAGAGAGAATGCTCCACAGAGCAGAGGCAATGGCAGAGAAGACCCTGTTCCTTGACCCCACCAGTCTGAGTTCTGGACATATCATCCCTGCCTGACCAAGTGGGATGGGCCAATGTAATGGAATGTTACAACATCAATATCTTGAATTGAACCCAGATGCAGCTCTCACAGCAAAGCTGTTACATGCTGAAGAATGCCTACACGGCCACATTCTGTTATTAGCTAAACCTTCCAGATATTTTTCAAGGGTAGCCCCATGTAGAGCCCACTGCAGTATTTCAAAAGGGAGATAGTTCAAACATGGGATACAGATAGATGAGGGTGGGTGGGTGGGTGGGTGGGGGATAATGGGAATTATAATTGAAAATACAAGACATGCTAGAAAATGATCTGGGTTTTTAAAACTCTGGGTTTAATTCTCATCAATAGCAGATAATATTTGTAGCTCAAGGTTGAACTGTGCAGTCCTCGGTGCTCTCTGAGCCTGGTTGTTTTTAATTTTCATCATTTTCCATGTTTAAAAGCCAGCCCAGCTGGTAAAAAAAAATCTTTCTGCCTGAATTGCCAGAGCTGTTGCTAATCAGACCAGATTATACTGGTCTAAGCACACCAAGGCAGTTTCCGGTCTGCCTGCACTCTGCACTGCATCTGTGATCCCTGCACCAATTTGAAAGAAGTGGGCTTTTTCTAAACAAACCCCTTTCATTAGCTCTATTAAGGATGACTTTAAATACTGAGGGCCATAAAGAGCAGCATTCCACAGCCACAAAGCAATTTTAGGGAGGGAAAGGCCATCATTTCTGTGTCACACACTGACCTGGGCTCACTAAGTCAGTCCAGAGAAAAGCACATACCAAATCTTGAAGGAATCACTCAACAACTCAGGACTGAATCAAACAGCATTGCAAAATTGACAGTGGGCACTGAAAAATGCCCACATTCAAACTCTGCCCTTGTGAAATGTAGATACATCTAAACCAATTACGTAACAGGAACTGGCAGATCTTGCAGAGACGATTACAGATATGAAGATTACTGATGATGTTGCAGATGGGAAGAACGTTCTCAGATACAGGGGGGTGAAGCTGAGAGGGAAGATCAAGCAGAATTGAGGTTGCTTTATAAAAGACTGCTTAGCCACCCACCCTCCCCAGAACTGAAGTTTTCTGCCCAAAAGTACATTTCAACAACAGGAAGTGGTGACTTTTCCTCATGCACGTTGCAACCTCCTTAATCACAAAGACATAATTCCAAGCATGATGGTTATTGAGGAGATGTAACAGGCAAAAAGGGATTCCATGAATTCTTCTGCCACAGGGATGGCAGGGGGTGGAGGGAGGAAGAAGAATTGAGAGCTATTCCATTGAAAAGGATATGAACAATGGGGGTGCAGAAATAAAACGGGGATTGCTGAAGCAATTAAATAAATAAAGGTACCATCTTTGTGACTGATGTACACTAAACCATTATACAATATAATATTATTCCTGAGAAGAAAAACAGTATAGATACTATAGACCATTAAAGGAGTGAAATGACCTCAAAAAAATATAATAGCATTTGCACTTTTTTTTTTTTTTTTTAGCAAAAGAAGACATGAGATGCCTAGTCAGTAATGCATTGTATGGATAAAGTCATCCCTGATTTTATTTCCATTTGCCAGGTAGTCCCTGACATCTGCCCACTGCAGTGGAATGTTGTGATGGTTACAAAATGGTCATGTAACCCACTCAATTTTACGACCTTTTTTGCAGTAGTTGTTAAGTGAACCTAGCGGTTATAAGACAAATGTAGCAGTCATTAAGTAAAACCATTGTATCAAAGTAACTTCCAGTTTTCAGCAAAACCATCATATAATTCAGTCACATGTCCACGTGAAGCAGCAAACAACCAAAAATGTGGCCTTGTTGCTTAGTGCCCAAAGTGTGGTCACATGACAATGAGGTGGAGGACTATTGAAACTTCAGAACTGGTTGTAACTCCTTTGTTCAGGTATGTTGTAACTTTGAATGGTTGTTAAGCGCCCGATCATAAGTCAAGGACTACCTGTATAATACCTTAAGACTGACAGACAAGTAATTCAGAATAGACAGCATAACATTCATTTATGGAATTCAGTGCCTACAAGCAGCACAATTCACTGCCATGAAATGCAGTTACTCCATAGATAGCTTTGAAAGGGTAGATTAAATCACAGAACCTCCATATTTAGAAGTACTGTATCCCTGAGTTTCAGCAACTAGGATGCTACTGTAGGAGGTCTAGTTCCTTTTTGCCTATTTTTTGGACAGTTCTAAGAGGCAGCTGAAAAGGCATTGAGAAGAACAGAACGTTTTAAAGCCTGAACCCATACAGGTCTTAAAGTTCTTCCAAAGACTTAGACAAATAGCATTCACATAAATTTTGATCCTGAAAAGCTATGAATGCACCAGGTTCAGAAGTACTACTGTACTAAAATGAGTGCTCTAAGTAGGTCTGGCTATAATGCCTCTCTTGGAGGCATACAGGAGGGATCTGGCAGGTTGACCGTGTTGAAAATAGACATATCTTGTACAGCCCCACCTCATTACTTAGATTTGTTTATTTAATAACTTATATGGCTGCTGCTCATTCCAACTGATCACAACAGCAATAAAACCAATAAACAATAAAAGCAATAAAAGAAACTTGGCACCTCACCTACCTACCCTTCTCTGATGCTTCCAATAACCCTCACCAGGCTACCAATGTTTGGAAAGAGCCAGCTCTTTAGGTCCTTACAGAAGGTTAAAAGGGTTGGGGCCTGCTGAATCGTGGAAGAAGAGGCAGCTTTTCTAGGTTCTGCTAGATGGCAATATTTAAGGGGAAAAAAGTGGAACGCACCCATAATTTTCAGCCTTATGTGATAGGCAGACAGGGAAAGATAGTTCCAAAGATTATCTTATCCCATGCCACGTCAGACTTTAAAGGTGAAAAACAGCATCCTGAATTGCAACTGGGAGCCAGTGTAGTTCACAAACGCAACTGGGAGCCAGTGTAGTTCACAAACAGCAGTGTAATATGGGTGAAGCAAGGGGCAACCAACACTGCATGCTATGCCGCATTCTAAACTGGTTATAATTTCCAGGTGGTTTTCAAGAGCAGCCCCATCTAGGGTCTATTGTAGTACTCTAGGCAGGAAGTGACCAAGGCATGATTGATCATGAACCTATTGGCATGCAAGACACATATGTACACCACCACCGCCAGCATGGCTTTCCCCCCACTCCTTTGAGCAGAAGCTGCAAGTCCAGGGGAGTCATTAGATTGTGCACCAATCGGCCTGGAGTAGTGCTGGCCATTGCAAGTCAGAGATAACAAATCACTAGATCTTGGGGGGGGGGGAACAAAAACCCGAGTGGTTGTCAAGTACTGGTTCCTCCCCATCCAGACCCTCACAGCCTCTAGGCCAGAGGTCTTCAAACTTGGCCCTTTTATGACTTGTGACCAACTCCCAGAATTCCTCATTCAGCGTGCCTGGCTGAGGAATTCTGGAAGTTGAAGTCCACAAGTCATAAAAGGGCCATGCTTGAAGACCCCTGCTCTAGGCATTGGGTCCGCATTGCAGAAGCATCACCTGCTTGGCCAAGGTTGAAGACAACTGAGTATCAGGGGCATATTGATGGTACCACACTCTATATTGTTAAATGACCTCACCCAGCAGTTTTGCCTAGATGTGAAAGAGCAGCAACAAGTGATAGGAGCACTGAGGCAGTCCACACTGCAGACATCGCTCACCCCCTCCCCACAACATAGCCTGCAGTGACTGTCATGGAGGAAAGAGGAGAATCAATGAAAAACAGTGCTTCCCACTCCCAATCCCCAGAACTAGCCAGAAAGATACTCTGGTGAATGGTACCAAAATCTGCTGAGAGCCGGACGGTCAAAGTTCAGTCAGGACTGGGAACAAGGCAGATTGCCGGATTTTTATCCTAAATCTCTTGGCTCCTTTCAACGCCTGATATCCAAATGAGATCAAGTGACCTCAAATGGCCCGGCCTGGGACCAGCCATTCACATCAAGGCACGCCTGCATCGCAGCCGCTGAATATGGTCTGCAACTGATGTCCTAATCTGGACATCCCCAGCAGCAACAAAAGATGCGGGACGGGGGAGGGGAGAAAGAGAAGTTCCTCTCCTGACCAATCCTCCCGTGAAACAGAAAAGAGGCGCGGGCGCAGCAACGGCGCCCCGGCAACTCTCAAAACAGCTGCGCGGATCAAAAGAGCCTTCCCCCAAACCACGCTGGCTTAATTTGCTGCTCCCAGTCCCGCATCCAAACTCCCCGCTTCGCACAACACCCGTCCTTCAAAGTCTGGCTACTTCCCTCTCCGAGACAGCCCCGCTCGATGCGTAATTGTGGGGGGGGGGGATACCAACGCTATTGTTGCGCGCGCTTCCCTCCTTCCCTTTATCTCCTTACCTCTTGGAGCGCCGGAAGAGGGTACCCGCCAAAGTTTCCCAGCAGCTCAGATCGGACATCGCGCCCCGGCCAACTCACTCCCAGTCAATGGGAAACTACCGGCCAGCGGCCCACCGGTTTCTCTTCGCCGCCACCGCCGTCTCCGAGGTCCGCCCGTCTTGCAGCCGGAGGGATTCTGCAGCGCCCCCTTCCGATCTTTGCAAAGCTCAATCTCCCTCCTTTCTTTCGTGTGGCCCCTCTCTCCCAGCAGAGGGGGAGAATGCGCGGTGGCGCTTTCCAAAACGGGCAATTTGAAAGAAGGGTTAATTTCGACTCGCATCAACGGAAAGGCTTAAAAGCATGAGGCTCCTTGGGAGGAGGGGATGTGGCCACTGCACGATTTCCTTTCGATACTAGAATCTCCTTCTCATTTATGAGAACTAGAAACTTGTATCTTCCATTGTGAATTTAGTTATATTCCTCGGCTGAGGAATTTGCCCTTCCACACAAGGTTGGAATGTGAATGGCCTGAAATCCTGTAGCATGCATCGCAGCTAAACTAAACTTTAAATTCAAGGATCCCTGGGCACTGAAACATACAAAGTGTCCTGTCTGATCAAGCTTGGGCCTCCAGCATTTGGGGTCACCTAAAGGCCAGCCAGATGTAACAGCCCTCTCCCACTGTTGCTCCCTGGCAGTTGGTATTCAAGGAATGCAGCTTGCCAAGAAGCAGCTATCAAAACTAATTGCCATACAGACCACCCTGCTGGATTAATTTGTCTAGTCATTTAAATTGATACCCTTTGGCAATATGGCAGAGGGTTCTACAGTTTAATTCTATTTTGTGCAGAGAAATAGATCCTGTTAGGAGTCCCAAATCTACCATTCAATTTAGTGGATGATCTTAATATGAAATGTAGGCAAAAATGCTTCATTAATCCCATATTCCAGGCCATGCATTATTTAATCTTTATCTCCTTTACCTAAGATCCAAACTAGAAACATTGCAATCATTATACTTTTTTCCTTTAAGAGAATTGCTGTAGCCCTCTGCTCATTTTGAATAGGGTTGAACAGGTCTGATCATCTCATCAGTACTGCAAGCTTTAGTATCCTGAATAATCATCTCCTATTTAAGATAGTCCCGAGGAAATTTGACCCAACAATGAAGGTCCTCAGTATGGTAAAGTGTAGGTCCCACCTCAATATTCTTGCAGAAGTAGACATGGTTAGATTAAGGTTTCAGGTTTATCAATCAAGTGTTTATTTACAGCTGGCTGAAAACATACCAAACTTAACATTTGACAAAACAGGCTATTGACACAGACATGGATTAATTTACAGAACAGAATAATAACATGCTCCTTCTTACATAAACCCATTAGATATGCTAATCCGAAGTTCCTTTTATTGCACTGGCCCTCCATTATTTGTCAGACAGACATACTTTGAACTAGGATATTCCAATTATTCAATTCCAATTATTCATCACTGCTAACAGCCACAAATAGATATCTCCTTTCTTGTTTATTGATCCAATTCCTTTTGAAGCTATTTAAACCAACACTATGATCACATCATGAACTTGTACTTGTAATTGCAAATTGTGTGCAGTTATGTTGTGTCTGACCTCTTTCCGCTGTCAATCCAATTCAAGACTAAAATTGATAAAAACACTGAAGAAAAATGCAAACCAAATAATGGACAGTAAACTTGATTTTCTTCAACTTATGACTGGCCACTTAGTGACCATTCAACGTTGCAATGGACCCCCCCCCCCAAAAGCTGCACACACCCCTGCAGTCTCATGATCACATTTCAGCAACTTGGCAACTGGCTCACCTTTACGGCCACTTGCAGCATTTCACAGTCAAATAAATGCAATTCACGGCATTTTTTTTTTGCCAATTTCTGTCTTTTTCACTTGGTTTAGGAATATATTGATTTGCTTAATGACCGTGTCATGGACTTAATAACTACAGCATTCACTTAGCAACTGTGGTGTTTGCTTAATGGCAACTGCAAAAAAGGATAGAATCGGATCAGGTCACATGAGCATCTTAACTTACAACATGCTCCATGAAAGTCTTAAGTCAAGGACTACCTGCAGGAAAACTACATCAGCAAGAATAGAGGACAAACCTGTAGCCATTCTGTTTTGTTAAGATGGGAAAACTTAGGGGCCGTGAAAGGAGAAGAAATAAGTTGACAATATACTTCAGTGTGCCAATGGCATCTGCTAAAATTTAAGAGACCAATGTCCTCCAGAAACTTACACCTCAGCATGGGGAAATGGGATTTCAGCTTGGATGGATCCAATTGATCCAATCTGAATCCAGGCCAGTATCCCTTCCCATCCTGTCTGCCTTGCTGTGTGTAACAGCCACCAAACAGGCAAAGATTTAACCCTCTCAGCTTGAGGGTCAGCAGCCAAGGACAGCAGCAGAGGGTCAAAAGAGATAGCAAACAGGCAGCCAGAAGTGGATGAAGGCTCTCTGTCTCTCTCCACAGCAGGGCTGGGGACGACAATGTACAGCGCACACATGCACCAACATCCTCTTTGCAGGAAATCATGTGTCACCCTGTGGACTTCCTCTTTCTCTCTCTCTTGTTCATGGCAATGAGGTTGCCTTTTAGAACACAGCACTACGCAAAAAGGAGCCTGCAGCTCAGATAGTTGCTATCCCCTTCACAGTTGCTACATAACAGATCAGGTTGGTTTGAGAAAAATGCCACAGGACCAAACTGGAGTTGAATCATCTTACTTTAGTAAAATGTCAATCTTTGTTTCCTGGCCAAGGCTGATGAAACCTCCTTCAGCGATCTCAGGAGGGTCTTCAGCCAGCTCCTTCCCTTTGGATTTCTTTCCTTAGCTACTAGATGGTGGTGGATTTGGTGGCCAAGAACAAGCTGGCTTTTTAATTTTTTTTAATGAAAATGTCAACACTCCATATTGACATAAGCCAAAGAAGAAATCAAAGGAAGTTCCGTAATCTCCTAAACTACTAATGTAATTTTTTCCTCAGTTCCTTTTCAGATGTAATTCTATCTACATATTTGTTGTTAATGCAATTTTATATAGTTTTTAATATGTGGATTTACCGCTTGTTGTGCACCATCCACACCTTCGGTGAGTCACCAGTGAGGTGGGTAGTTATATATATATTTAATTGTATGTATGTATAATAGCAAAGACCTGATTTGAGCATGACTTGAACCTTGGGTCAGCTCCCTTACATTTTGTGAAGATCAGGGAAATCAGAAGATCCAGACAGTTCAAATGGGTATAAAGATTTATTGCAAACTTAAGCTCTCTAAAAGAATCTGAGCTACTAATGGTCCAAGCAAATTGGTGGTAAATAAGAGTCAAAGGAGTTCAAGATGGGATGGACCTTAAATCTCTTGTCAGTGCGAAGGGACTCATGCATTTGAACCCTCCCTCGGGCTCAGCCTGATCATCTCCTACACCTGGTTTAGTTTTCCTTCTTTTGGGGGGATGGGAATGAAAGTTGACAGACTACACATTATGCTAAGCCATGTTGTTTTTTTTAACTGAACTACAATTGACTGGGTTTATTGAACATGGAAAGGGGCATGCAACCTTCTGGGAGCCAAAGACTCCCAGAAATCTTGACTTACAGGTAGTCCTTGACTTAATGATCATTCATTTGAGCAACTATTCAAAATGGCACTAAAAAAAGTGACTTACTATAGGTCGTCGCATTTACGACTATTGCAGCATCCTCATGGTCCCTTGATCAAAATTCAGGCAGCAGACAACCGATGTGTATTTACAACAGGGTCCCTGAGTCATGTGATCGTCATTTGAGATCTTTCCAGCTGTTTCCAACAAGCAAAGTCAATGGGGGAAATGAGATTTACTTAATGAATGTATGATTCACTTGACAACCGTGGTAAAAAAAAAAGGTCAGAAAATTGGTCACGACTCACTTAACCACTGCCTTGCCTAGCAGCAGAAGTTCTGGTCCCAATTATAGTTGTAGATCGAGAGTATCTGTAGTTCATTTGAATGTGAGGACTATAAATGTTGAGTATTGAAGTCAAGTAGATAGGCTAAAAATTTCCATACAGAGATGGGGCCAATCTTTCTATTTTTTTCCCCTCTGGAGGGGACAAAAAAATTTTCATTGTTGATTTAAGTATGTTAAACAAACTGCAGGGTTAAAGTGCAATTTTGATATATTTTCCAGCCTGAAAATGGTTGGGAAATCACGCTGCTGTTTTTTGGCAACTATAGTCGACAGAGTACAAATAAGGAATTGGAAAAGAGGGTCTGAGGCGTTTATAAACCACAACAGCTGGGCTCACACAATGCATTAAGCTAGAAGCAAATAAACCAAATTATGACTTGGCAGGATGATATGTAAATCTAGTTGGAATGTAATGCATTTGCTGTCATTTCCTTCTTGTGGTTTGAATTTGGATGCAACGTGATTTGGCTTCCTTTGAGAAATTTGGCACCACCATTATTTCAAGGAAGACAAACATACACAAGTGGGAATGGTTTGCTCTAATTTTCTGATTAAAAACAGCAAGATAGTTGTTTCAGGCATTTTGCCTTTTGATGCTTTCTTTCAGCAGCATGTGATGCCAGCAGTTAACTGAACCTCTTCTTACAAAAAGATTTGGCCGTCGCTCTTCCCTAAGTGCTGTATATTTGGGTTGTACAGTATCCAGATTCAAGTCCAAAAAGTCATTTTGGAGCACAAGCACAATGCCTGTTTGGGACTGTAAAGTAGACATTTCTTTTCCTGGGAGCATAGGACAGTTGCAGAGATGGCCAAGCAATTTTAGGGAAAGATGCAGCTGCTTTAAAGAGTTAAAGAAAGAGGCTATAGTTGCACTTCACATACTTCAAGGTACTTTTTCAGAATTATTTCCAAAGCGCTACAGCAGGGGTATCAAACTGGCAGCTGACAGGCTGGATGCATTATGTGTAGGCCACACCCACCCTGGCTTCGCAAAGGCAAGAAACGTCACGATATGTCGTGTGATGCAATCGAGTTTGACACCCGTTAACTACAGGATGAAAAACAGCAAGGCAGTCAGTTTGCACTACCACAACCAACTGTTCCTTGTGAAATATTTGGCTACAGCCTAATTGTCTTCTCTTTGCTGAAAGCTTGTCTATTCATTTTTATAATATATATCTTTTAATATAGATTTTATATTTGTTGTTTTATTCAATTGTTGTATGCCAGGGAGGGAGGGATGGATGGATGGATGGATGGACACAAATAGATAGCCTTAACTGAGAAGATGGGAAGAGGTAAGGATTCCTATCTTGTTAATTCTTGCACTGACTTCACAGTTTGGTAAGATGACTTACAGGAGTATCAGCATAATTTTCTCTTCTTAACAGCTATACTGAAAAAAATCTCAGTTTTTTACAAAGCACACACTATTTTCCATCTCTGAGAAATAACAGGCAAGATGGGCTCATTCACAGTCTAAGAGATGCTCAAGAGAAATTTTGTTGCTCATTGGCTGTACTGTACACATTACTAGGATAGGGCACTATACTGCAGTTGATCTTAGGGCCTCCCATTCCATGGCATTTTACTAGCACTCTTAAAAATAACTTAGGTCTTTGTCAAGCTGGCCAAAAGGCACAGGGAATGGAAAGCTTTGACGTTCCATCACTTTCCACCTCATATAAAAGAAAGAAAAAGGTGCCACTAGATTAGATCAAGGTGGATGCATTCCCTCTAAAAGTTTGCTGCAGTGGAAAGCCAAGGCTTTTATGATATTAGGAAATAGGGCACAAATAATGCACAGTTGCCCTACATTTTGTCTCTACCTCCAAATATTCAATGTGCTTCTCAATAAAGAGAAAACAAGGATGAATAAAAGAACAACTGGATCAGACTCTATAGATCTTGCCTCCAGAAGCTGTGGGTGTTTCAACACTGGAAGTTTTTAAGAAGAGATTGGATAGCCACTTGTCTGAGCAGGCGGTTGGACTGGAAGACCTCCAAGGTCCCTTCCAACTTTGTTATTCTGCTATTTTTTTATAGATCTATGTAGCGCAGCATTTAGTTCCCTAATAGGTACTTCCAAGAAGGCAACAAGCAGGTTTTGAAAGTTTCTTGTCATGAACTGGTATTCAGAGGTAGATTGCTTATGAACATAGAGCTTACATAAATTAACAACCCTAGAATGTGTCTATGGTTTCACCTCACTGGAATACTGCAGGGTGCCTTATAACAAGTGAGATTCTTGGCCCACTGAAACACAGTGCAACTACCACCATTGTTCAAGATTTCAACAAGCAAACCTTTCCATCTCTAAAAAATGCTGGGACCAAAAACTCAAAGCATGTACTCAACTCAGTGGTTGATAATCCTGCATTTACAAATTGTCTAATGCAGGTGTCCCCAATCCCTGGGCCACAGATCAGCACCGGTTTGTGGTGCGCCAGAAATTGGGCCACACAAGAGTGAAGCCCCATCTGCACAGGCATGGGATGCAGGCAGTATGTGAAACCACACCACCTCCGGTCCATGGAGGTGCTTTGACAACAGATGGAGATGCAACCCTTTTCTTCTTATGTTTTACTCTTAGAGTTAGAGCTAGAGCTAAAGTTAGATGATGCTGGGGGGGGGGGGAGGAATGTGCATGAGAGTTTAGCTGTATGAACCAAAGTTATTGAAATAAGAGATAAGAATTGGTGGGCTGGAGAACTGGAGGGAAAGCCTGCATTTCAAACTAATTGGAGAATGTGATTTATGACTATTAATTGGAGGAGGGAATTGTGCTTTGATACTGTGTGCTCAGGGGAGGGGAATCCAGTTTTTGGCTTTGATTATGTTAGTGCCGATGCTATGCTTCTCAAATAAAGATTCTTTAAGGTAAACAATGCCTCTAAGTTCTTTGAAGACTTTCATCTGTTGGAACCATGACACCTCTTTCCAGGGGGCCACTGTTCTAATGGTTTGGTATAGTAGTTAAGTTACCAGATTAGAAACCAGGAGACTGAGTTTTAGTCTCACCTTAGGCCCAAAACCAGCTGGGTGTCCTTGCACTAATTACTTTCTCTAAGCCTAGGAAGGAGGCAATGGTAAACCACTTCCAAAATGTTGCCAAGAAAACTGCAAAGACTTGTACCAGGAGTCAATACTGACTTGAAAGCACACAAAAAAGTATTTTATAGCAACTTATTCCAAAATTACTTCTCCAATTGATGATGAACAGCAGTGCAAGTGAGACGCATTGCATTCATGATGAAACATATGAGCACCCCATAAATTCCATACCTGCAGTCTTCTATGCTTATTGCCTCCTTATGGAAAATAGGACACTGGAATAAAAATTGCTTTGATCCATGGGGAACTTCTTATGTTAATAGAATGAAGCCAACTTCTCAGTGAGCTCCCTCATCACAGGTAAGGTAGGTGGCTGTTCAGAGTAGTGTTTGTCAACCTTGACAGCTTTAAGACTGTGGACTTCAACTCCCAGAATTTCCCAAATTGACAACATCACTTAGAATTCTGGGAGTTGAAGTCCACACATGTTAAAATTGCCAAAGTTGATAAATATTGGTTCAGAGAGAAAACATTTTCAGCACCACAAGCCTATCAATGGAACTCCTTTCCCTTTTGGCTCCAGATAGAGGATTTTCTAAATTTTCCCAGGCATTTTCTCTAACATCATCATCAACATCATCAATGCTGCATCCATTTATTTATTGATTTATAAAACCAAATATTCTCCTTCATCCTTTCTCTACAGTGCTTAGACCAGGGGTCTTCAAACTTGGCCCTTTTATGATTTGTGGACTTCAGCTCCCAGAATTCCTCAGCCAGCATGCCTGGCTGAGGAATTCTGGGAGTTGAAGTCCACAAGTCATAAAAAGGCCAAGTTTGAAGACCCCTGGCTAAGACCACCACAGTGAGAAGCATACAGAAAAACATAAAAGCACTATAAAATTTTAATAACTTTAGGCATGTTTTTTATACTTTTAATACATCATGATATATGCTGGGTTCTGGATGGCTACTTTGTACTTATTGTACATTTTGGATATCTTTGGATACTGCTATTTTTACATGTTTATGGACAATGTTTCATTATAATAAAGGTAAAAAAAATACCTGGTATTAACAGCTACCAACCACACAAGCATATAACTCTATAGCTTCCTTAGCAACAGAACTGTAGTGTGCAATTTTCTTCCTTCAGAACATCCTTTCAGCTCCCTAAATTAGCCAACCGCTCTGTGATTTTCTTGTGATCTTCCATCCGATTATTAATCAGGCTAGATTGTGTTTAGTTTCGTTGAAATAGTGAAGATTAAATAGGTTCTGCTACCTTCTATGGCATTGCATGATAAGGCTCTCCCTGAATTAAGTTACGGTGAATCCACAAAGCTTTTATAAACAAATCCATGGTGATGTTAGACATGCAAGTCAACTAAAGCAGTGAGCTGTTTGATATTGGGAAGGAGGGTGTAAATGGTGGTTTTCAGCAATTATACTGAAACTCTGCCTACGTAAGAGATGTTTGCACTCTGCATAATGATGAACAAGAGCTACAATATGTTTATTGCCGTCTAGAAAAATTACCAAGAAAAGACTTTGAACCCATATCTTCCAGAAGTATGCTCATTTCTATTAATGCTTAGATATCATACCTGAATATTACAGAAAATTGCCTAATTCCCATATATGGTTGATGCGGTCAAACATGGCCAAATAAGAGGCAGGCAGATCTGAAAAAATGTATCGCTTTCTGCTTATATGTATCACTGCTTGCCATCCGTTTTTTTCCTCTCGTATTCATGCAAATATGTGTTGTTCTCCTTTCATTCCATTCTAGCAAGGGACCCACGTGTCAGCCTTTCCAAGGGTCTTCTAGGGTACAGGACCGAACATTGGATGGAAACATGCTATTATGAAAACCCACTAGATCAGGGGTTGCCAAACTTAGCAACTTCAACTTCAACTCCCAGAATTCCTCAGCCGGCATGGGAGTTGAAGTCCACAAACAAATTTGGAGACCCCTGCACTAGATCATGCCAGCTGGGGAATTCTGGAACTTGAAGTCCATGCATCTTAAAGTTATTGAGGTTGAGAAACATTACACTCGCCTATGGTTGATCAACTCTCTGCTTTCTTCCTGAGTACATGGAAGTATATCCCATAAGACAATTTGTACCACAATTCACAAATCAGCAACCTCCTATTTTTTTTTATTTGCTCAATTCAAGTAGTGAAAATTTGGGGGAATCTGTTATCAGAGAGTTGTTCCATCCCTGCAGAATGGCAGAGCTGCCTCTGCAATTACCTTTCTCCTATAGATGAGAAGTCACTTCCACACAGCCGCCAACATCACCAAGGTTGACACCGTCATGCTAGCGTTGCCAATAGTATGTTCATCAACCCAGCCAATGTTTCTTTCCGAAAACTAAACCCAGCACTTCACCCCCATTTTTCTTCTTCCCCTACACATTTTCTTTTTGAAGCAAGGAAAAGGAAAAGGGAAGTGTTCAATCAGGTACTGTTGGAGAAGGCAGCTCTCCAGGGCAACTTGAAAAAAAGGGGGGGGGGAAGGGCATGATGGTGGCAAGTTGCCATTCTCCCTTGGTTATCAGAGAGAGACAGACAGGATATAGGATGAAGTGGAAATTCTAATGGGAAAATGCCTGCTGCACAGCTTCAGAGGAAATACTGTAGTACAAAAATATCTCCTCCAAAAGAGTCGATAGGAATCAGCTCTATTTTCCAAAGTGTTATGCAAGTTCTGAACTTGTAGGGCTATAGAGGCATGACACTGATTTTAGATGTGCATGGAAGAACTTAGAATTTCTTGCGGGTGTTCAGTGGCCAGAAGCATAGATCTGGGTGCTTAGCTTTGATTTCCGAAAATACATTTTCTTAGAGATTTCTGTTTCACTTGAAAGAGCTCCATAGAGACAACAAGGGTCCAGGAGCCTCTGACAATAAGCTGACCGTACTCCTTCGTTCCTAGAACCTAGGTGTCAGATGGGACAGTGACTAAAGTGACTCCCTTATTTTGATCTACAGTTTATAGGGTCATTAAATAACATGAGAGGGGCAGGTTCGCACAGAGACAAAGATCAAGGTCTAAGCAGTCACTTCTAAAATGCCGCAAAAGAGCGTGTGCAGGAATCTGCCTAAAAGAATCCACATCAGACAAAAATTGCAAAATAACCCCCTACCTAATAAGACCTGTGTCTACGTGGCATCTACCACACTCAGGATGTTTGGGACAAGAAAATCATTCAAGTGAATTGTTCTGGAGTTCAGCCCATTCTCAGAATCAAACTTTATCTGCAACAAGGGAACCTGGATGTGTTGTGCTATTTGTGTTCTATAGTAATTGATACAGTAAAGGTAAAGGAATCTGTATGGATTTTATTCCACTAGTTGTTGCTGACTTTATGGGGTGGTGCTCATCTCTGTTTCAAGGCTATTGAGACAGCGCAGTCCAAAGATGTTTCTGCTGTCATATGGCCAGCATGACATCATGGGGCACTGTTATCTTCCCTCCGAAAATGGAACCTATTTATCGACTCGCATTTGCATGCTTTCAAACTGCTAAGCTGGGGTGAGGGTGGGAGCTAACCTGAGCCACGGAGCCACCAATTGATACAGTACATCAGGGGTCCCCAACCCCTGATCCGCGGCCTGATGCCAGGCCACAACCCATTCAGAACTGGACTCCAAAAGTGGTAGGTGAGCGTGCATATGCTTGTATGTGCACGAAGCTGCATTTGTGAAAGCGTGCACACAAAACCATCCCCTCTCCCCCCCCCACCGCCGCCACCGTAGCCTCCAGGAGTCCACCAAGCCAGAAAGGTTGGGGATCACTGCAGTACAGGATTATTAATCAGTAATATTTTTTCTCTGTGCCTTTAAGTCAGTCCTCATTTCTGTAGATTACATGAGCAAGTCCCTGCAGGTCTTTTTGGCAACATTTTTTGAAACAACTTTCTTAGGGCTAACAGACAATAGCTGGCTCAAAATCCTAGCTTTGTGCCTAAGGTAGGACTAGAATCTACGATCTCCTCGTTTCTAGCCCAATACCTTAACCACTGCATTCATCTGGCTCTCTAGTAATACATTTGTAACTAAGAAACAATTTAGACTTAGAATAACTTTATTGTCACTTTAAATGTACACTAATCAGCATACATTAAAATGAAATTTCGTTGCATTCAGTTGTCAAGGGGGGAACCACCTCCAATATACACTGCATAAACGTGACAAAAAATTATGCATATACCTACATACACACACATATATGACACAGAGGAACAATACAGTTTAGTTTGGATGTATACATATACATGGCGAGAAAAAAGAATCCTGCGAATTTCCAATACGGATGGCATAAGGAACAAAGCTGTTACAGAATCTGGTAGTCCTGCTAGAAATACTTCAAAACCTCCTCCCAGACGGGAGCAACAAAAACAGACTGTGCAGTGGGTGTGTGGGGTCTCTAACAATGCTCCAAGCTCTAAGCAGATATGAGCGCATATAAGCAGTATCCTGAATATAGGAAGAGAGCTTCCTATAATCTTCTCAGCTGTCCTTACCACTCTCTGTATGGACCTTCTATCTGAGGTTCTGTTACCACCAAACCAAACAGTGATGCAGTTTGTTAAAATGCTCTCAATTGTGCCTCTCTAAAAAGTGGCCAGGACAGAAGGAAAAATTTCCTTGAAAAGAAGATTTTCTTGAAGCAACTCTATGATCTATAAATAAAATATAAAACAAATACATTTTACAAAACAAAATATAAGGATATATTGCAAAAGAATTAAATGGAAATTATTGGTTGCTTCTAAGGCTCAGATTTATCCCATTTCTCACATCAAAATCCTGTGCTCATGTAATTCTGTATCAGGAATAACTAAATTCCACAACGAATATAAAATACATTTTAATGAACAACTTGGGTAAGCAAACAGTGGGGGGGGAGGCAAGCAGAAGTTGCCCTGGCAAATTAATAGATAATTCCCCATTCTTAGCTTTCATATTTAAAAAGCAAACCATAATTCATTATCCTTTATCAGTTACAAGTTAGCAGGGAAATGACAGATACTGTTTTGTCCAATTATTTGGTGAGAAACCATCTGCTCCCATCTTTCAGTATTGTTTGGTCAATGAGTAAATCAGGGCAATGATTGATATACCTATTATTTAGAGTTTCCAAATGTATTTTTAAGCCTTTTCCCCTCACTTTTCCTCTAGACTGCTATTGAGTAATCCCAAAATCCAAAATAAAAGGATTTTAGTGAACATATAATTATACTGTGCTGTTTCTACAAAAATAACAAGATAAAGGCTTCCTCTTCCCGATATAACTAACTAAAATGTCACAGGAAAAAAACCAGATTTCCTTCCCTGTTGGCAAACATTTCATTATTCCCCAATGCAATGCACCCATCATTATTCATAATATTACAGAGATAATGGATTACATTAACTTGACCAAATAACCCACAACTGTTATGACCAATATACGGAGAGTAAACAAAAGAAAATTCACTTTCCCAACCTTGTATTAAGCTAGGCCTAGGCCTTACAACCTAGACCAGGGATAGGCAACCTTGGCTCTTGGCTCCCAGAAATCCTGAGCCAACCATGCTGAGGGGAAAGGGAGAGGTTTCCAAGCTGAGCCATGCTGGCTCAGGAATTCTGGGAGTTGAAGTCCACGAGTCATAAAAGAGCCAAGGTTGCCTACCCCTGACCTAGAGCATTGACAGGAAGGAGATGCAGATTTCTGCATATGGAAAGAACAATTAAATGTAGCTAGCATTTTTTTTAATTCAGTAAATTACAAGCATTTGGGGTGGTTGTTTGCCTCTCTAGAAATCTAATGTGGGTTTGTGTATTTTATCTGTATACATCTGCCTATGATTAATCTATATATTTCTAAATACATGCAAATATTTCAAAATATTCTGTTGCCTTCTCCCCAAAGGAAACCAACTCTGTACTCAGAAAAGTGAAGTAGCTTAAACACTCTTGTAAGAGCACAGTGGCCTGGCTGCCCATAGCAGATTCAGAAAAGTCTCTTCTACTTTTTTATAGAAAACTTCCAATTTCAGAAAATATGTGTAGCTATGAGTTAAACAGTTGGGTTCTTCGTATTCTCTGAGCTTGGTTGCTTTCCTGCAGACGTTTCAGTTATAGACTAAAGTAATGTCTTCAGAGAACTCCAAAAACACAATGGAGACTTTCCTTTTGCAAGACTTTGCTTTCTTGTTAGTTCAGGCTGTCAAACAGAAATCTCATTTCCTGCTACCCATCATACAAAACATAACCCTGTTGCTTAATTTGAGCGAGCTGGGGGAAAATGTATTTCTTAGGTAGGAAAGAAGGAACAAACCAATCCGGAATGCATTTTCAGTTTTCGTAACGATAAAAACAGCTGAACTTGCAGAATCAGACCATGGCATAATTAACACAACAACCCTAGTCCAACAGCTCAGTAAACAATGTTTTCCTTTCCCCTCCCACTGCTGTTGCCCGTTCACCTTTTCCTGCTGTTTCTGGTGCTTGCCAACAGCCCCCCTCCTCAAACGTCAGAGATAATGCTATGCA
Organism: Crotalus tigris; assembly: GCF_016545835.1. Taxonomy (NCBI): domain Eukaryota; kingdom Metazoa; phylum Chordata; class Lepidosauria; order Squamata; family Viperidae; genus Crotalus; species Crotalus tigris. The sequence goes on from NW_024096577.1 coordinate 706,360, forward strand.
GCAATGTTATTCATTAATCTTTTTAGCAATGCAACTAGAGCAGAACTTGGCCATGAATGTGAGAGGAGCAACAGAACGTGCCTCTCAGGCTTGCCTGGTGTAAATGCAGGTGGCTTTGGAGGAAATGGCAGGCTGGTTCCACCACTGCTGAAATTGGGTACGTCTAGTTTAATGAAAAGAAGGACTAGGGTGACATGATAGCTGCCACAGGGGCTAAGGGGCTGCCACAAACATGGGGGGGTCGACCTATTCTCCAAAGCACCTGAAGGCAGGACAAGAAGCAATGGATGGAAATTAATCAAGGAGAGAAGCAACCTAGAACTAAGGAGAAATTTCCTGACTGTGGAACAACCTGCCTCCAGAAGTTGTAGATGCTCCAACACTGGAAGTTTTTATGAAGAGATTGGACAACCATTTGTCTAAAATAGTATAGAGTTTCCTGCCTGAGCAGGGGGGGGGGTTGGACTAGAAGGCCTCCAAGATCCCTTCCAACTCTGTTATTCTGTGGTTTACCTCTTCTAATGAAGATTTCCTCTCAGTATCCAAAGGGACAGAAGACAGTGCCCCTCCCCGCCAGCACGTTCCCTCTTACCTCCATGGATGCAGAGTCAAAGGACTACAAGGACTGCAGGGACTGAGAAGGGTCGGGCTCTGGCTACCAGGTGACAAACTGCAAAGGAAGAGAGGCAACCAAAGGAAGGGTGAGTGAATAATGTGAAAAGGTCTCCTAGCAGTGACCCTCCTCTGACAGGGACAGGGCCCTTTTGGTCCCCCAAATTCCTTCTCAAGCTCTAAGCAACAAGGCTAGCCCCAAGCAGGTTGCTATTGAGCAGAGGACATCTGCTTCATTCTTCCTTCAAGTTCTAATACTCTTTCTACCACTCTTGAAGACAACATTTTGTGTTAGGGAGCACAGGGAAGAGGACCTGGCAGATCAGCTTTCCTTTCCTGGACTAGTTGACCCCATTCAGAATCTGTACTAGTCTGGGTAAGACTAGCTCAAAAGCCAGAAAAGGATGGGGGAAGAGAAGACTTAGATCTGTAGCTGACCATATTCATCTCCAATTCTTGGAGACTCCCTGGATAAGTCCCTGTAGTTTTCTTGGCAAGTTTTTCAGAAGTTTGCTATTGCCTCTTTCCTAGGGCTGAGAGTGAGTGACTGGTCCAAGGTCATCCAGCTGGGTTTGTGCCTAAGGTGGAATTAGAATTCACAGTCTCCCAGTTTCTAGCATGATGCCTTAACCACTACACTACACTATGTTCAGCCATACATTTTTTCTTAATGATCTGCCTTGAAAGATGCTAGTGCATTCCCAACTAGTAGGGAAATTGGGTTACCTTTGCCAAGCTTTAGAATTCGAATTCTTAACCTTGTTCTCAATTTTATTTATCTAACCTGAAATGATGCTGTATTGGAATTCCTTCATTCCTCTTATTAAATTCCTTCACAAAAAGACTTGAGACTAAACATATTCAGCTCTCTTAAGCCTATGAAAGTTGGATTCATTGGGTAGGTTTAGCCTCAAGAAGAGAAGGCCAATCAAGGGAAGATGTCCACAGCTCCTGAAGGCAGGATAAGAATCTATGCTGGAAGCTTTACACTAGATCCAAACAGTAGATTCACACTTGAAATAAGAAGGAATGGCAATTATCAAGCAGTAGAACAGTCTGCCTCCTGGAGTTGTGGGGGCTCCATCACTGAGTGTTTTCAAGTGATTTGTCAGGGATGATGTCAGAATTTCTGCACTGGACAAGGTTGGACTACATGATCTCAGAGGTCTCTTTCAGTTGGACGATCCTAAGACCAGAACTGTGTGATTCTGAAACTATGGAAATCCAACGATTACCAAAACAGCAAGAAACCAGTGGTTCTTTGTGATCAACTAACCTGGGGTAAAATTTGTGTGGGAGGGATCACAACAGAAGGTGTTGTGGGGGAGGGACTGGGGGAGATGGGCTTCCCAGGTATTGATGAGGCTGCTGAAAAAAAACCAGATTCCCGATACATAGCTACCCTGGCTGTTTAAACTAGGAAAGTCTACCAAGCCCTAACCTTGCAAGGTTTAATATTTCCCACCCCCTTCCTCCTCCATTTCCTCTTTCAGCTTCTGAACTGGGCAGGTGGACACTTCAAGAGGCAGAAGAGCAAGCGGAAATCCAACTGGTGAGGCTTTCCTTCCTCCCCCAGGATGGAGATATGAGGGAGAGAAATCTGGCCGGTCTGCACCTGCTTAATTTCTACTCTCAAGCAGCTGCTATTAAAACTATATATATTGGGATGGGGGGGGGGCAAAGAAACAGGGTGGGTGAACAGGGATGCTGGGAAGAATTGAGGTTGATGGTACCTCAGTTTTAACCAGCTGCTGCCGTGGAGGGCGAGGAGATGGGAACGATGGAGAAGGAAGGTGAACCTTTTCTTCCCTTCTCTTTAGGAACAACCCGCCCCCTTCCTTCCAACCTGGTTCCCTGGCAACCGAAACATGCGTCATTGGAGACCCCTGGATGGAAGGAAGGAGCGTGCGGGGGAGAAAGGAATCCCTAGAAGAAGGGGGAAGCGACCCCCCTCGCCCCCCGCAGCTTTGTCTCTCTTCATCTGTCCCGGGTACTTCCATCCCTCCGGTTCCCTCCAAAAAAAAAAGAAAAGAAAAGAAAAAGAAAAACCCGCTGCCTTCGTCTCAGATTCCCTCCCTCCTTCCCCTCTTCGCCACCGGCCACGGACACTCTCCCCCCCATCTCCAGCCCGTCTGCGCCCCTCCTCACTTACTCCACCAAGGTCAGCGAGGGAATCTTCAGTTTGGCCCGGCGCGCCTGCATGGTGACTGCTGCCACCGCCGCCGCCCCGACGGTGTTGAGCCCCTCTCGCCTCTCCGCCCGCCAACCCGGTCGGGCAGCGAGTGAGAGGGAACCAGCCGCAAGAAAGGAGGCGAGGCTGCTCGACGGCTTCCCCCGCTGCCCGCCCACCTGCCACTCCTCCCCCGCAGCCCTCGGAGGAGAAGGGGGAACGGCGGAAGAGCACGCCTCGCGTGCCCGCGCGCGCGCGTAGCTATCCGCGAGAGCAGCTTTCACCCGCCCCCTGCCAGCCCCGGACTTTAAAAGGGGTTTGAGCAGACGAGGGTGGGGGGAAGGAGGTGGTTAGCAGCATATGTACCCTTCTTGCCCGGGTATGTTTCTTCTGATACCAAATTTCCACGCTGGGGGTAATTTCTAGTCCTTGGCTTACCACCACAATTGAGTGACGCAATTGTTAAGTGAGTTTTGCCCCGTTTTACGATCTTTCTTGCCACAGTTGTCATGTGAATCACCGCAGTTGTTAAGCTAGTAAACGCGGTTGTTAAGTGAATCTGGCTTCCCCATTGACTCGGCTTGTCAGTAGGTCGCAAAAGGGGATTGCGTGACCCTGAGACGCTCCAACTGTCATATATATGACTCAACTGCCAAGCGTCTGAATTTTGATCAGGTGACCACGGGGATGCTGCAAAGGTCCTAAGAGTGAAAAAAAGGTTATAAGTCACTTTATTCAAGTGTGGTTGTAACTTTGAACCATCACTAAACGAACTTTTAAGTTGAGAATTGCCTTTTCCAGGGAAGAGTTTGAAGATCTCCTAGTGCTGGGGTCCCCAACCCCTAGGTTGTGGATCAGTACCGGGCCATGGCGTGCCAGCAACCAGTCCACGCAAACAAGCAAAGCCCCATCCGTGAAATGCAGGCAGCACACAAAAACACGCCCCCTCCAGTCTGCGGAAAAATCTCTCTGCGAACCGGTCCCTAATGCCCAAAAGGTCGGGGACCTCTGTCCTAGATTGCAAATCTCAACGGCCTTGAACACTTTTTAGGTAGAAAATCACAGTAGAATTCAAATAAATGATGATGATAACCAGCGGTGGGGCTTAATGCCATTTAATCAAATCAGACCATTTTTATTATGATCACAGACCAGCATGTCACACCATTTCAAAAGGCCAATAAATATTATTTTCAAAAAGCACTTCCTGCACATGTACAAAAGCCTGTTCGGTTGCAAACAGGCATTTTCTGATCCTTAGGGTGGTTTCCAGAGGGGCATAGGTCAGTTGATTTATTGAAGTCATTACAAGATGAAATAAAGAGATATGCACAGAGACACTTCATGTGCCATGACTTCTTCTCCAGATTATATGTACAGGTTGTCCTCAATCTGTTACTAAGTGAGGTGGTTAAGTGACTTATTTTACCATGTTTTTTTGCCACTGTTAGGCAATCCCTGCAGTTGTTAAGTGAATCATATGTCATTAAATGAATCCAACTTTCCCCATTGACTTTGCTTGTCGGGAGCTGACTGGGAAGGTCACAAATGGTGAACACGTGACCCCAGGACGCTGCAACCATCATAAATACATGTTGATTGTCAAGCATCCAAATTTTGTTCATGTAAACCTGTGGATGCTGTGACGATTGTTAAGTGCAAGGACCAAGTCATAAGTTACTTTTTACCATGCTATTGCACTTTGAACGGTCATTAAATGGTTATAAAACAAGGACTACCTGTACCTGTAAGCTCAAAATTAATGTTGAAGAAAGCACTCTGTACATGGATAGGGGAACTCTTTTCTTGGATATGCATTACAGCAAGTTGTCCAGGAAAACATATTCAGCGCTTTTCACACCTAAGACTGAGATGTTTGATTGTTCTGCATTTTATGAGATCATACTCTCATCCACATCTCCCACCCACAGATGTGTGTCAAAAGCCAGTTTACAAAGAAAACAGCAGCTCTGCATAATAAAAGGACGGGGAAGAGGAGCCAAGATTGTGATTTAATAAGAATGCAATGCTCAGCATGATTGGTATCCAGTCCAATAACCTTCAGAGTAGGAAATACATTTGAACTTCGAATGACAATTCTTCGTACATTATTTACAAAATCCAAAACATTCTAACAAAAGACAGAGGGACAATAGGAGAGCATTAAATGCTCTGTGAAACCAACCCATTGTTGCTGTCCTCTTTCTATGGACTTGGCCAATTCCACCGCCCCCTCCTCCGCTTAGATTTACAGAGCTACTAAAAGTAAATTGGATAGCTACAGACACAACTGCTTCACAAAGCAATTAATTAGAATAATCTGTAGCCACAAAATGCCTGCGGTGCAAGCTGGTCATTAAACAAAAGAAAAACTTCTATCAGTGACAAAGATAACATGATAGCAAAATGTTCTTAGAGGACATCCATGTCCAGCCTCAGAGCTTCCTGGCCACTTTATGTGCTACCCAAAAGTATTTGACCAGCCAATGCCAGAAATGGAACACTAATTTTTTTGTAGCCCAAGAGAGCAGGACTTCTCCACTATTCTTATAACAGAAGAGATGGACAGCAAACAAATTTAATAATTAAGTAATTAGTTAAAGAGATAGATAAAATGCAGCTGGCAGATAAACAAATACAGGTAGTCTTTAATTAACTATGGTAACTGAGTTCAGATTTTTCCATCGCTAAGCAACACGGTTATAAAGTGTCATGTGATCATGCTGCTTAGCGACAGCACTTCCGGTGCTTTCTGTGGCTGTGCACCATTGTTAAGCACAACATCATGAAGTCACATTTTGGGATCTCTTGCCGGCTTCTCCATTAACTTTGCTTGTCAAAAGCCAGCAGTGAAAGGTGCAAATGTCGATCACATGACCGTGGGATGCTTCAACATCGTAATTGTGAGCCTGTTACCAAGTGCCCAGATTGTGATTATGTAACTTTGGAGACACTGCAATGGCTGGAAATTTGAGAGCTGGTCATAACTATCACCTATTCAGCACTGTTGTAACTTTGAACAGTCACTGAATAAATGGTGGCCAAGCAAGGGCCACTTATACGTAGCAAAATTATGAGCGTCCACACAGGAAGGGAGTCAAAAGGCTTCGCAATCAAACCCTATCTCTTTTTACATAGTTTTGCTCCAAGCAGAAGACCCCAATGCGGTTTACACAAGAGGCTCGGCTAACAACATGGAAAATGAATGAAACTCTCAGGGAGAGGATGAAAAGGAAGCCTATGAAGGAAAAAGTGGGCTGGTAGCCCTTTACTCACATCTTCCCTCGACGTGGCAGGCTCAGCTCCTTCTGGATGAAGAAAACAGAAAAAATAGAGTGTCTACATTGCTTCTATATCACCCATATCTTACTTTTTTTTCCATAAGAAAAAGATGAATTAAATGGATTCTTTCCAAGAGCCCTAGACAAGGGGTAGGCCACCATGGCTCTTTTATGACTCGTGGACTTCAACTTCCAGAATTCCTGAGCCAGCATGGCTCAGCTTGGAAACCTCTCCCTTTCCCCTCAGCACGGCTGGCTCAGGAATTCTGGGAGTTGAAGTCCACCAGTCATAAAAGAGCCAAGGTTGCCTACCCCTGCCCTAGATTGTAAGAGCAGGAAGCACTTCCTTTTTTGGGGGTAGGTGGGATAGGGAGAGATACCAAGGGTTGCATCAAGCCTAATCTTGCCTATGATGCTCTATATCAGATATGTCAAACACAAGGCCCGGGGGCCGGATGCGGCCCGCAAAGTGGTTTCATGTGGCCCATGAAGCCATCCGGGAAACAGTGAGGGAACGGCTCTCGCTGCCTTGGCCCTGGCCCAGGCCAGCCGGGAGCCAATGTACAATTTTGTGGTGGCCATCTATGCTGAAACGCATTCAGTCTTAACTCCACAAGGCCGTCTGGAATCAGCGAGAAACTAGCCCCTGCCTCATCGGCCCCACCCCCTGGGTGCATGCTGGGGAGGTGTCACCCTTTGTGAGGAATGAAGAAATGCACCATCATCTGGAAGTGGCCAGCAAATGGCCCTCGCCTACTTCACATATCCGGCTTGATGGGCTCTGCCCTGGTCCCACCCCTTTCTGCCAGAGACCCTCCGATCTGTCCCACTCTTGCCCAGGCCCCCACAGGCACCCTTGACACGAATGATGTAGAGCTGGCCACACCCACCCAGTAGGCCACACCCACTCCAACTACACACCCCTGGCCACACACACCCCAAGGGCAACCGCAATGCTGATGTGGCCCTCAATGAAATTGAGTTTGACACCCCTGCTCTATATACTGTATGGCCCAGCACCAAAAAATGGGCAAGGCAAAGCAAAACCTAAATTAATTGAATTTAAATATATTACAGTATTCCTTAATTTCCCTCTTCTTTCACATAAAGATTTCAGATGCAAATTACCCAGGAAGCCATCTTAAAAGATTTTGAGGGGGAGGGGACGACAACTGATGTGAACTCTTAAATCCCAATTAGCAAAGAAAAGCAGAAACTGTACAAGTTAAGAGCTAACCAGCACTTACAATCCTTTCCCCACTTTCTGGCTGTAATCCACACAACACTCACTACCTGATTACTGAATCAGTCCTTTTCTGGGCTCCCACAATATCCTGGATGGTCAATTAAGCAATCGACTGGGGTTTATACAACTGTGAAACTACAAAGAATCTCACCAAGTTAACTAATCAAGATCAAGAAGTTGTGTAACCTCACCTGAACTGATAAAGCATATTTGTGATGGAAGAGCCTTTGAAGCTTAGGATCTTGATTTTGAGTCCCAAAGACTCTTTTCTGTCTCAAACACATCTAGCATATATGAATTCACAAGAAATGGCTATCAAATGAAGATCAGAATTAATCCATTCTCAGGAAGGCTTATCTTCTCCCAGAAAGAGGACTGACTTTCAGAAATTTGTAACAAGAATTCACTGAATCTGGAAACAGGAATGGGCTTTTCAAAATATGGTAGGGCAAGAACAGATAAGACGTTCTTTTCATAATGCCACTAATGGATAGGAATCTTCCTCCTTAGTTAAGAGATAATTCAAAAGAGAATCAAAGTCATCAACTCACAGATAAATGGTGGGTGAAAACCAGATATGTGTTCCAGTAGCCCTTTTCTTTGGAATTAACCTAATTAAATGAGACTAGTTTCTCTTTAGAACAGGGGTCTTCAAACTTGGCCCTTTTATGACTTCTGGACTTCAACTCCCAGAGTTCCTCAGCCATCATGCTTGGCTGAGGAATTCTGGGAGTTGAAGTCCACAAGTCATAAAAGGGCCAAGTTTGAAGACCTCTGTGCTAGAGTTTTGACAGACATTTCAAAAAGCGTCTCAGGTTTTTTTTTTAAATCTCCATGCGCTTTTAGGGTGAAATGAATGTTTATTTCTAGTTCCTAAACACCCAAAAATAACTGTGAATTTTTAGTAAATCTTAATAAAGTGGATTGAGGAAGATTAGATCAATCCTTTATCACAAACCAAACTCGAAGTGATTTTATTTAAGGGTGGAATATAAATATTTTGAAACAGAACAGTATTGGATGTCACAGAAAATTTCTCCCACAATAAATGAATCAGTTCAAGGTGACATACAACTGTGCATTGTTTTTGCTAAAATGGAATAATATCACAAGCCCTTTGGTACACAATTCCTTACTGTGTTTCCTTCTCTTCTCATATTTGCTGCAGAGATGCTGTAGAGCAGCGGTCTTCAAACTTGGCCCTTTTATGACTTGTGGTCTTCAACTCCCAAATTTCCTCAGCCAGGCACGCTTAGCTGAGGAATTCTGGGAGTTGAGGTCCACAAGTCATAAAAGGGCCACGTTTGAAGAACCCTGCTGTAGAGAAAAAGGGGAACTGTTGCATTCTCCAACAAAATCATTGGATCCTTGTCAAAAACAGGGCCTAATTTCAAAGGACATTTTGAGTGAGAAGTAGAAATATAAAGAAAATGTTAGCTCCTTTAGCATACCAATTAATAAACCAAATGTGGTATGCTTCCTTTTGGTTTAAGGTCATTTCCAACCCAAGAAAGAGACTTGATTTTTAGGCTTCATGACAGGGACAAAGTTTCCAAAAGTAATAGCTGAAGCCAGGGCAAAAATGAAATAACATTGGCTTGGCTTTGTATTTAATTAAAATTAAGCACAGTTAGAATAAATACCTTCCAGCCCTATGTCTAATAATTTTCCCTTCACATTAAAATTTCCACTTTGGGTAAGACTTCTGGAAGTCTCTGGTGACTACAGCTGGCTTCATGGCCTGTGTGTAGCTCCAGAGCCCCAGAATGGCTTAACCACCATATGATGCATGAACCTAGCTATTGTTATATTAGTGTCTGGCTTACACATTCATGCACAAAGTGCATTCACACTGCCACAAAGAAGAGGGAGTTAAGCTATTCTCCAAAGCGCCTGAGGGCAGGACAAGAAGCAACGGATGGAAACTAATCAAGGAGAGAAGCAACCTAGAACTAAGGAGAAACTTCTTGACAGTTAGAACAATTAACCAGTGGAACAACCTGCCTCCAGAAGATGTGAATGTTCCAACACTGGAAGTTTTTAAGAAGAGACTGCACAGCCATTTGTCCAAAATGATGTAGGGTTTCCTGCCTGAGCAGGGGGTTGGACAAGATGACCTCCAAGGTCCCTTCCAACTTTATTATTATTGTTGTTGTTGTTGTTGTTGTTGTTGTTATTATTATTATTATTATTATTATTATTATTATTATTATTATTATTACTCCTAAGGCATATGCCTATGCAGTGTCTCATGAACACCTTATATATCCAAGGCTTAAAAATGCTCAAGTTTCATGGAAAAACTTAAAGCTGCCTTTTCGCTATTCATTTTTTTCTCTCAAAAGCATCCCCTTCCAACGCTTTTCACCCATGCTGGGATGGCAAGAAACTGCAGGAAGCATTTGCCATGGCAACCAATGATGTCACACTCCACTTGCCACTAGCTGTGGAACAGCCTGACTTAAGAAAGAGGTGGGTGCAGACTGAACAATCCTCCTCTTAGATTCCACGCAAAGCTTGTCTACACCCAGAATGGTCTGAAGTTCCAAACCAAAAAGCAGATGGTGTAATTCTGGGAATAACAAACAATTGTACCTCGACCTTCTTGCATCATCTCCATTCAAAGCTACTAGTTATGATGTCTAAAGTGAACTTCTCTATTCAGCACCAGTTGACTTTGGGGTCAAAGGGGGACAGCAGTTCCTTTCTGTGGTCTGGGGGCTTCTGAGAAGCAGCAAGTTGGCTATTGTGGGCTTGGATTGGAAGAAGCTATGGTCAGAAGAAGAAGGGCTCTTGTAACAGATTTGAAGGGGTCCATCAAGTTCTATTAGACAAGAAAACAAGGCTAAAGATATCAATGCCTGAACATCAGTTCCTCTCTGAGAAACAGTAGAGTATCTCCCTACTTGGGTCTGTGAGTTCCCAGAGGTGTCTGTCCAACCAAGAGGCTCAACTAGAGGGAGATTTCAGGAAGGCAGAGAGAAAGAAAAGAGACAAGAGTATAATTTGGGCAAATTCTTTCCTAGTTTCGTCAACTCTTAAATGACTGGAGACATCTTCGCCTGCAACCTCCACCCAGATTTGAGAACAACAACAACAGAAAAGGACTCTGGTCTTCTTGCTTGCTCATTGCTGTCAGGCCCATGTTTCTATCTTGTGGCTGAGATTGGTCTCTCAGCGACAGGCAAAATGTCACTGAAGCCCTTGAAGCTTTGATCTCTGAGGCATGGTTCCCCCCCCCCAGGGTTCTCAGCCCAGCAGTGAGGCACGTGAAATGCCAAGATAAATTTCTGTTGCTCTCCTATGAGTTAAATCAGGCAGGAAAGGGAGCAGAGGGGAACTGTCTGCCTTGTGCTCCTAGGAGCTGCCAAGGCCAATAATAGCAGGACTCTGCCCTTAAGGTAACTCAGTGGAAGCAGCTTGCTTAACCCTTGCAGAGCATTTTCTGGGTGACCAGAACTGCCTTGGTGGGTGATGAGAGCAAAGGTTCCTGACTTCCCCAGAGCAAGCAGGAAGGGGGCGATTTCCTCCCAGTTTATTTGGGGAGAAGATAAAAAGGCGTTACTTATGACCTTTACCCTGTGTGTCTATCATCTAGATCGTGGTTGTTCCAAAAGTGCTTTTCAAAAGGCATCTGGACTATCTTGGTTTTCCCCCCTGAAAATGTTTTGCTTCTCATCCAACTTCTTCAGAAAAGTTTTCAAAAGAAAAACCAAGAAAGGCCAGTTGTCTTTTGAAAAGCACCCTTGGGACTTTACCCTGAGTAAGAACAGTGCATTTAACAAGGACAGCTGGCTTAAATTCAGAAGCACTCTGCTAGAGATCAGGGAATTCTTTAGCAGTCTGCTGGTGGGGAGCAAGAGAGAGGCAAGTGGCAGAAAGAAGAATAAGAGAAGAAAGAAAATGTGATAATCTCACTCATATTCATCATTAATTTCACTCAACAGTATGGAGTTTTTGACAGATACATCATGATCAGTATGCTATAGGGTAGCTATAGGGTAGCAGTCGCCAACCTTTTGGGCATCAGGGATGGGTTTCATGGAAGACAATTTTTCCATGGACCGGGGGCAGTGGTGGGATTCAAATATGTGAACAACCGGTTCTCTGTGTGGACGCCGCTTCCGGAAGTCCATTCTGGGCCTGGGCAACAAAAAATTAGCTACCAGTTCTGCCAAAGTGGTGCGAACTGGCTGAATCCCACCACTGACTGGTGGTGGTGGTGATGGATGAAGAGGAGCATGCAACCTAGATCCCATACATGTACAGTTTGGCCCACCTGCCACTAACCTCCAGCTGTGTGACCCGGTTCCTAACAGGCCACAGACTAATATGGTCCGTGGCCTGGGGGGCGGGGGCGGGGGGGGGGTTGGGAACCTCTGCTATATGATATTTGGGATGAAGAAATCTATTTGGGCACTAGATGGCAGCAAAGAGGTGTAATTATCTGTATTTCTCAGCTGGTAGCTGTAAATAAACAGGGCTTTCCAATGAATGAGGCCTTTGAGGGGAAAAAAAGTTCCCATGTTGATTGACTATGGAGGCCTTGGTGCTCTCTAAGCTTGGTTGCTGGTTTATAGATGTTTTATCACCCAAATAGGTAACATAATTGATTCTCTGACAGAAGCAGATCCCCATCATTTCAGAGGAAAGATGTTTTTAAATGTGGGCATTCAGCTACCACTTGTCTCTCATCTTTGTCACAAATCTGCAAAATAGATTAGCCAAGCTTTCCCAACTAGGGCTTTCCAGATACACTGCACCCAAGCTTCCAAAAATCCCAACCCGATTTGTGCCTAGCATGTATATAAAACACAAATCTGGGATCTGAAGCTGAGGCTCTTCTGTCATTGTCACCGTCAAACATTTTAGTCAGGCTTGCTATACCATCCCACTGGCCCTGTGGATCTTCCAATTTTCTATTCCAGGAGTCTCCAAACTTGGCAACTTTAAGACTTGTGGACATCAACTCCCAGAATTCCCCAGCCAGCATGCAACCATTAACACTGATGATGATACCTAGTTTAGGTAATGAAATGTCTGCAAGAAAATAACCAAGCTCAGAGAGCATCAAGGACCCCTCCTTTTAACCTTGACTACAAATATTCTCCTTTGTGATGATACTCATTGTGTACATCCATCCAGGTTGACATCAGGGTTGTTATCACTGCCCTCTCATGGTGCCTGGAGGCTGTGGGAATCTGGATGAGGGACAACAGCCTGAACCATGGTAAGACTGGGTGGCTATCAGTACGTGGAGCTTCAGGAACTGGGAACTTAACATCTTTAGTTCTGGATGGGGTTGCACTGCCCCAAACAGACCCCGTGCACAACCTGGGGTTCTCCTAAACTCAGAACTCTTGATCACAGAGCAAATAGCAGTGGTGGCTAGGAGAGTCTTTGCACAACTTTGTGTTGTGCACTAGTTGCATCCTCTCCAGGATCATAAAGCCCTATGCTCAGTCACTCATGCCTTGGTTATCTCATGTTTGAACTACTGTAATCCACTCTACATGGGGCTACCCTTGAAGAGTATTTGGAAGCTACAGCTGGCACAGAATGCAGCAGTGAGTGGCCCACATAACACTCCTGTTGCATGAACTGTACAGATTGCTGGTTTGTTTCTTGGTCCAATTCAAGCTTGGTAATCAGCTGTAAAGCCCTTTACCGCATTGGGTCCAAGCTACTTGAGGAACCATCTCACACCAATGGGACTGGCCTGGCCCACTTTCTCCAGCAGACGGGGCATGCTGCAGACCCCAACGGCCAAGGAATTTCAGCAGCAGGGTCCAGAAGAGGAGTCTTTTCTGCCATGGCTCCCGCTCTTTGGAATATCATGAACCTCAAGGTGAGACCTATCCCCCCCCTTACTTTCTTGGCCTTCCAAAAGGATCTGAAAACCTAATTCTGCTGATTGGCTCGGGGCCCCAAAGTGCGTCCCACTCAGGAGGTGGTTAGTACATTAAGAAGATCCCACTTCCCTCCCCATTTATGTATTTGTTCTTTTCTTATCTAGTTTTTGTTAGCCTTTAATGTTTGAATTTTCAATGTCTTTAATGTGCTCATTGTTTTATATTGTTGTTTTATGATGTGGTAAGCCGCCCAAAGTCACTTGACAGTGAGGTGGGCAGCATATAAAAGTAATAAACAAATGTGTATTTCTAGAAGTACATCATTCAGCCTGATTTTAGCATTTTAGTCAGCCCTGACTATTGAACAGTTTCAATTATCTAAAGTTATTGGCATTTAAAAATATTGCTGTATATACAGCTTCAGGGCTCTGCCTGCTTTGTGTGTGTGTGTGTGTGTGTGTGTGTGTGTGTGTGTGTGTGTGCTTTAATGAACAAATAGCAAAGGACTGAAAAGGATGTGTTCCTGGTGAATATTTACAGAGCAAATATTTTGATGACTTAGTAGGATACATGATCAAAAAATAGTGGATATCAGAGAGCACAAGAGCTGGCTCAGCCACCCTCTCATCTTAACTGAAGTGGCCAAATCTTCCCTATTTCGCTGCTACCCCAGAAACACTGGATTGCACCAAACTCTCAAAGCCACGAAAAAACCAGGAATTTCCTTCCCATTCCTCCAGAATCCCAGCATTTTTCCCTTAGTGGGGAATGCCACAACATTCCCTGCACTTCTGTATGCTCTGTGGCTTTCACCAATTTCTTTCAAGGCGTGTTGTTCATTAGGGCGCAGCCCCGATGGGGAGGAAGCCCCATCAAACCCAGAGACGGCGGAAAGCCACCCAGCGTTTGGAGACAGCCAGAGGCACCCCGATCCCGCCGCCCAACGCAGGAGCCAAGCGGGGATCAAGCGGAAAGAAGAGGACGGAGTTGCTTTTTTTCGCTGCAGCTCACCAGCGCCCCTTACCGCCAGTCGTTGGGAACGTCCGGCCGGCAAGAAACACGCCCCGCTTTTGCAACCTCGTTCTCCCGAGCTCTTCCCGGCGAAAAGATGCACACGCTGGTGGACACACTCGCCCACCCAGCCGCCTTCTCAGTGTCTTCCTTGCACAATCGCCTTGTGTCGCCCCCCCCAGTCAATTGTGCCCCCTCCCTCAAGCACACCCTGTAAAGCGCAGCAGGTCGGTCTGCAGAAAAGAGACAAGGAGGCTGCTGGGGCGCCCAGAGGCTGGTGGTCTTCAGCCAGGAATCAAGGGAGATCCTTTCCTCCCTGGCGTATCTACAAAGGGCTCCGGTTTTCTTAGCTTCTGCCACATCTGTACCTGCCCGCGATGGATCTCCACTCCCGCCCTTCTCACCTGCAGCCCTCGGCGCCTCAAGATGCTGGATTCGTCCATGCTGCCTCCTCTTCCTGCTCCTGCTCCTCCTCCATGCCTCTCCGAGCTCGTCCGCAGGGTAGAAAGTGGTCCCGACGCTTGGAGGAGAGGCCGAGCCGTGCGGGAGGCGGAAATCCCCCGGTCTGCATTGGCTGGCGGGGAATCAGCTGATCTGATCTTTCCCTAGTCGAGAAAACGAGATTTGGAGCTGCCGGCAAGTCAGTCGAGCCCTGCAATAACTAAGGGGGAAGCGACACAGACAGGCGCGAGGCAGGCTAGGGATTGAGAACTGAGATTCCCAAGGATCACAACCATCAGAATCAGAATAGAGCTGGAAGGACCTTGGAGGTCTTCTAGTCCAGCTCCCTGCTCAAGCAGGAGACCCTATACCATTTCAGACAAGTGGCTTTCCAGTCTCTTCTTAAAGAGCTCCAGTGATGAAGCACCTACTTCTGGAAGCAGGTTGTTCCACTGGTTAATTGTCCTCACTGTTAGGAAGTTTCTCCTGAATTCCAGGTTGCTTCTCTCCTTGATTAGTTTCCATCCATTGTTTGTTTTCTTGCCTTCTGGTGCTGTGGAAAATAAGTTGACCCCCTCCTCTTTGTGGCAGCCCCTCAAGTATTGGAATACTCCTAACATGTCACCCCTAGTCCTTCTTTTCTTTAGACTAGCCCTACCCAATTCCTGCAACTATTCTTCATATGTTTTAGATTCCAGGGTTTTAATCGTCCTAGTTGCTCTTCTCTGCACTCTTTCCAAAGTCTCAACACCTTTTTTTGTAACGTGGTGACCAAAACTGGATGCAGTATTCCAGGTGTGGTCTTACTAAGGCTTTATAAAGCGGTATTAATACTTAACGTGATTTTGATTCTATGCCTCTGTTTATGCAACTAGGGATTGTATTAGATTTGTTGGCTGTGGCTGC
The DNA here is from genome assembly GCF_016545835.1 of Crotalus tigris. NCBI lineage: Eukaryota > Metazoa > Chordata > Lepidosauria > Squamata > Viperidae > Crotalus > Crotalus tigris. The sequence continues at coordinate 721,879 of NW_024096577.1, forward strand.
ACACTGCTGGCTTATATTTAAGTGATCCTCCACCAGGACTCCAAGGTCCCTCTCACAGTTACTGTTTTTGAGAGAGGTAGCTAAAGATATCTCAGAGCCGGGTGATCCTCTTTTTGCATCAGTGGGAACCAGGGACTGGTAAGGACGCTGATAGAGAGTTTAACCTACTGGTTAGAGATGTTGGGTTCTTAGCAATAGCATTTAGATTTATATACTGCTTCATAGTGCTTTACATCCCTCTAAGCAGTTTACAAATGTCAGCTTATTTCCTCCAACAATCTGGATCCTCATTTTACCAATTTCGGAAGGCTGGAAGGCTGAGTCAACCTTGAGCCCTTCAGGATCGAACTCCTGGCAGTGGGCAGAGTTAGCCTGCAATACTGCATTCTGACCACTGTGCCACCAGGGCTCATTCTTGAGACATAATAGCCAGTTGGTTGATTTGAAGCTACTTGATTTTTCTCCAACGCTAGGAAGAAGGCAATGGTAAATCCCTTGTGACCAAGGAATCAGCATGGACTTGTCTATGTAGTTATCAGGTGTTAAGATTGCCTCAAAGACACGCACACATACACACACACAAAATACATAAAGAGAGAAAAAGTATGGAACTGAATATAGTTTAAATATGTTAAATAAGGAGAGTAAGAGACTGGGTATGTGTTCTGAAGAAGATTCAGAAAAAGGATCCAAATGCAGGTACTCTGCGACTTAAAACCCCAACTGAGCCCAAATTTTCTCTTGCTAAGTGAGTTGTTAAGTGAATGTTGTCCCATTTTACAATCTTTCTTGCCACAGTTGCTAAGTGAATCACTGCAGTTGTTAAGTTAGTAACATGGTTGTTAAGTGAATTTGGCTTCTCCATTGACTTTGCTTGTCAGAAAATAGCAAAAAGTGATCACATGACCCAGGGATATTCAAACTGCCATAAATATAAGTCAGTTGCCAAGCATCCAAATTTTGATCATGTGACCATGGGGATGCTGCAACAGTCCTGGGTCGCTTTTTTCAGAGGCGTTGTAACTTTGAACAGTCACTAAACCAGGGGTAGGCAATCTTGGCTCTTTGATGACTCATGGACTTCAACTCCCATAATTCCTCAGCCAGCCATGCTGGCTTAGGAATTCTGAGAGTTGAAGTCCACAAGTCATCAAAGAGCCAAGGTTGCCTACCTTGGCACTAAACCAATGGTTGTAAGTCAAGGACTACCTGTATACTGTAGCTTTGTGTGATTGCACAATATATCACAATCCGAATTTGATGGTTTGAGATTACAATTTCTAATATTGTAAGACAGCATAGCCAATGAGAATTGCAGCCTGAATACAGATGAAGGGCAGTAGAAGGAGGGAAGTTGGTTTAGAGTCAGACTCTTGGTGAGCTGACTTAGCATAATGCAGTTTCGGTTTCCAACTCAAAAGCCATCATTTTGAGGAAATGTCTGCCTTCTGAGATCAGATAAGAGCTGCACATTGGTCTTTCAGTAGCCTTCTGGAAATGACAATTACACACACACACACACACACACACACACACACACACACACACCTCCAAATTGTCAGCTCAGGCCAAAGCCCAAGTTTGTTTAAGTTAACAGAACAGAAAAACAGAGTTGGAAGGGACCTTGGAGGTCTTCTAGTCCAACCCCCTGCTCAGGCAGGAAACCCTATACCATTTCAGACAAATGGTTGACCAGTGTTAAAAATTTCCAGTGTTGGTGCTCATGTATTCAACCTCTTCTGATTCTTTGTGACATCATTTCACCAAGACTGTCTGTAACTTGTTTTATTTGAGTTCTCATAAGCTCCTGCTTGAGTCATCAGCCATAGTATCTACCTCCCTTTCTGTTGGATTCTTTTTCAGTTGCCTTACATTTTTTCCAAGCCATAGGATCTTCTCCAATGACTCTTGCTTTTTTTCCCTGTGTCTAAAGTATCTAAGCTTTAGTTTCATTCTTAGTGCTTCCAGTAAGTAGTGTAGTTTTAGTATTGATTCCAGTATTTAGTATTTTTCTATTTACTGTACTTATTAACCTTCCCAATCATTGTACAACAAACTTAAAACTCTCTGGACACTGTACCGGTAGTCCTTGACTTACAACAATTCATTTAGTGACTGCACTGAAAAAAGGACTTGTGATCATTTTTCACATTTAATGACCATTGCAGTATCCCCGTGGTCATGTGATCAGAATTCGGATGCTTGGCAACTGGTTCATATTTATGATGGTTGCAGTGCCCGGGGTCATGTGATCAGCTTTTGTGACCTGCTGACAAGCAAAGTCAATGGAGAAATCAGATTCACTTAACAAGTGTGTCACTAACTTAACAGTTATGGTGATTCACTTAACAACTATGGCCAGAAAGGTCATAAAATAGGACAAAACTCAACTAATGTCTTACTTAGCAACATACATTTTGGGCTCAATTGTGGTCATACGTCGAGGACTACTGGTGCAGCAAAAACAAACAAACATTGATTATTTGTTCTTATCTAGCTAAGGTCATCTTAAAAAATTCCTAGCCCCACAAAATTCTGGAGACTGTGAGTTCTAGTCCTGCCTTAGGCATGAAAGCCAGCTGGGTGACTTTGGGCCAGTCACTTCACAAGATTATTGTTGTAAGGAAAACAGGAGGAGTAAGGAATATTAGGTATATATTTGCCGCCTGGAGTTACTTGTAAATTTAAAAATGCAGGATAAAAATCAAATAAATAAATAAATTCAAAGGCGCATGCAGTTTTTCTAATGACCCAGCTTTCTAGCCTTATGTTACAATTCAGAAAACGATAGCCTTGATAATGCATGCCTTTTTGATAAGTGCAATGTCTCTGCACTGCACTTGACTACAATTTCACAGTCGCCCAAGTAGTAGATTTGTTTTCATTTCATAGCTACAGTTGCCACCCCTGACAATTTTTGAGACTAAGGAAATAAAAGTCTGCTACTACTGCCTGCTGACTGTAGTCGGTTGATGTTGTCAACTGACATATTAGATTAACCAGCCAACTGACATTTGTACTCTTTCTATATCTTCCGTGAGAGATTCCTTGAGTCTTCCTTGTTTTCAGCTGTTAAAGTGGTATTGTAGCATTTCTGGGGTTGCTGATGTGTCTCCTGGCAGTTTTAATTTCAGTGGCTTGCAGTTCAGCCTTTTTCATAATATATTCTGCATGTGTTCAATTAGTAAGTGGGTGTTATACAACCCTGCTGCACTCCTTTCTAAGTCTGAAATGTTTAATTCTTCCATATTCTTAGTCTCAAGTGGCAAAGGATCAAAAGAGTCTGGCAGCCCCTAGAAATTTAATTTAGAAATGGAATATTTTAAACGAATTATGTTATTTGAGGGAAATAGAGAGGAGACAGTGAATGTATTGAGTTGAGTTGTTCATTTATGTTTTTACTTTGGAATGTCTGATTACCCAAACACCACGGTGTGCCCTGAGTACTTTTTCTTAAAAATTAAAAAAACAATAAAATATTTTCAAAAAAAAAGGAGGCTGGCAGCCCCTTTTCTAAGTAATAAATTTAGACAGAAAAGGCTTCAATTTAAAGGCATCAGTTTTCATAAACTGTAATTCATCTGATCAGATATATTTAGTGACTAGACTATAATTGTTGCTTGCTGGCCATCATATATCATCATATTTTTTTGTAAACTGATGAAGTGATGCAAGACCCATATTTGTTGTGGTCTATGCAGTAAAGAGGGCTAGTATAATCAATAAGGCAAAATAGATAATTTGGGGAGCTCCTTTCTCTTTTCTATTACTGCTTGGATGTTAGCAATGTGATCACAGGTTCCCCAATGCTTCTGAATCCAGCTTGTAAACCTAGCAGTTCTTATTCTTTATACTGCTTTTTTAAGGTCCTGATTGCATTTTTTTGAGTATTATCTTATTAACTATGAAATAAGCACAGCTGTTGTCTATGGAGATTCTCAGTCATCCAGGTCATGGTTGTCCCAAAGGTGCTTTTTCAAGCAGCAACCGGACTTTCTTGGTTTTCTTTGAAGATATTTCACTTCTCATCCAAGAAGCTTCTTCAGAAGCTTCTTCAGCTCTGACTGGATGGTGGGGAATGGAAGGATTTATACTCCTTGCAGACAGCTGGTCATTTGCATTCTTTTATAGAGTCGTTGGGGCCACTTGGAGGTTTGTCCATGTCCTCAGGGTCAACTGGGTAGTGCAAAGGAGTGTGGAGCCTTGAAACCTCTTCAAAGAAAAATAAGAAAGTCCAGTTGCCTCTTCAAAAACTGTCTTTCAGACAAGCACAGTTGTTTGGTAGTTTGAGCATTGAAGGTGAAGATTCCTTCTCCGAGTTTGTGGGTTGGTTTCCAAATGTTTCGTTACCAGGCTAGGTAACATCTTCAGCGGAATTTAGGGGATGTCAGTGTTGGTGTTCTTCTATTTATAAGGGCTTCGTGTGGTCAGTGGATCTTGTGATGGGTTAGGTGTGGGTGTGTCAAGTGAGGGTCTTGGGATGGGTCTTTAGTGTTTTTAGTACTTCACTAATGTTCTTAGATATTAGAATATCAATTGATCCTTTCCATCCCTTGATCACTGCCGTGTTTTCTATACTTGCCAACAAACTGTAAGTAGCACTTCATCTGGACTTCTTGTAAGAATAGCTACCGCTTTCTTTTTAAATGCAGGTAGTCCTTGATGTACAACCACATTTGGGACCGGAATTTCTGTTATTAAGCAAAGTGGTTGTTAAGTGAAGTGCGGTTGGTTTTACAACCTTCTTTGCCATATTCATTAGACCAGGGGTAGGCAACCTTGGCTCTTTGATGACTCCTGAACTTCAGCTCCCAGAATTCCTGAGCCAGCATGGCTGGCTCAGGAATTCTGGGAGTTGAAGTCCATGAGTCATCAAAGAGCCAAGGTTGCCTACCCCTGCCTTAGACGAATCACTGTAGTTTTAAAATAAACCAGGTAGTTGTTAAGCAAATTCAGCTTCTCCTGTTGACTTTGCTAGTCAGAAGCTGGCTGGGAAGGTTGCAAATGGTGATCACATGACCCAGGATGATGCAATTTTGATCACTTGACCATGGGGATTCTGCAATGGTTATAAGTGCAAGGAGTTTTTCAGTGCTGTTGCGAATTTGAACAGTCACTAAATGAAGAGTTGTACATTGAGGACTATCTGTATATTTTCTAGGCCCAATTTAACTTCATTTCACTTTCCAGGATGTTCATCTCTAGTTCCAGGGGTGCCCACAGTGTATAGTTTAAAAAATCAAAATGTGTGATGGATATAAACAACAGAACTTCATTTGCACCATTGTAGCTGACATCTTTGTCTTTTTTTTTAACCATACCCTGTGGATATCTTATCTAATTCAGTGTTGGAGAGCAATTGTCCCAGTCAGGAGGAAGGCTTAAGTGGAGAATTAGTCTTGCCCTCTTGTGTTACATAAACACAAGAGGGCAAGGTCTGACCCCCTCCTTTCACAATTGTCTTTGAGCTTTATCTAGTCTTTCCCAGGTGAGAGCTGCCAGTCTAGGGAGAATCCTGTAAAATAGGCATACAACAATAAAGTAGCTAGTTTGAACTCTACATGTATGGGTCTGGCTGTTTGTTCTTGATATTCAATGACAAACCTTTATGTGTATCGAGATCTTTTGCCCAGTTTCATTTATTCCAATCATTCATTCTTCATATCTCCATTTTTGTCTTCTTTGATTTTTTATGATGCTCATTTTTGCATAAAGTTTATTTACTTTATTTATTTATCAAATGTATATGGCCACCCAGCTCATGGAAAGTGACTTGGGTAGCGTAAAGCTTCCAACAAGTAGTTACAAAGTCATATATGTTCCTTTCCATGGAAGTCTTTAGTAAAAGATGAAAATTTTATATGATTCAAAGAGAAACCAGAGTATATGTAATGTTTCCCTCGATTTCTCTATTTTTAAAGTTCTTGTTTTTCCCATTCAACTGTTGGCCTCAGTTTCTTTGCATTGCTTGTGTAGATGTAGATTCCCCGTCGCTTCTTATTCTCTGCAACTCAGTGTTTGACTGAGTAAATTGTTCTCTGTCTTAGATGCCTTTTCTTTCTGTCATTTTTTTTTTCAAATATTTTCAACAGGTCAACAGCTATTTTGCCTTCTTTTGTTTTTTATTGATTTGTTTCAGGATGTTTCTTCCATTTTGATGATGTCTTGAATTTCATTTCAGGTTTCTTCAAGCATTTTATTTATCAAATCCAGTCCATTAAATCTATTTTTAATCTTCATCATATATTTATTTTTCTTTAGTTTCACTTCCAGCCCTCCCCCCCAAATAGCACGTGATCTAAACTGGAATTAACACAGGTCTTGTTTTTGCTGACAAAATAGAAATTTTCCATCTCTGCTCACAGAGTATATAGACAGTTTGATTTTGGTCTTGTCTAACTGATTATGTCTGTGTAGAGATGCATCTTCTAGATTGCTGAAAAAGGGTATTTGCCTTCAAAAATTTGAATTTCCCCAATCTCCTGGCCTTTGGAAAATATCTGGAAACCTGGCTCTATCATCTTGCTTGGGGCTCATGGCAGAGCACACAGCTGTAGAGCTGGTTAGTGCCCTGAATTGTACATTCAGTTTTTAATGTTTTTAACATGTTATTTGCTTTTAAATAACACTGCCCAGGGTCTCTGAGTGGAAGATGGGAGGTTTCTAAATGTCATTAATAGAGATAGATAGTAGGTAGGTAGGTAGGTAGGTAGGTAGGTAGGTAGGTAGGTAGGTAGGTAGGTAGGTAGATAAATAGTTAGATAGATAGATAGATAGATAGATAGATAGATAGATAGATAGATAGATAGATAGATAAGAAAGAGGGAGGGTGGGAGAGATCTCCTGCTTTGCTTTCTATTCTACATTAAATTTCCCAATTATACTAGTTGTTTTTACTTCCAATTTAGAATGAGGATCTTGTTTTTCTGTCCCGTTGAGCCGTTTCCTGGCACTATTTGCTCTGCTGACATTTGTTTCAGTGCCTGGCAATGTCACTAAAGCTGCTGGGTGACTCATTTTGGGTGTGTGGTTGTGCTCTGTCTGGAGATGAAACAGCAGTGATCACTGAGATGCTTTGTTCTTGCTGTGCCCCTGCAGAAATCAAAGCCTCTGTCTAGGACCCTTCAACCTGACACCATCCCAAGAACAGATCTCTCTGTCCAACCCAGCCTGTAGCTCCAATCCTCCTGGAACATTGCTCCTTCCTTGGTTGAGAGGTTGGTCTCCACTGATGAACAGCAACAATACTCAGTTGTGTCAACTAGAAAGCTGCTGGTACTAGATCAGTATTATTTATCTCTGGAGTAGGGAAGGAGAAAAACAGAAAAGTGACTTGGGGTCCTTTGAACATTATAAATGGTACTTTTGACTTCTTTTTTGTAAATCTGTTTCTAATTGTGTGTTTTTAACAAATGCCCAAACACACATCAAATACTGTATTTAAGAAAAGCTCACATAATGTGCCACAGACATAAATAATAAATTGTATCCTCTGTCAGCAATATTGCATGCAACAAAAACAGAAGATGGAGAACTGCAAAGTAATTTATGTTATATGCAGTTTTTAAAATTGATGGCTGTAAGTAAAAAGCAACGGGAAAAAACAAATAAAAAGGGGAAAGGAACAAAATATATACAAATAATTATATGCATACATCCTAGTCTCATCGTTAATTCATCTATGTTGTTATTGTTCTTTTTAAAAATGAATTAGTATTGCTATTGCTGTGGCATAAGCTTTACAGAGGTGGGTGGAAATGAGCTTTCAAAAGATGGGATTTAATATAATATTAAGAGTTATTTTTAATGTGTCTTTTATTCTTGTTTCTTTCTCCTTTCTGTGACCACTAATTGCTACTTCAGTAGTTTTATACTAAGCTTTAAACTTCAAGGATCATTTCTCATTTCTGTTTGGATTGTTTTATTTTTAATACAGTTTCTCTTTTTTTTTCAAATACCAAATTCTACATATTTTAACTGGCCTATATGTTAGATTTAAAAGAATTTGCTTGAATTTGATTAGACCTGTTATGAATATTTTCATATCCTCTAGTTTTGGTCTTCCAAACATATAACCCCAGGAAGATTTCTCTTTTCTAGTGTTATGCCAGATTGATTCTTGCCATTGTTAGAGTGTTTGTATGATCGTGCCAACCCACTGTGTTTAAACTGGGTAAATGACAAATGCAATTTAAATCCTCAACTTACAACCACTCATTTAGTGACCATTCTAATTTACAACACCACTGGAAAAAAATGACTTATGGCTGTTGTTCACACTTACAACCGTTGCAGCATCTCCATGGTCACCTGATCAAAATTTGGACGCTCGGCAACTGACTCATACTTATGACGGTTGCAGTGTGCTGGGGGTCATGTGATCTGTCTGTGCGACCTTCTGACGAGCAAAGTCAATGGGGAAGCCAGATTCACTTAACAACTGTGTGAGTAACTTAACAACTGCAGTGATTCACTTAACAGCTGTGGCAAGAAATGTCATAAAACGGGACAAAACTCACTTAACAAATGTTTCCCTTAGCAACATAACTTTTGAGCTCAATTGCGGTCATAAGTCAAGGACTTACCTGTAATTCACTTTCAATTCAATTTACCCTTAGGCAAGCGCAAAGTAATATTTGATTAATTAAGTGCCATCAAATCAATAACCACTCTTAGTGACACGCAGATTATTTTCCATGACAATCTGTCTTTAGTCTTTCAGGTCTTCCAACAGACACCCCCCCCCCCAATCTCCACTATTACTGAGTCCATCCGTCTTACTGCTGGCCACCCTCTTCTTTTTTCTTCTACCTCTCCCAGCATTAGAGCCTTTTCCAAAGAGTTGGGTTTTCACATAATGAATCCGAAGTAGAATAATTTGAGCCTGGCCATTTGTGCCTTTTTATCAGACCTTCGGGAATGGGTTATACCAGAGGTCCCCAACCATGACAACTTTAAGACTTGTGGACTTCAACTCCCAGAATTCCTCAGCCAGCTTGGCTGGCTGAGGAATTCTGGGAGTTGAAGTCCACAAGTCTTAAAGTTGCCAAGGTTGGAGACCCCTGGGTTATATGCTGAGACTAAAACCTCCAATTTCACATATACGCTAACAGAGCTTGAGCAGTCCGCATCTACTCAGGGGAGAGATCTCAGGATCACAGTGAATAACTTCAAGAAGATGTCAGCACAGTATGCAGCAACTGCAAAAAAAAAAAAAAAAAGGACAAATGTTATGCTAGGAATCAGGAGTATTTGTGCTGGTGTCTTCAAATCAATGTCAACTCCTGCTGACTGCCTGGACAGGTCTGTGCAGTTTTCTTGGTAAGATTTCTTGCAGAAGTGATTTGCCATTGCCTCCTTTTTAGAGCTGAGAGAAAGTGACTGGCCCAAGGTCACTCAACTGGCTTTGTACCTAATTTGTGGAACCAGAACTTACTGTCTCTCAGCTTCTAGCCTTTTGCCTTAATCACAACACCAAACTGGCTCTCTCTTTCATCAGGAATGGGACCAAGAATAAACATGCTATCACTCTAATGTTCTTATATGAATATAGGGGATATCCACATCTGGGATGCTGTATACAATTCTGATTGCATACAATTCTATTGTAAGGATACAATAGAGCTGGAAATGTGCATAAGAGGGCAACTGACATTAAGAGCAGGTGCAAACACCTTCCAAAAGACAAGCTAATTCTTTTGGAATTATTTAGTTTGGGGGAAAAATTGAAGTGGGACATGATTAAGGGCTATATAATCACGCAGAGATGAAGGAAATTAATTGGGAGAGATTTATCTTAATAATAATAATAATAATCATAGGCTCCTTGGGTGTAATCCCAAAACAACTGGAGCACCACTTGAACACCATTGGCATTGACAAATTCGCTATTAGTCAATTGCAAAAGGCGGTCTTATTAGGAACTGCTTCCATCCTGCGACGATATCTGTAATACCATCAAACATCCACATCTGCCTATCCCAGGTCCTGGGTAAGGACTCGATAGGTAGACAAAATGCCAAATCCAGTCTGAACATCTGGCTGACTGTGTGATGATCGATAATAATAATAATAATAATAATAATAATAATAATAATAATAATAATGTTGGAAGGGACTTTGGACATCATCGAGTCCAACCCCCTGCTGTAGGGAAGTTGATTGGAAGGAGATTTAGAACAGAAATCACTCTGTTTCACAGTTTAGAATTAAACTCCAACATTCATTCCCTCTAGATGCAGTGACAGATGGCTGCCAACCCGGATGATTTTAAAAGATAATTGGATAAATTCATGAAGGACAGGCCTATCAAGGGCTATGTGCTGGACCAGTATGTAACCATCTGGCCAGAGCATATATTAGCTTAAGTACTATGTTAGAGCATTTAGCATTTACAGGGTTAATGTTGTATCCTTAAAAGAACTGTATGTTAGAGTATTTAGCATTTCAAGGGTTAAACACTGTTTCCTTAAGAGATGGCTTATGGGGAATGTAGTTCAGGTATTAGTTAATCCTGTAGCTTATCTAGACAATGGGAGGAGTTAAAAACTTATTGCAGGACATCCTGTTACGTGCCAGGGTTGTAAAATCCCTTTGTACATGCATGGAGGGCATCTGTAACCACGTTCAGCTGATATGGAGAATTATCACTTTTTATCTATGAAAATGGACAAATATGCAAGACCGGATGTATCTACAGCATAGTAAGTCTTTGCTTAGAATTCCTGGACAATAAATATTTGTTTTAAAATCATTTTCATTGAGTTTATGCTATCTGGACCAGAACTACAAGGCATCTTAGTTCAGGTTCCAGAATAGGCTATTTGTCTTGATGTTTGAATGCTCCTTTAAGGGGATGGGGGCAGCATGCTTCCAATTTCAAGGGGCAACAGTGGGAAAGGAAGCATTTTTCTTGCCCTCAAGCACCAGAGAGGTAACTGTTTAGCTAAGCCAGAAAACAATTGACAGGAGCAAAGGATCAGGACCATATGTTTAGTTGCAACATAGAAGTTTCTTTTTTTATTATTATTATTTACTTTTATTTATTTATAACATAAAATGTGAAAATACAAAAGCAAATAGTAGGGGACAACAGTAGAAAAAAGGAAAACGAAAAAGGTGTGAAGAAAGGGAGGGGAAGAGACAAGCGGGATCGACTTCCGATTCTCTCTGTTGCAGTAAAATCAGACATTAAAATCAAATCTCAACTTTTTACATTTTGTAGTGGTATGCACTAACCCAGTGGTGGCGAACCTATGGCACGCGAGCCAGAGGCGGCAATCAGAGCCCTCTCTGTGGGCACGTGTGCCGCCGCTGCCAGCACCTTGTGCAGCTCCATTAGGCTGCTGCTGCCACCCGGGGCGGCAGCTGCACCCAGCACAAAGGAAGCGAAGTGGCCAGCTAGCAAGCTCGAGTAGAGGTGGTAGAGCCTGCCCACACCCAGCAAGCCAAAGGCCACCCCAAGCAGGGAAAGCCAGATCCTCATCGGCGCCATGACCCCCCAGTCCCAACTAGGATTGCATGCCTCCCCCCATCTATACTGGGCCTCCTGCTGACCGCCCCACCCACCAGAGACCCCCTGGATCTCCCCCAACCCTGCCTGGACCCACAGGCGTCCCCCCCATGAGCAGCATCGAGGTGGCCATGCCCACCCCAGCCACGCTCACCCAGTCTGCCATGACAATCGCAGCCATGCCCACCCAGTGGGCCACACCCCCATGCCCCCCTGAGGACACCACAATGCCCTGGCACTTTGCGATAAATAAGTGGGTTTTGGGTTGTGGTTTGGGCACTCGGCCTCTAAAAGGTTCGCCCTCATTGCATTAGCCATTTCTGTATCGGCAAATCAGTCTAATCGGTAAAACCCAAAATCATGATATCATTTTTTTCCACTTCAAGTACAAAGTCCAGAAGCAGTTTCCAAGTAGAAACAAAAGTTCTTACATTCTTTTCTTTTATCAGCATAGTCCATTTGGCCATCTCTGCTAATTCCATCAGCTTTTATAACCCTTCGTCCATGGTAGGAATCGAGGCATCTTTCCACTTTTGTGCAGAGAGCAATTTTGCTGCCGTCACCATATATAAAATCAGAGTTCCAATTTTTTTTCCCAGTTCTCTTTCCATTAGGCCCAGAAGGAAAGTTTCTGGTTTAATCTTTATGTTCACTTTATGAAGAAGAGTCATTTGAGCCTATATACAAGAATCTAGTCAACTGCAGGTTGTCCTTGACATGTGACCACAACTTAACCCAATATTTCTGTTGCTAAGCAAGATGGGGGGGTTGCCTTATTTTACAGCCTTTCTTGCCACAGTTGTTAAGTGAATCACTGCAGTTGTTAACAGTATCATGGTTGTTAAGTGAATCTGCCTTCCCCATTGACTTTGCTTGTCAGAGTCACACAAGGGGATCACATGACCCTGGGACACGGTAACTGTCATAAATATGAGTCAGTTGCCAAATGTCTGAATTTTGAACACATGACCATCGGGATGCTGCCATGGTGCATGTGAGAAAAGGTAATAAGTCAGTTTTTTCAGCGCCGTTGTAACTTCGAAAGATCATTAAGCGTAAGTTGAGGACTATCTGTAACAGCGCTAAATTGGTAAGGACTCTAAGCTGATGACACATTTAATTCCGCCTCTCAGCTCTGCATTCTCCTGCATGTATAAATATAATAAATGAATAAACATGAGCTACCCAAAGTTGCTTGATAGTGAGATGAGTGGCATATAAGTTTAATAAATAATACATTAATAGATTAATAAACAAAGTGCGCCATTGGCTGATATGGTCTCTTGTAGTTCCAGTGGACCAATATATTCTCCCCACCAAGAACACAAGTGAATAAAACTGTTTTCCTCCCCCCCCCACCCCGGTAATTGGGACAGGAAAGTGTGGGAAAATCTGACTCACTTCAGCTACTCACCCCATTTCTGACCTAGATAAGACGTTTTGCAAAGACTGACAAATTCGAGGGATGTGGCTTTCTATCCACTACAAGGTGGGGCTTCCCCCCACTCTTGAAAAAAAAACACTAGTGTAAATTGAGAAAATGTTTTCCTTTTCTTACCAAAGGAAAAACATTGATTATTACAGGAATCTTTCTTCTGCTTTCTTAAAAGATAACACTGAGAACATAAAATTTGTTATCTCTGTGTTTTTTCACAGAGTACCCTTTGTTTTATCTTCCAGATAGCTCAAGATTAACCTGGTATATAAGCAAGGTTGGGAAAGAGAAGATTATAAAATATGAATGCAGTTGAGTATTTATAATACATTTGACCAGAGCATGTAAAGAACTGACTAGTTTATTAGCACATGATTGGCTTGATTAGTTTTTTGTGGCTTAGCATGTTGTGTGAATCCAGTCCCTTTGGTTAATGGCTCCATGTGTTGTGCCACCACAGAATTCAGCAACCAGGCAAAGTATATATTATGACTGCAGCTTACAAACCATGAAAATTAGATTATTAATCTTAACCTTCCACAAAACAATGGTTGTTAACACCATTGCATGCATCTGCTAAAAGGGGATCATAATTCAAAGCCTGCACACAAATCTGATTCCAGTTTGTTAATCTCTTTTTTGGCTTTTAAGGTGCCACAAAACCTTATATCCACGGGCCAGAGATATGCAGGCTAAGACATTGATGAAGTTTGTGCATGATAAGGTTACTAAATGAAACCTCACAACTCAGAAGTAGTCTATGTCAACCCAGAGCGTATGAAAGTTGTTCTAGGTCTCACACTAGTAGGTTTTCCTTGTGAGAAAGAAGAAGCAAAGCTGTTTCTGCAAATTAGCTCACATGGTATGCACAAACATCATCCTTCATGAAAGAACTCAGACCTATGCATGTATGTGTGTGTGTGCTGCTGAGTCAATATGTTCTGTGGTTAACGCTTTGCTGGAAGCAAAGTGAAAGAGAAAATCAGAAAAACGTGCACAGCTCTCCATGAAAGTGCCTTGAGTGGAGAGACCATTGAGTTGAATCAGGCAAGGGAGGCCCTACTTGTCAGATCAGGTGTATCTGCCTCCCATCAGGAGCCAGGGGCAGACTTCTCTGCAAGGGACGATAGACCCCCGCAATAACCAGCACCTCTAGGAGGAGAGAAACACCCATCACTCAAGCTGGAAGAAACTGAATATGGTACAAGTTGTCATTGCAGTGGTGGTGATGGTGTGGTTGGCTGCACCAGAACTCTTGAGCGGTAAGTTTATCTCATTTGAGGGAAGACCAGAAAGCAATAAAGCCAGCCATGCTGATACAGAAACCATAGCTTCCTTTCATGCTTTCAAGTGTTCTTCCTTAATCTGCCATCTGCTATGAAATAGAAATGTGGGAGAACTGGACTGCATATAAATAAATACCTAAAATAAATTTAGAATAACTTTCTCATCTGCTTGGGAGTTTCCTTAAAAAGATATAGGGAGGAGGAATAAGGAGAATGCAAAACTCCTCGATTTAAAGTTTTGCCATCTTATCCGTTTTTCTGCATATCAGTGTTATTCAAATAAATCTGGGCAGCTAACTCAAATATGTAACTGTAAAAAGAGCAGAAATTTAGTAAACTTTCCATTCATTAAGTAAAGGGTTATAATCTGATGTTACGGTTTCTGCTTACTGTAGATATTATCTTTAGCTCTCTTTGGGGCTTTGGGGTGTGTGTGTATGTGTGTCTGTGTGTGCGCGTGCGCGTATGTGTGTCTGTGTGCATGTATTAACGTATTTTTAGTTTGCATTTTTGTGGATGTTGTTTGACAATTGGCCAAAGTGAGCTGTATTCTATGGGAAAAGCAGGATAAGGGTGGCCCTAAATAAATAACACCTTACATTACTACTTCCTAATTCCAAGATTTCCAGGAATATCATTCTTTGTCCTATGTTTGCAGATCCTGGCAATTGTGCTCCCCAGAATTTGATTTGCTACAAGCCCTGCTGTGAAGCATCCTTCCACTGTCTTATGAACTGCTCCTGGGAGACTGGATGTAAAGAAGATGTCAACTACATCCTCAACTTTAGGTGAATGCTGACCCAAGCCTGTTGATGCTCTGTTATAAATTTCCCTCTCCCTCCCTCTCTCCCTCCCTCCCTGATTTAGTGCATATATTGAAAATGACTCCATGGTACATTATATATATATATATACAGTATATCTGATCTGGTGGCCGTTGCTCCTGTTCCTGGCAACAAATTCCCTGCTTTAATTATGCATTGTGTTAAAAAAAAATACTTTTATTACTCCTGATTCCAGTCTATACTTGCTGATCTTGGATTCTTGGGACGGGGGTGAGGATGTATTTCTTTATTCACATTTTATAACTTTTTTCTCGCATCCTCCTGAGGCTAAAGAGCCATAAATACTTTTAAGGCAGTGCTGTGTTGAGTACATTGCCAACCTGTATTTAATTAATTTTCCCTGTTTAAAATTTTTATTAGTTTGTCAGAATTCAAAATGCAAAGAAAATGAGAATAATGGGAAACTAGAGGAGGAAAAAGGGGAAAGTGTGGGGTAGAAGGGGAAAAAGAAAAAAAAAGACCTTGATGTATTTAATTAATCTTTTGTAACTACAACCAGAACTTTCACATTCATCAGAAAGTGCAGCTGGTTTTCACATACTGAATAGTGCAAAAGCCCGTGTTTATAGTAAATAACCCTGAGTGGACTGGGGCCATTTCAATGTTCACCAGTGGTCCCATATAGAATCTTAAAACTTACCTATCTTTATAACTAGTCTTTTCCAAGCACTCATTATAGCAATATCATGCTCTGGATGCCTACCCAGAAAGAAATTGGAGGGTTGGGAGCTGAAGGTTGACCATTTCAAGCTTAGAGCCAGTTTGGTCTAGTGGTTAAGGCACTAGGCTACAAAGTGGGAGGCTGTGAGTTCTAGTCCCACCTTAGCCGTGTAAGACAGCTAGATGACCTTGGGCCAGTCACTTTTTCTCAGCCCAATTCATCTCACAAAGTTGTTGCTATGGAGAAAATAAGATAAAGAAGATATATTGGATAGGTTTGCCACCTTGAGTTGTTTATGAAAAAAAAAATAAAGACGGGATACAAATTTAAAAAAAAATAAAAATTCACTTCAGAAGCATTCTCTTCCCTCTGGCATGACTTAAAAGGTGCCCCTGCTTTGATGCTTCAAAGATGGCCAAACCAACCTTCTCTAAGAGAACATTCAAACACACT
The DNA here is from genome assembly GCF_016545835.1 of Crotalus tigris. Lineage (NCBI taxonomy): Eukaryota > Metazoa > Chordata > Lepidosauria > Squamata > Viperidae > Crotalus > Crotalus tigris. The sequence continues at coordinate 738,071 of NW_024096577.1, forward strand.
GGGTCTATTGGAGCTTTTAATAGTCTTGTCTATTATTCCATGAATGGATTTTTTGATTTTATTTCTATTATCGCTCATTTCTTGTAAACTGCTGAGAATTGGAAGCTAGGCTATACATCAGTTTTGCAAAAGAGGAAAACAAACCAGCATGATAAAGAAAGAAATTCTGACTGGGAAGTTTTTTTCTCCCACAATATAAGAGATTTTGTTGCCAGATGGCTACTTTTCTCAGGTTGCTATCGAAGCATTCCTTTTTCTTGCTTTAGTGCAGGGTTTCTCACCCTTGGCAACTTTAAGATGTGTGGACGTAAGCATGCCGGGGCCAGAGAACCCCAGGAGTTGAAGTCCATATTGTACATCTTAAAATACTGACTGAAGACAAGAGCTGTAACTCCGTGGTGAACAGATGACATTATCTAGTTTGGTAATGAAACGTCTGCAAGAAAACCACTAAACTAGGAGAGCACTAAGGACCCCACATTTTAAAGTTGTCAAGGTTGAGAAACACTGCTTTAATAGCTAATCAAACTTCTCTTTCCCCTTTCTCACCCACAGGGATCAAACAGAAGGGAAGAAAAAGACATTTGAGGTTGAAAAGGCCACCCACTTTATTTTTAGCACGGACACGTTCTACGCTCTAAGAAATGTTACTGTCTGGGTAGAAAGCGTGCCTAGGGACGGTCCTCCTCGGGTCTCAAAAAATCATACACTGCTGCTCAAGGAAGCCAGTAAGTTAAAAGAAGCCAAAACGTGAACTTCCTACAGCACGAAGTATCTCTCATTACAGTGTTTCTCAACTTTGGAAGTTTAAAGATGTGTGGACTTCAACTCCCAGAATTCCACAGCCAGCCTTACTGGCTGCAAAATTCTGGGAGTTGATGTCCACACACCTTCAAACTGCCAAGGCTGAGAAACACTGCCCTGCTGTATTCTAATGCTCTTGATTCTGCTTCTGGCCACATTTTGGGACAAACAGAAAGGGCAGCTTTAGGTGTTTTTTGGGGGGTGCATGTTGCAAGGTGAAAGGGAAAGTTTGGAAATTGGAATTTGGGAAATTCTACTTGTGAATGAGTTGTTGTGGGCATGGCCAGGGATGAACTAAAGAACTAAAACAGTTGCAAACCCCACAAGTCCAGCTTACCAGAAGACAAACTGTTGAGGTGGCTCCTTATTCACCTTTTCAGCTTATGGTGGGTAACATGATTCCAAAGACAGCAGCTAGGGATATCTAAGAGTTGAAAATAAGTACGATTCCGCTTCATTTTGGAACAATTTTTTATCATAGGTAGAGAAAATTGTGGGTATTATGAATTTCACTTTACCAACACAGACATTTTTGAATGCCAAGCTCAGACACTGCACCAGTGCGATCTTAGCACATCAGTGGAACTGGAAGGCTGGCTGGCTGTCCCTGGGTGATATTCATAATTGTTGTTCCTAAGCCCTCAATAAAAAGGATGGTGAAAATGAGCAGATGAGCTGAACTAAAATAAAAAAAACCCTAAGGGATTATGGGAGGGGAGAGAAAAATTAGTGTACAAAAATGACTGAAGGGGCCTAGTATCTTGTGTTTATAGTCTTGCACATCTGTCTCTTACTAAGTAGCCTCAGCTGTTGTCTTTTCATTCCAGTAAAATTTAATCCACCATCAGCCAAGTCTATCAGCATTTCTAGATCGAAAGGTATCCTGACCTTGAAATGGCCTGGATCCAGCACTTGTCGCTCTACACTAAACCAAGTCAGGATAAGTCAGTTCCACCATACAAACTGGACACTGGTAAGTTGTGTGTAAACATTCGAAACAATGGCCATGTTTGATGGTGTCCACCAAGCTTCTCTACCTAGGCAGGCAAGACTTGCTAGCTTTGGATTCAACCACCTCTATTCAACCACACAGCTAGAGGGATTTAAATTATTTAAAAGAAACAAGACTAAATAAAAGAGAAGGTGGAGTTGCTCTCTCTATAAGAGATAACTACATCTCTACAGAAATAGAGCACAACAATGATGAAAACTGTCTTGAATGCATTTGGGCCAATATAAAAAGGGGGGGGGGAAATGTGTATACTATAGGCTACCCAACCAAACAGAGGAAATAGATGAACTTTTTGCTAGTCAGTTAACTAAGATATGTAGGAAGCACATCACAATATTGATGGGGGACGGACTTCCGGTGGTTGAAGCGGTGGAGATGGCGGCTACTTTGTAGCCGTCCTCCTGAGAAGGTGTCAGATCCGCGGAGCACAGCGTTTACCAGCTGGCCCGCGGCTCGCAATCCCCTTCCCGGGCGAAGGGAAGGGGTAGAGATTGCATGAATAGAGGTAGAACCTCTTAACTCTCCCTGGATTTTTATTTTTAGGGGGAGAAAGAGGTTCCCTCGGAGTTCATTGCTTCTCCGCCTCTCAGCTGTCTTTGTTTCTTCAGAAACAAAGCGAGACGCCGCTACCATCTCCGAATATACAGAAACCGTGAGTAATCTTAAACCGGACAGAACTGTTTAAAGGATTTTATTTATAGTTTAGTTTTATTTTATTTTTTTTTTCTAGTTTATTTAGTTTATTTAGTTTGTGCTGATTTTTTTTTTATTTTTTCGAGCTTTCTTTTTTTTTTGGGCGGAAAAGTGAGAGTGAAAGTAAAATGGCGTTTTGAAACTTTTTTTTCTTTAGAAGACGGTTCGGCTGAATTGTTGTTTAATATTGCTTTTTTTTTACTTTATTCTATTTTATTTTATTTTTAATTTTTTCTTGGACTACTTATTTTTATTGGTACTTTTAAGAAGAAAGGAAGATAAATTAAAATGGCTTCAAAACGACAACCAGCTACTGCAGCCTCTAAAGTAACTTCTTCTCCTGCTACTTCTACTGTGCAGCAACAACTTAAAATAATACCTTCAGTGCAGCAACCTAAATCTACTCCACCTTCACCTCCCCCATCTGGCACATCAGCACAAGACATTAAAGAAATAATGGTAAGTGCTGTCTCACAGTTTAGGGAGGAAATGAAACAACGTTTGGATCAGAATAAATCTGAAACTAAGGAGGAAATGAAGAAAGAGATGAAGGAGCTTTTAGAACAGAATAATGCTATTTTGAGGGATGATATACTTTTAGCTTTATCTGGAATGGCCTCAGTGGTCGTGAAGCTGGACTCCAGAGTAGAGGAACTTGAAGAAACAGTTGAACTTCTGGATTATAAATTTCAAGATATGGAGAAAAAAGTGGAGGCTTCACAAGATGATATTCTTATGTTCCAGTACAGACAGATGGAATATGCTCTGAGAATAAGGGGTCTGAAAGAAGATAAAACTCAAGATTTGATGGAAATGGTGATTAATGACTTGGCTGTTATTTTGAATATTGATAAAGAAGAGTTACGTGGGGATGTGGAAAGAATTTATAGAGTCAACTCCTGGGTTGCAAAACAGAGGGATCTGCCTCGAGATGTGGTGATATATTTTGCTAAGAAGTCTTTGCGAAATCAGATTCTACAAACTTTTTATAATAAAAGATTTCAGATTGCTGCTCAAGATATTATTATTTTAAAGGAAATTCCACCTAAAATTTTAAGAACCAGACAAGATTTTGCTTTTTTAGTAAATGAACTTAAAGCAAGACAAATGCCATTTAGATGGGAGATTCCGATGGGCATTGTTTTGAGCCATGCGGGGACACGTTATAGACTCAATACAGTTGCTAAAGCTAAGGAATTCTATAAAACGGTCCTGGGAGCAGGCTCTCCTTTGCCCATGATGCAGAAAGTTTTGAGTGATAAAGAGGTGGAACAGAAATCTGAAGCTACAGGGATGATGACTGCTGGACAGGTGGCATGGATGTCTCAATCAGAGATTAAAGAACAGAGACTGACCCGTGCAGCACATAAACGTAAAGAAAAAGAACAACAGAAAAAAGAAAAGGAAAAAGAAATTGGAGAATCTACTCAGCAAATTGTTTCAGTGCCGGTGGGAGGAGCAAGATCCAAAAGCTCTGCTACATATTCATCAGCAGCAGAATTTGAGCGGATTTTCTCCAGGCTGAAGGCCAAGGGAGATGGCAAAGCTCCTGTCCTGGAATATTAATGGATTAAACACTCCTCAAAAGAGAAAAAAAATTTACCACTATTTGAAACAACATAACAATGACATCATTTGCTTGCAAGAAACTCATATTACAGCTAAAGACCCAAAATATTTAAATAATCCTCGCTTGGGATCTCATTTTGTATCTCCCGCCCCTGGGAAGAAAGGGGGTGTGGTAATCTACGTTAAACAGAATTTATCTGCTACCCTGTTAGAATCAGATCCTTACGGAAGATATGTTATGCTTGAACTTGGTTTATATGGTAAGAAAATCCTTATTGTGGGGTTGTATGCACCAAACCAGCAACAGGAGCAATTTTACAGGTTACTACATCAGAAAATAACTTTGTTGGATTATAGATCTGTGATTTTAATGGGAGACTGGAATGGTGTCTTAGACACACAAATGGATAAAAAAGGCTCTTCTACCTTTTTTAAACAGGTTAAACTACCTAAAGCCTTTTTCGATATGAAAGAAGATTGGGAATTGAGAGACTATTGGCGTGAACGTAATCAAGAAGAAAAGGATTTTACGTTTTTCTCAGATAGACATCAATCTTTTTCAAGAATTGATTTCTTTTTGATTACAACAGATTTATACAACAGGGTAAAGAATGTAAAAATTTTTCCTAGGACCCTGTCCGATCATAGTCCAGTTTGGATGGAACTGTTTGCAGAGAAGGAAGACAGGAGATCCTGGAGGGTGAATGAGAACTTATTTAAAAAAGAAAAAAATGTTCACAAATTAAAGGAATGTTTAAAGGAATATTTTACTTTAAATATGAATAAGGGAACATCAATGTCAATGGTGTGGGATGCACGTAAGGCTTTCATGCGTGGTATTTTGATAAAAATGAATAATTTGCATAGACAGGAACAGACTCAGAAACGGAAAGACTTGGAAGAGGAGATTAAATTAAAAGAGAAATCTTTAATTTCAAATCCCTCAGATGAGAAGGTTAAAGGAGCTTTAAAATTGTTAAAAACACAATTTAATATGCTGATGGCTGATCAAGCTGCAACCAATTTGCTATTTATGAAACAAAATACATTTTGTAATGCTAATAAACCAGGGAGATGGTTGGCCTATCAGTTAAGAAAAAAACAGAACCAGAGGAATATAGATAAAATAAATTATAATGGTAAATTGGTTTATCAGAAAGAATTGATTAAGAAATCTTTTTTAGAATATTATCAAAAATTATATAAGGGTTCTAATATTCAAACTACAGACATAAATAATTATTTAGGCAAAGTTAACTTTCCTAAATTAACAGAAGATCAGGGAAAAAAGATTAACGGTTTAATTACTAAGGAAGAAATTGTTACAGCTATTAAACAATTAAAATTGGGCAAAGCGCCGGGTACGGACGGGTTGACATCTATTTATTATAAAACTTTAGTAGAAGAGATGATTCAACCGTTGTGTGAACTGTTTAATAAGTTATTACAGGGGTTAGAAATCCCTCCATCCTGGCGTAATGCATTTATATCTCTGATTCCAAAAGATAGTCAGGATCTCACTTTGCCTAAAAATTATAGGCCTATATCTCTTTTAAATGTGGACTATAAAATTTTTGCAAAAATCTTAGCTAACAGGCTTATGGGGATCTTGCAGCAGCTTATACACAGGGATCAATCGGGTTTCATAACTGGAAGGTACATGAAGAATAATGTTAGACAAATTATTAACTTACTAGAGTATTTAGAAAAGAATAACCAAGTCCCTGCAGGTCTGATATTTTTGGATGCTGAAAAAGCCTTTGACCAAGTGAATTGGCAGTTTATGTTGTGTTTAATTAAGGAAATGAACTTCGGACAAAATATATTACAAGTATTATCCAACATATATCAAAAACAGACTGCTCAAATTATTGTAAATGGGGGTTTGTCAGAGGCTTTTGTAATAGAAAAGGGAACAAGACAGGGATGCCCGTTATCCCCGTTATTGTTTGTTTTAACATTGGAAATTTTGTTGATTAAAATTCGGGAGTCTCAAGAAATAAAAGGAATAGAAATTAATAAAAAAGAATATAAACTAAGAGCCTTTGCAGATGACTTGGTTGTTACTTTGTCTCAACCTGTTTCCTCGGTGGTGAAATTACTACAATTGATTCAACAATATGGATGTGTTTCTGGTTTTAAAATTAATAATAATAAGACTAAAATATTAGCTAAAAATATGACTAATGGTGATAAACAGGCTTTAGTTAACTTAACAGATTTTGAAATTGTTGATAAGGTAAAATATTTTGGGGTTACACTATCTGTTTCTAATGTAAAATTGTACAAAAATAACTATGAAAAGCTGTGGATGGAGGTACAGAAGGATTTAAAAAATTGGAATAATTTACAGTTATCCCTTTTGGGTAGAATTGCAGTTATTAAAATGAATGTCCTGCCAAAGTTTATTTTTCTATTTCAAATGCTACCTGTTTTAAAGAACGAACGTAACTTAGATGAATGGCAAAAAGGTATTAATAAATTTGTTTGGGCAGGGAAGAAACCAAGGGTGAAATTTAAAATAATGCAAGATTTTCGTGAGAGAGGTGGACTCAAGGTGCCAAATATGAAATTGTATTATGATGCTGTAGTACTGACTTTGATTAGCGACTGGGTGAATTTAACAAATATAGAAATACTTCATTTGGAAGGCTGGGACCTACTTTTTGGATGGCATGCCTATTTAATATTTAATAAAAAAGTGGATTGGGTTTTTAAGTCTCATATTATAAGAATCTCTTTGTTAAGAGTGTGGAGAAAGTATTATAAAAGTGACTTCAAAATACCATTATGGGCTATACCTCGGCATGCCATAGAAGGTATAAGGAAAGGGGTAAATATGGATAAGGTCTCTTACGTACAGTTACTAAGATGGGATGGCCAAGACTGGCAGTTAAAATCTTTGGAAGAATTAACACATGAAAATTTAACTTATTCATGGTTCCAATATAGACAAATAGTGGATAGATGGAAGATGGATTGTAAAATGGGCTGGCTTAGAGAAGATGGAATTTTTTTAAAACAAGTAAGAGATCAAAGGCCAACCCATATTAAGAGAGTTTATGGGGTTTTAGTGGATTTAGATTCAGAACTTGAACTAGTTAAAGATTGTATGATTAAATGGGCACAGAATATTGGTGAAACGATTTCAATGGATACTTGGGAACTTATTTGGATAAGAAATGTTAAATTCACACAATCGCAAAATTTAAGAGAGAATTTTTATAAGATGTTTTATAGATGGCACCTTGACCCAAAGAAAATGTCCATTATGTACCCTAATCTACAGCCGAAATGTTGGAGATGTGGATACTTGGATGCTACCTATTATCATATTTGGTGGACCTGTAAGCATATAAAAGCTTTTTGGATTAAGATAGGGTGGAATATTCAAAGAATTTTTAAAAGGAGGGTAAAATTTACGCCGCAATTATTTTTATTAGGTATTGTTATTGACTGTGATGCTAAAGAGGTTACATTGATGTTAAATTTGATTACAGCCGCTAGGCTATTAATAGGACAATATTGGAAGAAGGAATCTTTGCCTACTTTACAAGAATGGTTTTACAAAGTTTCGTATTTGGCAGAAATGGCAAAGATTTCGGCTTTCTTAAAGGAGCAATCTCAAGAAAAATTTTTTGCGGTATGGGAAAAATGGATAAATTTCATACAATATAATTTGGATATGGAAAAATATTATTTAGCTTTCTCATAATTTGTAATGAAGGCTATTTCTTTCTTTCTTTCTTCTTTTTCCTTTTTATATATATATAATTTTTATGTATTATTATTCATATATATTTTTCGTCTATTTTCTTCCTTTTTCTTTGTCTCTCTCTTTTCTTTTTTTCATTTTTTTATTTTTTTTTTTTTTTTTTTTTTTTTTTTTTTTTTTTTTTTTCTTCTTAGTATATATTACTGATTTTAAAGTTTATGTTATGCATATTATTATTATATATATTATTATTGTGATTTTTAATCATTATTATTAACTATTTTATAAATTGTAAATGTTATTTTTAAAAATTTGTTAAATAATCCTATATCCAGTTCTGGGAAGTCGGGGGGGGGTGGGGTGGTTGGGGAGGGGGGGGGTGGATTTTTATTTGTAAAACTTTTGAAAAATTTTAATAAAAAAAAAAAAAAAAAAAAAAATATTGATGGGGGACTTCAATTACCCTGACATCAACTGGGAGACAAACTCTGCACCAAGTGGAAGATCAAACAGATTCCTGACAAACCTAGCAGACAACTTTGTCTCCCCAAGAGTAGAGAAGGGAACTAGGGGATCAGCCATATTGTACTTAATTCTCATTAACAGAGATGAAATGATAGAAGGTGTTGAAGCCCCTGGAACCTTGGGGGGACTGATTATGCAATATTGGAATTCAACATTATGCAAGCACAAGCAATAGAACGTAGTCAAACTAGAGACTTGGATTTAAGAGAGCTAATTTCAATAAACTTAGAGAGGGCTTGGGAAGGATTCCATGGATGAGAATCCTCAAGGGGAAACAACTCAAGAAGCTTGGGAAATTTTGAAAAGCGAGATTATAAAAGCCCAGTTTAGCACAATACTAACGAAGAAGAAAAATAACAGCTCTCAAAAGAAACCAGCATGGCTGCATAAAGAACTCTCTGATAAATTGAAAGGACAAGTATAAAAAGTGGAAAGAAGGGCACATAACTAAAGCAGAATATCAGCAAATAGTCCGAGTCTGCAGAGATGAAGTGAGGAAAGCTAAGGCTCAAAATGAACTAAGGCTTGTGACCAAAGTCAAAAATAACAAAAATAGCTTCTTTCAACATGTAAAAAACAAGAAAAAAGTGAAAGAAATGATTGGTCCATTAGTGGCGGAAAGTGGCAAGAAGATGACAAGCAACAGGGAGAAAGCAGAACTATTTAACTCATTTTTTGCATCTGTCTTTACACAAAGGGAAAAAACAGTCCAACCTATCAAAAACAGTACCATAAAAACTAGATTAGAAACACAAGATAGGCAAGAAAATGGTAAGTGAGCACCTATCCAGCCTAGATGAGTTCAAATCACCAGGACCAGATGGATTACACCCCAAGGTTCTCAAGGAATTGGCAGATGTGAACTGGCAGAACCACTGAACTATATTTTTCAAAGATCTTGGAGCACTGGGGAACTACCAGAGGACTGGAAAAGAACTGATGGAGTTCCCATCTTCAAAAAAGGAAAAAAAATGGATCTAGGAAATTACAGACCTATCAGCCTGACCTCAATACCTGGGAAGATTCTGGAAAAGATAATCAAACAACGAATCAGCGAACACCTAGAGACAAACAAAGTTATTACTAAAAGCCAACATGGGTTTGTCAAAAACAGATCATGTCAGACAAATCTTATTGCATTCTTTGACCAAGTGACAAAATTAGTGGATCAGAGGAATGCTGTGGATATAATTTACTTGGACTTCAGTAAGGCATTTGATAAAGTAGTTCACAACCTACTACTTGATAAGATAGAAAAATGTGGGTTAGACAGCATCACCACCAGATGGATTCGTAGCTGGCTGACTGGCCATACTCAGTGTGTGGTCCTCAATGGAACCGCATCTACATGGAGGGAAGTGTGTAGTGGAGTGCCCTAGGGCTCTGTTCTGGGCACAGTGCTCTTCAACATCTTCATCAGTGAATTGGATGACGGGATAGATGGGAACTCATCAAATTTGCAGATGACACCGAGCTGGCAGGAATAGCCAACACTCCAGAAGACAGGCTTAAGATACAGAAGGATCTTGACAGACTTGAACACTGGGCACTATCTAACAAAATGAAATTCAATGGTGAAAAAAGTAAGGTTCTACATTTAGGCAAATAGGTAGCTTATGTATATGTCTGTTGAGATTGTTATCTACATGCTTTGAAACTTCCCACATAGAAGATTGCCAGACAATGAAATTCTGCAGATCATAGGGGTTTTTCCCCATTAAAGATCACAGCATTTCCACAACCCCACCCTTTCGAATATACCTTCTTCTTGCTACTCTCAAACAGCTGTGTGAAATCTTAGCCCTATGAAAAGACTTAGGAGCAGGAAGGTGCCTGGGTGAGGCTTCGCCTCGGGGCCAGCTGCTCTCCAGCTGTCGCAAAATAAATCCCTCCATTTTCACCCCACTCTGGCACTTCCGTTGAGATGAGATAATTCTTCCAAATATAACGACATCAAGAGATTATGGAGAGGAAAATGCTTGGTGAATAAGGGCAAGAATGTTTAAAGAATGATGATCTTAGTGCAGTTTGTAATAAAGCTCCATTTAGTGCCTTTCTTGATGCAAACACAGTCACAGATGTAGCATTTCCCAGGGCCCACAGACATTGTGACTATCACTCAATATGTATGCATGCAATTCATTCATTCATTGATTCATTCATTCATACATACATACATACGGTACATACATATGGTACATACATACATACATTCAATTAATCAATTTTTTTTTTTTACATCTTACCAAGTGGCTTTGGGAGGTGAGCAATTTTTTTAAAATGGGCGGAGCTTGCTTCATGATGCTACAATGCCTGTTTCATTATTTAGTTTGTAATAATAATAATAATAATAATAATAATAATAATAATAATAATAATAGTAAAGTTGGAAGGGACCTTGGAGGTCATCTAGTCCAACCCCCTGCTCGGGCAGGAAATCCTACACCATTTCGGACAATACTCCCAGGGCTGACTCTAGACTTTTTGATGCCCAGCCTAGACAAAGTCATATTTACTTTCTTATTTAATCTTCCTAATTTTATTTAGTTATTTATTTGTTAAATTTATTTACCATCTATCTTGCCATGGGGCTACTCTAGGTGGCTTACAACAATAAAAAGAGAGCCCATATGGCCTAGTGGTTAAGTCTAGAAAGCGGGACACCGGGAGTATGTAGTGGGGTGCCCCAGGGCTCTGTTCCAGGCCCAGTGCAGATCATAAGGGTTTTTCCCCATTAAAGATCACAGTATTTCCACAACCCCACCCTTTCGAATATACCCTCTTCTTGCTACTCTCAAACAGCTGGACAGACTTGAACACTGGGTGCTATCTAACAAAATGAAATTCAGTTGTGAAAAAAGTAAGGTTCTACATTTACGCAAGAAAAACTAAATATATAGGTATAGTATAGGAGGTACCTTGCTCAATAATAGTAACTGTGAGAGGGATCTTGGAGGCCTAGTGGACAATCACTTAAATATGAGTAGTAGTAGTAGTAGTAGTAGTAGTAGTAGTAGTAGTAGTAGTAGTAATAGTAATAATAATAATAATAATAATAATAATAATAATAATAATAATAATAATAAAGTTGGAAGGGACCTTGGAGGTCGTCTAGTCCAACCCTCTGCTCAGGCAGGAAACCGTATACCATTTCAGACAAATGTCTGTCCAGTATCTTCTTAAAAACTTCCAGTGTTGGAGCATTCACCGCTTCTGGAGGCAGGTTGTTCCACTGGTTAATTGTTCTAACTGTCAGGAAGTTTCTCCTTAGTTCTAGGTTGCTTCTCTCCTTGATTAGTTTCCATCCGTTGCTTCTTATCCTGCCTTCAGGCACCTTGGAAAATAGCTTGACTCTCTCTTCTTTGTGGCAGCCCCTCTGTGCTGCAGTGTGTTGCAGCTGCCAAAAAAGACAACACAGTACTAGGTTGCATTAACAGAGGGATAGAATCAAGATCACGTGAAGTATTAATACCACTTTACAATGCCTTGGTAAGGCCACACATGGAATACTGCATCCAGTTTTGGTCACCACAATGTAAAAAAGATGTGGAGACTCTAGAAAGAATACAGAGAAGAGCAACAAAGATGATTAGGGGACTGGAGGCTAAAACATATAAGGAACGGTTGCTAGAATTGGGTATGTCTAGTTTAACGAAGAGAAGGACAAGGGGGGACATGATAGCAGTATTCCAATATCTCAGGGGCTGCCATAAAAAAGAGGGAATCAAGCTATTTTCCAAAGCACCTGAAGGCAGGACAAGAAGCAATGGGTGGAAACTAATCAAGGAGAGAAGCAACCTAGAACTAAGGAGAAACTTCCTGACAGTTAGAACAATTAATCAGTGGAACAACCTGCTTCCAGAAGCGCTGAATGCTTCAACACTGGAAGTTTTTAAGAAGAGACTGGATGGCCATTTGTCTGAAATGGTATAGGTTTTCCTGCCTGAGCAGGGGGTTGGACTAGATGACCTCCAATGTCCCTTCCAACTTTATTATTATTGTTGTTGTTGTTGTTTTGTTGTTGTTCTAAACTTGCCTTAGCCATGAAAGCCAGTTAGGTGACTGACCCAATCAGAGGAGACTAAGGGTTCTAGTTCCACCTTAGGCATGAAAGGTGACTGAGTAACTTTGAGCCAGTCACTTTGTTGTGGGGAAAATGGGAAGAGGTAAACTTGTTGAATATGTTTGCTGCCTTCAGTTATTTATACAAATAATAAAGGCAGGGTACAAAGAAATTAAAAAGGAAGAAATGAAAAGAGTGTAAACAGAAGTAAAATAATAGAACAATAAAATAAACAATAAAAAAGAACCCAACAAGAATACATCAATATGATAACAAAAAAGATGGATCTTAATTTTGTTACCTTATTATTATCCTGCCTAGAGTTTCTTCAACAGTGAGATGTGCAGTGTATAAATGTAATAATTTTAACAATAAATTTTAAAATTTAATAATACATTTATTAATACATTTAAAAAATAAATAAACATTGGTGCCCCCTATGGTCGGGCTCATCTCAAAAAGGCACTTTCCTTTCCTTTCCTTTCCTTTCCTTTCCTTTTTTGTTTTTATTCTTAAGATTTCAGCCCTGGATATTTTTTCTTTTGTCAGACATTTTCACCCTATTTACATCACTTTAATTACATCAGTACCTATTGTGGTCATATGGCAACTATTCTGCAGAATTATGCTTAGTCCTTGAGTGGGCACGCTGGCTGATAGAGTGCATTGTTACTGTTTATCGCTTTTTTTCAATTGTGTTCTTTTTGGAAATCCTTTCAGTTTTGGCATCCCTAAAGGGTTGTGTCCTTAGGCCAGTGCCTGCTCAACCATAATTTAAGGTGAGCCTTGGATTGCCCCCACCCACTTCTGCTCTGGCCCCACCCACCCCTTGCTTTGGCCCCACCCACTGTGCAATGCCTAACAAATTATTGAGGGAATGCAGACCTCAGAAGGAGAAAAATACCCTCATTTAAAAGCAAAACACTTTGGCTTCCATTGAACTAACAGTCAAGTTTAAGGCTGCAACTTCTCCCATAAGGAGGTGGGGGAAAGGCACTTTTGTTTTTAACCATTTCTATGAATTGTTGGGAGCCACCTAGAGTCATTATATTGCTCTTGCATATCAATCAATCAATCAATCAATTTTTCACCCTGCTCAGTTTTAAGTTACATGATGTGTATAAACAAACAAATTCACCATAACCTATTTATTAGTCTTACCACATAAAACAATTTAGGTTTTCCATTTTGTGTATCTGAGAAGAAGATGTATTTTTTGCTTTAGAGGGTTTATCACCATCTTTTTCCTCATTTTGAATGTTATCTGGGTTGCTTTCAGGGAAATTGTAGCTCCGAAAAGGATGATAACACCATGGAGGAATTAATAGGTAGGTTGATTCCATTTCTAATTCAGACTTTTAAATTTTAAAAATCATGTGCTTTTGATAGTTAGTGCTGACTACCAAACATATGGACCTGGTTGGTGCGATAAGAGGTCTCCCTTTGCTTTGGTCAGCTAATTTTTAACTGGGTTTAATTATTTTTGTCTCCTTAATTTTTTTTTATAATTTTAGAATTTTTTAACATTTTAATTTTTTATTATTATTATTATTATTATTATTATTATTATGTTGGAAGGGACCTTGGAGGTCATCTAGTCCAACCCCCTGCTCAGGCAGGAAAACCTATACCATTTCAGACAAATGGCTGTCCAATCTGTTCTTAAAAACTTCCAGAGTTGGAGCATTCACCACTTCTGGAGGCAGGTTGTTCCATTGATTAATTGTTCCAACTGTCAGGAAGTTTCTCCTTAGTTCTAGGTTGCTTCTCTCCTTGATTAGTTTCCACCCATTGCTTCTTGTCCTGCCTTCAGGTGCTTTGGAAAATAGCTTGACTCCCTCTTCTTTGTTTCTTACTGGAACACTGCTATCATGTCTCCCTTCGTCCTTCTCTTCATTAAACTAGACACACCCAATTCCAGCAACTGTTCCTTATATGTTTTAGCCTCCAGTCCCCTAATCATCTTTGTTGCTCTTCTCTGTACTCTTTCTAGAGTCTCAACATCTTGAGTGACCATACTCTTGGTGGTGAGCATACTCTTTTGTCTTCTGATCTTTGCTGTTTTATTGTACATCTCCCAGAATCCGTCTTTGAGAGATGGACCCAGTTCAGAAATGTGAAATATAAATAAATAAGTAAATGTACCAATTGTTTCTGAATTCTTACTGTTTTAAAATAAGTGGCATTCGCCATCAAAGAACATGATGATGGGTTTCTCATGGCTTATTGCAAAAATTAAGCTCCTGCTATATTTGAAGTTTTCTTGAAGGACATTGTGGCAGATAGGATGTTAGACTAATAGGACCTAAATGCAATAAATCACGAATGTTCATGACCCAGCTTGATATAAATTGTGCCAATATGTCAACCCACTTCTGAATCAACCTTGAGCCACTAGGAAAGAGCCGTGGTGGCACAGTAGTTAAAATGCAGTATTGCAGGCTGACTCTGCTTACTGCCAGGAGTTCAGTCCTGACTGGCTCAAGGTTGACTCAGCTTTCCATCCTTCCAAGGTTGATAAAATGAGGACCCAGATTGTTGGGAGCAATAATGATGCTGTAAACCGCTTAGAGAGGGCTGTAAAGCACTATGAAGCAATATATACTGTAAATCTAAGTGCTATTGCTAAAAAAATATGTAGCTATTTATTTACTGTACTTACATATCCCTGAATTCTCAAAAAGTCTTCTGGTAATTTGCAGTATAACCAAGAAAATAATAAACCCTATACATGTCACCACACCTAGCAACTGATAAGGTCTAGATTTAGTAACATGTTAAAGAATGGAACTAGTTCAATATTCATATTAGTATGAAATTTTCTTTTTTTAGATTTTGGGGAATTTCATTTTAATCACTCCCTTATATTCATTTCTATTATGACTGAATTATCACTGTATTATTATTATTGTTGTTGTTGTTGTTGTTATGTCCTATTGTATTTTGGTTGCAGATTTCACCAAAAATAAAAGTTATTATTTCGCCAATATAAAATAATAATTAAAAATTTAAAAAATAAGTGAAGGATCTCTATCTAGGCAAATGTCTACAACTGTTACATAAGAATAATTATTCCTAGGGTTCTAGTGCACAGTTCAGCTGAGATCTTATTGTAATCACTGCATGGAATGAAGGGATCTTAAACTGGATTATGCTTATGTGCACTCTTTCTATATATGGATCATGAAGATCCTCCTGGTTTTCAAAGGAACTCTGGGAGATGAAGTAGAAAGAGACACTTAGAGTACTGATGGAAAGGAACAAACATTGAATGTGATGAAACATGAGCAAAATCCTTTATTAAGGGTAACCTTAAGGATTACCTTGTGTCAATAAGACTAACAAAACATAGCTATTTTTCTGCTCTTAACATGTCTGCAGGTAGCTAGCCACCAGCTCTGATCAGGATGACCCAATTTTGGGGAAGGAAGGGAATCTGAGAAACATTTGCAGAGCTGCTGTGAAGAATTGTCTAGGCATCTGCCAGATAAAATTAATCAGATCCACCCTAATTTGGATTCTAACTGCACAGGTCCTTTCGAGTTGCTTGAGGCACAGCCTTGCTTGTTATCTGGGACAAATGTGAGCCTTTAGTCCTGTTGAAGTGGATTGAGTACCTAAAGCTGTTGGTATGGTCACCTGTGAATTAAATCTATGTACCTCCTGGCTGGTTAAGGCCTCTAGGCAGGGAACGCATGGTTGAATCTAGATCAGGGGTTCTCAACCTTGGCAACTTTAAGACTTGTGGACTTCAAGCAAAGCTGGCTGAGGAATTCTGGGAGTTGAAGTCCACAAGTCTTAAAGTTGCCAAGGTTGAGAACCCCTGATCTAGATGATGGTGAATGCATCCTTGAACGAGAGGGCAGTTCTACTGGCTCTTAATGAATCAGTTGTTGATCCCTTCCTCAGGAAGTCATTGCTACATCTGATGGTGTTAGAGAACATTTGTTCTATCTCTATCTCTTTTTAGGAAAGGTGGTTGACAAGGTGATCAGCTTAAGAGGACCCTGGAAGAAAGGGATCACCCAGACTCTGTTGAGTTAGATTTCAGACCAGGAGTCAGTACTGAGATGGCATTCATTTCACTTGTGGTGGGGCTGGATGGGGGTGATGCATCAATTCTGGCCCTTCTTGACCTAGTCATGTTCCCTCAACTCAATCCACCTCATAAAACCCAGATAGCCCGGAACCAGCATATGTCCTTGAAGACTTGACTTTTCTCCCCGGATTGAATCAGGATGATAGATAAGCCTATCTGTAATGGGTGTTACTTAATGACTGTCCTTGACTATATCATGCTTTTCATTTATTTGCTAGAATTGCATTGGTTTTTAATTATACATTAGTTAGCCATATTACAATTTGTTAGTTAGGCAGCCATGTAGATTGAAAGAATTCAATTCATTGAATGAAGAAGAATTAAATCTTGGAAATAACCTCTGCACCAATCATACGGGATTTTATAGGTTAATACCAACACACTGAATTGTAATCATGCTAGTACAATTGTTACAAATTTGCTCCTCCAATGGAAGTGCTGCTTTGTTCAGAGGCATAATGTGCAGAACCTATTGCTGGTCTCTCTTCTTCCACCCTTACATTTCTTCACTGTCAGTCATCTGACCTCATTCCAAGGTGACAGCCTCTACAAGTTTAGGCCACTGTGGGATGCTATCGCTTAAAGGAAAATATTCCCTTTAACACTAGTAAGGATGATTTACACTGGCCTCATCCAAGGGCTGGGGATGAAGTGAAGTGAACATTGTAGAAACACAGAGAAAGAAGATGTTGCCAAAATGTGTTTGAATCATGGAATACAATAATGTAAGCCAGAGGTGGGGAACTACGGCCCCTTTATAACTTGTGGACTTCAACTCCCAGAATTCCTGAGCCTGCCATGCTGGCTTAGGAATTCTGGGAGTTGGTCCACAGATCATAAAAGGGCCATAGTTCCCCACCCCTGCTATAAGCCATTAAACTGATATAGAATCATAGGGCTGGAAGGGAGCTCTTCAAATCTAATCCCCTCATAACATCCCAGACAAATGCTTGTCCAATTTTTTTAATTGAAAACCTGTAGTGATGGAACACCCCCGACTCTGGGAAGCAAGTGTTCCATTGATATTTCTGAATGAAATCCATGTGATAAATTGGGTTCGCTGCCACCTTCATGCTTGAATAGCTAAATTCTGGGTAGTTTACAGTGAAAGAGACAGGACACAAAAGAAAGCAGTTCTACAGATAACTTTCCTTAACTGCTAGTAAGAGACTACACTCTAGGTCAGGGCTTTTCAACCAGTGGTATGGGTACCACCTGTGTTACATTGGCACCTGGCAGGTGGTACGCAACCATCCTAGAAAAATAGCGGGGAGGAGAATGAGCTGAACCGGTGGCAGCAGTGGACAAGCCTGAGCGAGAGATGGCTGGAGCTGCAGGGCTGTCAGGGCTCAGCGGAAGTGCCAGGATCAGTGCCAGGCTCCAGCTGGAGTTTGGCGCTGATCCTGATGCTTCTGCTGAGCCCAGAAGAAGCATCGATCAGCTGGAATGTTGCAGCATCTCCAGGGTCTTATGATTTACATTCAGATGCTTGGCAACCGATTCATATTTATGATGGTCACAATGTCCCAGGGTCATGTAAAGTGACCAGAACCTGCTGCAACCACCCAGCAGACGGGGGGGGGGGAATAAAAACCAAACACCCACCCCCACCCCACCCCCGCTGCCAATCCTCAACAGAAATGCTCACAACAATGAAAACCTCGGACAGGAGGAAGAGTGCCGCCGGGCGGGCAGGCAGGTGTCTTGCTCAGCTGTGCCTTGGGGGGCACTTTTTTCAGTGCCATTGTAACTTCGAACAATCACTAAGCGAACTGTTGTAAGTCGAGGACTACCTGTACTTCATCACTTTTTTCTTTTCTTTGGGTTTTTTTGGGGGGGAGGTCATCAAGTTTTTGACACCTTGCTAAGCGACTGGTGGTACTCGGATGTTGCCATATCCTAAAAAAGGTACAATGGATGAAAAGGTTGAAAAGCCCTGCTCTAGGTCATGGCCCCCTCAGAGCCCAGTTTGGAGGAGGAGGAGGAGGAACCAGGACCATCCAACAGAGAGGGCACGTCTCTCTTGGCATGTTTGGAGAGGTCAGGGGCTGAGGCTGATGCTGTCCCAGACCCCTCAGGCATTGGGGGAGATGGTCAACCAGATGAAGGGCTGCCTGCCTTCACAGACACAGGGGAGGATCAGCTGCTGAAAGGCAGTGGCACTGACAGGCAGCAGATCCCCTCTGATGAGGAATAGATGCCTCCACCACTCAATCCAAGGGCACAGAGAGCATTGCATAGGCAACCTCAGGGAAGGGCTGCAAGGCTACTTGGGAGAAGGTCACCCCACTCCTCCTCATAAGGAACACCTGGAGTAGACTGATTTAAGGAGAAGCCCCGGGAGTTAGTCTTTGCCAGGAACAATTGTTTGTTTTGGATTACACTCCCCCGGCTTTGACTCATGCCTTTTGCCTTGCTTTGAGGACTGCTTTTCGCCTTTTGCTTTGGGGACTGCCGTTGGTCTTGCCCTTGCCTTGTGAACTGCTTTTGCCCTTTGCTTTGCTTTACCTTCAGAACTGCCCTTGCCATGTATCTTGTCTTTGCCCTGAGGACTGCCATTTGTCTCATGCCTGGACTTTGCACTGTGGATTTTCCTGGTAATATTTGGGCTATTGTCACAGTAGCGCGGGGTGGAGCCTTACCAGTCATTGGAGGGTTGTTTGTTTAGCACTTATTGAGAGCAGTAAAGGACTCTCTAAAGGCCTGCCTTGTCTTGACCACTTGGGTCATAACAGGAGACAATCGAAAACTGATCCAGATATCCTTGCCTTTGTCTAGTTGCCACGTGTCATCTGGGAAAAAATATCCCTTATGAAGCGCAGGTTCGGTATCGAACTGATCACTCAAGCAGTCACTGGAGCAGCTGGAGCGAAATCTTCCTTATTCCCACAGGTGAGAGATGTGTGTGTGTGTGTGTGTGTGTGTGTGTGCATGGGTGCGTGTGTTATCTTGTAACTTGTCCCTGACTGATTTGTTTCCTCTTCTAAGACTGTGGAAGGAAGAAGACAAGACTCAAATAAAGGGGGTTGGGGACCGATTAGCAAAGTTTCCAGAGTCTAAAACAGTGGTTCTCAACCTTTTTAATGCCGCGACCCCCAACCGGTCGTAAGTCGAGGACTACTCAACTGGTGCAGCACCGTTTGCAGAATGGGACTTTTGGCGGGCTCAGCAGGGCAGAGACAGCCTGGACAATTCCTATTGGCTTTTGAAAGCCAATAGAATTAGACTCTATTCAAGAGAGTCTATTCTATTGGCTTTCAAAAGCCAATAGAATAAAAGGGAGTAGCACAGCTAAGGAAAAGGGGGGAAAATGGCAGACTGCGTTGTTTGGCGACCTCCATGAAATGGTCGTTCGACCCCAAATGGGGTCCCGACCCACAGGTTGAGAACCACTGGTCTAAAAGATGTATTTTGTTTCTTCCAGAAATCCTCAGAAGTCCCTCAGTAAATTATACTGTGGGGTCCCTAGGAAAGAAAGGCCTGAGGACTGTGACTCTGCAGTGGGGGGTAAGAGGAATGCTTTCATTCAGCCTTTGGGGCATCTGCTTGGAATCGATCATTTAAACATCCTTTGGTTCAGACTCCTAATCCAACCTGCATTTGGACTGCCTGCATTTAAAACATTAAAAACATTGTTTCTTAACCAGACAGAAGTCGAGAAGAACATGCAATGCAAACATTCAAGCTCTTTAGTTATGAAAGTTATATGTTCGGGGCTGATTGACCATTCAGCTGGTGGTGATGATTGGAGGGCAGAAATACACATTTGTGAATAAACTCCTGGATTTCAGTCACCCATTATTTTCACCTGCTAAAGGTGTCCGTAGGGCCAATGTAGAGCCCAGAGTGTTCTTGTAAATAAAGCCAGAGTCTGTCATTTTATTTTACAAGGTGACAACCTTCCTTAATTCAAGAATCCGAAAAAGAAGAGGGTAAGTGGGTCATAAGGCCTGATGTCAAGGTCTCTGGAGATCTTTTAGAGCTGAATGCCCAAGAGGTATTTCCCCAGACAAGCTGGTGGCTTGGGAAATGCTTTCTATGCTCTCTTTTGTATTTTTGCAGAGACCTCCTATGGAGCAAGGGGAAGTGAGCTATAATCTCACTTTTGTGATGCTGGCCTGCAAGCAGTGCCTTTTTGGCTTGGAAAAATACAACATTATCGTACGTGGTGCAACTAGGTGCTACACTGCTCTTTCTGCAGCTGAATATAACATTTCGCTGGTGGCATTTAACAAAGTGGGACATTCTCCAGCTTATTCCTTTAAGCTACCACCAGAACAAAATGCAGGTTGGTATACAAAGCAACGGTCAGGCGCAGCCCAAGAGCAACATAGAATAATTCAGCCAAAGTTCAGTTCTTTATTTGCTTACACAATAGAGACAGAATCTTGCCAGACTAAACCTACTGTATACTACAGGGAGTCCTTGACTTATGATCACCATCGAGCCCCAAATATCTGTTATCAAGTGAGACAGTTAAGTGAGTATTGCCCCATTTTACAACCTTTCTTGCCATAGTTAAGTGAATCACGGCAGTTAGTAACACGGTTGTTAAGTGAATCTGGCTTCCCCATTGACTTTGCTTGTCAGAGGTTGCAAAAGGTGATCACGTGACCCTGGGCGACTGCAACCATCATAAATATGAGCCAGTTGCCAAGTGTCTGAATTCTGATCACATGGCCATGAGGATGCTGCAATGGTAGTGTGAAAAACCTCACTCTGATATTCAGGGGTTGCCACAAAGAAGAGAGAGTCAGGCTATTTTCCAGAACACCTAAAGGCAGGACAAGAAGCAACGAGTGGAAACTAATCAAGAAGAGAAGCAACCTAGAACTAAGGAGAAACCTCCTGACAGTTGGAACAATTAACCAGTGGAACAACCTGCCTCCAAAAGCGGTGAATGCTCCAACACTGGAAGTTTTTAAGAAGAGATTGGACAGCCATTTGCCCGAAATGATATAGGGTTTCCTGCCTGAGCAGGGGGTTGGACTAGATGACCTCCAAGGTCCCTTCCAACTTTTTATTATTATTATTAGTAGTAGTAGTAGTAGTAGTAGTAGTAGTAGTAGTAGTACTTTTTCAGTGTCATTGTAACTTCAAATGGTCACTAAATGAACTGTTGTAAATCAAGGACTATCTGTACTATAATGCTAATAGATATATCCTGGGGGGGGGGGGGTTTCTACGGAGCAGTTATCTTAAATATCTTCTTCTTTCTCTAATCCATTTTCAGGCTGTATTGTCTCTTGTCTCTTTTCCCTGGAGTGTGCTCCCTCCTTTCTGGGAAACTGCTGCTTCACTATAATCCATCACACCACTTTCCCCTTTGCAAACCCAATCCATCAGAGCAACCATCTTCTAGTAATCTCATTTTGTATGGGAATTCTCTTCCACTATCAATCTCGCCTTTATATTTCAAGCAATATAAATTGACCAACATAGTCCGTCCTAGAAGAATTTCTCTGGAACATCTCTCCGTCAGGTGACTCTCTGATTGCCATTGAACTGATCAGTGTCACCAATCTTTACAGGAAAGATGGAACTACATATTTAAACAGTCTGTCCCAGACATCTGATGCATCCAATTGATATCTGAGAGCTTTTAGAGAAATTCCCAAGATCCTGGTGAACTATTCCTACCAAGGCTTACCAGTTGGAACATAAGGGTGATGGCAACTTGAATAGATGTGCTCTGAATGGCTTTTGTCTGTTTTACTAATCCTGGTTTATTGAGGAGCTTCAGGAAATGAAATATCAAGAGAGAGACCTAGAATGAAATTGGCAGAAGACAAAAAGTGAATCTGGGTACACATAAAAATGAATTATGGGTAAAAGCTCAGGTTTGAGCATATTCTATGGCAATAACAGTGGCATATTGTAAACATATCTCCAATATCTTTTATTGCATTAGAACAGAGATCTCAAACTCACCACGTCCTGTGACATTGTGCAACGTATCAGGACAGTTTTGGCATTGCCAGCAATGGGGTGGGCGTGGCTTCCGGATGACGCGTCTGGCCTGCGGGCTGGCAGTTTGACACCCCTCATTGGAAGATTGTTGCCCCATGGCCCTTCTTTTGTGAGATTTCAGAAAAAGTAGGGCACACATCTGTCAGAGATGCTACATACACAAGGCTCATTCACTGACTAGGGTAATGTTGCCTAACTTTAACAATTTTAAGAATGTGTAGACTTCAATTCCCAGAATTCTCCAGCCAGCACTAGATAGCCTTAATATTAATTTCTAACACTATGATTCTACAGTCCTAGGTCCCAATTTTCTGAACGTCAGTCTGTCCGGAAGGAATTTTACTCTGAAGTGGAAAGTGGATGACGATTTTGCTCTCTTTTGCTTTGAAGTTCAGCCTCTTGGAGAAACTTTGCCTAAGAAAGACTGCATGGATCCTAATGCTTACCTGGTTACAGGTAACACTGAAACCTCTTCCTAGACCACAGGTCGGCAACCCACGGCTCCGGAGCCACATGTGGCTCTTTGAGCCTTCTCCTTCTCTCTCTCTCTCTCTCTCTCTCTCTCTGTGTGTTTGTATGTAAAAAAGAGAGTGGCCTCACACTGTCGTCCGACAAGCTGACAAGCTTATTGGGCAGGGTTCCTGTCTTTGCTGCATCTCAGCAAGAAGCAGGGGGAAGCAGGAAGCAGCAGCTCTCTCTGTCTCTCTCTGTCTCTCTGTCTCTCTGTCTCTCTCTCTCACTCACTCACAGACACATACACACACACTCACACTGAGTGGGGGAAGAGGACTGGCAGACCAAGGGTAGGAGACAGCCAACCCAATAAGAATGTGTGTCAGCTTGTTGGAGGACAGCGTGAAGCCAGCTTGCCAGGCAAGCAGAAGATCGGAGAGAGGGAGAGGGGGGGAGAGAGAGGGAGGGAGGGAGGGAGGGAGGGAGAGAGAGAACTCATGCACAGCAGCCTCTATTTCTTTTTAATTAAACTCTTCAATCAAGCTCCCCGTCTCCTGTGTGTGTGTGCGCACACACACACAAAATTTTGCAGCTCCCAGTGTTTTCTTTTCTCTGGGAAAAGGGTCCAAGTGGCTTTTTGAGTGTTTAAGGTTGCCGACCCCTGTCCTAGACCTAGGCCCATCCAGGTTCCTCCACTAGAATATCACTCTTTCCATCAGAGAAACTCTCAAAGTGCATAGCTTGCTTGGCAGAAGCAGCAGGATCAAGAGAAAGTGGGTCCTACAGATGCTCTTTGTAGCTGTGTTGCTTTCTAATTTTATCCCCACCAGGTTTGCCCTAGTGCAGGGGTCTTCAAACTTGGCCCTTTTATGATTTCTGGACTTCAGCTCCCAGAATTCCTCAGCCAACGTGGCTGGCTAAGGAATTCTGGGAGTTGAAATCCACAAGTCATAAAAGGACCAAGTTTGAAGAGCCCTGCCCTAATGCATCTCTAGCTGGAGTTATACTTGGGTGAGGAAGGAGTTCGAAAAAGGTGGCATTTCATTGGAAGAGATTAGCAAATAACTTTGCCATTAATTTAAACCAATAAAACAGGGGCAGAAAGACTAGCTGAAACATACTATAAAATGACTATTTTGCATGGTGCATCTGTCAACTAGCAATAGTGCTTAAACTTATATACTGCTTCAAAGTGCTTTACAACTCTCACTAAGAGGTTTACAGAGTCAGCATATTGCCCTCAGCAATCTGGGTTCTCATTTTACTGACCTTGGAGGGATGGAAGGTTGAGTCAACCTTGAGCTGGTCAGGATCTAAGGAATTGAACTCCTGGCAGTGTGAGCAGAGTCAGCCTGCAATACTGCATTCTAACCACTGTGCCACCACGGCTCTTTCCTAGTGGCTCAAGGATGACTCAGCAGTTCGCACAACTTATATCAAGCCGGCTCATATTTTGTCAATGATACCATCTTGGAATCATAAAAGAAAGCAAGAGTGGGACATCCTGGAAATACACAGCTAGTGCAATATAGGCTAAAGAAGGAAAAAGATAGTAATTTGAACCACTGCTCTTTTCTCTATGCATGGGTTCTTTATATCATAGTTGAATGGACTGTAGGCTTCAGGATTCTCTGAAAAACCTGTGAAGGGGCTTCAGGACAGCTGTAATGGAGCGCTTGTTCACACAATATATTTGTTTACACCTGTAGGATGAAGCTGTAGGGATGGCCATTGACTTCAAAAGAGAATTAGATGGGATGGGAAAATGGATATTATTAGCAAGAGCTAATAGAAATAGTCATTTGTGGAGTCAGTCTAGCTCAGTGGTTCTCAACCTTTTTAATGCCGCGACCCCCCCAACCAGTCATAAGTCGAGGACTACTCAACTGGTCGTAAGTCGAGGACTACTCAACTGGTGCAGCACCGTTTGCAGAATGGAACTTTTGGTGGGCTCAGCAGGGCAGAGACAGCCTGGACAATTCCTATTGGCTTTTGAAAGCCAATAGAATTAGATTCTATTCAAGAGAGTCTATTAATGGAGTAGCACAGCTAAGGAAAAGGGGAAAAAAATGGCGGACTGCATTGTTTGGTGACCCCCGTGAAATGGTCGTTCGACCCCAAATGGGGTCCCGACCCACAGGTTGAGAACCACTGGTCTAGCATGATACCAGATGTTGGAGGGAAAACAATCTGGGATGTTTATTCACAGGACCTCTAGAAACATCTAGCTCTACTGTTAGAAATATGATGCTATGTAAAATAAAGTTTTGGTCTAATCCAGCAGGTATCTCCTAAGGTTATGATCATAAAATCTGTGATTTTTGCTTCTAAATTCCAGGGAAAATGGAGTCCAACAGGTGTTACCGCTTTGCAGTGTACAGATATAACACTACAGAGCAGTGGAAAACTTTTGGACATGGGTACCTTTTTCATAGAAATGGTGAGTATGTTGTGGTGACTTGCCACCTCTGCTTGTCCCATCAGTCAGACCCATCAATAGTTAAAAATGGATACTTCATATTTGGACAGAAATATCCCAAAAATGTTTGCCGGTAGGCCAATTGATATTGTCTTTTGATGAACCTCGGCTTTATTTCTTCTATCTTTGAACTTATCAGAAAAAAAGGTAGATAAGGATAGAACAATTGCACCTTTGAATTGACAAGCTTAACATTTCTGCCTCAAGCACTTTGAAGTTCTTAGACTCAACTTAACTTGCAATTTATCATTGCACAATCTTATCTTGCTAAACCCAGTCTTCCCCTTGGCCCCACAACACTGTCTTCATCTCATCCCCAACCCATGAGTGAAACCACCTAGTCATTAAATAAACTGCTTAATGAGGTATGTTTCCTTTTTAAGCTGACACTATCATCACAACTTCAAATGTTTAAAATCTGTAACATTTTGTCACCCATCAGCTCTTTCTCAGAACAGTGTTAAAGTGCATTACTTCAGTGATTGATTGATCAGAATAATATGGTTCTTGATTTGGCAGAAGAATATGATTCTCTTATTTTTCCCTCCTGCCCCGTGTCACTAACCAGTTAGTGGTTGGTTGGGTGGAAACATCTCTAACAGGACAGTCTGGGGCGAGATCTGGGGATGGTGCGTTTAGCCATCTTTCAAGTTGCTGGAACAATAGCTCATTGGTATGGAGATGGCTTGCAATAGTAACCTGTCATTCAGACGATTTCTGAACACGGGTTTATTGGACTTCTAAAAGACTGGTGGATCTTATCTACAAACAGCACAAGTGACAAACCAGTGGGGTGGAGAGAAGGGTGCAGGTAATGCTGGAGGGAGTTTTATGGTGCATTGAGAAGTCCATCCCAGCTTATCTTTCACCCTTCTTGACTTATTCTCCAAACAGTGTTTCTCAACCTTGACAATTTTAAGGCATGTGGACTTCAACTCCCAGAATTCCACAGCCAGCAATGCTGGCTGTGGAATTCTGGGAGTTGAAGTCCACATGCCTTAAAATTGTCAAGGTTGAGAAACTCTGCGAAAGCATCAGAGGGCAGGACAAGAAGTAATGGGTGGAAATTTCTCAAACAGAGATCCAACCTTGAAGTAAGGAGAAATTTCCTGACAGTGAGAACAATTATTCAGTGGAATAGCCTGCCTGATGGGTGCTGCATCACTGGAGGTTTTCAAAAATAGACTGGACAACCATGTGACTGGGATGATATAAGGCTTGTGCCTTGAGCAGGGGGTTGGACTAGAAGACTAGAGAGGTTTACCAATCTTCTCTTCCCTTTAGCTAATAAGGAAAACTTATGTTGGTTTCACTCCAGCTCCCAAATATTCCAGTTCAGGAAGGATTGCAAGAGAATGGCAGTGCTGGCAGCAAGTGGCCAGAGTTAGCAGCATCCAGAACTACCCCAACAGATCCCCTCCCAAGTGAGCAGAAGCAGCAGGAAACTTTCAGTACATTAATTTGAGACAGAAGCAGCGATTCAAGTTTTCCAGCCAAGTGCCAATTTAGGCTGCTTCTGTGGAATTCTGGGGAGGAGATAGAGGCTGCATCTCATGCCTCAAAAACAGATAACAGAGCATCTCAGACCTGTGGTTAGCAGGTCATGTGAAAGGCCCATTATCTTGAAAATACTGTAAGATAACCTGTTGTAGGGGTTATCAAAGAGGTAATCCTCAACTTATGACCACAACTGAGACCCAGATTTCTGTTGCTAGGCGAGACATTAGTTAAGTGAGTTTTGCCCCATTTTACAACCTTTCTTGCCACAGTTAAGTCAGTAACATGGCTGTGAAGTGAACCTGGCTTCCCCGTTGACTTTGGGACCCTCAGAAGGTCACAAAAGGTGACACTGCAACTCAGACATGTCAAACACAAAGCCCGAGGGGCGGATGCCACCCGCGAAGTGGTTTCATGTGGCCTGCGAAGCCATCCTGGAAACAGTGAGGGAATGGCCCCCGCTGCCTTGGCCCTGGCCCAGGCCGGCCGGGAGCCAATGTACAATTTTGTGGTGGCCATCTATGCTGAAGCACATTCAGTCTTAGCTCCAGTCTTAGCATCTAGAAACAGTGAGGAACCAGCCTCTGCCGTGTCGTCCCCGCCCCCTGGGTGCATGCTGGGGAGGTGTCACCCTTTGTGAGGAATGAAGAAATGGACCATGCCTTGGGGCTGGCCCTGGTCCCACCCCCTTCTGCCAGAGACCCTCAGATTTGTCCTACTCCTGCCCAGGCCCCCACAGGCACCCTTGATGTGAACGATGTAGAGCTGGCCATGCCCACCCAGTAGGTCACACCCACTCCATCCACGCCCACCCAGTAGGCCGCACCCACCCTGGCCACACACACCCAGCCCCCCCCCCAAGGGCAACCACAATGCTGATGTGGTCCTTAATGAAATTGTGTTTGACACCCCTGCTGTAACTGTTATAAATGAGTCCATTGTCAAGCATCCGAGTGTAAATCACATGATCATGGGGATGTAGGTGTAAAAAATGGTCATAGGTCACTTTTTCAGTGTTGTTGTAACTTTGAATGGTCACTAAATGAATTGTGGTAAGTCGAGGACTACCTGTAGACAACATGTATGAGCATTTTCACAACCTACAGTATTTCACTGTATTTATTTAACAAAGAGAACCAGTTTGGTGTCATGGTTGAGGTGCTGGCCTAGAAACCAGGAGACTGTGAGTTCTAGTCCTGCCTTAGGCATAAAAGCCAGCTGGGGAACCTTGAGCTCTCTCATCTCAACCCAAAACCTAGTTGAGAGGAAGATAGGAGGAGGAAGGAGTATGTACTTTTACCACCTTGAGTTACTTATAAAGTAATAATGGCAGGATAAAAATTAAATAAATAAATAATAAAAAAAGAATATGCCCCCCCCTCCGTGGCAACAGAAATTTATATTTTGTCTTGTGTAATGCCCAACAGGTGGTTTCTGTAAATCAGTGCTTAATATAAGATTATCCTTGACTTCCATCACTAAGCAATGCAGTCATTAAATGTTTTGTGCCTTTTTTGCCACACTTGTTAAGCGATAGTTAAGAGAGTCACGTGGTTGTTAAGTGAATCTGACTTCCCCCCATTGACTTTGCTTGTTGGAAGATCCTTTGGATAGTCGCAAATGAAGGTCACGTGACCCAAGACTCTGCCACTGTAATCCTAAATACATGCCAGTTGCCCAGTATCCAAATGTTGATCACACACAGACACAGTGACAGTTATAAGAGTGAGAAACAGGTCACAAGTCACTTTTTTCAGGGCCATCATCATTTTGAATTGTTGTTAAACAAATTGTTGTAAGTCAAGGACTACCTGTATTTAGAAATTCGTTATAATATTGGCTGTAATAATGCATGGAATGGAAAGAAAGAAAGGTTAGACTTTCCAGAAAAGAAGGAAGAATGATAGCTTCTATGAGAGCCAATGATCAGTATTTCAACCTTTCAGGAATAAACTAGGGCAGGGGTAGGCAACCTTGGCTCTTTTATGACTGTGCTGGCTCAGGAATTCTGGGAGTTGAAGTCCACGAGTCATAAAAGAGCCAAGGTTGCCTACTCCTGAACTAGGGTTTTTCAAACAGTATTCTACAGAAGTTTAGTGTTGTGCAAGAACTTGACAGGCAAACACACACATATAATGTTCACTTGAACATAGCAAATTGTTTGTCACCAGAGCTACAACCAGGGGCTCTGAGATTTATTTATTTTTTAAAATCAACATTTAATGCAGCCTGAGAACATTTCAAAACCTTGGCCTAAATTGCCCATCTTTGGTTCCTGGTCAACAATTGACTGCAACTTATCTTAACTCCATATTCATCTTCTCAAGGAAGTGATGTGAGAACCTGACCATCATCCCAAAGATGGAAGAAATCTACAGAATGTATAGATCCTCAAGAGCCAATAATCTGATAACTGTCCTCTTTGATCTGCAGCGTCTCTTGAAGATGCCACCCATGTAAATGTGACTAACCAAACAGCAAATTCTGCTGTCATCCAGTGGAAGCCTCCCAGAGCCCTCTCTGATTGCCCAGGTGTACTGAAGAAATATGTCATATGTTGTCAAAAGGAGCAATACAGTAACATCACATGTGAGTATGAGTTTCTGACCTTTGTGTCTTGGGTTCATACAATTTGGAAGACAAAATCCTGGCAAGGTTACCACTGGAATTTGGACCAAGGATTTGGTTGCTGCTGTGATGCTGTTGTGGAAAATGCCAACCAAAGGGCTCTGATTATTGTCTTGTTCTTGTTCAGATTATGATGTCAACGTGTCACAAACATGGTATACGATCCAGGACTTAGAGCCTGACACTGTCTATCTTGTTGGCATCTGGGTCTCTACGGCAAACAACAAAGACAACTGCAAAGCTTTTTATAGATTTCTTACCAAAGCTCCAGGTATAATAGTTTCTCTTCCTTCTGAGTTCTCCCTCTGAAATTCCAACAGTAGCAATAGCTTCTCGTGGCTTTTCTTCCTTTCTAGATCTCAAGCAGCTGCCACCGGTGCTTAGCTTTCTATTTATAGGGATTTTTGGAGTCATCCTTATTGTCACCACCATCTTCTACTTTCTCAAAAAAAGGTAACTATGATGAAGCCATGTGCAAGGGCAGCAGAGAACTGCCTGCTTTAATACCTAGGAAGTTTTGTCTGTAGACTGGCCAAATAACGATGATGAAGGGAGAGAACCCTGGATTTACAATAGTTCATATAGTGACCATTCAAAGTTACAATGGTACAGAAAAAATGACTTATGATCATTTTTCACACTTATGACCATTGCAGCATCCCCATGGTCACGTGATCAAAATTTGGACACTTGGCAACTGACTCATACTGTATTTATGATGGTTGCTGTGTCCTGGGGGGGGTCACTTGATCACCTTTTGCAAAGTCAGTGGGGAAGCCAGAGTCACTTAAAAACTGTGTTACTAGTTTAACAACTGCAGTGATTCACTTAACAACTGTCACAAAAAAATCATAAAATGGGACAAAACTCACTTAACAATTCTCTCACTTAGCAACAAAAATTTTGAGCTCAATTTTGGTTGAGGTCTGTAACACTTTTTATGACATTCGCAATACTCTTTGCATAGTATTCAGCACCTATTGTACAAGAAAGAGACTCCAGATTTAATAAACTCTGTTTTCCTTGATGAATATTAATTTGTAAACTGAATTAGATGGCATGGGCTATGTAAACTGATTTGTATAAGGCAAAAAATTTTTTTGAAATTACCTAAAAAAATGTGGTTAGGAAACATAAAATTAACTCCTAAGCAGCTGCCGTGAGCAACTGTTCTCTCCCTGGACAGTTGATTCCAAAGTCAGCTAATTAATCATCCACTATGTGCCTTCAGCGAGTTGATGCAGTAAAGCAGCTGAGAACATGAGCTGGGGAATTGTCACTTGTTATCCCAGCTCTGATAGAAATTCTAGCAAAGGCATTGTCTTGCAGCACCAATAGCATTCCATATCTGTAATATGGGAGATCATGCTACCAGCCTATCTTTCAGGGCGATCAGATGTATTAAAGATCAATGACCTAGTTTGCACATGATGCCAAGACATATTATTATCTGCTTTTAATTGGACATGATGATTTAGCATTATAAGTGAGTCTACTATGTTCCTACAGTATGTAGAAGAGTTCTATAGGACCTGGTTGTAGGTCCTGGCTTAACCTGATTTGCAAATGCATAAACTATTTAAAACTGGAGATATGCAAATGAACCACATCTGTTTCTTGAGCTTTTCCTGCCCTTCCAAGAGCTAAGCAACTTCCCCACTCCCAGTTCTGCTTCCCAAACCATTGTTTTAACATCTGTTCCAGAATGAAAAATGTATTCTGCTCAGCACTGCCAGATCCTGCTAATACAGAAGCTGTGAAGTTCCACACCATAGCAGAAGCAGAGCAGGTGAGCTTCAAGTGAAGATTTTCTGCATCAGGGGTGTCAAATTGCTGGCCCGTGGGTCAGTTGCATCATGTAGAGACCACACCCACCTCAGCTCCAGCAATGCGAAAAAAGTTGCGATACATCGCGACACATCACATGACGTGGCAAGTTTGACACTTGTGTTGTACATCATGTTATTGTGAGTTCTTCATTTATTGGATGAGGATCACTGCATGTTTTATCAGTAGGACAGTGTTTCCCAAACTTGACAATTTTAAGGCATGAGGACTTCAACTCCCAGAATTCCACAGCCAGCATTGCTGGCTGTGGAATTCTGGGAGTTGAAGTCCTCATGCCTTAAAATTGTCAAGTTTGGGAAACACTGCAGTAGGAGATAGCAGTAGCAGATGGTCTCTTGATCACCGGAGAGCTCTGTATTTGAGACTGAGAAGCTAAAAAAAAGGTACTTTAGCAGCTCACAGAACAGTATACAGGTAGTCCTCGACTTACAACAGTTCATTTAGTGACCATTCAAAGTTACAATGGCACTGAAAAAAGGGACTTATGACTATTTTTCACACTTGTGACCATTGCAGCATCCCCATGATCATGTGATTTACACTTGGATGCTTGACAAGTGGTTCATATTTATAACAATTGCAGTGTCCCAGGGTCATGCGATACCCTTTTGTGATCTTCTGACAAGCAAAGTCAATGGAGAAGCCAGATTCATTTAACAACCCTTACTAATTTAACAACTGTAGTGACTCACTTAACAAAAGAAAAGTCATAAAATGGGGTAAAACTCACTTAACAAATTTCTCACTTCACAACATAAATTTTGGGCTCAGTTATGATCATAAGTTGAGGACTATCTGTAAAATGGGAGAAGGACACTTCTTTGAATATACCAGAAACACAGCTATCAAGTGGTTGACATTAGAGCACTTTGGGTCTGTAGGATAAATCTTTTTTTGAGGATCTTTTTCAAAGAGTATCTCTTTGGCCTAAATTTGTGCTCTGCTCTTGTACTCTGTAGATCAGTGTTTTTCAACCTTGCAACCTGAAGAGGTGTGGACTTCAACTCCCAGAATTCCTCAGCCAGCCCTAATATATAGCAGTGCAGGTTTCCTTCCAATTAAGTTAGAAAGACAACTTAACCTCTGTTAGCATTTCCAGATGGCCAAATTAGAGCAGAATTGCCACTCAGAGCACACAATACTGGATAAGATGGGAAAACACCCTAATTTGGTAAAAAAAAAAAAAAAAAACCTGACCACCATTCATCTTAAAGCAGCTTAATAGAAATCTGTAGAGCCTAGTCTCCCACATTATGTTTAATGAAGTACCGTATTTTCTGGCGTATAAGACGACTGGGCTTATAAGACGACCCCCGACTTTGGAGAAGTTTTGCATGGTTTGGAAAGTCGTTTTATACGCCGGAAAATACGGTATTCCTTTTTGGCACATTGATTTGTGTAATCATATCTACTGTAGCTTGTAAATCATTTGTCTTATCCCAGGGTGCAGATTCTCCTAATTGTCATTGATTCAATAAAGTATGATTAAACAAAAATAGTTTGAGATGAATCTAACACCAAACAACCATTTTATTAATGTTTTTCAGGCCCAGGTAAAATTGAGTTTTATGGAACCAGTGGAATCCAACAGCCCCATGGAACCATTGGTTGTAGAACCTTCATTTGACAAAGAGGAGTCAGTTACTGATACAACAATGGACTTCTTGGGATTTGTCAAAGGAAAAGAAGAGGAACATTCTCCCAAGGAGGATGAGGTAGTCTCTGATGAAATCCTACTTTCTGAATATAAGGGGCAAAGATTTTTGAGTCCTGTGGAAGAATCTGAAGATTTTGTAGATGTTTCTCATGAAGAAAGCACTGGTAATGGTCCCCATCTCTTCTTGAACAATACTGAAGCTAGAGACCAAAATGACATGTGTATGTCCCAAGTTCCACTCTCCTTCAAACTGTTTGATAAACTGGTGGTGATTAAGAATGTAGGTGAAGGCTTTGACATTCCATGCAGTGATGGTGCTTCAACCTAGATCTATTTTTGAGCTTCTAGAATACATCTTACTATCTTACAGATAGCAAATCGAAAAAAGGAAATGGCAGACAACTTCTACAACCACTCTCTGAGGAAAGACACCATAGCCAGGAGGCACAGCATACTTTTCAAGAAGATAATATTTGTTGTATTGTATTGAAGTAGTGCTGCATAGTTTTCTTTACCTGAGATCTTGAACAGTTATTGCTAGTTGGAAAAGTGGCAATAGTGGAATACATACATCATGTGGTAGAGATAGCTTCAACTGATAAACCTCACTTGATTCAGTATCTAACATTGGGTTCTTTTTCTAGCGTTCTGGGCCACAAGGCTGGGAAAAACTATCTATGAAAGGGGCATAACTTGAGACCCCCTCCCTCAAATGATGCATCTTGTGGAGTTCATTTTAAAGTTCCCACTGAATTGTACATTTTATATGATAAAAGTGGAGTAACCCATTAATTGTGTTCAATGAATTTAATTTCAATTTTGTTTGACTGAATTTATGTTTGTTTTGATCTGGTCCTAGTCCTTTCTTTGTCCCAGGAAATTTCTCAAATGCAATCCTTCACACATGACTTGAAAATTGAGTGCTATCCTCAACTTTTTTTAAAAAAAAAATAATCACACATTCCTAGCCTTTTAAACTCTACAGAATTATTTCTGTAGAAACTTCTAGTGAAGAAACATCATGAACCTATAACAGTGGTGGCGAACCTATGCACGGGTGCCAGAGGCGGCACTCAGAGCCCTCTCTGTGGGCACGCATGCCATCGTCCCAGTCCTAGGCCTTCAGCTGGGTTTTATAAAACCTTTTCGCTTTAGGCCTCTGCCGCAGTGTGCAAAAAAAAAAAAAAGGTTCAATCAATCAGTCAATTTCAACTTATTGCGGGGAAAAAAAAGATCTCGCAAAGTTGGAATTAATTGATTGAACTTTTTAGTCCCACCCAGTCTGGCGTTACCACCATAGCCATGCCCACCCAATGGGCCACACCTACCCAGCACCCGACAATGCATAAGTGGGTTTTGGGTTGCATTTTGGGCACTCAGTCTCTAAAAGGTTCGCCATCATTGACCTATAACATACAGAAGGTCCCAGCCTTCTACTGATCTTCACTTGTCTCTCTTCCAAGCTCTGCAGTTAATGCAGTTTCATTCCTACATTGTCAGGGAATTGCACAGCTGGTGTCCAAATGAAGTCAGACACATTGACACGAACTTGTAGTTTTATGTAGATAAATATATTTTACATCTATCTATACAGCAAACTAGATAGGCAAACAGGAGATCATCAGGTAAATCAACACAGCAGGAACATCATGGGGTAAATTACAGAGCACATAGGAAAAAAGGCAGGAAACAAGGAAACTCCCCCTTTGCACCCACAGCAACCAATCACAGCTTAGATTACCTCATGTAGGAGCCAGCTCTCTCCGACCAATCAGTTATAACTGTGTGTTCTTACTTATTGTACAACCCCACTGTCCCAGCTACTAAATTTAAATATCTCAACATACATTTAAATGTAAGGATTACAGCATTGCCATATATGTCATTTATCTGCTTCTTGACTGACAGAGCTTTTAAATTTTCTATGCAAGGTTACTATTCTTGGTCAAACAGTCTTTAAGGAGCTAAAGTGGATGTAGTAGCAATACTTTTCCTAGGTCAATTCAAGGACACAAAATACTGTAGGCAACTTTGTCAAATCTCCCAAACTCTTTGGCAGCAAAGAAGTAAAGGAAGGGGAAATGGATAGCTAAGGCTCAAGTTATAAGGTCTGATTTTGAATGCTGGAGTGGTCTGCAGATATTTAACTGAGGTAAGCCAAGAAGTCCTTCCATGTGAGTTAGGAGGAGACTGTCCTGTGATGCAGGAGATTTGGGTACTTTCTGGTGCTCCTTCTGGTCCACTTTCCTAATGGCAACTGCACTGTTAGTCATCCTCCAGATGGCTGGTAGCCCTATAGGCATCATCACGAATCCTCTTAAAATAATGCTTATGGAAGGCTGACTCAGAAGATAAACAACATGGTAAGCTGGTGTGATGGGCTTTAGTTGGGAGAATACATGGTCAAATCAATATCTTGCCATAGAATTCTCAATTGTCTATCTTATGGTCTTTTTGAGAGGATCAAGTGGAGGATGGCACATGATATATGGTGCTCTGAGTTCGTACAAAGAAGGTGGGCTGTAAAGTGGCTGCTTAAGAAGCTAATTCTGAAATAATAGTCCCAATCCATTGATCTTTCTAGTCTGCTGTCCAAAATTACTACTTCAGTCAGCTTAATGACAGAGTTGGCCTTTCTATTACATGTTTAATTTAGCCTCCAAGCTAATTTCAGGATATGGCTAGGATTCTTTCAACAGCAGCAATGGTTCTTTCCCTCAGTTCTGAAAGCATAAAATCCAGCTTTATTCAGAATTGTTTCCCTGACAAAGTATACTAAATCCCTTGGAGTGTGGAAAGCAAAACAAATTATACTTTTTTGTATTTACAGTGTTTGAGATTGTTTTGAAGTATATTTTTAGGAGCCACAAAAGGTAAACAGTATTAAAAACTGGAACAGCACACATGTACTGTATATCATAAGAGGTTTACATTTTTTTCATTATAAAAGTTTACAGCAGATATTAGCAGATTCATCAGCAGCAGTTAATACAGGTACTTCTCGACTTATGACCACAATTGAGCCCAAAATTTCTGTTGCTAAGTGAATCATTTGTTAAGTGAGTTTACCTCATTTTACGACTTTTCTTGCCACAGTTGTTAAGTGAATCACCATAGTTGTTAAATTAGTCAAACTGTTGTTAAGTGAATCTGGCTTCCCCATCAAATTTGCTTGTCAGAAGGTCACAAAAGGGGATGACGTGACCCTGGGACACTGCGATCATCATAAATACTCAATTGCCTCAATTGCCAAGTGTCTGAATTTTGATCACATGACCTTGGGGATGCTACAACAGTCGCAAGTGTGAAAAATGATCACTTTTTTCAGTGTTGTTGTAACTTTAAATGGTCATTAAACAAATTGTTGTAAGTTGAGAACTACCTGTAATAGATTTTGTTATTACAAGATGTCTTTTTGCTGCGTCCATGAATCATTAATACTGTTAATCTTTTTTAATGGATGTCAACACTTGAGCGCATTTCTAAGCATCAATTTATCAGTATTTTAATTTCCTACTTTTTTAACTCTTATGACTTTGTCCATTCTCAAGAAAGAGTATTTAATTTAACAAAACATGCTGCACTCAGAATCTTTTTTGATTCTATTAGAGGTCATGTATCTTCAGAATTAATTATCTTCTTTATATCAGAATAAAGAATATTCTGTGGAATATTCTGTAGAATAATTCAATACGCCCTCTTATTATTAGCCTTCTGGAGGCTACAAAAGATAGTTCTTGAGGGTCTTTGGCAAATGAATAGTGATCCCTGTGCCCAGATTGGTGTTATCTGATATAGGTTTTTGACTACTTTGGTATATAAAAAAATCCCAATATTAATCATAAATTCAACACCAAGGTTGTGCTCACAGCAATAACTTGTGTAACATTACTTTATTGAATAAATAACAATTGGCTGACTTTGCAAGACGAATTAAGTCATAAATCAATGTTTCTACCCTAGATGCCCTCTGTACGGGTTCAACTCCCAGAATTCTTTAGTTAGAATAGTTGTTGGTTGCAGCATTTGGGGAATTCTGAAAATTGTAATCCCAAAACATCTTGTTGCAATTTTTCTGGGGACCTGAAGATGATAAAACTAAATTTTCACAACAGTTCTAAGCTAAAAAAAAAAAAAAAAACACCCCTAAACCACAGTTTGGTATTGTAGAGCTTGTAAACTCAGCAAATAATATCCTTATTTTGAATGGCTGTTTGTAGAATTCTGTATACAGTAACTTCCAGCTTATTTCTGATCTGTCAATTGAGTTTTAAAAACCAAATCCCCCCCACCTCCTACAGACAGTCCTTAATTTAAAACCACAACTGAGCCCAAAATTTTGTTGCTAAGCGAGACAGTTGTTAACTGAGTTGTGCCCCATTTTACAATCTTTCATGCCACAGTTATTAAGTGAATCATAGCTGTTGTTAATTTAGTAACATGGTTGTTAAGTGAAACTGGCTTTCCTATTGACTTTGCTTGTCAGAAGATCATGTAGCTCTGGGACACTGCAACCATCATAAGTATGAACCAGTTGCCAAGCATCCAATTTTGATCATGTGACAATGGAGATGCTGCAACAATTGTAAGTATGAAAAATGGTTTCCTCTTCATAAGTCACTTTTTTCAGTACTGTTGTAATTTCAAGTAGTCACTAAATGGATGTTGTAAGTCAAATGGATGGTTGTAAGTCAAGTCACCTGTACATAGATGTTTCACCAAAGCTGATTCTCAGAAATTGTACAGAGAAGAAATAAATAAGCATTTAACAGATGTAAACATCTGGAAGCAACTTGGGGAAAACATAGCCTGTAATTCACTGAGAAATGACCAGGTAACCAATAAAACATTAATTTTGGCAAAAGTCTACTACCCTTTTCTCTCCCTCCCTCCGTCTCTTTCACACCCACATCCACACACCACCACCATGCTAGACTTTGTGTAGGCCTGTGTTTCTCAACATTGGCAACTTTATAATGTGTGGACTTCAACTCCCAGAATTCCCCAGCCAGTCATGGGAATTCTGGAAGCTGAACTCCAGACATCATAAAGTTGCCACAGTTGAGAAACACTACTGTAGGCAATGGAATGTCCATTTTGACTGAAATATGGGTTACAATATTAGTGACAAGCTGCATTGTGACCCCAACTGTAATCTGTAGCAGATGAAATAGGAGAGCTGATTGCAGCGATAAAATAGGTTTGTTTTCAAAATAGGGTCATAAGAGTTCTTGTCAATTGGCAGCAAAAATCAGAGCGGACGCTGGGTCTCATAAAAAGTCTGGTTACAGGAGAGTGGTACTCCCATCAGGCCTTCCTCTAAGCCAGCAAAAGCTTGGGACTTGCATCATAGGCTCCATCTCTTCTCCAGTGCCACACAAGGTCTTTGTTTGTCTGAATCATGAGTTGTGGTGTTGTTTATTTTATTCTTAGGGGCTTGGCATCCTGGAAAGGAAATGTAACTGAAGGCTGTCCGAGAGAGCCCTCTGGTGACCATTTGACTCTAGAGGGGGTAACCTATCACGAGAAACTTCATTAAGTTGGGATGAACTCTCTCTTCTGTGATGCCATAATTCATAAAGCCGTATTCCATTCTGGAATGTCAGAACTCATCAGAAAACAAAGGCATGTTTGATTGACTCAAACGGCATATGAAAGATTGCAAATATTGAATTTGTGGTTCTTTATTGCCCTTTAAACCGCACACATTTCTGGAAGAAGGCTATTTTTCTTCTATACATCCCCTTTTTGAAGGGATATGTACAGCTTTTACTTACCTAAGCAAAACTCCAGATGTGATAGGCATTCTAGATCTATGCCTCTTTGCCAAATATAGAGATTTTGGGCTTCTAGTTCTATCTTCTCTCCTCTGCACGTGGCTAATCTTCTCCTGGTTGCTACCTAACTGCAGGTTGCACAATGCCCTCCTCTTCCTTTCAAAATATCCAAGCTCCTCTGGCCACCGAATCCTTCCTGAGGGCTTCCCATTTCAAGCTGGGCTTTGACCAGAGGCCTGAGGGTAGCACAGTAGTCTCCCCTTATCGTATAGAGTATCCTCCTAGGTGGGGCTCCTACCAGCGACAACCCATTCTGCCTCCAAAATGCGCTGATGTCCTGAACCAAGAAATGGGCGATTGCTGGGACACTCGCTCAGAATCATACCTGTCATATCCAACCTGGCCTTTGGAGCCAAAACCTGCTATCAATCCACCTACATCCAACTTCCAAATGCATGCAGATCCCCGCCACAGCATCCTCACTTCTATCACCCGAGAAAGCTATTCTTATCCTCCTAGCCTCCCGCACATGACTCCCAACCGTGTAGACAAGTGGGATGACAGTTTTCCCAGTGGGGACAAAGAAAAGGAACCTCTGCCGGAGTCCCTCTACCAGCAGTCCTACCCACCCTACAAAGGGGTGTTACCTGCAGTCAAGGCTCCAAGCCAACACCTGGGTGTGTTTGCCAAACCTATAGCAAGTTCAAAACTTCTAAACAGTGGCTCATAAAGGCAGTTTATGTCCATGAAGACATATCCTAGAATTGTACCTGGACAGTCTTTGGGCATTGCTTTTAATTTTCTAAATAATTAAGAGTATCTCCACATCTCTGCAGTGAGCCTAAACTGAATTTTTTGACCAGGACTATCAGTCAAGTGCCACTGATCATATGCAGAGTGCTTTCAACTTTTGGTGGAAGGTAAAATGGGCAGGCAAAGTTCAACCTCTGAGCTGTAGCATCTCTGTGGAATGCAGGTGATTTCAGGTTCATCGGTTAGCTTCTGCAATTGAAATATTCTCGGCCAAGTTTGGAAGAACATGGTATTGCTGCTGCCCAGCAAAATAAATAATATTAAGCTCAATGGAGCAATGATGTGCAAAAACAGTGCTAGAGTTCAATCTCTGTTAAAACTGGCGGAAGCGTCCCTCTTCCAGACAGCTTGTGAAGCTATTGCTGTTGGGTTGGTTGTACGGTTGCATGGTTGAATGGCTGGATGAATTTTAGCATATGTTAGGTGACTCAACAACATTTGAAGAAGACTTCATTTGCTGAAGTATAATTTATATCTCTCACACACAAACATTCATACATGGATCTGTTGCCTATATCTTTCCGATCTGGCAAAGGGGGAGTGGAATAAAGCCTGGTTAGATAGCTATTCTGTTTGATTCACCATGATGGATTTTCTGATCTTTGGCAGGAGGTGATTTTGCCCTGAGAGGTGATGGCCATAACTATTTCAACACTTCTTACCAATCACAGTTCACAGGTGAATGGGCACCTCCAGTCAAGAGCTGCAATGAAGTAAGTGTGTCTCAGGTCACTTGGCCTCTGAGCTGTGTTTCCTAGCTACCAATTTAGGCTTAGCTAAGAGAGGGGATGTACAAAGTATTCATTCTCACATCAGAAGGAGGAAGAAAATATAGTTAATTAGACAAATCTGCTCTATGAATAATCAAACAGGGAACCCAGACAACAAAAATATGAGGCAAAGATAGTTTCATTATGTAGTAGAGGGGAAAGGATTAACAGATCCTGAGAAATATAAATAAACAAGCTGGCCTGTACAAACCAGAATTGGATGAGATTGCATTTTTAATATCAAAAAATTAATGACAATTTTTTTCACCTAAGTTCTGGTAGGAAATCAACAAGAGCTAACAATGTTCTGGATTAACTTCCTAAGCAAAGATGGAGGAAATTTTTGGATCCCACAACTAGATCTTTACAGAACCTCATAGAACCCAGAATTAATTTAAGAAAGATGGAGAAATGCCCAGATCTCAATGACAGATGAGAAATGACTGCGACACTCTGTTATCAGGAAAGGTTAAAACTTAGAGGGCTTTTTAACTTAGAAATGATGGGGACAGGATAGAGAGCTGGAAAAGCATGCATGGGCACACATTGTGGATAAGGGCATGGTTTTCTCCCTTTCTCACTACATTGAGTTACTTGGGTAGTGAGGTAGGTGGCATACAAATTTAATAATAAATAAATGAATAACAACTTCTGCAGCAAAAAGCACTTGATTACTCAGCATAAATTAAAGTTTGGAATTTATTGCGATCAATCGCTACCACTGTTTTAAGAAGGAACATATATACATTCATAAAAAAAACCAAGACTATCACTGACTCCTGGTCATAACAGTTATATTTGTCAGTTGAGGAGATGCATTGAAAACCTCCACAGCTGGTATACAAAATTCAAGATGCTGTTATTGATAGGTAGACCATTTCTACCCATGGAGATATGAGTCAGCTAACATGGCTAATAGCTACTGGCAGATTCAGCCCAACATAAAGAAAACCTTGGTGACTATCTAGTGGGCCATCTAATTGGGCCCTGGTGGACCATCTAATTGAGCATTCCTCTTCTGACAGTGACTAACTGAATATTTTTAGGGAAACATGGTGTAGACTGTTTCTGAGATGAGAAATGCCACCCACATTACAGCCATTGGTGGGATTCATTCCACACAATTGTGCCTACCATTTTAAAAGCAATTTCCCCTAATGGCACCACAATAGAAGATGGAAAGACATTACTTGCAGTCACCTCACGCATTTTCCTATTGCAGAATATGGTATCAATAGTCTTTGGTGACCCTCGGTACCGCCAGGCAGTGAGTGAGCAGAAGCGTGCATACACGGTCCAGGAACCCGAAGGCCAACGGTACGCAATGTAGCACTTGCCTCAGAAAGGGATGGCTGGGTTGGATAAGACTATAGTCTCTTGTGTGTCATGCTAATATAATGCATCTCAAACCTCCTAGAGCAGTGATGGCAAACCTTTAGAGACCGAGTGCCCAAACTGCAACCCAAAACCCACTTATGTATCGCCGGATGCCGGGTGGGTGTGGCCCATTGGGTGGGTGTGACTGCAGTGGTAACAGCAAACTGGATGGGACTAAAAAGTTCAATCAATCAGTTCCAACTTTGCAAGATCTTTTTTTTTCCCGCAAGAAGTTGAAATTGACTGATTGATTGAACCTTTTTTTTTTTGTGTACACGGTGGTGGAGGCCTAAAGTGAAAAGGTTTTATAAAACCCAGTTGAATGCCTAGGACTGGGGCGACAGCACGCGTGCCCACAGAGAGGGCTCTGCGTGCCGCCTCTAGCACCCGTGCCATAGGTTCGCCACCACTGTCCTAGAGTTACAAACTCCTTTCCACATTGAGCAATCTTCTAAGGAACGTACCTGGATGTCCTTTGGTTATCCTCATGTTTTTGTTTCAATCGCTTAAAATGTTTACACGTAATCCTCAACTTTCAGCTACAATTGAGCCCGACATTTCTGTTGCTAAGCGAAACAGATGTTAAATGAATTTTGCCCCATTTTTTGAATTTTTGCCACATTTGTTAAGGGAAACACTGCGATTGTTAAGTTAGTAACACCTTTGTTAAGTGACTCTGGCTTCCCCATTGACTTTGCTTGTTGGATGGTCACAAAAGGTGATCATGTGATCCCGGGACACTGCAACCATCATAAATGTGACTCAGTTGCCAAGCGTCTGAAATTTGATCAGGTGACCGTGGGGATGCTGCAACGGTCATAAGCCTGAAAAATGATCATAAGTCACTTTTTTCAGTGCCGTTGTAACTTTGAACAATCACTAAACAAACTGCTGTAAGTCAAGAACTACCTGTATAGTTTATCTTTCTAATACTAACTTCCAAGATGCCATGCAACAAGGTTTATCATGTGACACTCAAGGGTAT
This sequence comes from Crotalus tigris, assembly GCF_016545835.1. Taxonomy (NCBI): domain Eukaryota; kingdom Metazoa; phylum Chordata; class Lepidosauria; order Squamata; family Viperidae; genus Crotalus; species Crotalus tigris. The sequence continues at coordinate 780,805 of NW_024096577.1, forward strand.
TATGGCCCTTGCAGTGTTGCTACTTGTCATCTCTGACTTTTAAAAAGTTCATTTTAAACATTAGAAAGTAAAATTATTTTTGACTCAAGCTTGACTACTGGGGACTTACATGGAGGTAATGAAACAGTTTTCTTAAACGATATGGAAGTGATTTACAGTACCATTGTCTTTTTCGTATGTGTGTATGTGTGTGTGTATGTGTGTAGTGCACAATATCTATATCTAGCCTAAAATCTATCCATTTTATAGCCTTTGGCTTCCCAGATATTTATTGTAGTCTGGTTACTGTAGTCTCCTAGCTTAGCCAAGGTCAGCTAGGTGGTGCCATCTACTGGTAATTAAATCATCATTGTCACAACATCATCATCATCATCTCTGTTTTTATAGGGCCTAGCATTTCCTGAGATTTGGCCTTTTAAAATTTATACAATTAAAAGACTTTGCTGTAGTTGTTGACTAAGGTTATACCAGCCTTCCCCAATCCTCAAATGGATTGGACTGTATTATGAAAAATTCCCTGCCAGCAAAGTTAACTGGAAGTGTTGTTCTTAATTAGTTAAAGCCTGTTTTATATTGAAACAGGGTTAAGGATTTAACAAAGTCTGGTTTTCCAATTGGTTCCTTTTGCAAACTAATGTATAGAATATATTTGGAGAATGCTATTGAAGTTACAGGGGAGCTAATTTGTACTGTATGTGTACATTTTGTCACTGTATTGTTAGGCTAAATTGAGGGGGAACAATGTTGTGTAGAGAGATTCATCCCTTATTCTAGTATTTCTCAACCTTGGCAACTTTAAGATGTGGGGACTTCAGATCTCAGAATTCCCCAGCCAACGGTAACATCTTAAAGTTGCCAAGGTGGAGAAATGCTGCCCTGTTCAAGGCTTAAGAGCCATTTGCAACACTCCAGCTTTGCGTAAAGTTTGTCTATCTCAGTGATGGCGAACCTTTTAGAGACTGAGTGCCCAACTGCAACCCAAAACCCACTTATGTGTCATCAGGTGCCGGGTGGGTGTGGCCCATTGGGTGGGTGTGGCTGCGGTGATAACAGCAGACTGGGTGGGACTAAAAAATTCAATCAATCAATACCAACTTTGCGAAATCTTTTTTTTCCCTGCGAGAAGTTGAAACTGATTGATTGATTGAACCTTTTTTTTTTCTGCACACGGCGGCGGGGCCCTAAAGCGAAAAGGTTTTATAAAACCCAGCTGAAGGCCTAGGCCTGAGGCGACGGCATGCATGCCCACCGGGAGGACTCTGTGCGCCACCTGTGGCACGCGTGCCATAGGTTCGCCACCATAGGTCTATCTTGTGATTTGATGACTGCATTGGTTCTTAGGCTTTCAATTTGTGTGCACTATCTTGATTTTTTTTTTATTTGCAGCCTTAGAAATCTAATAAGGTATTAAGTTCCTTATTTTTAATGACTAGTAATTCAAGTTTTCTCCAACAGCTATGACCCACATATTGCCTCAGCGATGGTGCACCATTCAAACATTCAGCCTGGAGATGGGCAGCACAGGTTTTCTACTATCATGTCTGAATCATACTTATGGAAGCAACCTGGTATGGTGAGAGGGAGGGAACCCAGATTACCCTGACTCAGGCAGTGTCTTCAGCTCTGTTAAATATGCAATTTGGTTAAGCCCGCACAATGTATATATTAGACCCCCTGTGATAAGTGAAATATAGGTAATCCTCGACTTATGACCAACACTGACCCCAAAATTTCTATTGCTAAGTAACAGACAGTTGTTCAGTGAGCCTTTCTTGCCACAGTTGTTAAGTGAATCATTGCAGTTGTTAAGTTAGTAACAGTTTTTAAATGAATCTGACTTTATTTTGCTTGTCAGAAGGTCGCAAATGGTGATCATGTGACCACAGAACACTGCAATTGTCATAAATATGAGTTTTCAAGTGTCCAAATTATGATCATGTGACCCTAGAGATGTTGCAATGGTCGTAAGTGTGAAAATGTTCATAACTAGTCACTTTTTTCCAGTGCTGTTATGACTTTGAACAGTCACTAAACAAGCTGTTTTGAGTCGAGAACTACCTGTAATACTGAATAGCACAATGTACCATTACACACACACACACAAACACACACACAAAGTATGTATGTGTATGTGCATACTTGTGGGTAGGTGGATGGATGACATAGAATTTGAATGCAGAGCACGGTCTTCGCCCAGCTGTTAATGAACGCTAAAAGGATGTTTGTGATATTTGAAGGAAAAGGTTAATTACTTGCAACTGAAATTGTACATAAAACATTCTCTGCATTTGATGAAAGCTTGTGCTTTTTAATAAAGCTTGTAGAAGTTGTCCTTGACTTATGATCACAATTGGGACCAGAATTTCCGTTGCTAAGTGAGGCAGTTGTGAACAATACCCAATGTTATTACCTTTTTCCTGTGGTCGGTCAGTGAATCATGAAGTTGTTGCATGAATCCAGCTTTCCCCCACTGACTTTTTTATCAGAAACTACCTGGGAAGGTCACAAATAATGATCACGTGACCCTAGGATGCTGCAACCGTCATAACTACAAGCTGGTTGCCAAGTGCCTGAATTTGATCACATGAGGAATGCTGTGATGGTCGTAAGTGTGATGACCAGTCCTAACTTTTTTCAGCACCATCATTAACTTTGGTTGCTAAATGAATGGTTGTAAGTTTAAAAAAAATTGCTACTAGATTCTTATAGATTCCTTAATACATACGTAAGGATAGAAATATCTTAAAGGGCATCTTGAAAAGAAGGAAGAACAAGAGAGAAAGGAAGACAGAAAGTTCCTTTTTCTTCTTAAACACGGAGACTCATTTCACTAAAATGAGATCAGGGACAACATGGGAACTTTCCCCAAATCTCTCTGTCATCATTTGTGCCAGTCGTCAAAATAGACTCATAAGGTCAAAGAGTTGATTCCATAAAGGAGAATATATGTAGCTCAGGGTTGGAATGAGAGGTCCTTGATACTCTCTGAGCTTGGCTGTTTTCTTGTAGATGTTTCATTACCTAAACTAGATAACATTATCAGTGCAAGTTACTAGCACTGTTGATGTTACCGAGTTTAGGTAATGAAACATTTACAGTGGTACCTCGGTACTCATCATTAATTGCTTCCGAGAGGGCTGATGAGTACCAAAAATGATGAATACCAAACAAATTTTTCTCATAAGGAATAATGTAGTGAGACACAAGGCAGCTAACACTGACAAGTCCTAGCTTGTGTGTTGAGTGCCAAACAAATAATGAATCCTGGGACAAAACTGTTGCATCAACATGCATTGAATACAAACTTCGATGAGTTTCAAAGCAGTTGAGTACCAAGGTACCACTATAAGAGAAAACAACCAAGCTCAGCGAGCACCAAGGACCCTCAATGGATTCCATTTTCAACAGCTTATTTTTTTTCAACGTGCAAAAGATGGCCTTTAGGGCAAAAAAGAGGAATTCACTCTCTCCATGCTCAGAGATATTCTTAATTCAAAAGTTCTAGAGAATGGGGAACTTCTAGCCCATAATTTGAATCCAGCCTTGGAGACCTCCTCCTCCTCTTCCTTTGCTCTTCGGAGGCCTTGACAAATCCCACCCTTTGTACCTGAGCGATTGTACCTGAACCCAAGCGCTCAGAGGAGGGTGCTTCTGTAGGAAGAAAGGAGCTGTCCCCTAAAAGACATAAGAGTATTTCTGTTCCACTGCTCATTATTTCCATGGCTCCCTGTGCATTAGAAATGGACTGCCTGGTCAATTTTTCTGTTTCCCCCTGTGTCTGTGTATTACTTTGTTGTTGTTGTTTTAATCGGGTATGCCTAGTTTAATAAAGAGAAGGACGAGGGGGTGACATGATAGCAGTGTTCCAATATCTCAGGGGCTGCCACAAAGAAGAGGGAGTCAAGCTATTCTCTAAGGTGCAGGACAAGAAGCAACGGGTGGAAACTAACCAAAGAGAGAAGCAACCTAGAACTAAGGAGAAACTTCCTAACAGTTAGAACAATTAACCAGTGGAACAACCTGCCTCCAGAAGCAGTGGGTGCTCCAACACTAGAAGTTTTTAAGAAGAGACTGGACAGCCATTTATCTGAAATGGTATAAGGGGTTGGACTAAAAGACCTCCAAGGTCCCTTCCAACTTTATTATTATAATTAATCTGGATACCCAGAGGAAATAGGCAAGAGATGGTTGTGAAGGAAATACAGATAGTCCTTGACTTATAACCACAATTTGGGACCAGAATTCCCATTGCTAAGTAAGGTGGTTGTTAAGTGAGTCGCACCTGATTTTACAATCTTTTTTGTGCCACAGGTGATGAGGGAATCACTGGTAAGTGAATCATGCGGTCGTTAAGCGAATCCGGCTGCCCCCATTGACTTTGTTTGTTAGAAGCCAAATGGGAAGGTCACAAATGGCAATCATTTCACCCCAAATGGCAAAGGGCAATCACATGCTGCAACCGTGGTACATACATGCTGGTTGCCAAGTGCCTGAATTTGGATCCTGTAACTGTGAGGATGCTGCTCAACAACTGTCTTGATTAGCAATGGACGTTTTGGGCTCTATTGCGGTCGTACATCAAGGACTACCTGTACTACATTTTTCATTCACATAAAAATGTGGGCATGGATGGAGTCAGGGGAGTAAGCAAAACATCAGGATGGTAATCACAATTTGTGATCAAAATCCTGCAAGTAAAGTATCTTTAACTTATCTCTATATACACACCTGAGTAAGGTATGGGATGAGTGCATCTGAATGATGTGTGGGGAAGAGGGGAGATGGGGAGCAACAGAATTTGGATCCTGCTCACCATTTACCTTCTTTACTCCTGTTCTCAGGCACTAAAAACCCCAGGACTGAATCAGAGTTCTGATTAAGTCTCCATCTATTCTCTGTCTTTGTGGTTTTTCTAGACCCTCCATCCTATTCAGACTACAAAAAAAACGAATCGTCTGTTCTCCTAGGGGATCACAATGAGAGGAGAAAATGCACCGGTATGACCAACAACCAATTTTACTACAAAGAGGTAATACCCATCTCTTCTTCCCATTGTTAAGAATTTAACTCTCTAGCTGTGGACTTCAACTCCCAGAATTCCTCAGCCAGCCATGATGATGTATAGACTTCAACTCCCAGAATTCCCCAGCCAGCCATGCTGACTGAGGAATTCTAGGAATTGAAGTCCACACATCTTCAAATTGCCAAGGTTAAAAAACACTGCTCTAGCTATTTCCTATTTTTATTTTATAATTTTATAATTTTATATTTTAGTTTATAAGTTTATATTTCTAGGCTATTTCCTACCCTCAGCTGCTGTCAAGGAAAAGAGATGTATAACAGTTAAGAGCCTAAAGAAAGTCATCAGGGTCAGATTTTAAAGCCATCTAAACAGTAAATCATATAGCAGTGATGGCGAACCTTTTAGAGACCGAGTGCCCAAACTGCAACCCAAAACCCACTTATGCATCGTCGGGTGCCTGGTGGGTGTGGCCCATGGGGTGGGCGTGGCTGCGATGGTAACAGTAGACTGGGTGGGACTAAAAAGTTCAATCAATCAATTCCAACTTTACAAGATCTTTTTTTTTCCCCTGCGAGAAGTTGAAATTGACTGATTGATTGAACCTTTTTTTTTTTGTACACGGCGGCGGAGGCCTAAAGCGAAAAGGTTTTATAAAACCCAGTTGAAGGCCTAGGACTGGGGCGATGGCGCACGTGCCCACAGAGAGGGCTCTGAGTGCCGCCTCTGGCACCCGTGCCATAGGTTCGCCACCACTGTCATATAGCAATGAATTTCACATTTTTACTATAATATGTGCAATGCTAAAAAAATGAAGAGAAGAAAATAGTTTTCTTAATTTGCTTTTAAATTCAGGATTATTAAATGAAACTGAATGGGGAGAGATTTAAGACACATAAAAAGATTCATGTCTTCTCTCTACTCAGCGAAACGCTAAGGACTTTGTGACCCAGCCACTGATTCCGCCACTAACAAAGCTATGCTTGGGCGATAAACAGTTGTTGCCATTGTTTCAAACTACTCATCATTCTGACTATCAGCCACCTCCTGAAACACACAAATTGGGTTCCAAAAACAAGACTTCAACTGATAGCTACATTTTCTTCAACTATGAAGGTACAATCCTATTTTTTTTTTCAGGTGGGATCATGAGCTAAGTCTCACAAGGTTCTCATTCACACACTGGTTGTCCTTGACTTACAGCCATTTGTTTAGAAGTTACAACAGCAAAAAAAGGTGACATAATCGTTTTTCACAATTACAACTGTTGCAGCATCCCCATGGTCATCTGATCAGAACTGGCAACTGGTTCATATTTATGGCGGTTGCAGTGTCCCAGGGTCATATGATAACCTCTTGCAACCTTCTGGCAAGCAAAGTCAATGGGGAAGCCAGATTCACTTAGTAATTGTATCACTAATGTTGAGTCCTTCGCGGAAATGTAAGACACGAGAAGCAGTTGTAGTTCTCAGTTTTCTTTATTCTGCGTTCAGCTTACAAGTAGATGGCTTCAGCAGCTCCCAAAACCTCTCAGCTTCTTATATAGACATTTCCCGGGTCAATGCGATACTTTTCCCACGCCAGCACCCGCGCATGCGCACGGCGCTGGCGACAGCCTGTCTGGTCCCGGGCAGCTTTGCACCTGCCCGGGACCGCCTGCAAACACCCCGAGCCGTTTGCAAGGCTCGGGACATAACACCCCTTTCCCCCGGGCTAAAACTACTACCAACATATAATCATTATTTTATACAGTGTTCTGCTTCTCAGTGCTCCTACCGTTACCTGGCTTTTGTTTAGCCAGCAATGTTATGTAATCCTCTAAGTATTTAGGAGACTTCCTTGCTCTCTGTGACCTTCTCAGCTCTGGGTTTCTGACAGGTGTTCCCTGACTGAGGGGTGACAAGAGCCTGTTCCCCTTATCATGCCTTGGTGCCTTCCAAGGACTTTGCCCCAATGCCTGGCCTGCTTGCTCGCCCACCGGGCTCGTCAGGCCAGGGCTTCTGTCACTTTGTGACCTGGTTGACCTGCCTAGCTGTAGGCCCTCGGGCCCCTTGAAGTGATAGCCACTGCTGGGCGTCTCTATAGAACCTCCTAGGTCCGTCCAAGACCTGTCAGGAGGCTGTCCAATCCCTAAGCCCTGTTCTGTGTCCGGGCTCGTGTGGGTCTCTGTACCTTCCCAAAACTCAGTTTCTCCCTGATTTGGGCTAGAGGTGTTGCGGTCGGGACTTGGTTCCTCGACCACCTCCCTGTAAGTTTGACCCCCTGTAGGATTAGGGGTAAGGTCAGGCCAACTCTGGGGATTGTGTGCCAGCTCTCATTCGGGGAATGATTTGTTGGGATGCTCCCGGGTATCCTCCGTGACTGGAGTGTTGTGTGATGTGTGTGGAAAGTGAGTATGCCCCCGGGGTGACTCCCTGGCTGGAGTAGGCGTGAGTGCCTGTTGTGTGGGTAAGCTCCATGAATTCCTTTTCGGAGCACTTGCGGAAGCTTGAAATGGGCCGTCAGTGGCTCCATCAGTGGAGATGGGCAGCAACTCGTGCCCTTCCCTTTGCTCCAAAGGGTCCCCCTCCCCCCCTGGAAAAGACCCAGGAGTCTCATCTGAAAGGTCCCGCCTAGGGCGAAGTTGGTCGATGTGCCGACGCAGGACACGACCGTTGTCCAGGGCTACCTCGTAGGAGAGAGGACCTGTGACCTTGGAAATAGAAGCGGGACCCATGTATGACCAGGCCCGTAATTGCGAGCCCAAACCGGGGCACCCACAAGTAGTTGTCTAGGTGCCCTAGGATGTGAGGTAGATGAAGGCAGTCTGTCCGGATGCAACCGGTCAAGTTTAGTAGTAAGTTGACGCCCCCAACGAAGTTCAGCTGGGCTTCTCCCTGTAGAAGTAGACGGTGTGGTGCGATAAGAAAGGAGAAAGTCAGCCAACCTGTGATGCCAGTCCCCGTAGGTGAGTCTTTTCAATGCGTCCTTCGTGATGCGCACCATACGTTCAGCCATACCGTTGGTGGACGGGTGGAAGGGTGCAGACGTGGCATGACGAATCATGTTAGCCTGTAAGAAAGCTTGGAATTCGGAGGAAGTGAATTGAGGGCCGTTGTCAGACACAATGACATCTGGAAGCCCGTGTGCAGCAAAAATCCCCCTCAGTACCTGAATAGTCTTTGCAGTGGTGGTGGATGAGACAGGTACAACCTCAAGCCATTTTGAATGGCTGTCAACAAGGACCAAGAAGAACTGGCCCTGAAAGGGCCCAGCGTAGTCAATGTGCACCCTAGACCATGGGGACTGCGTTTCCTCCCATCTATGCACGGGAGCTTGTGGCATCTCTGGGCGAGATCGTTGGCACAGGTGGCATGCATGCACCTTAGCCTCAATATCTTTATCTAAACCAGGCCACCACAAGTGGCTGCGCGCAAGAGCCTTCATACGAACAATGCCAGGATGACCCTCGTGGAGGGATTCTAAGACCCTAGTCCTCATTGAGGTGGGAATGACAACTCTGTTTCCCCAAAGCAGACAACCCTGAGAAAGGGACAGCTCGTTCCTTTTGGACCAGAAACTCTGAAACTCAGGACTAGGGCAGTGCTCAGGCCAACCAGACAAAACCCAGGAACGGACACGTGAAAGTGTGTGATCTGTACCTGTTTCAGCGGCAACATCCCTGGCACTAAGAGGGAGCTCGGGCAAGGCTTGGATTGATAGAATGTTGACAGCTGGCGCAGGGTCAGCTTCTACTACTGGCAGAGGCAATCTACTGAGGCCATCAGCATGGCCCATTTCTTTCCCAGGCTTGTGGAGTAAAGAAAAATCATATGCAGACAAAAAAATAGACCACCTAAGCATTCTGGGGGAAATGATCTGGGGAGTCTGCTTACGTGTGGTAAACAGTCCCAGCAGAGGCTTATGGTCAGTGAAGACCGTGAAATGCCTGCCATATAGAAAATCATGGAATTTTTTAATTCCAGCAACAACAGCCAGAGCCTCCCTGTCTATCTGAGCGTAGTTGCGTTCAGCAGAAGACAATGTTCTGGAGTAATATGCAACAGGAACCTGAGTTCCATCAGACCTGAGGTGACTCAGGACAGCTCCTACCCCGTAAGGGGACGCATCACAAGCGATGCACACAGGAAGGGACTCGTTGAAATGTGCAAGTACACTGTTAGAAGTGAGCAAGGCCTTGACTTTGTTAAAACAAGCCTCATGTGTTTGTGACCAGTGCCACACTGCTTGCTTGTCTAGTAGCCTGTGAAGAGGCTCAGCCACACTGGCTTTATGTGGAAGGAAGGAATTGTAGAAATTCAGGAGGCCCAGGAAGGCCTGAAGTTCGGCCTTAGACTTTGGCCTAGGTGCTTCTAAAATAGCAGTTAGTTTGGATTCAGCAGGGTGAATTCCAGCAGCGTCAATTTTGAACCCCAGAAATTCAGTAGAAGGCACCCCAATCTTGCATTTGTCTTTTTTGAGCTTGAGGCCTGTTTTCCTGAATCTTAACAGAACAGCCCTTAGCCTTTCAGCTAGAATGTGTGTGGAGTCTCCTGCAATTAAGACATCATCAAAGTAGGGGCAAACCCCCGGTATGCCCCGTAGTGTGTTTTCCATTACGCTTTGGAAAATCCCAGGAGCGACATTCACTCCAAACTGTAGCCTTTTTACCTTAAAGGCTACCCTGTGGGTCACAATAGTCTGAGCTATAGCAGCAGCATCATCAACAGGCAGCTGTTGATACGCTTGAGCTAGGTCAAGCTTTGCAAAAACGCGCCCCCCCTTGAGGGAGGCCAGAATATGACTGACCACAGGAACAGGATAGGCATGTTGCTGCAATGCCTTATTAAGAGTGCATTTGTAATCAGCACAAATACGAATGTCCCCATTTGCCTTTAGAGGCGTGACAATGGGGGTCTCCCAAGGACTGGAATCAACAGGTTCTAGAATTCCCTGTTGGATCAGTTTGTCTAACTCAGTGTCAATTTTACTCTTTAAAGCAAAAGGGACCCTTCTTGCTTTAATTCTAATGGGAGTGACAGTGGGGTCTAGCTTTAAGGACACAGGGGGTCCTTTGAATGTGCCCAGCTGGGGGCTGAAAACATCTGCAAATTCTTTGCAGACTTCCTGTAGGTCGAGTGTTTGTAAGCTGTTGAGTCCTGTGACGTGTATCCCCAGGGCCTCAAACCAATCGAGTCCTATGAGACTCGTTCGTTCACCCCCTACTACTAATAAGTCTAGTGGACCTTCAAAATTCTTGTATTGCACGTTAAGGGTGGCCTCCCCCTTAACACACACTCTTGAATTTTGAAAATCTGTTAACACAATGTCAGAAGGCCTTAACTTGGCCTGAGTTCCACTTCCGGAACAAATCTTCCTAAATGTATGCAAGGAGATGATTGAAAGGGCAGACCCTGTGTCTAGTTCCATAGTTAATGGAACCCCTTGTAGCTTCACCTTGAGTGACAGCTTTTTCTTAATGGGCTTGTGTGTGCCTGTCCTAAGGATGCTTCTTCGCGAAGCGCAAAACCCTACCCTATTCTGGCTGGGGACCCTGGTACCTTTCAGGCGCAGTTCTTCCTGAGGTTGTACCTTTCGTCGGCCCAGACACACAGCTGCAATGTGTCCTTGTTTGCCGCATGCCTGGCAGGTAGCGGAGCGGAACTTGCAGTCGGTTCTCCTGTGGCGACCTCCACAGCCGATGCACTTGAGTGGAGCTGAAGAGCTTCCCTTCTGATTTCCTTCCTTCGTGGGGTAGAGACGGTCGACTTCCTCGTCCGGATCCTCCTCGGAGTTCCCCTGGACGTCTTCCTGGTGCACGGATGCAACCTCTGGATTGTTTCTGATCGGCCGCATGTTCTTGACGGCGCCGCCTGCTGCTTCTTCTGCGGTGACTTCTCTTAAGGCATCTTGGAAGGACAATTCTTCTTTAGCGAAAAGTCTCTGTTGTAGATCTCGATGCCTTAACCCGCACACGAATCGGTCCCTCAGTCGTTCTTCGAGGTCCTTGAACTCGCAGTGCTTGGCGGCTTTCCTTAATGCGGCGATGTATTCTTTGGCCGACTCACCGGATCGTTGATCCCTCTGCTCGAAGGTGTGGCGCCATGCGATGACGGACATCTTGGGCTGGAAGTGCTCCTTCAGTAGCTTCTTCAGATCTGCGTAGCTGACAGACTCTACTGGAACAGGTGCTGCAAGGTTTTCTGCGATTTCGAAGGCGTCTTGACCACAAACACAAAGCAGGGTGGCAGCCTTCAAGCTCTCTTCCCTCACTTGGTTTGCCTTGAAGTAGTTCTCCACCCTGGCTACGTAGGACTCCCACCGCTCTGGATGTGAGACGTCGAACTCCGAAAGCCTTCCAACCTTTGCCATCTTCAGGAGACGGGTCTATCAGCCAGCCTACCCCCGAATGCGCACTGGATTGGCGAGTAGCTGCCGAGTCGACACCGTTCCGCCGCTCAGGACTCACTTGGGTAAGCTTACACTTCTTCCTTTCCAGGCGATGTAAGGCATCCCATCCTCGTCGCCAGTGTTGAGTCCTTCGCGGAAATGTAAGACACGAGAAGCAGTTGTAGTTCTCAGTTTTCTTTATTCTGCGTTCAGCTTACAAGTAGATGGCTTCAGCAGCTCCCAAAACCTCTCAGCTTCTTATATAGACATTTCCCGGGTCAATGCGATACTTTTCCCGCGCCAGCACCCGCGCATGCGCACGGCGCTGGCGACAGCCTGTCTGGTCCCGGGCAGCTTTGCACCTGCCTGGGACCGCCTGCAAACGCCCCGAGCCATTTGCAAGGCTCGGGACATAACAACTAACTTAATAACTGCAGTGATCCATTTAAGAATTGTGGCAAGAAAAGTCATAAAATGGGACCAAACTCACTTAATAACTGTCTTGCTTAGCAACAGAAATTTGGGCCTCAGTTGTGGTCATCATTCGAGGGCTCCCTGTATACTTCACAAAGAAATCCCCAGCTGGTGGCCGGCCTTCCCTTTGAAAAAATGAGATGGTTGTGTACACAATTATGAAATGATGAAGTTTCAAAATTATCTTCAGTACTTGAGGGGCTGCCACAGAGAAGAGGGGATTGACTTGTTCTCCAAATGCCAAGTGGGAAGTATGGAAGCTTGTTAAAGAAAGATCCAACTCAGAAATAAGAAGATATTTTCGGACCATGAGAATTAATCAATGGAATAGCTTGACTGGGATGGTATAAGGTCTCCTGCCTTGAACTGGGGGTTGGACTAGAAGACTCCCAAGGTCCCTTCCAGCCCTATGATTCTATGTTCTGGCTGAGGAATTCTGGGAGTTGAAGTCCACAAGTCTTAAAGTTGCCAAGGTTGAGAACCCCTGTTCTAAAGTATCGCCTGTATCATCATATCCACTTTCACCAGCGCTCTGCCCTCCAACATCAGGAGCCCTGCCAAAAGAATGTTTATTAGACAGAACGAAACTATATTGTTCATTCTCACCTCTGAGAAAAGATGCTATTGGAGCTATCATATTGAAATCAACAGATAATAGCAATAACATTTATGTACTGCTTTGCAGTGCTTTACAGCCTCTCTCTAAGCCATATACATAGTCAGCACATTAGAAAAATAACCAGTAGGTGTGCTCACATGCTGCATGGAGTCAGGTCAGTTACAAACCAACAGATTAAATTCAGCTATTTTAACCTATATTTTCTGTGGTTTCTTGTGTTCCTTAGTTGCCTGGGCAATGAACTGTAATTCAGTTTATGTGTGTGAACACAGACAGTTTGTTCTGAGAGGAGATCATTTTCACCCCTTTTTTGTTCCATTCTAGATGTATCTTGGTCTAATTCTCATGTAATCTTTGTGTCTTTTTTGTAGGAGGGAAAGCAATGTTTGACTCTTAAATATTCTGGTTTTTTTTTAAAAAAAGACACTGGGTAGCCACTTGTCTGGAATGGTATAGGGTCTCCTGCTTGAGCCAGGGGTTGGACTAGAAGACCTCCAAGGTCCCTTCCAATTCTGTTATTCTATTATTCTGTTTTTCATTCAGGGCCTGGAGTGCCCATCTTCAGGACCACTACAACTCAGGATATGCTTGTTCCTCACCAAGGGAAGAAGTACCAGCTGACAGAGGAAGAACTGCAAAAGGTTAGGAAGGTTCTTATTGTCTTGAATGCAGTATTTCTCCCACATGCTTTGGCATTGTCAGCAAGGCCATTTCAGATGAAAAAAATGCCCTTTGTCATTGATGCTATACTTCCTCTAAATATTGGTGGTGAAAAAAGATAAAGCTTCCTTCAAATCACACATTATATTTGAAGATTCCACACACACATCAGTGTGGTCTTTTTGGCAATTGTACAGAAGGTTTTTTTTTTAAATTTCCTAGTCTACTCTACTGTTCTGGAATTCTTGTAAGACCTCTATCCAAATACTAACCTAGTTGGATGCTGCCTAGCTTTTTGAAACCAACTAGAGTTGGCTAACTACTCTAGTATCGTAGTATGTGATAGCAACTGGTTCCATCTACACAGAGGTCTCCAAACTCAGCAACTTTAAGATTTGTGGACTTCAACAACCAGAATTCCTCAGCCAGGCATTGAGAAATTCTAGGAGTTGAAGTCCACAAGTATTAAAGATGACAGGTTTGCAGGATAATAGATTTCCTGAAGACCATCTTTGGTAGCATCCTTCTCCCCTCTCCACCTTTTTTCAGCTTGTATCTCAGTCGCCAAATTCAAAACTATCCAACAGTCCCTTCTCTGCCTCCCTTCCCTTCTCTTGCTAGCTCTGTTGGATATTTCAGACAGAGTGATCAGGAGCTCACTTTTAAGCAAGAATTTCCATTGAAGAAATATTAATTGGCTGTTAACCTAGGCCCAAACTACTCAAAGAATGATCTCCTTTCCTATTAGCCAACTTGGTGGGGAGACTATTTTAATTTTCCTCTCCTCTTGTGATCTATTTTGCTACTTGGATGTCTTCTCAGTTCAGGTGGCTGCTCCACTTGCTAAGGTTTTATTTTTTTATTTTATTTAGAACATTTATATGGCCACCCAATCATTCTCATTGACTCTGAGCAATTTACAAAAAAAATGGGATTAGTTGTGCATTCACATTCCGGCCTATTAACAGCAACTCTACTAAGGAGTCAAAATTGGAAGGTTGTGGGGACTGAGCTGTAAAGTACTGTGGTCTGATCTTGTGGAGCTTAGGAAGAAGGCCTTCCCTAGAACTGAGTCTGCCTCTGAAATCCACATGGCCTTAACTCTGTTGGGCATTCAAAAAGCTGTGAAAACTTTTTTCTTTCAGCAGGCCCTGGGGTAGGCTATGGTGAGTCAACTTCTTAATTTATTTTGATGGTTTAATCCTTTTGAGTTGGATATCCTCCCCTGTGAATGGTAAAGTTATCTTTACTGTTTTATTGTTTTAATCCCAAAATGTAAACTGCCTAACATCGGTTTGAAGCGGTACAGACATAAATAACCAGGTATATTTGCACCTCTTTTCAGCATTATTGTTTTGTTCATAATTATTGTACTAATTTTCCACAGGATCTTACAATTTATAAGTTGTCCTGGCCATCCTGTATGCTGCAAATATCACGAGGGCAGGATTTGAATAACAAATGACAATAAAACCACTTAGCACATTGTAAAAGGTTTATTCTTTGCCCTTCTTTCTACCTTTCCAGATTAAATATTCCCATTGGGTCCAGCCATGGAAGGGTAAACGTTGGTTCAGCACCGAACACAAAGATGCCTACACAGACAAGTATAGTGGACCAATCTCATTCGCGATGACAGACTTCCAAGGCAGCAGTGTTCCCCTTGGCACAATGGTTAAGTATCAACCCAGGAAGAAGTTTGGTTCTTGAAAAATGCATTTTTAATTGAGATGTTTGAATGAATAAATCAAATGCCTTTTGGCTGGCTGCTGAAAAATATCCATGTGGTGTTGTGGAGGCCTTCAAGGTCTTCCCTTTTTCAGTCCCATCAATCCTCACAATCTTGGCTTCATGGCAGAATTAGTTTCACAGACTGGAGATGTCCTAATGTATGTGATCCTCACCCAACTTTAGGTCATTTCTAGCTCCCTCCTTTCTGACAATGATCTAATCTAGTACAGGGTTTCTCAACCTCACTTTAAGATCGGTGGACTTCAACTCCCACTCTGGCTAGGGAATTCTGGGAGTTGAAGTCCACCCCTCTTAAAGTGGCCAACTTGAGAAACAGTGGTTAGACCACAGCAGAAACTTCTGTGATCTGAAGAAAACATTGTAGGCATACTTACTCATGAGGACTTTTATTTAAAAAAAAGTTTTAATCTCTTCAGAATTTCTGAAAGTTTATTTTATTTTATTATTTTAGTTCTAATGTGTGATTATATAATCTCCCAATGCTTGGGGAGGAAAGCCTGATCTTCAAAGCATTAGAACATAGAATAACATAGTTGGAAAGGATCTTGGAGGTCTTCTTGTTTGATCCCCTGCTCAAGCAGGAGACCCTATACCATTTCAGACAAATGGCTGCCCAATCTCTTCTTTAAAATCTCCAGTGATGGAACACCCACAACTTCTGAAGGCAAGCTGTTTTGCTGGTTAGTTGGAGACCAACTGCACTTCCAAGGAAAGAGTGATCTGTAGAGCAGGGACTGCCACAGAAAAGGCCCACTTCCTAACTCCCATCAGATGACAATATTTGTAGGAAGGGACCATGCCCAGCTTATCTGACTTAGTAGGACAGGTAGATGACCTTAGAAAAAGGCGGTCCCAGAGATAGCCAGTTGGCAACTCTTCATCAATACCATAGATTTTTCCCTGAATGTACCAAAATTATTTTCAAAAAGGCAACTGGGCTTTCTAGGTTTTTCTTAAAGATGTTTTCAGTTCTCATCCAAGAAGCCTTGTTGAACTCCTGAACTGTGAAGTGAAATATCTTCAAGAAAAATCAAGAAAGTCCAGTTGTCTTTTTGAAAGCACCTTTGGGACAACCATGACCGGGATGACTGAGAACCTCCATAGACATTCTTTCCCTGGATATTGTGCACATTGTCCCAACACCGTAGAAAAGGGCCATATGAATATCCCTTAGGTGCAAAATTGGGGCCAGAGTAGCATTTTGTCTTATTTCAGCAATCAGAACAATAATATGATTGTTTTTCTTGACTATTTCCCTTAATATTAATACCATATGATCTGCTGAACAAGTAAGTAACAAGTATTGTTTCATAATTTCTCACTTTTTTAATTCAATAGAAAAATGCAATTTCAGAGGTTGCATGCTTTGCATTATTTTATGTCATAGTTGAGTAACTACATTCTTTTTCTCATAAACAATCCCAGTATGATGCATATGTCTCAAATTACTGGGAATACAGAATAACAGAATTGGAAGGGACTTAAGAGATTTTCTAGTCCAACATCTGCTCAACAACCCTCTCGACTTTGCTACCAAATGCTCCAAATGTGATCCAGTCCCATTTATCTAGCAATCTATTTAATTTTGTATTGTCTACTTGTACTGCATAAGTTCTCCAGAAGGATTCTGCTAGTACCTTTTCTCAGTAACAAAGTTCATTCAGAGGTTTCATGAGCTATTAAAATGATCAAAGGCCTGGAGACTAAAACATATGAAGAATGGCTGCAGGACTTGGGTTTGGCTAGTCTAAAGAAAAGAAGAAATAGGGGAGACATGATAGAGATATTCCGGTATTTGAGGGGCTGCCACAAGGGAAAAGGGATCACGTTATTCACCAGAGCAGCAGAGGGAAGGACCAGAAACAATGGTTGGAAACTGACCAAAGAGAGAAGCAACCTGGAATTAAGGAGAAACTTCCTAACAGTGAGGACAATGAACCAGTGGAACAGCTTGCCTTCAGACATCATGGGTGCTCCATCACTGGAGGTTTTTAAGAGATAGTCACTAGACAGTCACTTCTCTGAAATGGTATAGGTTCTCCTGCTTGAGCAGGGGGCTGGACTAGAACACCTCCAAGGTTCTATTCTATTCTATTCTATTCTATTCTATTCTATTCTATTCTATTCTATTCTATTCTATTCTATGCTACTCTATTCTATTCTATTTTATTCTATTCTATTCTATTCTATTCTATTCCTGCCTTTATTAGATGCGCTGAGTGGCTACACTGAAGTAAGATTTGCACTGGGATGAGCTGCTAAATTAGGCAAGTTCTGGATTGAATCTAGATTTGGTTGCATTCCAAGCATCTAACCTTAAATTCACAATGCAACAATTTATTTAGGGATAGTCAGCTCTCCTACAATCATCCCTTTTTCTTCTCCCACTCCATTTCAATTCTAATTCTAATTTTTAGGCTTTAACGGGGATCTTGGCAACAGAATTCCTCTGAGGGGTCTTTTTGCAGCCAGTAAATGAGGATAGCCAATAAAAATCTAATCATACACATGAAGCATTGAGACTGACCCTTAGGTTCAAGAATTGAACGTGACCCCAAGCAACACTCTTGACATGCAAAACAGATCTTCACTGTAGTTAGATAATGCTGCCATAAATGTACAATTTCTGAAATAAATTTCTAAAATAAGTCTAAGAACAAACAATTACTAGAGATATAAACAAAAGCTAGAGATACAAAGTGCAGCAATCAAATCACAAACTATATGGGATTCAAATTAAAACAGGCTCCTTTATAATACAATAGTTGATAATTATATTTTTACTTTTTTTATTTTGGCAGCCCTGTATATACTTTAAATCAAGCATCTCTTACCCTCGGCCCACAGGCTGCATATGGCCTGGACACCTAGTATTACAGCTCCACAAGTTTATAAACTTTTAACATTATTATGTGATTTAACTATATTATACATTTTATATGTGGTTTATGATAATTCTGCTTCACTCAATGTGGTCCAGGCAAACCAAAATGCTGGATACCCATGCTTTAAATAAATATATACAAACATGCATGTATACTGGTGGTATATGCATCTTCCAAGTAGATAAATTTGAAATCTTCTAAATAGAGAAATGCATTGTAAAAAATTAGATAAATCTGACTGTCAAGCGTGCAGGCACACATCTCTCTCTCTCTCTCTCTCTCTCTCTCTCTCTCTCTCTCTCTCTCTCTTTGTGTCTGTGTGTGTGTGTGTGTGTGTGTGTGTGTGTGTGTGTATCAGTATTTCATATATAATGCCAGTTTTTAACAACAAAATAGAATTGACCCAGGAAATAGTTATTAATTGGTTACCAACAATTATCCAGAATGCGAGTATTTGCCCGTTCGAAATCATTCGGTTCATCCCAAAACTAAATTAAAAAGCGGCTACCTCTATCGCAAAGGGTTAAATGCAAAAATATGCAAGTGTCAAAAATGTCCAGTAGGGAAATAACTAGCTTTAACTTCTCCACCTCCATCCTGCGTTTATTGTTATCTCCGCGCATAGGCTGAACGACGTCTTTGCACGCTGCACTTTGAAGGCACTCCCTTAAAAAAAGAGGGGGGGGGCAGGAGAGGGAGTTGTCTCTGCTGGTGACGCTCCTCCTCGCCTGTTGCTGTCAGTTGTACAGTTAAGGCAAGGCGATGCACCTAATAAGTCAACAGGAAAGCGAATCAGCCAGCCAGTCCCCCTTGTGTGATTGCAGATAGTGGTTGTAGGCAAAGCTCGGGTCTTCCCTCTCCAAACCCCGGGCCCTTCGACTGAGATAAGGAGCATCTCCAGACCTGTGGATTCTGCACCACACCTGCACATCTGAAGGCCTGATCTGACACACATCAGTTTTGCTGTGGAGCACAGCCCAGGGCTACGTGCTGAAGAGCAGTTGCAGAAAAAAAAGACACCCTTCCAAACATCGCACTCGTAGTTCAGAAGCAGCCTCCAGCCGGTCCTGCTCTCCAGCGGCTTGACCGGAGGATCCTGCAGCCCGAAATGCAGCATTTCAGCAGGATCCGTACTTTTATGCTGGAGCTGGACGCAGGACGGGGTCCTGGAATCGCGTACCGGGGAGGAGAGCTGCTTTCCGGGCGAGTGGTGTTAGATGTGACCAAAGGACTAAAAGTGAGAGCTTTGGCAGTCTGCGCGCGGGGCTTGGCGGCTACCCATTGGCTGGAGAGCAAGAGTTTTGGCATGAACACGGTCTATAGCGACTACACAGCCTACGAGACCTACCTGCGAAGACGGCAGCACCTGATCAGAGGTGAGAGGGTCTTTTTCCCCTGTCTTCCTCCTGGTGTTGACTTTCTGGCTTGCCTGGGCAAGGTAGAAATACAGGATTATCTCTGCACCTTCATGATCTTGTCTCTTCTGTCCACTCCCACTGTTTGGGGAGGGGGACCAAGCCATGGAATGTGCTCCAAATCACCCCTTATCTAAGCAGATGACTATTGTGCTAACTAAAACAGAACTCAATCATTAACAGCATTTTAACCATTCCCCCCCCCACCCAGCCCAAAGAAATAACCCTGCCTTTTAACATAAAATTTGTGTCAAGACTTATTACAGTATTCACCAAACTGGAAAGATTTCTGTTCTCAGGGTTGTGGCAAAAAAAAAAAACCTGGGTGGAGAGTCCTGTTAATGTCCAAGTTTGCACTTCCTTTTGTTTATGGTTTGCATGTTAAGCACTTTGCAAGGGAAAAGAAATGTTGCTTCATAACTGGTGCATTTCAGGAAATAATTTGTCAAATGTCAGCTAAACACAGAAACCATGTTTCCAAGGTACTGTACACACTTGAGAAGAGCTGGTATTTAAATGCCTGAAAGGTTATTGTGAAAGTTAGCGCAGGCAGATCTTGTCAGTTTTTCAGTGTGATTTGTGTGCGCCTTGTGTGGGCTGTTTTGATCTTCTTGCATTGACGTTGTTTTTTCTTAACTACTTTAGGTTTGGGCTGGAAGAGTGGAATGTAGAAATAAAAAGGAAAGTTAGGTGGGTGAGTGGGTGGGTGGGATGAAGGAAGGAAGGAAGGAAGGAAGGGTTTTTGGCCAAAGCTATACAAAAGCATGAATTCCATTGGGAGAATTAATTCCTGTTGGTGTCTTGTCTTGACACCAACAGGCTGCTACACAGGAGTTGCAACAATTCTTTGTACTTAATGAGGGCTACAAACAAGTAAAGAATTTGTAGACAGCTGGGTTCATTAAAGTGCTAGAAACACAACAGGCCTTGAAACACCCATATGCATGCTGGAAAGTGCTTTGGCACAACTGGTTTGTCATTTTGCTAATGAATACTGAAGCATATGGTAGTAGTCAAAATAGCTACAGACGTCTATATTTTGTGCTTTAATGGTGGTTGAGTATCAAAGGAATCACCATTCTTAGAATTCACTTAAAATATTTGTATCTTTGGGTGCCACCCATTGACTGAAGCAACTGGTGAAAACATAAAACAGCTCTGTGGGATTATTCATCCATAAGAGCTAAGGGAAGTGGAAAGGGAAAAAAATTAAGAGAAATGCAAAGGAAGGGGGAAGTGAAAAGACTTTATCTTGTTTGAAAATGTAGCAGATCTTTAACCTTTCCAGTGTTGTATCTGTTAAATCCGGATGAGAAAGGATTCTGTATTTCTCTCCTCATTTCTATGAGAAATTAAAAAAAAAACATGCAATGATGAAAAAGATGACATGGGTAGTTCCAGAATTCTGGATCTCTTGAGGCAAAAAATTCTGTCCTTTTTATACTGTTCCAGGCTCTAGGCCAGGGGTCTTCAAACTTGGCCCTTTTATGACTTGTGGGCTTCAATTCCCAGAATTCCTCAGCCAAGCATGCTGGCTGAGGAATTCTGGGAGTTGAAGTTCACAAGTCATAAAAGGACCACGTTTGAAGACTCCTGCTCTAGGCCAATGCTTGGCTGGCTGGGGAATTCTGAGAGTTGAAGTCCATATATTTTCAAGAGGCCAAGGTTCGGAAACACCGTTCTAGACAGTGATACTATAAGGAGCAGAAAATGGTAATTATACCTCTATATTCAGAGGGAGTATGCACATGGCACTTGTTAGGATAACCATAGAGGAGAGTTTTTCAAAGGCTTCTAATAAGCCTCTGGCAGGTTGAAACACTTGAAATTAAATGAATTCTCCTTTGCTGGATTCCTCTGTAGCATTCTTTGCTTTGGTAAATAAATGGAACTTCTATGTTCTGAAGAGAGCTGAGATGAAATACATTCATTTGAATAATAACAGCCAAAAATGGCAATTGCCTTTCAGTTTCTCTTTGAAGACTTCCCGAAGACATCTTGCTGGTCTAGATGGACTTGATCTGAACTTGGCGGAGGTCATTTTCTTCTTAGGGTGCTTAAGAACAAAAGGACCATAGCACTCTTAATAAACAAGGGAAATTACACAAGGATTGATCGCTCCAGGTTTTGTACACAAAGCATAATAGATAAAATGCAAGCTGAATGCAAGTTTTGTTTTGGTGGAGAAACGTCACAGGTTATCTGTTTATGATCAGTATACAACCTGGTTTGCAAAACAATGAACAATCATTGACATAAATCCTCAATCATTGTAAACTACAGGGTATATATTTATGTTTATACTTATTATTCATAAATTTGTACCACAGAGTACAGCATGACTGAGTCTTAAAACAGCAATAAGGAGATTACAAAACAAATTTAAATCACATTCTGCAAGAAAGGTGGAAAAAAAGAAAACTCTTCACTTTAACATTTAAATGCTATTAACATAAGAACCTAATGTAAAGATCTGCTCCAAAATCATGATCCATCATAGAAAAGTTTCTGTCTGTAGTTTTTGCCCTCCATAATAGATGCAAAATTGGGAACAATTAAAGAAAAAACCTAATAGTAGTAGCGTGGAAGAGCAAGTACTCCTGAAATTACTGCATTCAAAAATCCCACAATTTTGGAAGAGAATTTTAGGAATGTTTAGGAAGAGCATGAAGCCAGAGAGAGAACAGCTTCTAATTCAGCACTTCTCCATAGTGTTTGCAGAATCTCCTAATGCATTTCTTATTTTCTTTAGTTATCATTTTCAGAAATCTTCCTGGGACCCAGGATACCAAGACTGGAGCTATTTGCACAAGGATGTGTAAACATAAAAAGCTTTTTCTGAGATTTGACTAGGAGCAATTAACTAGCTTGGTAAACAACACCCTTCCTTAGGCAATTCAGATTCTTACCTCAGTTTATGAGTCAGCAAGGCAGGAGCATCCAGGAGCTCATGATAGGTAACCTTTTCCATCAAAACAGCTGATTGATCTGCCTTCTTTATATATTGGCAATGCAACTCATGTAGAAACATGCCTAATTTAGTTTTGCTGCCTAAAATCCTTTTGCTGGAGGTCAGGTTGGGAGAACTAGGCCTATATATTTGCAGGCAATTCAATGCTCAGTCACTATGGCTTCTTGTGTTTTACTAATTCAGCTAAGTGGTCCATCTAATCCATTTCAGGACCAGGCAATCTTTTTAGGCCCATTTAGAATATTAAAAACATTCCTAAAATGGCTGCTGGGAGAGTAGCTTATTCACAAAATGACTGCCAAACAGTCATAAAGTCTTCATTTACCACAAAGCTAACTAATCCTAATATTCTCTGTTTTGTAAACGCTAATATTGTATGGAATTCAAGGCTATTTCTGAAAAGAAACACGATGGTAAATATTAATGATTTGCCTGGCAGAATATTAACCTATTAGTTTTAATTTATAAAATCATTGTAAAATTTCAGGTGGGCAGAGAGCTGTGTGGGTAGAACATAGAATCATGAGGCGGGAAGGGACCTCTGAGATCTTCTGTCCCACCTCTGCTTGAGGCAGGAGACTTTATACCATCCCAGTCAAATGGTTGTCCAATCTATTTTTGAAAACCTCCAGTGATGGAGCACCGGCAATTCAAGCCTGGATGTGTCAACAGATTTTGAATTCTAATTAGGAGATGCTGGTCTACTAGTATTTCCAGAACAAGAATTATTGCAGCTTCAAGATATCCCTTAATGATCTCTGGTTTGCATCATCATCATTATCATCCTCATCATCTCGGGAGGAGTTTTGAAGGGGCTGAAAGATCACCTTTTTTATTTTTCACTCTTTTACTTGGTCTTAACAAAAGGCTAGCATATTCTTTTTAGCAATTACAATATTTTTGTAATAACAAAACTCTTTTGTGGTTTAACAAAAAGCAAACAATGTTAAAAAAATTCAACTGGAATCCCACATGATTCATTACGTGTCAGGAGCTGATTTATAGCCAACCGTTATTTCCAAAGAATTGGCTCATTCCCATTAAGTTAGGTGCAACAGGACTGAATTTCTATCCCAACATAAGCTGGCTGGAAATTTAGCTTTAATCCAATATAGTTAGAGGATGTATTACATTTCTACATTTATAATATAAATTAGAGGATACTGCTTTCAAATATTAAATTCTAGAATGGTAGCCAACCTGGTTTTCTTCAGCCAATAATGGGGAGTTAAAGCATCTTTGTAATTTTAATCTGGAAAAAAAATCTAATTAAACAGTTTTTGATTGGCTGTTAACCTTTAAGGTACCATAAGGAAGTATATGTATATACTTAAGAGTGTGAGTGAAGAAAGGTATTATATCATATACCAACATTTGTGTTCAACTTGGATATATTTTGAGAATCTGATTTATAGGAGCGTCTTCAGTTAGATCACTTGCATTTGTGAGATTCCGTTTATTATACATGAAATGATTGGCTGGATGTTCTACCAATATTGTATCTTTATTGAAGAAAAGTAGAGTGTATGAAAGCTCATGAGCATAACAGACTATAGCACCATTAATCCATTCCCAGAACTGTGTTGCTTACTTTTGGCTATTTATTTCTGGGCCATTAAATATCATACAACAAAAAAATTACCGCATGCAAAAATGCATGTTATTCCCCCTGGTCCCCATATGATGGCAGTGTATGCCAAAAGTTGAAAGAAGTTTCTTTCCCTCTGGCATAAACATGTCTTATGAGCAAAATATTGGTGTTTTTATGCTCATCAAGTGATTGCTTTGCCAGAATGCTTGTAATTTTTCCTGGTATTCAGGAACTTCGGGGTCCTTAGGTTGTTTACTTCTGAATACCAGATGTCCAAGATGACAAGATTGTTGCCTTCCCATTTATTATTAAAGTTCTACAAAAGATAAGCTATGAAAAACAGACAAAAATTATTAAGAAGGAAAAAGTAGGGGAAGGGAAGAAACAGAAAAATGAAAAGATATAAAACAAGAGTAACTTCTAAGTTTCTTTGATACAAAATATAACATATATTAACTTTTTGATCTAAAATTCAACAATACCCAGTATTTCTATAATCGTAAACATTTCTTATTGTCAACTCTCAAAATTAATGCTGTATTATTTTTGATTTCTATCAAAAAGTCTAAAATGGTTTCCATCTAGAAATGAAGGTGTTTCCTTTAATCAAAGTAGCCAATTTTGCCATCCGTTTCTTTAACTTCACCATCTATTCTTCCATTGTGGGAATCTTTCTATCTCTAGAAAAGTCTCACTGCAGTTTTCATATATAGAAACAAAGTCCAATATTTTTTCTTCAACTACTTCTCCCTCAAATCTAAAAGTGCTGATTTCAATTTTATATTTTTATAAGAATTTTCTGAATTAAAACACATATTTGACCCCAATAACTCTTAGCCTTCTTATATGTCCACTCAAGGGGATAAAAGATGCCTCAGAATGTTAGATTCCCTTTTTCCTCCACTGGCAATTTTTGAGTCCTTATAGCAGTGGTTCTCAACCTGTGGGTCGGGACCCTATTTGGGGTCGAATGACCATTTCATGGGGGTCGCCAAACCATGCTGTCGGCCATTTTTTTCCCTTTTCCCTAGCTGTCCTACTCCCTCTTATTGGTGGCCACACCCACTTGGGGGTCACCACAACATGGGGAACTGTATTATGGGGTCACGGCATTAGAAAGGTTGAGAACCACTGCCTTATAGAGATAAGCAGGAGGCAATCTCTAGTATTCTTGCCTCCTCTCTCTATATTACAATTCTCTACACTGCTTTTAAGTTGCAGGTTTTTCCTTAGCGCAGAGGAGCCTGCCAAACTTTTGAAGAAAGAGATTCTTCCATTTTGCATTTCATCTTTTATCAGGAAGGATTATATAGAAACAACAGTGCAAAGTTTTCCAAAAGGTAATGATGATTTTTATCTATAGCTGTGTGGGTGAAAAGACACCCTCTTGTCCCAGATTCAGAGCTAGGCTTGACGCTGTACCTTGCAAGATAACAGAATTTCCTTCTTTCGATCAGGCAGCCTTTCTAGTTTTTCAAGTCCTTTGATTTCCTAAACTTGGAAAGAAGCTCCCAGGTACAGTGATGGAAACTCAGTGATGGAAAAGGGTGTATTCAGCCTTTTCTACATGGACTGGAGTTCATTCTTCCCCGGTCAGCTAAGGCCCTTACCAGAGAATGACAGAAGTGACACTTGCCAAGAACTAGACCCCCAAATCCAGTTATGGAACGGCAAAGCAGATATAGGAGAGGGGAATTTCCAAAGTAATTCTTTTGGCAAGAAAATGACCTATCCATAAAGGTATGTGTATTTGTTCAGCCTCAGGGCAAGATAGGGCAATACAGTTGCACTTTCAGTTGACTGAAATAGAAATTCTAGTCAGATCTGGTCCGGAGAATGTCCACCCTAATTATAGAAAGGATCGGGAAAAACAGGACACGTGCATTTAGGGGAAATACCAGCGAAAAAAAACAACCCGAAATCCAGGAACACAAGTGGCATTTAAGTGAGCGCTACCTTCCTTCCAGATCCTAGGATAGAAGACCTGTGCAAGGCGGGAGAAGACAGAAAGTCATAACAATAAACAAACTACAGTGTTGTTTTCTGACATAGAGCTATTTTAATTCTCCTTGGGTTTCCGAAATCGCAAAAAAGTATCTGGCCAGTTTACCAAGCTAACTTTGCCCAGTGGAGGAAAGTTTATCTCTCTCTCTCTCTCTGGCAATTTCTCCCCACCCCCACCCCCACGCCACCCCGGTCCCCATTTGCAAACTCTAGAGCCAGAGAGGGATCAAAGAGGCAGCCAAGCAGCCCTGCCAGCCAACTTTCAATACCGGAGCGCATGCTTGTTGACTTGTTTTGAAGTCTTCTCTCGCCCCGCCTTCTAAGGCCAACCTTCCCCCTCGGAGTGGTCGCTTGGCTGCCGGAGGCGTGGCTGTGGGCTGCAGAGGGGCGCTCGGGAGGCGCTGAAGCATTTAAAGGGGCCGTGCGTCGAGGAGAGCCAAAGCGCGACTTGCGCCCCACATGATCGGACGGTGAGCTCTCTTTCCGACCGAGCTTTTTTTTTTGTTGTTTTTTTTGTTTTCCTTCCTCCTCCTCCTCCTCCTCCCAGCCATGCTCTTCGATCGCCTGAAGCGCTTCGCCATCGTGCTGGACTGCCCGGAGTTGGCCTCGCCTCCGGTCTTCAGCTCGGGCGAGAGCGTGGCAGGTCGCGTCGTGCTGGAGCTGTCAGGCGAGGCGCGCTTGGGCTCCCTCCACCTCCACGCCGAGGGCTGCGCCAAGGTCCACTGGACCGAGTCCCGCAGCGCCGGCTCCAGCACAGCCTACACTCAGAGCTACGGCGACCAGGTGGACTTCCTCAACCACCGGGAGACCCTCCTCGCCCCGCCAGGTAGAGACGGAGCGCAATCCGCCCGAGCGGCTCCGGCCAGCGGGCGTCCCGGACTCGGGGCTGCTCTGAGCTGGGGCTGAACGGCCGTCGCGCCCCTCTGCGGGCTCCGGTCCGGATCCCAGCCTCTCCGGGCTCCTTCATCTCTCAGGGAAGCGCCGGAGCTGCGCGTCACGCCTCCCAGCTTCGGGCTTCTTGCGAGAAAGAAGGAAGCAGACAGGGCGCCGCGCTGGACTTTGCTGACCTGGCCGCGGCGGCTGCTTCTTTTGGAGCAGACTGGCTTAGTGTGATGGGGAAGGCGGATTTGCCCGAGGGAGCTGGATCTTTCTTGGGCTGGTTTCTCGGCTCTTTATGCAGCTGCCCTTTGCAGAATTCGTCCGGCGGGGCCGGTTGCCCGAGCTCCGTGCCAGAAGGGAGTGGATGCAACTGGCAAATTTGGATCGGCCAGTTCCCTTCTCGGAAACTGTGTATTATATAATGTGGAGACAGGGGAGACGACATGCACTGCCCTCTAAGTGGCGACTTGTTTTGAAATCTGTAGTATTGTTGGGCAAATTAAAGAGTTTCCAAAATGGCTCTTGTAAGCCAATAGCAATTGGGTGTAGCTTCAACCTGTTCCATTGACAGGTATATGGAGATATTTTCATTGGGTGTATGATGCTTTTGTCAAAAGTAGAAGGATAAGTTTATTGTGAAAAATGTATAAACAGCCCTGTTCTGTAATCTTGCAGCTTTGTTTATGTTTTTGAAAAAAAAAAACACTTTGTGGTTAATGTACCTGAACAATTCATGGTTGTATATCTCCAGTTTGCTATATCTTGGGTGTGCATGTGTTTCATTTCACCTAAGTTCTATTGGTTTGCTATTGCACAAAAGCTTGGCAGAACTTTATGCAAAAAAAATTGAAAGGTGCTTTTGTTCCTTTTTCTGTTTCCCTAATAGACAATGGAGATGTCACAGTCCTTCAGGCAGGAAGGCATGAATTTCCCTTCACTTTCCAGCTCCCAGGGTAAGTCCTTGTCTTTTCCAGATACATTGTGAGTTCATAATAATGGCTATTTTAGGCTTTTTCTAGCCAGAGCAGTTGGCACCGGCTTTGTTCTTAGTCGTAATATCTCTTTTTCCCAAAACAGGACCTTGGCTACCTCCTTTGAAGGCAAGCATGGCAGTGTCCGCTACTGGGTGAAGGCCAAATTACACCGGCCTTGGTCTTCCGTCAAACGAGCCAAGAAGGAGTTCACAGTCATTGAACCCATTGATATCAACACACCAGCCTTACTGGTAAGCTGAGATAGGATGTCAAAGGAAAGATAGTCATTCCAGATTATTCCCAGAAAGCTAACCTGGATCATACTAGTAATGTGCAATTGATAAAAGATTATTTGTAGGAGGTAGTTGGATTCCAGGTAATCCCATATAGTTTTGTCATGCATATAACAGTGGTTTGCAGCTGCAGCTGTTAAAGTTTTCCTGTCTCGGTACAGCCATGGAATTCTTTAGAGATACCTAATCAGGCCTTATCTAGTCTCATAGATTGGTCAAGATCAATCTTAGCCTCTCCTTAAGAACTACAGCTGCTTAATGGCCTTGTACAGTTTATTGCTAGCTGTTCTATTATTGTGTCCAAAATATTAGGTTATAATTGTGTATAACATATTATTTACATCAGAAAGTATAGTATTTAATTCAGTAGCATTAAGTTCATGCTACTTAATTTAGGTCTCTCGTTTATCAAAACCATCCCCATTGTATTTGCCTCTTACAATTCTCTGCAATATCCTGGTGGGATGTGGGGGACAAACAATGACAATATGAATGAACTGAAGTCTTTTAAGATTTCTGTCATATGATGGCAAAGTTTATTGCCCTGAATATCATAAACCCACCTTCCCTAACCCAGAGCTGTCCATAATTTGCAGCCTTAAGACATTTGTCAAATATTAGAGTTATAATCAGTTCTCTGAGCTGCTTATTTCATCACCATGGTTTGTATCTCCTAATACCGTGGTTGGTAACTACTAGGTAACCCATTCATAAGCTTGTCTAATTCATGCTTAAGGACAAGCAAACTCTAATCATTTGTCACACAAGGGTTCATTTATTTTTATGCCTCTGGGGATCTAGAAACAATAAATTAACCAGCACCCAAAGGGGAAAAAAAAACCCTTCTTCCTCTGAGTGCTTTGTTATAAGGAATTTGTTATTGTCTATCAACCTTTCTCCAAGTTTATCCTCTTTCTCACTGAAACATTTTTTTTATTTGGGAAAAGAAAAGCAACTCCAGATTCTTCTTTTCCTGTTGGTAATGTGTTTCTTTCCTTTTCACTTTTTCCAACAGACTCCTCAGGCTGGTGCCAAAGAAAAGCTGGCGCGAGCGTGGTACTGTAATCGTGGCCAGGTTTCGGTCTCAGCCAAAATTGATCGGAAAGGCTACACACCAGGTGATCTTTTAGGCAATTGGTTAGGAGGGGGGCTCCAATGTGGCATAGCTCCTCTTTTCATCTTTACCCCAAATGTGCCCAGCATGTAGAATCTTGGTGAATGGCTCATTTTTATATAGCTGCAGTCACCCAAATGCCAAAGCTGGCATGGGGATCTGAAAGTGACATGCAACCATGGGGGTGCTTAGCGGCTTGGCGGAACTCCCTCACCTTTTTAACTGGTCCTGTTTTTAACTTTTTTTTTCATCTATGTCTCTTTTATATGGCTGTATGGCTTAGTATTTATTTGTATCCTGCCTTTATTATTTTTACAAATAACCCAAGGGAGCAAACATATCCAATACACTTTCCTCCTGTTTTCCCGACGACAACCCTGTGAGGTGGGCTTGTGCTGAGACAGAGTGACTGGTCCCAATGTCACCCAGCTGGCTATCATGGCTACAGGGTGGGACGTAAATTCATGATCCCCCAGTTTCTAGCCTGGTAACGTAACCACTAGAGCAGTAATGGCAAACCTTTTAGAGACCGAGTGCCCAAACCACAACCCAAAACCCACTTATTTATCGCAAAGTGCCAGGGGCCCATCAGCATTGTGGTGCCTTCGGGGGGCACACAAAAACCAGGCACGCAAAAATGGACCACTGTGCTGCAAGGCGTAAAAACGGCCACTGCTGCTCCACGGGGTGCAGATACAAGGCGCTGCACTAAGAAAGAATGGGGCAGAGCTATTGAGTATCATGCAGGTACTAGCCCCACCTCATTTGCAGTGCGTGCATACTCACGGCCCCGTGCATGCACATGCATATATAAAATACTTCCCCCTCCCTTTTCTTCCAGTCCGCCAATCGACAATGGTTGGTGATCTTTGCTCTACCACCTCTACTTGAACTTGCTAGTAAGCCATTTAACCTCCTTTGTGCTGGGCGGAGCTCCTGCTCCGGGCGGTGGTGGCGGCCTGATGGACCTGTTGCTGGTGATGGCACACGTGCCAATAGAGAGGGTTCTGAGTGCCGCCTCTGGAACACTTGCCATAGGTTTGCCACCACTGCACTAGAGCAAATTGGGTCTCTTTTCTTTCTTTTCTTTTTTTAATTTGTAAACCACCCAACATCACTTAGGTGAGATGGGCAGTATATAAATTTGATAAATATATAAACCACGAACATAGCATTAACTAAAATATTCTCGAAGTTCCCTTGTGAAGAATTAGGCCATCAAAATTCTTGAGGAGGAGGGGGGAGGGAGAAGGTGCCATCCAACTTATGCTTGCCCTTGCAAACATTTCAGAGACTAGCAAAAGAAAAAGTCTAAAAGACCTGCTTCTCTTCCATTTTCTCTCAGGTGAGGTCATCCCCATCTTTGCTGAAATTGACAACTGCACCAACCGTTCTGTGGTACCAAAGGCTGCCATCATTCAGACACAAACGTTCATTGCCCGAGGCACTAAAAAACAGAAGAAATGTGTGGTGGCAAACATTGCGGGAGACTCCATTGTAGCAGGGACGAGAGAGGTGTGGCATGGCCGTGCGCTAAAGATCCCACCGGTTGGGCCCTCCATCCTGCAGTGTCGCATCATCCATGTTGAATATGCACTGAAGGTGAGCTGAAGAGGGGCATTCATATAGACATGAGAGTGTTGGAGAGTTGGTACTGTCTGGTGGATTAACTCTCTGCACTCCAGATAAACTCATTTTTATTTGTTATCATATAAATGAACTATTTCAAAACACCCATTTTAATCTGGTACTTAAACAGTAGTCAAAGTTGATAATTCACAAGCTGGACAGAATCAGTGAAATTAACCAAAATAGAATGGTTGAAATCAGTTTGGTAAAACATTCTTTTTAACTAAACATGTTTTGAAACCAGGTGACCATAAGATCTAATCCTGCCTTAGGCACAAAGCCAGCTGGGTGATTTGGGGCCAGCCTTTGTTTCTCAGCCCAGGAAAAGGGCGAAGGCAAACCATTTCCAAAAAAATGTGGCCAAAAAAACTGCATGGACTTCTCCATGTAATTGTCAGAAGTCAAATTGACTTAAAGGCACATATTTAAATATGAGGTTTCTCCTATATTCTAAACCAAGGGAATCCAACCTTGGGCACTTTAAGACTTGTGGACTTCAACCCACAGAATTCCCCAGCTAAGTCATGCTGCAAGCATGGCCGGATGGGCAGTTTTGGGACCTGAAGTCCACAAATCTTTTTTTTATTATTCAAATTTTTATAAAGTTTTACAATAAAATCCCTCCCCCCTTCCCTCCCCCCATCCCCCCCTTAACCCTCTCCCCCTTCCCAGAGCTGAATACAGAGCTAAAAAAAACAGAAAAAAAACATAAAAATTAAATAATCATCAATCAACTATACATAAATCCTAAAAAATTAAGAAAACACTTTAACTCCAATACAATAATATCAGCAAATCTAACAATAACAACTTTACACTATAAATTATTCAAAAGCTAAATAATACTCTGAAGTCCACAAATCTTAAAAGTGCCCAGGGTTGGATGCCCTGGTCTAGACTCTTTTTAGGGTGATAAACAGAGCTTCCTTGGGGAGAATATTCCCATTTTTGCCAGCTGCATTATCAGATGCTTTCTACTGTATGCAAGTCTGCTTATGTGTACATTGTCCCACTTTGGAAAAATAGAGACATCTTCATTCAATCTCATAGGATTTGATTTCTAACACACACACACACACACACACACACACACACACACACACACAATCTTTCTCACTGCCCTTTTCCCTGTTGAAATTTGTGTAAATCCTATATAAAGTATGATGCCCAGAACTAGAAACAAGTTGAATGTCTCAAGTTATGCAGAGCTTACAGATGAAGTGCAGGCTTAGCTTTTGAGATGTAGAATAAAGAGGTCTTCAGATACCTGGACTTGCTTTATTTAGGGCAACCTGGAAATGCTGGGTGAAATAGAGAATATTTTTATTTCTTTTCCCTAATAGCTAATGGTGGGCTTTTCTATATTGGCAGGTCTGTGTTGACATCCCAGGAACTTCTAAGCTGCTCCTGGAGTTGCCACTAGTGATAGGCACAATCCCCTTACACCCATTTGGCAGCCGCACTTCGAGCATCAGCAGCCAGTACAGCCTCAATATGGACTGGCTACAGTTGGGGATCTCTGAACGGCCTGAGGGTAAGCAGCTTAAGGTTGAAGTGAAAAGTGAAACAAATTGGGAAATCTAGGGATTGAAATCATCCAGGCCATGGTTGTCCCAAAGCTGCTTTTTCCAAAAGACAGCTGGACTTTCTTGGTTTTTTTCCCTTTGGAAATGTTTTACTTCTCATCCAAGAAGTGTCTTCAGTTCTAACTCAGTTAGAACTGAAGAAGCTTTTTGCACGGGAAGCGAAATGTTTTCAAAGGGAAGAAAAAAACTAAAGCCCAGTTTTGTTTTGGAAAAGACACTTTTGGGACCTAGTGATTGAAACTAGGCAAAGAAAATGGTCCTCTTGCTGGTGGTCCTGAATCTGCACCGTCTCTACTGAGAAGGTCTGCCTCAAGTACAATTCCCACAATTGTGTTTTTGTAAGAAACGGACCTTCTTTGGGATGGTGTTACTGGACTGTATTTTGCTTGTTCTAAAAAAATTCTTTGTAATGGCTTATGGCAGTGTTTCTCAACCTTGACAATTTTAAGGCATGTGGACTTCAATTCCCAGAATTCCACAGCCAGCATTGCTGGCTGTGGAATTCTGGGAGTTGAAGTCCACATGCCTTAAAATTGTCAAGGTTGAGAAACACTGGCTTATGGGGCGGTGGAGTTAAGGCGGGTGGATGAATTCCTGAAGTGTGTGGTTACAGCGAGCATTTATGACCTGAAGCTTTCTCAGGGTAGCAAGTTGCAACCTTCTGTTATAATTCTAAGACCTGACCAGATACCATCTTTTTTAGGATGGTTAAAAGCAATAAAACTTCATTTGCATGAATTCACTCAAGTTGGAGTTAAGGTTCTTAGTTTGGGTTCACGGACTCTGCTAAGCTATAACAAACTTTGTCCTTCCATAGTATTTGGGATAATTTATGAAAAACCAATGAGGTCCTGCTGGTAGCATCATCTAGATTTAAGCTAGAAATCACGTTAAGAAGCACTCAAGTTAATCGACTGTGTTTCTCCTTAGCTCCTCCAGAATACTCTTCTGTAGTGTCTGGTGAAGAAGCCATTGAGAACTTGTCCCCTCCTTCTCAGGATGAGACTCCTGCCTTACTTGAAGGACCTTTCTTTGCCTACATCCAAGAATTTCGTTTCCGACCGCCTCCTCTCTACTCAGAAGTGAGCACGGGAGAGTGGGGCACAATGTGTTTTGCTGAGAAAGGGGGGGGGAGTTTTGGCTGCCCTGGGGAAACTATTTGTAACTTTTCTCTTTTCTTGCTCTCCTTGAAATCTAGGTGGACCCCAACCCTCCATCTGACCACAGCATCCGTCCACGTTGCATGACTTGCTGAAGGAAGCACTGCCTGACTTGAGATCAACGGAAATCCTTTATAAGAGAGATTATCACAGTGGAAGCTCCATGGTGGGTTGAAGAACAGTCTTTTTGCCCCAGGAGAAATGTGGGTGCCCATTCTTAGTTGGTGCTCTACATAGAATGCCTTCATCGGACTCTCTCCGCAACAGAGCAAGCTTGTCCGAGCTAGATCGGCATTGGTGATGAAGAAAGAGAAGAGAGCTCTTCCTCAGTGCATAAGTGGTGACTGTTCAGGATCAGCACAAAAACATTTGAACTCTAGACCGATCTCTGTGCTTTCCTCGGGTGCATTTCACTATGTCCTCCCTACACCTACAAAGGGTTTTTTTTTTAACTCTGTGTAGACTGAAGCTGCAGAAAGAACCCATCCGCCCTGAGAATCTGATGAGAAGACATTTCTGCTCCATTGCCTAGAATTCCAAAAATGTCTTTGAGACAGAAGTTGGCTAAAAGAAATCCTGCCTTATGTCACTATTAAGACTTCTGATATTTTTTTTCTTTTGGATTACCCAGTTGGATTTCACTTTTAAGTTTCACCCAACTAGCAGGTGCTTAGGGGAATGGTGAAGGGTTGAGTGGATAAGAGTCTCCAGTCTAAAAATTGTTGATGAGGACAGAAGGGGTGCACATGTTTTTCTCCCTTATATCATCAGGGAGTGATTTGTTTTCGATTAATGCGACAGAATTGTAATTGGACTATCTGGGTATAGGATTGATGTAGTTGTAACGGATGGTTGATTTGCAATTTCAGCTATAGTGGGTCTAAATTCTCAAAACTTAATACTTTTGAGATACAGAATTTAGGGAAAAAAATCTTTGGAATGTTGGCTGTATGAATGCTACAGAAACACAAAATAGAAATGGATTGTATGAAAAGTTATTGGGAGGGCACTTTCCCCCATTTCAAAATGGGTCTTAATTAGACTCCCAAGTGGGAGTGGGGGGAGAAAATCACCCCTCCCTCAAATGCATTCCTGATGCTTCTAAGCAGGTAAACATCCTGCTTCTGCCCCATGTAGGGCTGGTGGCCTTGTTTTTGTACCTCTTTTCTGTTATTGCATACTCTGCTTTGATACTGACCATAAACCTATTTCTAGGTTTGCATTTTATAAATGTGGCTGCCTTTAACTGTTTGAAAACAACGTGTGTTTCTCAGAATTCCTAGTTTTGTACAAAGTTTGCAATTAAATTAATCAAACTTTTTAATTGCTGGAATTTCCCTTTTTTCATTCAGTCTCAGTCCACTTAGCTTTTACCCATGCTAAAATAGAATGCCAGAGTTTATATGACATGCTTTAGATAGCTAACCAAATCTAATAAATGGCACTGTGGTGTCTAATTCAAGGGGCCAGGAATCTGTAGCTCATGCACTCTCCCAAACACTGCTGAGATCACAGAGCCAAAATACTACCATAAATGGACAATGTTGTGACATATTGATGCTCTTTCTCCAGAAATAAGGGTGGGGATGGGAACACAGAATGACTTTCTCACCTAATTACAGGCATGAGAATTGGGCTGCCTGAAGTCCCATAGGCTTCAGCTGGGTCTCAGCTGTGACCAAGCACTTGCTATTTAGGGAAGGGTTATGCAGACACCAGTTACAGTTTGACATCTTGAGCTTTCCAAGCATTAAGGCCTTGGTGTCTCTGTCTAGTTACTCCCACCTCCACCCTGCCTTACATTTGAGGTAGGGAATATCTTCTGTTCAGCATATCACTTGGTCAGACGTCCAGGCATCTGGAGCATGCCTGCTTCCAAATGGGAACATATATAAAAAGAACAGTGGCCCCAGGACAGGAAGTCTTGCCTTCATAATTGCTTATATTGTCCTGCCAATTTGCAACCTTAATCTTCTGCTGCACCTGTTCACCTTTCGTGCGCTGCTACTGAAAGTCTGTTTAGAAAAGGGGACATTCCATGTTTGCATCAGACACCTCCATTCATGGCTGTCAAAGTACTTCCCCCCCCCCCCCAAACTCACCGGATTCAAACTACAGAGCCAGTTTGGGGAATATGCATTCTCCCTTTTCACCTTAAGCTTTACAATTGCAGCCTTTGAAAGTCTTGAAATCTCCCTCACAAAAAAAATGAATCATGCCCCTTCCTATTTATTAAGCTGTGCAAAGCCTAGTGTGGCCCTTAACAGAATAAGAGTTGGAAGGGACCGTACAGGTTTTCTCGTCCAACCCCCTACTCAGGCAGGAAACCCTGTACCATTTCAGACAAATGGTTGTCCAATCTCTTCCTAAAAGCCTCCAGTGATGGAGCACCCACAACTTCTGAAGACAAGCTGTTCCACTGGTTAATTGTTCTCACTGTTAGGAAATTTCTCCTTAGTTCTAGGTTTTTTCTCGCCTTCATCAGTTTCTATCCATTGTTTCTTGTCTTGCCTTCTGGTGCTTTGGAAAGCCAGCAGCTATTATCGCCCCCATCAAATTCACAAGCTGTCAGTTGGAATAGCCCAAGTATGTTAAACATGCACTTCTGTGTGTTTCTGGATTGCTGTTTCAAGGATTAGAAAATAGCAAGCATGGATTCTAATAATGTTGGAGGGAATGCTTCTACTTGAAAAACAGAATATAAGTCAGAGGTGGCCTGCTTTGCAGTTATAGGTGGAAAAGTACTA
Organism: Crotalus tigris; assembly: GCF_016545835.1. Lineage (NCBI taxonomy): Eukaryota > Metazoa > Chordata > Lepidosauria > Squamata > Viperidae > Crotalus > Crotalus tigris. The sequence goes on from NW_024096577.1 coordinate 816,947, forward strand.
ATGAAATTGTATCTTCAAGTCTGAAAGCAAAGATACCGTTTGGGGATGGGACATCCACTTAATCCAGTTTTGGCCCACTAGGCAGATTACTTCTTTGGCTATGTTCCCTATTTTGTTTGCTATTTTTGTGATCACAAGGCAAGGTAGGACCTAGCCAAGGAACATATCTGGGATTTCATAGAAGTGGTAGATTACCAGGCAGGAACACAGGTGGAGAGGAAAGGCAATATTTACTCAATATTTCCTTTATTGATAGGAATATAGATAAGACAAAATTCCAGTCAGAGTCTAAAATTCCATGTCCTGAAATATGTACAACCCTCCAACTAAGCAAATATTTGAGATATCCAGGGCAGGTGGAAATCTTACAATATGTAACTGATGTTGGGATTTAATTTAAGCCACATGGAGCATCAGTTTGAAATAAATTAAAATTTGTTGTTACCACCTACCTGAATGACTTTAAAAGACAATGGGCAAGTTTCATAAATAACATTAATTCAGCAATTACTAATCTTGATGACTGCGTAATAATATCGGAGGCAATCCAAAATGGGAAATAATTGCCTCTCAGGATTTTATTAGCACACCAAATCTTGTTTTGCTAACTTATCACTGTAGGGATGATTATATCTGTCTAATGTCCTCCCATCTTTGATTAGTTCATATTTTATTTTCTTCTCTGAATGTGAATAGGACTTTCTCCTCTACTGGGCAGTCCTGCTAGTGATCTTTATGCAACCCAGGTTGTGTCTGATTTACACAGATCCCCTGAAATTCATGGATGTTTCATTACTAAATGTGTTCAGCTTGTAATAGAATATCAGAGTTAGAAGGGACCTTGGAGGTCTTCTAGTCCAACCTCCCTGCTCAAGCAGGAGACCCTATACCAGTGATGGTGAACCTTTTAGAGACCAAGTGCCCAAACTGCAACCCAAAACCTACTTATGCATCGTTGGGTGCCGGGTGAGCCTGGCCCATTGGGTGGGCATGGCTGCAGTCGTAACAACAGACTGGGTGGGACTAAAAAGTTCAATCAATTCCAACTTTGCGAGATCTTTTTTTTCCCGCGAGAAGTTGAAATTGATCGATTGAACCTTTTTTTTTTTTTTTGCACACGGCGGCGGAGGCCTAAAGCGAAAAGGTTTTATAAAACCCAGCTGAAGGCCTAGGCCTGGGGTGATGGCGCGCGTGCCCACAGAGAGGGCTCTGCGTGCCACCTGTGACACACGTGTCATAGGTTCGCCACCATGGTCCTATACCATTTCAGGCAGGTGGCTGTTCAGTCTCTTCTTAAAAGCCTCACAATATCACAATTAGTTCAGTTGCTCCTTGCAGGGCAGATACAAGGTAGGGATTTGAGGTTTACTGCAATTTCCCCAAATCTCCATAGATTGTAGCCTTAAGCCTAATTTACTTACTATCTTTATTTTAATGTAATTGTAGATACCAGATCTCCCTATCCATTGAGGGGGCTGGAGGCCTTTTAAATTGTATCCAGAAATGTGTTTCCTTGCATGTTTCAAAAGATGACAGAAACAGTCCTCTTCAAGAGAGCATTTGGATTCATTTTATATTTGCTGTGGCTTTCCTTACAGTTGTAATAGCTCTGATTAATTATTGGTTTTACAAATGAATCTTAATGAATTTATTAATTCCATGTGTTGCAAATCTTTTGGAATTGGAAAAGTGGGGCTGGATATATTTTGGTAAATAAATAAAAACTTGAGAAAGGAAAGCCAACACTCCATTTAGGAACATTTGAAGAACAGCTGTTATTAATATGGCTGTAGGCTTTGCGTGCAGATGTCCTAAGTTCAACACCTAACATTTTCAGATGAATGATCCAGATAGTTGGTTTGGAGAAGGCCTTTGCCTTGGGAAAAATATCACCAGCTAAGGGATGTGGTAGTGTATGGCTACTTTAAAAGTAAACATTCTCATTAACATATGTTCCCTTGGAGAACATATGTTAATGTTCAAGGTCCAAACGTGGGCATTCCATATACCAGATCTCAGCTTAAGATACAAAGCTGCTGGGAAGTAATTCACTTTGGCTAATCTTTGGAGAGATGTTGCAGAATGTTCTGAGCATCTCAGCTAGGTTGCAACTGAAGATACAGTATAAAACAGAATTCCTAGTACAGTAGAAACTTTTATTGTTCAGGGAACTCAGCTCACCTGAGTAACTTGTAGCTTTTTGGCTAAAGAGCAGTGTTTGTGGTCAGCTACCTCTAAGTAAACTTTGCTAACTCTAGGAAAAGGGAGGTGCTGTCATTTTGTAAGAGGCCTTCAGATACACGATAAGGCTACAGCCAAATGGGAATCATGCTGCAAGCCTTTGTGCTTTAGGACACATTAACGGCCTTTGGCCTGAATAGAGAGCTAACTTAATTTGGGACAAGGTTCATTGATGCAGGAGCCAGGGATTCAGTCAAAAATAGTGCCTCTAAACATGTGAAAGATACAGTCAAAAGTTACTCAATCTGGGAGTAAAGGTGAAGAATTCAGGTGGATATGAAACCCAATACAAGTAATTCTGGATTTACGACCACAATTGAGCCCAAAATTTATGTGGCTAAGTGAAACACTCACTTAACAAACTGTTGTAAGTCAAGGACTACCTGTACATGCTGTGATCCTCTGACCTTTCCATTCTCATTCCGTCCATCACAATTTCAGATTCTTGAAGCATCTCTAGTTGAAATACTTTCCTTTTCTTTAAGCCTGAGGTGCTGAATAATACTACCCCTTATATCAGCAGCCCCCAACCTTTTGGGTGCCAGGAGGGCCTTGGAGGGCATTTTTTCCATGGACCAGATGTGTGTGTGGTTTCGCAAACTGCCTGGATTCCACACACCTGTGGATGGGTCTTTGCTCGCTTGTGCAGCCCGGTTCCTTGCGGGTGGTGGTCCGGTACTGGTCCACCGCCCGGGAGTTGGGGACCACCACCTTATATGGTTTTCTAAAGCCCTGGCCTAGGACTTCAGCATCTTCTCTTCTAGAGATGCAACCAAAACCTGCGTCTGCAGGGGCAGAATCAATAAAAGGCAAGACGGCAGACAGTTATATATACGTAAACATAACAAGATCATTTTATGGGAACTAATCATCTTGCACTGATTTAATTAATCTAATTGAAATCCAGAGGAAATGAACTGTTTTCTCCAGTTCCATCTGCCCCTTGGACCGTTGCCCTGAGTAGCAAAAGCAAAAATACTGAAAAGCAAAACTCTTGGCTTGGAAAAAAAAATTACAAACATCTGCCGTCTCGCCAACTGTTGATCTAAAGTGCTGCTGGAAGAGTTTAAAGGAGGGAAATTCTCCCTTTTCCTTGGCTACAAGTTTTCCCACAGCTTTTGAAATGAAAGGATCCAGGTTCATCCACAGTTGGAAGTCACAGACCGCAGCGCCTACTCCCCAAGGGAAAGACTAAAATAGTAACAAACAACCCTGTGCTTCCAAAAGAGGCTGTCTCCTCAGGAGAATGACAGCTACAGCGGAAAAAGTCAGTTGTTTACAGACTGGATGTGGAGAAACAGCGGACGGCATCATTGTTGGACCATAATCAGCGTCATTTACCGTGGGCGTGTTTCCCGTTGTTTTTCAACTGTTTTCTTTGAAAAGTCTGTTTGTAGGGAAAACATGTCACACTCAAAATGTTTTTCAGTGTATGAAGGTGCCTTTACAATAGGTCAAACTACTAACCCCTTTAACATAACAGAGAGTTTTCCCAGTTGTGACTTTGTATTATTGTACAGGTAATCCTCAACTTACAACAGTTCTTTTAGTAACCGTTCAAAGTGACTTGTGAATGTTTTTCACACTTACGACCATTGTGGCACCCCTCCCCCATGTTCACATTATCAAAATTCAGATGTTTGGCAACTGATTCCTATTTATGACAGTTGCAGTGACCCAGGATCATGTTATCACATTTTGTGACCTTCTTACAAGAAAAGTCAATGGGGAAGCCAGATTCACTTAAAAACCACATTATTAACTTAACAACTGCAGTGATTCACTTAACAACTATAGCAAGAAAGATGGTAAAATGGGACAATATCCGCTTAACGGTCTCACTTAGCAACATAAATTTTGAACTCAATTGTCATAAATAGAGGATTACCTGTATAGCACTACATACACAGTCCTTTACAAACTACTGTACCAGCGGTCCAGCTGTTCTCCAAAGAGTTTATAATTGGTAAGGCTACACACAGATGCAACACACGAAAGATGGGAATTTTACAGAGAAGATACTGCAATTATTTCCTTCAATTGCACATAAGAGCAGAACAGGAAGACATAAGGTTTTTATATGATGATTCAGCAGTCAAAATAGATAACTCCCTTCTGGGTTATACAATAATAAGGATTTTCTCTATTAGTATCTCCTCTGGACATAAAACTCTTAAGTGCAGTTTAATCTTTTGAGTGATTAGTAATAAATACCTGGGAGAAAGGAGATATGGATGAGTATTAACCATAATCACTACATAGGGATCTACATAGACTGTGGCACTATTTGTCTCTAATTTTAGGGACAGAAGAACAAACAATGGCCATGACACTCACTTTTACAACCTGCTTGTGAACTCTGCCAAGTTAATCATTGCTGGAAGCAGAATTGTGGGCTAGGAGAAATAGTCTGCCTCAACAAGACAATTCCAGGACATCCCAGGACAAGAAGTAGCCAGCCCCCAAACAAAAGATCTATTTTCTGAGAAGCTGGAAGAGATCTCTAAAATACTCTTATGACAATTCAAAGAATGTGCACTAATAAAATCCTTATAAGCCGAGGTGGCGCAGCAGTTAGAGTGCAGTACTGCAGGCCACTTTAGCTGACTGTGTTCAGCAGGTCAGCGGTTCAGATCTCACTGGCTCAAGGTTGACTCAGCCTTCCATCCTTCCAGGGTAGGTAAAATGAGGACCCAGATTGTTGGGGGCAATGTAAATATATATATACATTGCTTACTGGTGTACACCGCTTAGAGAGTGCTTGCACTTAAAGCGGTATATAAGTCTCATAAAATAAATAAATAAATAAGCCATTTAGAAATGGAAATTACATGTGCAACACAAGAGACAGTATGCAGCTATGAAACATGAAGATGGGGAGATGGGGAAATATACTGTACTCTGTGAATTATATCATAGAATTATAGGGCTGGAAGGGACTTTGGGGGGGTCTTCTAGTCCAATCCCCCGTCCAAGGCAGGAATCCTTATTCCAACCCCAACAAATAGTTGTCCAATCTTTTCTTAAAAACCTCCAGCAATGGAGCACCCACAACTCTGGGAGACAAGTTGTTTCATTTCTCATGATCAAATAATTGTTCTATCTGGAAATTTCCTCTTAGTTCCTGATTGGATCTCCCTCTGATGAGCTCCCACCCATTGCTTCTTGTCCTACCCACAGGTGGTTTGGAGAATAAATCAACCCCCTCTTCTCTGTGACAGCTCTTCGAGTATTAAAAGATGGCTATCATGTCATCTCTAAATTTTCTCTTTCTCAGACTAAACATACCTACTTTCCTTAGCTGTTCATTGTAAGTGTCTATGGAGATTCTCAGTCATTCAGTTCATCGTTGTCCCAAAGCTGCTTTTACAAAAGGCAGCTGGACTTTATTTTTCCTTGAAGACATTTTGCTTCTCATCCAAAAAGCTTCTTCAGTTCTGAACTGAAGAACTTTTTGGATGAGAAGTGAAAGGTCTTCAAGGAAAAACAAAGTCCAGTTGCCTTTTGTAAAAGCATCTTTGGGATGTTCATCGCATGGTTTAGCCTCCAAACCCCTTATCATCTTCGTTGCTTTTCTCTGCACACTTTCTAGGAGCTCAGCATCTTTTTTGTATCATGATGACCAGAACTGAATACAATATTCCAAATGTGGTCTTATTAGTGCAGTATACAGTGGTACTATCACTTTTCATGGTCTTGATGCTACTTTTTTGTTGATGCAATCTAGGACTGCATTGGCTCTTTTGGCAGTTGCAGTACATTGCTGGCTCATACGTAAGTGGTGATTCATCAGGACACTTGGATCCCTCTCACTATTACTACAATTGAGCCAGGTATTGCCTTTGGGTTTTTTTCTGCGAAAGGAAGGAAAAATAAGTGGAAGACCTTAGTTTTCTCACTACGGAATTATATCTTGTTGGCTAGGCCCAATGCTCAAGTCTGTCAAAATCCTGCTGAATTTTGGGGCTAGCTTCCTAAAGAAGGTCCCACTGAATTCTCTAGGAAGACCCTTAGTACGCTGCATTCATCCGCTGTTCAAACTGCCTTTTCAAAAATCAGTATCTTGTGAGCACTCTGAAACTCAACAAAAAAATGACATTTTCAGCCTCGCAGCATCATCCAAGGAGCTTCCAACTGCCCGCACAAGGCAATCGGGTGGCTGGACAGCATCATGACATCACCTTCAATCCCCATTCAACAGTGCTGTCATTTTCAACCTGACCCACAGTAACAGTAACTCAGTCTGTGCTTACTCAGTATCACAGCCCAGATGAACTGGGTTGCGGCAGAAACATGTATGGATTGGATTACATCAGCCACAGGGGCCCTTTAAACATATTTATAGTTCTTAGGTCTTGACAAGAGAAGAATACTTTTGAACCCACCTGTTTAAAAATAAACTGTAAACACAACTCTCTGTCTCTGTTCCTTCTTTTTAGGTTGTTGTTAATTTTGTAGTTTCTCTTTTGCTGTACAAGAGTACTGGGGAAAGCTTTGGCAGCCTTTGGAAAATTGATTTTATTTTTAAGGACAGAGCATATAAGGACTCATGGTCGCATTGGTTACAGTTATTGCTTGATATCAGCTTCATTTGCAAAACTCCTAACTGATGACTGTTTTTCGCACTTATGACCATTGCAGCATCCCCGTGTTTATGTGATCAAAATTCAGAGGCGTGGCAACTGATTATTATTTGTCCCAGGGTCATATGATCACTTTTTGTGACCTTCTAATAAGCAAAGACAATGGGGAAGCCCAACTCACTTAACAACTGTGTTACTAACTTAACAACTGCAACGGCTGACTTAACAACTATGGCACAATAGGTCACAAAGTGGGGCAAAATTCACTTAAATGTTTCACTTAGCAACAGAAATTTGGGGCTCAATTGTGATCTTACATTGAGGATCACCTGTGCCATACTTAGCACAAAACTTCAGTCCGTGGCTCCGATGGTCTTCTCTGTCCTAAGTGGCTTACAGTGAGGTGACCAACCGTCCTCCTTTTGGAAGGACAGTCCTCCTTTTTTGAGTTCTGTCCTCCCTTGAAAAGTGTCCTCCTAAATGTCCTCCTTTTCCATATACCGTCCTCCTTTTGGGAGGACAGTCCTCCTTTTGTGAGTTCTGTCCTCTCTCGAAAATGTCCTCCTAAATGTCCTCTTTTTGACGACTAATCTGCAGGGCTTTTGTTTCCTCATAGAACGCTCAGAAGGCGTTCCGGGACCTTTTTTTATTTTTTTTTCAACTTTTGCATCTACTCCCCCTATTGGCTTTCGAAAGCCAATAGGAATTGCTGCTGAGCGCGCCAAAACACCCGGGCGGCAAACTTTGCACGTGCAAGTTGCAGGAACTTGCACCCCTCACTGCTACCCAACTACACGATCTCCTACTTCTTAGTTCCAAAGATAGCTGGAGGAGACTGGAGCGGTAAGTTTCACTTGATCTTCCCTGTTCAGTTCTACGCGGGGATACACAGGGTAGGCGGTGGTGCTGGGGGGCGGCTGGGGGGGTGGCTGCAGGACCAGAGCCGGCGCGGCTGGTGCTTTGCAAGCCGCGGGGCCGGCTCTACGGGGATGGGCAGGGGGGGCGGTGGTGCTGGGGGGTGGTGGTGCTGGGGGGCGGCTGCAGGGCCGGAGCCGGCGCGGCTGGTGCTTTGCAAGCCGTGGGGCCGGCTCTACCGGGATGCGCAGGGTGGATGGTGGTGCTGCCCCAGCACCACCATCCACCCTGCTGTAGAGGGGCGGCTGCAAAGGGCCAGCCCGCCCCCCCAGCAGCTGGGGGGCGGCTGCAGGGCCAGAGCCGGCGCGGCTGGTGCTTTGCAAGCCGCGGGGCCGGTTGTACGGGGATGGGCAGGGGGGGCGGTGGTGCTGGGGAGAGGCTGCAGGGCCGGAGCTGGCGCGGCTGGTGCTTTGCGAGCTGTAGGGCCGGCTCTCCATGGCAGGGCAGCAGTGCTGGCGGGGCGGCTGTGGGCGGGGGCGCGGCGGGCAGTTGACCTTCCATGGGCTGCGCCAGCTGGTGGTCTACGCAGTGCTGACCTGCACTGCCACCATCTCACCCTGCGCATCTACATGGCCATCCTGGAGCGCCTGGCTCACAACACCTGCCTCCGCCGCCCACCCCCGCGCAGTCCAGCCGTGTAGATTTTTGGACAAGTGAGAAATCGAGATTGAATATTGATACTCTAGCTGCAGCACTTGCCGTAAAATTCAATATGAAGGATATTTCTTGTTCAGATATTTCCAATATATTGTTAGAAGATGATACATTGACAAAAAATATTCATTCAATGGAAAAGTACTCATTTAAATAATTAATAGGCATGTAAGCATAATTACAATATAAAATGTTATTGTTACAAATGTTTTTTATTATGCATTTATCATATTATAGTGTATTCCGTATTATTGTTGCAATAAATACAATGTTTCTTTTATTTACGATATTTTTTTCTTAAATTTATTTGTGTCCTCCTTTTTGTTGTAAAAAAGTTGGTCACCTTACTTACAGTGAAAGGTGGGAAAAGCACACCCATTTAACGGGATTTGCAAAAGGATAATATAGAACTGCCAGATCTGGGCCTATATTCAAAGGTTTTCCATATTTCATTGCTGATATCTGGAGATTGCCTGGGTATTTTTCAGGACAGGATCTGGTAGGCCCAGATATACCTTCCAGCCACCATATTCATAATATATATTCTTTATGCTATTGTTTTTCAGGAAAGGCATCTTTTCATGGTATCTTGTGATTTATCACTTTTTTGTTTCTATGTACACTGAGAGCTTATGCACATGAGACAAATTCCTTGTATGCCCAATCAAGGCCAATAAAGAACATTTCTATTAATATTCCTATTCCAATTCCAATTCCATTCCATTCTATTCTGCAAAATACAGAAAAGGAGCCAAAGAGAATAAATGCACAAGAGAAGAGAAAGAAAAGGAAATACAGTTTGGGGCAGAGATATGTTTGTTTATTTCATTTATATGCTGCCCATTTCACCGTCAAGTGATTCTGGCTGATTTACACCAAGACAATTCACTTCATCCATTGCCAACCATCTTTATTTCCACCATGTCCATACACCATTTCACAAGCTACCTTTTGTTCTTTAAACTCCTTAGCTTCTTTTTGAAGACCTTGTCCATTCATGCCCAACTTTCTTTGATATTTCCCTTTTACGCAATGCATTCTTCATATATTTGTTTTACAAGTCAGTTATCATTCATTCTATTATCTCATCCCTCTTAACCATGAAATTAACATGACTAGTAATTGCTATTTAATACTGTGTCTGTTAAATCCTTCGTTCGCGTGCGAGTGATGAAGACACATGGTGACAACTAACAATGCTTTCTTCTCCTACTCCAACTCCAAGCAAAAAGCAAAAGGCACGCAGGCCTTTTTATAAGGCTTGAACCCCATACAGAGTGAACCAATAAGAGTTCTTCTTTCTTCACGCCTTACGCATGCGCACAAGGCTGGTGCCGCTCTGTCTGGTCTTGGACAGCTTTTAGAATTCCCGGGACCATTTGCAACCATTCTGGGCCTGCTGAGTTTCCTCATCAGGCCCAGGACACAATAGTGTCCTAGTGATGTTGCTTTCATCAAACCTGCAGTTGAGGCAGCTTAAAGTGATTTTAACTGTTCCAGATTTAAAGTAATATTCTCTTGGCACAATTATTGCCATGGATAAAATCTAGCATACTACATTCAAAATGTGGTTGTTGATAGGAATAGAATTTGTCCAGCTCCAACTGGGTATGGAATGGAATGTTTCTCCTGGATCACATTCATTCACAATCTTGCACAATTTTTCCTAAAACTCATCTCTGGCTCTTCTGCTATTACAGTTCATGGATCAGATCAATCTTCCAATTCCTACTTTATATGCATCCACATATCAGTTTGATATGCATCTGAGTATCCAGAACACATCTGGAATATTGCATCCAGTTTTGGTCATCTCATTATAAAAAAGATGTGACTTTGGAAAGAGTCAGAAAAGAGCAACTAAGACGATTAAGAGCCTGGAGACTAAAACATATGAAGAAAGGTTGCAGGAATTGGGTGTGGCTAGTCTAGAGAAAAGAAGGACTAGGGATGACATGACAGCAGTGTTTCAATATTTGAAGGGCTGCCACAAAGAAGAGGGGAGTCAACCTATTTTCCAAAGCACAAGAGGCAAGATAAGAAACAATGGATGTGAACTAATCAAGGAAAGAAGGAACTTAGAAGTAAGAAGAAACAATTAACAGCTTGCCTTCAAAAGTTGTAGGTGCTTCATCACTAGAGGTTTTTAAGAAGTGACTGGCCAGCCACTTGTTTGAAATGGTTTAGGGTCTCCTGCTTGAGCAGTGATCCACTGGACTAGAAGATTTTGAAGATCCCTTCCAACTCTAGTATTCTGTATTCATAATTCAATCAAGAACTTCATTTCTCTGTATGTATTCATCAACTTATTTCAACAAATCAGACTACTTTCATTCAGAGTTATTATGTCCATCCCTTCTAGTGGTTTCACATAGCATTCATTCGTTCGTTTGTTTGTTCATTCGTTTGTTCGTTCATTCATTCATGAGTTTGTTTATTTAATGAATAAAATTCATTTATTCTTTACCATTTTCAGCTCTTATGTTCCACGTTACAGTCTTGTAATATGACCATAACAGAGGAATCTTCATAATAAAGAAACAATTTTGCAGAAAGTCTAGGAGATAGGCAGAAAATAAAATTAAAGATTAAAGGGGAAGATTGAAGATCTGATCCAACTACACGCCTCAAGACTGGTGGATGTGCCCTGTGTGGGCCATGTCTGAGAACAGAATGTGCCAGGTTGTGGTGGGGGAGACAGAGCTGAGCAAGAATATCTGCTTGCTGTAGCTGACTTGTTGATTTTCTGCTGCACCATCGATTCCTAAAGGATAGAACTGGAGAGCCTCCAATTCTCCTGCCTGAGATAAACAAGGAGCCTGGGCCAGACAGAGCAGGAAGGATCCAACTGGTAAACATATAGCCAGTTGTCCTTGGTCTTGGCTGGGTTGTGTACTGTTTTTACATTCAGGTTTACAGTGTGGGAGAACTTGCCTTTATCCCAAAATGTGAAAGACACAGTAGGCAGACTAGACACCAGTTAAAAATAGTCCCTGTAAGAATTCCTTCAAATCCAAGTTTTGCACGTCCTGTCCTGGAAAAAAAAGTTTCATTCACTACTCTGTGCATATTTCAGTCACCTGCCTAGGTGCAAAAGGCAGATGGTGATTTGACCAAAAGGAGGGATAGAGCAACACAGCCACAGAGCACTTGCTCTGTATGCAAATAGTCCCACATCTATAATATTTCTTGATCTCTATAACTTAAGAAAATGAGTAAACAGGTAGATTATAAAAAGAAGAGAATTATGCCATAACCACAGAGTAAGAGGTAAATTTACAATTGTACCTACATCTGCTAAAAGAGAAGCCATTTCTTTACATCTTTTTTCCCTCTTTCTTTACTATGTTTATTTTACTTCTTTCCCCTTTCTTGGACGTTCAGCTTTCTTTCTTCTCTTTTTCTTTTATATTAGTTCAGATTAGTTTTTAATCTTTCTTTTTAATTTTTTAAAAATTAAATAAAGGAAAAGAAAATGAGGGAATGGGTGGCAGGAAAATGTTTTCTTTCCCATACTCACAAAAACAATGCCAGTCAGAAGAATTAGGAGTGGGTTGGTTGGTTGGATAGATATTTATATATATACAATATTTTATTAATTTTCCAATTTTACATTTGAATATTTAAAAAGCAACATGGTTACTGGGTTAATCAATAGTTCAATAACAAAATCTTTAGTGCAAATCTCAGGTTACAACATCAGATATTTCTTCTCTTTTCCCCTTAACATTTACTGTCTCGTATTCAAACTAGCACATTTCTAATTATATCAACTCAATAAAAACATCATTATTACATTTATCAATAATTTTTAGCTTATACATATCTTAATTACATTCAATCTTCATAAACAATCCTGTTATTAATTTTTACATAATTTTTAATTTCTCATCCATATTCCAATTTAATTTGGTTGGATAGATAATTAATCTGCCTTGGTCAGATGTTTCCTAAACATTTTTTTTTAAGTTGATGAGCTACAATTGTATAGCCTGTATAGTCCGACCAACATTAGTAAAAGCAATTATAAAATGGCAGATGGCAGGAACTATCTTAGAAAAAGCAAGCCTCTTCTCTCAAAGCTCTCCTCCAAAATAAGCATAAAGCCAAATACTTCAAAGAAGAAAAGCACTGGGGACTGCTCTCTGAGTTTTGTTGTTTCTTCTACAGACCTTTCATTATCCAACTAGGTAATATCATCAATGCGAGAAGGAAGTGGGGTTCGCTCTCTGTTCATATACAAGTAGCTTACTCTGTCAAGTGTTGATGGGGATGTTTTTGGCATTCCTTGATTAGGCTGTGATTTACCTTTTTACAATGAAAAGGAGGACACAAATAAATTGAAGAAAAAAATATCGTAAATAAAAGAAACATTTTATTCATTGCAGCAATAATACAGAATACACTATAATATGATAAATGCATAATAAAAAACATTTGTAACAATAACATTTAATATTGTAATTATGTTTACATGCTGCGCCCCTGCTCGCAGCCACCCCACCAGCACTGCTGCCCCACCATGTAGAGCGGGCCTTGCAACTCCCAAAGCACCAGCTGTGCCGGCTCCGGCCCTGGGGGGCAGCCCGCCGTCGACACACCCCGCCTGCAGCCATCCCGCCAGCACCACCACCCACCCTGAGCAGCTCTGTGTAGAGCAGGCCCCGCAGCTCTCACAGCACAGGGGGTAGCCGGCCACTGCCGCCCCTCATACCCCCGCCCACAGCAGCCCCGCCACCCCTGCCTCTTGCGCCCACAGCCATTATTGCCCTAGCAGGGCTGAAGATCATGAGAAAGTTACCATGGCGTCGCTGCTCCAGTCTCCTCCAGGTATCTTCGAGACTAACTAGGAGATGGTGTAATTGGGTAGCAGGGAGGGGTGCAAAGTTCCTGCCAATTCGTCTTCGCTGCAGACAACTTACATGTGCAAAGTTTGCTGGCTGGGTGTTTTGGCGCACTCAGCAGCAATTCCTATTGGCTTTTGAAAGCCAATAGGGGGAGTAGCACAGCTCATGCAAAAGTTGAAAAAAAACCATCAAAAAAGGTGCCGGAACGCCATTCTGAGCGTTCTATGAGGGAAAAAAAGCCCTGCAGATTAGTCTTCAAATATCGAAAAGGAGGACATGTAGGAGGACACTTTTTGAGGGAGGACAGAATTCACAAAAGGAGGACTATCCTCCCTAAAGGAGGACAGTTGGTCACCTTACCAAAAGCCAAGCTTCAACTCCCTACCCACAAATTAGGAAGAAAACCCAAAGTTGTCTTATGCATGTTCTGAATTTAGCTGCTATCACAACCTCTATGTTTGAAGGAACTTATTTGGGAAGCAGTGTATCTTATCAAATACAAAAGAATTACGTGCATGAATTACGTGAATTAGATGTTCTGTTAGTGAGAAAATTAAGTTTGTGTTGGATGGCAAAAATCATGACAGAATAGAATAGAATAGAATAGAATAGAATAGAATAGAATAGAATAGAATAGAATAGAGCTGAAAGGGACTTTGGGGGTCCTCTAGTCCAGCCCCCTGCTCAAGCAGGAGAACCTATACCACCTCAGACAGGTGAATGTCTAGGTGGCCTGATGTCCATGTGCATAAGAAACATGTCATCGATTCCGGACATTAGGCGGCACAACAGGAGACAGCTCTTACTTCCATTCTGAGATATCTGAGGAACTATCTTCTCCACAAGTGGCCCACCCCTCTTGTTCTGCCAGAAGAGGCCTATTGCAGAGCCCATTAGCCAAGGAATTTTGGCTGATGGGGTCTAGAAAAGTCTTTTCTGCTGTGGCCCTCTCCTTTTGAACATCTTCCCACTGGAGGTGAGATCCACCCTCACCCTTCTGGCCTTCAGGAAGAGTCTTAAAATCTAACTCACCAGGTTGGCCTGGAGCTCCGATGAAGAAGCTGGATGTGGTTGGTGTAGTGATACACCATCTCTGCTCCATTCTAAATCCATGGTTTTTTTTTGGTTCGTATTTAATCTTTTGCAGTTTTAATCTGGTTTATATTTATTATTGTTTTTATATCTCTATTTTCAGTATTTTGTAAGCCACTCAGAATCGCTTTGGATAGTGAGATGGGCAGCATAAAAACGGGAAGAATAAAAATAAAAAAGTGACCCAGTACATTCGGTTCTGACAATTACTGCCCACAGAGACATTTCTGGCCTTAGTCATAAGAATAAGGATTTTTACAGCTTGTTTTTTCTTGGTCTATATCCGTCTGCCTAATATCATATGCTCTCCAGGATTCAAACACTTAATTTCCTGCCTCCAATACTACTTAATCAACTTAAGCTTTTTCAGAAAACCTAGTCAGGCTCTAACAAAATTCTGTATTACGTATTGCAAAAGCATTCAGGCCTTTGTCAAACTGTCCTTTATGCTCTATTGTTGTGAAACACACCAGGTGCCATCCAGCCCACAGAAGTTGCTGCACAGGGAGAGAAATACCAAGCTGGAGAAAGTGCATAGGTAAAAGACAGGTGAAATAAAGTCTATCATTGACCATATCTCCCTTAACCATTTCCTTGCAGATAATTTTTAAAAAATGGGATTTTTTTTTTACATACAAAGCCTGTGAAGAACAGTTGCAGAAATTGGCTATGTTTAGTTTAATGAAAAGAACAACTAGGGGTGATATGATAGCAATCTTCCAATAACTGAGGGACTGCCACAAAGAAGAAGGGTGCCAACCTATTCTCCAAAGCATCTGAAGACAGGACAAGAAGCAACAGATGGAAACTAATGAAGGAGAGAAACAACCTACAGCTAAGGAGGAATTTCCTGACAGAAATTCCCAGTGCTTTTTTTCTAAAAAAAAAAAAAAAAAGGGTGCCAGAACTCACACATGTCATACAACCCGCCTTGCCTACCCTACAAGGTTCCGTCCAAAAAAGGTGCCGGAACTCCGTTCTGGATGTTCTATGAGAAAAAAAATATTCCTAAATCAATGGAACAAAATGCTCCAGAAGTTGTGGGTGCTCCAACACTGGAGGTTTTTAAGAAGACACTGCACAACCATTTGTCTGAAATGGTATAGGGCAGCAGTTCTCAACCTGTGGGTCACGACCCTTTTGGAGATCGAACGACCCTTTCACAGGGGTCGCCTAGACCATCGGAAAACACATATTTCCGATGGTCTTAGGAACCGAGACACCACTCCGCATCCATTTCCGCATGGCCTCCTCCGCCATTTGCAGAGAGAGAGAGACAGAGAGGCACTTTCGCTTCTTCTCTCTCTCTCAGGCGGACTTACCTCCTGCAGGGCTCCTGATTGGCCCTGCGCCCGGGTGCCCCACTCCCTGGGAGAAGTGCGGCCAGGGCCTTCAGCTATAGAATTGCGGATTTTCAGGATAAAACCTGCCTTTCACTCTTCAGGAATCACTTCTTGCCTTCAAAACAGAGAAGGGCCAACCAAGCAGGAGCGACGGATGTGATTTCAAACTAATGAGTTGTTTACATGCCTGCTGAGCCCAAACCGCCCCCCCACACACACATACAAACATTCCAGAGCATCTCTGCCTCACATCCACAACAGAACCAACAAACCCGCTGATGTTCACAGTTGTCAACAACACCTCCAGCGGCCTCCAGGCCTTCCGAGGCTCCAGCCTTCCTGCCCCAGGCTTTGGGGACAGAGTTCGTGGGGAAGCAGAAAAGCGCAGCGCAGGCCAGCCCCACCACTGAGCTCTGCCTGTGGCCCTCCGGAGCGACGGGCCGTGGCTTCCCTCCGTGTCGCTGCTGAGCACGGCCCCTTCTCGCCTGAGTCTCCCTGTGGCGCTCCCTTCCCCAGCGGCCTCTCAACAGACAGGCTGGCCCACTGCCGGCTTCGGGAAAAGTGGCTAAGCGAGGTTCTGCGAGGTGGAAAACTGCGGCCAGCCCAGGAACAGGGTGGGGAGGCAAGGCCGGAGCATGGCAAGTTTGATGCGGGGACAGCGGTGGGAGGGAGTGCCAAGGGGTGGCCGGGCGGCTCTTCCGAAGGTCCCAGCAGTGCCTCTTGAGCAGCCCAGGAGGACCCTCGGCCAGGCTGGGCAGGAAGGTCGCCCCTTCCAGCCGGGGCATCCAGGAAGCTTCGGCTCCTCCCTGTCGTGGGACACTTCGGCCTCTCGCCCGCGGTCTCACCTTGTCGGGGGGGTGCCTGGGACTTGCAGACCCCCGTGACTTGCCTCCACTCCCGGCAACTGGATTGAGCCCACATGGCAGTGAAACCTGGCGCCCGACCGAAGCTTCCAGCTGTGTGGAGAAACGTGCTGGGCCGTGCAACTGGCAGAAGTGGCCGCTACTGCTCTCGCCGTTGCCGCTCGGCCTGAATCTGCTCAGGGCAAAAGAGGCAGCCACTGCCCAGCACGCAGAACTCCTGTGTGTCCCAAGCCCCCCCATTCTCGAGAGAAAGAAGCCGCTGCCTCCCGTCCTGCTCCCCCTCCCCACCCGTTGGCTGAGGACGCGGCAGAGGCAGGGCTGGGGGTGGCAGGGACCCCCGACGATGCTGCCGTGAGAGAGAGAGAGAGAGGAAAGAGAGAGAAACAGGAAGAGAGAGAGAGAAAGAGAGAGGGGAAAGAGAGTAAGAGAAATGGAGGAAACAGAGAAAGAGAAAAAGAGAGAGAGAGGAAAGAGAAAGAAAAAGAGAAAAAGAGGAAAGAGAGAAAGAGAGAGAGGAAAGAGAAACGGGAGAGGAAAGAGAAAAAGAGGGAAAGAGAGAGGAAAGAGGGCGAGGGAGAAGAGAGAGAGGAAAGAGTGAGAAAGAGAAGAGAGAGAGGAAAGAGAAAGAGAAAGAGGAAAGAGAAAGAGAGGAAAGAGAGAAAGAGAGGAAAGAGAAAGAAGAGAAAGAGAGGAAAGAGAGAAAGAGAAAGAGGGAGGAAAGAGAGAGAAAGAGAAAAAGGAAAGAGAGAGAAGAGAGAGGAAAGAGAAAGGGAAAGAGAGGAAAGAAAGAGAGAGGAAAGAGAGAAAGAGAGAGAGGAAAGAAAGAGAGAAATGGGGAGAGGAATGGTGCTTCTCTAACCAGGCTGGGCGGAGCCGGCGGAGTGGCTTTCCTGCCCCCCCTCCCCAGCCAGCTGGATGGGGGGTTGGGGGTCACCACAATATGAGGAACTGTATTAAGGGGTCGCAGCATTAGGAAGGTTGAGAACCACTGGTATAGGGTTTCTTGACTGAGCAGGGGGTTGCACTAGAAGACCTCCAAGGTCCCTTTCAACTCTGTTATTCTGGAAAGATTAAAAAAAAGTTGAAAACTTACTAAAGTAAAAACTGATTTGCTGGGTTAGGGCAAGCTGGACCCACCTATTCTAGGACTGTTTTTTTTTCAATAATGTTGTGTCAAAAGCTTGGTGAAAAATCCACAAGCAGGCAAGAAAATAGCAGCCACATCTTTGAGCATTAAGAAGTGTCCAGCCTCTAAACCAGCAAGTTCTGGTACACTTGTAAAGCAGCTTTCTCATGCCCATTAGAGATGTTTGGACTGCAGCACCCATGATGCTGTGCCATACCATGTGGCTAAGAGGTTTGGGAGCTGCAGTCCTAATATCTTGGGCAGCTGTCAGGAAAGGGACGGGCACAATTATATCATCATCAACAACAACCGTTAATAGAGCTCTGCTCATGTAGAAATATTTCAGAAGACAAGCTCAAGATAGTAGTCAGCATGATATCGAGTGGCTTGGTTTTTAAGCCCCTGACTTTAACAGAGACGTCAGCTTAAGGGATCGTTCAACATTCAGACATTTAAAATACAGTTTCTAGGAAGAGAATTAACAGATCAATTAAAAACAACAGATGAAAGGGCTCAAAAGAAATAAAAGCAGAAATCTGCCATGTATAACGTTCAAAGTAGAGTACAAATATTTAAGTGGTGATTAGCGGTCGTGAAAAAGAAATGGCTCGCCACCAAAATTTCTGCTGGCACTTGAGGCATTCTGACCTCAGCTCCCGCCCCCAACCCACCCACCCCTTTCTCAGATTTAAGCACAGTTTGTGCTAAACAATCTATAGTGTTGCAGGGGTTGACTGCTCACTCCAGAATCACTTGGCACCTTCATTTCCTTTAGTGTGAATAATCTTGGATTGTTAGACTTCTATGGTCTTAATGATAAAACTATATATATATATAATGCAGATAAAGATGTGATATAGTTGGGGAGAAAAGATAGTGTGGAAGAACATCTCCTTTCTTTGATTTGAGCTCAGAAATAACTATGGCAGAGAAATTTAGAAGTTGATGGCTCAATTCACAGTATTTTGCTTTGCAGACGACGTCGCTCTCCCACCCCACCCTCCAAGTTCTGTTATGCTGCCTCATTGTGTCAGGGAAGACTTCCTGGGAGGGGTGAGTGAAGGATGAGTTTATGCCAAGGGTATATATACCCTGCAGGGTCACCCCGGACATAACGTTTATCCCAGTTCATCAGCTAAAGCAGCGATTCTCAACCTTTGGGTCGCGACCCCATTGGGGGTCGAACGACCATTTTACGGGGGTCGCCAAACAATGCGATCCGCCATTTTTTCCCTCAGGAGGCGGCGCCGCGCATGCGCGCTGCCATGGGGCCACTGCCGTGCATGTGTGTTGCACATGGGGGCGCCGCCACGCATGGGGGCACCGCCGCGCATGCGCGGCGCGTCCTTATGACTGGGGTCGCCGTATAAAGGTTGAGAACCACTGAGCTAAAGCAAGCAGGCACTTATCTTGGGCAACAGCGATATAAGATGATGCTGGAAGCAGATCCCTTTAGTAATAATGGCAAAGGCATCAATTCATCCTACACAAGCGCAAGCAACCTGGTCACTATGATATAAAAAAAGAGGTTGAGACTCTGGAAAGAGTGCAGAGAAGAGCAGCAAAGATGATTAGGGGAAAGAAGGCTAAAGCATATGAAGAAAGGTTGCAGGAATTGCGTATATCTAGTCTAGTGAAAAAAAGAACTAGGGGTGATAGCTGTGTTCCAATATTCCAGGGGCTACCACAAAAAAGAGGGGGGTCAACTTATTTTCCAAAGCACCAGAAGGCAAGATAAGAAAGAATGGATGAAAACTAACCAAGGAGAGAAACAACCTAGAACTAAGGAGAAATTTTCTGACAGTGAGAACAATCTCACTGTCTTTCTTTCTTTCAGAAGTTGTGGGTGCTCCATCACTGGAGGCTTTTAAGAAGAGATGACAGCCATTTGCCTGAAATGGTATAGGGTCTCCTGCTAGAGTCGGGGTTGGACTAGAAGACCTCCAAAGTCCCTTCCAACTCTGATAATGTTCTATGTTCTATGATGTTCTATGTTCTATGGTAAACAACTGCTGTATTTTTACCAAGGAAATCATATGGATAGAAAATAAAAAATAGTTGACAAGAGAGTGCCAAAGGATGGGCCCCTGAGGTCAAATGGGACTCAACATGCTACTCAGCAAGAGGTGAGAATCTTTCAGAATACTAATGCTGTTTATGATGTGGCTACATTAAAATCTTTGTGATCTCTAGTAGATAATAATAATAATAATAATAATAATAATAATAATAATAATAATAATAATAAAGAACTGGAGAAGATAACAAAATACAAAGACCTACAAATAGAAATAGAAAGACTGTGGCAAAAGCAAGCAAGGGTAGTACCAATAGTCATAGGCTCCTTGGGTGCAATCCCAAAACAACTGGAGCACCACTTGAACACCATTGGCATTGACAAATTCGCTATTAGTCAATTGCAAAAGGCGGCCTTATTAGGAACTGCTTCCATCCAGCAACGATATCTGTAATACCATCAAACATCCAAATCTGCTGATCCCAGGTCCTGGGTAAGGACTCGATAGGTAGACAAAATACCAAATCCAGTCTGAACATCTGGCTGACTGTGCGATGATCAATAGTAATAGTAATAATAATAATAATAATAATAATAATAATAATAATAATAATAATAATAATAATAATAATAAAGTTGGAAGGGACCTTGGAGGTCATCAAGTCCAACCTCCTGCTCAGGCTGGTAACCTACCATTTCAGACAAATGGCTGTCCAGTCTCTTCTTAAAAACTTCCAGTCTTGGAGCATTCACCGCTTCTGCAGGCAGGTTGTTCCACTGGTTAATTGTTCTAACTGTCAGGAAGTTTCTCCTTAGTTCTAGGTTGCTTCGCTCTTTGGTTAGTTTCCATCCGTTGCTTCTTGTCCTGCCTTCAGGCGCTTTGGAAATACAGGGAAAGAAAAGCTGAAGCTGCCAAGAAAAAATTGTAGTGTGAACGTGGAATGTAAGAAGCATCAAGAAGGTAAAAATCAATACAGCGAAAGAGAAAATTAAACTACAAATTGGAAAGAACTGAAAGGAAAAAAAAAAAAAGAGTCAGTTTTGCCCAGTGGTTAAGGTGCTGGCCTAGGAACCAAGAGACTAAGAATTCTAGTCCCGTTTTGGGCATGAAAATCAGCTAGGTGACATTGGGCCAGTTGGTCTCTCAGTCCAACTCACCTCACAGGGTTGCTGGTGTGGGAAAAATAAGAGGAGGAAGGAATACTATGTAGGTTCACTGCCTAGTGTTATTTATAAAAATAGTGAAAAATAAATAAATGATAAACAAAATTAATTATCCATCTATTCTTAGGCATCAATGAAGTGAGCTGAACAGGGATAGGACACTTTCAGTCACAAGATCACACTGTTTATTACATTAAATAATTAAAGGAATATGTAGCTGGATTGTCTTAGGAAAATGAAATGAAGCGGGAGACTAAATTAATTTCTGCCACTGAAATGAATTCTTCGTAACTAACAGCTAAACAACCAGAATGATACCTCTATGTGTGGACATCACCAGATGCTATGAGTGGAAATCAAATTGATTCTATTATTACTAAAAGGAAGTGGAGGAGCTCAACTATGGCATCAAAGACATGGCCAGGTGCTGATTGTAGAATAGATCTAGTGCAAGTTGTAGAACAGATCAAGTGCAACAATCCCTCGTGTGCAAGTTCCTAGTTAAGCTAAAGAAGAAGAAAGTTTCTACAATATGATCTTGAGCATATATCCATCACCTTCAACAGAAAGCATCAGAAGTCATGTTGAAGTCCTAAACCTCATGGAATCGTGAAGTCATGGAATCATGAATCATGGAAGTGACACGTTATGGAAATGAAAATTGGATTTTGAAGAAGCAGGATAAGAATGTTCATCCTTGAACACTGCTGTTGGAGAATACTCCTGAGAATACTGTGGACTGTTGAGAAAGCAAATAAATGCATCATCAAACAAAGCAATCCATTATGTAAAGAAGATTCTAATACTGGGAAAGGTGGAAAGAAGGGAGAAGGACGACCAATGGCAAGATGGATGGACTCAGTTACAGAGGCAATGAGTGCATAGTTGGAAGACCTGAAAGGCCAGGTTAGGGACAGACTATCATGGAGAAAATGGATGTGATCACTAGAATCTACCCTGACTTGATCACCATAATCGATGCAGGGTTCATGAATGATGTAGGACTACTAAAATGTGCACTGATGCATTGCAGCATAAGCAAACCACTGTAGCTACACACAGATTATGAGACAGACAATGCTCTCAAAGCAGAAAAAAAGGCAATCCGCAGTCCCCAATATGTTCATCTATTGTGCAGAACTATCACCTAGTGACAGAAGAATACGTGGCGTTCACTAACCAAACAAACAACCTCAAGCACTTCCGAGCAAAGATGATCTAATGGACTCGGTCTATCCTGAAATAATCTAGCTTTGAACAACTGGGACTCTGGTCTCCACTGAGCAAATTTCCTGGCGTTTTTCTGAACTTTTAATAAAAAAAAGTCTGACAAGCTTATTTCTACTACTTCTGCTTCCTCTCGACACAGTAATTTCAAATCTTCCACTATTCTCTTACCTGAAACCTCTGGGAAAACAACTCTGTGAGATTAAGATTTTTTTTTTCTTTAGTGCTGAATCAGAGTGATTTTTCAAACATAGCAGACTCTTGGTTTGCAATACAGGGAATGCTCTGGAGACCAAGCTGTTTTCTTGATGTTTGCATTTGCTCTGTTCAGGAGAGGATAGATGGGTAAGTTTGAACAGTTTAGTCAACAGATGAATATGTTATTAGTAGTTGATTCATCAGGGCATTGGGAGAGCTTAGCTATTGTAAGGACAGATATTAAGGGCATTACAGTATTGTCTACTGTGCATGTTATTGTAGAAGAGAGATGAAAATATATAAGAGAAAAGCAGCAGGAGGAAGACATAGGAAATGGGGTATGTTGCAAAAGGCTAAAAGAAAAAAAAAACAGAAACTACTTATAACTTACTAAAAGCAAGTAGAATGCCCAAGATCTTTCGTTTAAAGCACATGAGTTGGTGAACCCTGAAATACAATGCCACTATTCTGAAAATATTTGTCTGCCTAGACACACATTGAGGGAGTCAAACTATTTTCCAAAGCGCCTGAAGGCAGGTCAAGAAGCAACTGGGTGGAAACTAATCAAGGAGAGAAGCAACCTAGAACTAAGGAGAAACTTCCTGACAGTTAGAACAATTAACCAGTGGAACAACCTGCCTCCAGAAGCTGTGAATGCTCCAACACTGGAAGTTTTTAAGAAGAGACTGGACAGCCATTTGTCCGAAATGGTTTCCTGCCTGAGCAGGGGGTTGGACTAGATGACCGCCAAGATCCCTTCCAACTTTACTATTATTTACTATTTACTATTTACATTTATAGAGACCCCTCAATGTAAAACGCCTAGAAACAAATCCAAGGCAATATATCATACCAAAATAAAGCTGTAATACAGACTAACTTCCACACCAAGGGTAAACATAATGGGCACACACAGCATAGGGAGAATAGATATTTAACTGCCTGCATGCTCTCTAGCACTTAATCTCTTTCAAGTCAAAAACTTGTCTTTTTCTAGAAGAAGGCTTCAAAATTAAGCATCACTTGAATAAAGAAATAAAATTGGCATTGGAGACCTGCATTTTGCTATTTGGCAAATTAAACCACAAAACCAAAAATAAAACAGATAGGGCAGGGAGTCTGCCTGGTACCTGGTTTCATTTGTCAACACAGAGATGCCTACAGTAATTAGGATTTAAATTTCATGTAAAGGTAAAGGTTTCCTTTTCCATTTGTGTCCAGCTCTAGGGCAGGGTACTCTTCCCCATTTCTTGGCTGAGGGAGCTAGCGTTGTCCAAAGACATTTTCTGTTGTCATGGCTATATGACAAAGGTGCACAAACACTGTTATCTTCCTTCTAAGGTGGTACCTATTAATCTACTTGTATTTTGCATGCTTTTAAACTGCCAAGTGGGCAGGAGCCGGGGCAAGTAAAAGGAGCTCACCCCGTCCTGTGGTGCTCGGGTCTCAAACCTGGGCTGTCACCTTTCCAGCTGACAAGCTTGACATCTTTAACCGCTGAGCCATCGCGCCCCCTTTAAATCCCAAGTAACCTGCTACAAATTACATTTTGGTTTATGCAGGTAAATCAGCAAATAACTATATTTGCAGTTATTGAGATTCAGTTCTAATCTTAGAAAAAGCATACAGGGTCTTTTGCAGGAAAAGAGCAAAACAAAAAGAAACAGCAATTATGTATGGATGAAGTTGATTCTGGTTGGTGCACTGTATAAAAAAAAAGATCAAGGTAGCAAAATGAGGGCATTAAACACAGGCCCTGGTGAAGGATCATTTGCTAAGATTAAAATCTCATTTTCCTCCAGTGGTAGATTCCTGAATTATGTGTTCTCCAAATTAGCCACCACAGAACTTGATGAGGCATCGTGTCTGATTAAGAGCAAAGTCTCATCCACAATCAGGTTTAAATGGCCCTGATTTTGAATTTTGTAATTCCTTTATGGACTAACGTGGCTTACATTGTTTTATTCACTCAGATTCCCTTTCAGTCTTCATTTTTAAAAATTCAGAATTTTTGGAAATGCTTTGCTGATCTTTAGTGAACAGTAGCCCAAGCTAACTAAAAGTCTGACTTGTACCACCTGGGAAATTTATAAGCCATTTATTGAAAAATCCAGGAATATGCTTAATTAGGTACATTAATGTAAGGTGCTATGCTAGATCAGATTTGTAAATAAACATTTCCTCCATATCTAAAAGTTACAGGAGCATAAAACATCCTTCCCTTACTAAAAAGGACTAGCCCACAGAAAAAGATTTTTCACTTTGAAACTCTTTTTGTGCTAATCAAGCAAACACTTCCTTCTCTGTCCTTGACTCAATCAATGCAGCACTTAGTAATACATTCCTTCTGGTGCTATTTCCTAAAAAAAAAAAAAAAAACCAAAACCGCAGTTAAGCTAACAATTAAAGGTATCACTGTAATCCTTTTGAAGTTAATTGTCTAATTGGGAACCTCTTTTTATTCACTGCACACATGGCTGTTCCTGAAAAGGGGGGGGGGTTAGAAACTGTCAAAACCTCAACCAATCATCACAAAGCCCATGAAGGTTAACAACCAATCACATTGTATGTATCTGAGAATTCCTCTCTATATAAACTTACCTTTTTTTCCCTGTGAATGTTCTACTTTCTCAACAATTTGGAAGCCAAGGATTGTTCATATAATAAATTCTGAGCTTTCCTCAGGATTCTGTTCTTCTTCCACAACAATATTAAAATTGCTTACCTTTTTAACAGCTTGGTCAGTTGGATGAATTTAATGCCTAATTTATGATATAATATAGTGTGTGAAAGGATTAATTCAGTAACCAAGTTAAGCAGGAATGCCTTGATAGTGAAATGTTAGGAGGGCGGGAAAAGGCAGAACACCCTTATTTAGTGTGAATTTTAACGGACTTATGTTTGAGGGAACAATGCTATCCAAATTCAGAGACAA
This sequence comes from Crotalus tigris, assembly GCF_016545835.1. Taxonomy (NCBI): domain Eukaryota; kingdom Metazoa; phylum Chordata; class Lepidosauria; order Squamata; family Viperidae; genus Crotalus; species Crotalus tigris. Next base: position 842,152 of record NW_024096577.1, read on the forward strand.
GTAGAAATGTGTTCTTTCCAGAATGTTTTGCCCTGAAGCATCTCTGACAGTGAGAGTAATTAATCAGTGGAACGACTTGCCTTAAGAAGTTGTGGGTGCTCCAACACTGGGGGGGTTTCAATAAGAGATTAGACAACCATTTGTCTGAAATGGTATAGGGCAGTGGTGGCGAACCTATGGCACGGGTGCCAGAGGTGGCACTTGGAGCCCTCTCTGTGGGCACACATGTCGTCCCAGCCTTGCCTCCCACCCATGACCCCCTCATCTCCAGCAGCCCCCCGAAGGAGAGTCGCCCCTCAGAATGGCCCATGCAGAGCAGTGCAGCCAAAGACATGGCAGCCAGGCAGTGTAGACAAGACTCTGTCCTCACACCCCATCAAGCAGTTGATGCTGCAGGGCGCAGGCAGAGGGCGTGACCACCATAGCGCTGGTGGGCTGCCTGGGTGATCTGCAGTGGGCCCTGGAGGTGATGAGTGGCCTTGTGGGCAGGTGGGATGGGGGATGGGGGTGGGGGGCAGGGGGTGGGGGCAGGGGGGTGGAGCAAGGGCAGGGCCAGTTTTTGGGCACTCGGTCTCTAAAAGATTCGCCATCACTGGTATAGGGTTCTCTTCTTGAGCAGGGGTTGGACTAGAAGACCTCCAAGGTCCCTTCCAGTTTTGTTATTCTCCTGAAAATATTTTTGAACCTTTCACCCCATTTTTTTCTTTCCCAAAGTCCAGATTTTCCTATTCTTTCTCCCCCCTTCAAGTATTTTTGAAATACTACTTGCCATGAAATTGTCTACGTCATTAGGTTACACCCTTTCCGCAGACATGTGAGACATCAACCACCCGAAGGGGTTAGAAGTGAGAGGCTGTTTTCCCAGAAGACCCATGTGGCTTCTGGAAAGACAGGTCCTTCGGTCTGGCTGGTAGAAATCCTCCCAAACATAATTTTTGTCACAGCTTTGCTATGTAGTTGTGAATCCCATTCAGCCCTTGGGCCCAGTCCACCTGCAATCTCCCCTTTCCCCCACTTCTCTCAGTATTGTTTTCTGAAAAACATATACCTGAAAGTTTTCCTTCTCTATTTTCCCACGTTACTGAAAACCACCCAAAGGACATCTTAACTACCATCTTGAATAGCAGCTCCAGGCTAGTTACCACTTCTTGTTTATTGAACGTTTCCTCTGCTGTCGATGGATTTTTTTTTTTTTAATGCTTGCAGTCTTACACAATCATTCAAACCGAAGGAGTATGTAAGGAAAGGATGCCTCTGGGAGAGAAAAGCAACAGGTCTTTAGATCAACAAAAAGTGCAAATGGAAACTACGGAATCAAGAACAGCAGATAGAGGAGCTGGGCAGGTCCAAGAATTTTACTATCCCATTTTCTACCATTCTACTAGGGCAGGGGTCTGCAACCTTGACGACTTTAAGACTTGTGGACTTCAGCTCCCAGAATTCCTCAGCCAGCATAGCTGGCTGAGGCATTCTGGGAGCTGAAGTCCACAAGTCTTAAAGTCGTCAAGGTTGCAGACCCCTGTCCTAGAGAGATAGCTCAGTGGTTGAAGACGCTGAGCTTTTCAGCACAAGCTGACAACCCGGGTTTGAGACCCAAACTCTGCGCAAAGGGGTGAGCTCCAGATCCTACCCACCTAGCAGTTCAAAAGCATGCAAATGTGAATAGATTAATAGGTACCACTTTGGTGGGAAGGTAACAGCATTCTGGGTTCCTTTGGCATATAGTCATGCTGGCCACGGGACCATGGAAATTGTCTTTGGACAAAGCTGTCTCCCTTGGCCAATGGTCGGATATGGCCAGATATGACTGACAGAGAAATCTTCACCTGTTTACTAGGGAGAAGTGTTTTTCTCTGAGCAACAGGAGGAAAACACCTTCCCATCAAGCTGCTCTGTTTATATTGCTATTCTAGACAACATTAACCAGACACTTCAAGGGTAAAATGATGCAGTACCAACCTTATCAACCTGATTCATGAACCAATAAACTGGGCTAGGGATTCGAAACAAATAAATGATCAACTTTTATTTTTTTCCTATATAGGCCTCTAACGGGTTTTGAAAAGGGGGGGGGAGGTAATCATCAGAATGGGGAGGACAAATTCTTTGTGCTGTATGCATACAATCCAGTCAGAGGTTATTCTTTTTTTAAAGGTTCCACTGATTTTCACTACATTAACCTTTCCCCACAGAAGGGGTAATCATAGTATCACCACCTGCTTAGAATACTGCAATACGCTCTACAAGGGGCTGCCATTGAAGGGGTGCAATGGCCTACAAACTGATCAGAGTACTTCAGTGGCAATAGCAACCTTGGCTCTTTTATGACTTCTGGACTTCAACTCCCAGAATTCCTGAGCCAGCCATGCTGAGGGTAAAGGGAGAGGTTTCCAAGCTGAGCCATGCTGGCTCAGGAATTCTGGGAGCTGAAGTCCACAAGTCATAAAAAAGCCAAGGTTGCCTACCCCTGCGCTACACTACTCCTGCAGTATAGAAGTAGTTCTTGACTTACAACAGTTTTTAGGGACCCTTTGAAATTACGACGACACTGAAAAATGTGACTTATGACCATAGCAGCACCCCCGTGGTCATGTGATCAAAACTCAGATGCTTGGCATCTGGCATGTATTTATGACGGTTGCACTGTCCCGGGGTCATGTGATCACATTTTGCGACCTTCTGACAAGCAAAGTCAATGGGGATTCGCTTAACACCTTTGTTATTAACTTACCAACTACAGTGATTCACTTCACAGCCTTGGCAAAAAAGGTTGTAAAATGGGACAAGATTCACTTAATTAAATGTCTCGTTTAGCAACAGAAATGTTGGGCTTAATTGTGGTTGCAAGTCGAGGACTTCCTCACCGGCTACCAGCAGGCTTCTTGATGCCCATTGAAGAGCTGGTGCTAATCTATAAAGCTTTACAAAGCTTAGCTCTGCCTTCTCCCACTGGACTAGACCTGGTTGGTTTCATCTCCTGAGAGAAACTATTAACAGTGCTCAGCTTTCTATGGGTGAGGGGATTAAGGCTCAACAGTGTGTTGCATTTCCTGGCTGCGCTGGTTCCCTGGAATGACCTTGCAGTGGAGAGTTCAGTCGGATTCAACCACCCCTCCTTCTGGGAACCACTCAAACTACAGATTCCCCCCCCCAAAAAGGGAGGGGGGAATTGAGCTCAGCAAGCAATAAAGTTCATAAGTCAATGATAAGAGCTTTGACAGAAGGCAATAACTATTGGTTTCCATCAACTCTAGGACTGGACCAAACAGATTGTCCTACTACTATATAGAGCAGTGGTTCTCAACCTTTTTATACGGCGACCCCGGTCATAAGCAGGCGGCGTGCATGTGCGGCGGTGCCCCCTGCACAGTACGCATGCGCGGCGCCCCCCGTGCAGCACGCTTGCGCAGCACCGCCACCTGCGTGGCGCGCATGCACGGCGGCGCCCCATGTGCCGCCCCCTGCGTGGCACGCATGCACGGCGGCGCCTCCTGCACACCCCCTGCACGGCATGCATGCGCAGCGGCACCCCCTGCGTGGCACACATGCATGGCGCCGCCCCCATGCGCCGCCCCCTGCGCAGCGCACATGCACGGCGGCGCCCCCTGCGCAGCGCGCATGCACGGCGCCGCCCCCTGCGCCGGCTGACGAAAAAAATGGCGGATCGCGTTCTTTGGCGACCCCCGTGAAATGGTCGTTCGACCCCAAATGGGGTCGCGACCCACAGGTTGAGAACCGCTGATATAGAGAGCAAGTAAATACAGAGATGGGGAATTATGGGTTTAGACTTTAGAGCAATGTCAAGTAAAAGAGGACGGAAGTGAATACAAGCCTATTTACCTTCTTTCAGAATAAATGGAATCCAGAGGACTTTGTGCTTGGATGACTCACTTGTGTCCCATGATTGGGTGGTTAAAATTTGTGCAACAAAATAAATAAATAAATGTGCTAAAAGTCAGGGCTGTAGAATATGTCCAATTATTCTGTATCTCGTATTATATTTTGCATATTTTAGAATATTAACTGCAGTTAGCTCAGGGTATAGGATAACTTTCTCCAACAGTCAGAAAGACACTGTGTGGGGCTTCGTATTAAATACTATGTCCAATGTTGGATACAAAACATTGAAATAATACAGGCAGTCCTTGACTTACAACTGTAATAAAGATTCCTATTATGGTTGTGAAATGCATCATCATGTGGCTGATTTGATTTTATGATCTTTTTTGTGGCATCGTTAAGTGAATGCCACTGTTGTTCAGTGAACCCTTGTTGGCGATGGGGCATTTTTGCAGAAAACTGGAAGTACTTGCCAGTTTTTGGCAAAATATTGTAAACTGTGATCACGTGACTGTAGGGACGGCTGGCCATCGGAGTGGGACCATAAATACTTTTGGGAGGTCTATCATAACTTTCTGGTTGTAAGTCAAGGACTAATTGTAAATTAACTTCCTTGCAAAGAATCCATGCAGAAGTGAAGGGCATCAGTTAACAAATCCAACAAGATTGCTTTTCTCAAAATGACTAAGCTTGGCTGGATTTCCCCAAGTTAATGTTTGCAGCTCTCATTTTGTTTCCCCTATGATGATAACATGAAATCACCATTTAGATACGTGCAAACTGTAATGTATATACTTTGTGTATTCTGTCCACCCTTCTTTTCAAACTGCTGGAGCCTATTCCCCATCTCCTCCACAGTCAGGCATTTGTGGTTTGGGAGAGAAACAAATCTGCTTCCTTCTCTTTGTTGAAGCTGCCGTAGGAAAGAGGGGGGGAAACAAAAACAGAAGTCTGAAATTATTCCATTGATGGTGTTGCTTCAAGAGTCTCTCAGTTGTCCTAATCGGAAAGTATTTCCAAAAGGAGGGAGACAGAACTTCCCCAAGGGGGAAAAAAGGAAATGCAGATTCTATAGATTCTATTTCTGTCTCTCAAATAGATACCCAAATTTTTAAAAGGGCTCATTTCTGATGCAGGTAGTTTAATAAACAGTGCACAAACAAGGAGATGTATTTGTGGTATCAACAAGACATGCACTGCATTCTTCTTGCCTAGAAAACAAGGGAAGTTGAGCTAAAATGTACAGTGACCTTTCCCAGATCTTAGCCCAAGCAACATCACAACATCCCGTCTAATTAGAGTGCTACTACCAGTTACGATATCTTGAGAGCTCAAAAACATACACAGACACACCCCCAGGGCAAAGCTGCAACTGTTTATGAGAAATATTACACGGTAAGTTGATGATAAAAATCTTCCAAGCGGCTACAAAATGTTTATTACCTGAAGGAAAGCCTCTCTTTTTCTGTTGCTTACAAAAACAAATTTCAAAAATGTCCACGCCACCTGACTTGAGGCAATGTATGATGTGTTGACAGAAGCAACAGAGATGAGGTCCCATGGTCAAGTTGCAGCCTACAGAGGGGCTGAGGACAAACAGAGCATTCCTGTGGCTGATGAGGACTGGGCTAAACCCATTTTCATTATTAAATGAAATATTTGGCTGCCTTCAAAAGTAAAATGTATTCATTCACCCAAACAGAGTTTAGGGGTCTGTAACCTTTAAATAATAGAAAGAGCAATAAAGATTATTAAGGGACTGAAGGCTAAAACACATGAAGAACAGTAGCAGGAATTGTGTATGTCTAGTTTAATAAACAAAAAGAGTAGGAGTGACATGATAGCAGTCTTCCAATATTTAACAGGTTGCCACAAAGAAGAACAGGGTCAGCCTAATCTCCAAAGCACCTGAAAGCAGGACAAAAAACAATGGATGGAAACTAATCAAAAAGAGAACCAACCATAACTAAGGAAAAATTTCCTGACAGAACAATTAACCAGTGGAACGACTTGCCTCCAGAAGTTGTGGACATTCCAACCTTGGAAGTTTTCAAGAAGAGATTGGACAACCATTTGTCTGAAATGATATAGGGCTTCCTGCATGAGCAGGGGGGTTGGACTAGAAGACCTCCAAAGTCCCTTCCAACTCTGTTATTCTGTTATCAAAGCAATTAAAGAACCTTTTTCTCAACCAGGAAAGGCACTCTCAAATTTAACAAGCTACATTTTTTACAAGGTCACTTTTATTTTAATCAGTCCATTACAAATAAACAGGAATAAAGTTTCGCAAAAAAACCTCAACACTCTTTGATGAAGTCTTGTATAGTTTTTCTTTCAGATGCTATCAGGTTTTCACATGGCTCCTGCTAACATATATAGGCAATCCCCAAATTAAGAACTTTCAACTTAGGGACAACTGGTGCATAGAAACAGACTGGCATAGAGCCTTCTATATTAAAAATATGAGTTAAATACAATGGTTTACAGTAACAAATACGTGCACTACTTTGTAATGCTCATGAACATACATGCACAATTCAGCAGCTCATCGACTTGAGAAAGAACACCACTATTTTAAGTTGGACCATGTCTCCAAAGTCCATTCTGGGCCTGGGCAACAAAAAATTAGCTACCAGTTCTGCTGAACTGGTATGAACCGGCTGAATCCCACCACTGGTTGTAAGTCATTTTTTCCAAGACTGTCATAAATGAATGGTTGTAAGTTGAGACAACCTGTAGAAGATCTCCAGTAAAAGGAACACTCCAAATATTCTATTCTATGTGACCATAGCCAGCATTTTCATAAATGTGTTATTATTTCTATCCTTTACTCCAAATCTCCAATTCAAATTAGTTTCCCAAATCTATATTATTAAGCCTTCTCATTTGGTATCCAGACATTACCTTTGGTCATAAAATTAAGATAAGATAAGATAAACTTTATTGTCATTTTTTTTACTGTAGGCACAATGGCACACATCAAAAATGAAATTTAGTTGCTTGCTCTCAAATTGAAACACATACATGACACACACCTAAACATACTATGTACAACATATGTATAGACCAGGGGTAGGCAATCTTGGCTCTTTTAGGACTTGTGGACTTCAACTCCCAGCTGGCTCAGGAATTCTGGGAGTTGAAGTCCATGAGTCCTAAAAGAGCCAAGGTTGCCTACGCCTGGTATAGACCCTCACCCCTACATATACATAGCAAATAAATATTAAATACTGTCCATCTTGAATATTTAAATAGAAGAAGGAAGCTTGAGAGTTCACAAGGTTAATGCTGTATGGAATAAAAATTGTGTTAAGAAGTCTAAAACATGACTCTCTCTTCCATGTGGCCTGCATGCTGTCTGATGTTGAAAAGAACTGCAGTCAGATTCTGCTTTTTTTGAAACTTTTTTATTGTTGTTTGCTTGTTTCCTATAAAAGCCACCTGAGGTGAAAAAGGAAAGGCGGCTACAGGCATAAGACCAGCAGCCTGGGCCCAAAAACAATCTACTACTTCCTCCACAGTATCAGGGGGTATGTTTGCTTTTAAACAACTCTGGGAAATTGCTGGAAGAAATCCAAAGAATAAATTAATGCCTGGGACTGGAAAAAAGGAGCAGTAGAAATCAGATTGTGCTCAGGGCCAGGTCTCACTGTGGCTCTGGATTTAAACATCATTTTATTACATTTTAGTACAGTGAAATGGATTAGGTCAAAATTTCTGAAAATAAGTTTTCTGAAGAGATTGACAACCATTTGTCTTTTTGAACTAATAAAAAGAGATGTAGCTGTGATGTTCTTTAGGAAGAGCCCTCCTATTCGACCACCTCTTACAATATTAGACAACACAGTATTACAGTTAGAGACCTTCAGGTTTCTGGGTGCTATAATCTCGCAGGACGTGAAATGGACACCTAATATTAGAACCATCATTAAAAAGGCATAACAAAGAATGTTCTTCCTGCGTCAACTTGGAAAGCTCAGACTGCACAAATTCCTTGTGTGTCCACTCACACTTGGCCAGTAAAGAGTATTTTATTGTATTGTATTGCATTGATATATTATGATATGTTCTCTTACGAGCCAGTTTGATCTAGTGGTTAAGGCACTAGGTTAGAAATCAGGAGACTGTGAGTTCTAGTCTCATTTTAGGCATAAAAGCTAGATGGTTGATTTGGGGCCAATCATTCTTTCTCAGCCCAACTCACCTCACAGGGTTGTTGTGAGGAAAATAGGGGGAAGTAGAAGTATTCGGCATGTTTGCCACCTTGAGTTATTTATAAAAGAGTTTTTAAAAATCTGAAAAAAAATTCCTTAGTAATACAGTAATACAGCCGTTGTGGTGCATGGGCTAAGTATTACTAGGGCAGGGGTAGGCAACCTTGGCTCTTTTAGGACTCGTGGACTTCAACTCCCAGAATTCCTGAGCCAGCCATGCTGAGGGGAAAGGGAGAGGTTACCAAGCTGAGCCATGCTGGTTCAGGAATTCTGGGAGTTGTAGTCCACGAGTCATAAAAGAGCCATGGTTGCCTACCCCTGGACTAGGGAGACCCAGATTTAAATGCCCATTTCATTATGGAATTCACTGGACGACTTTGGTTCAGTCACTTACTCTTACCCTAACCAATCTAGTTCCCAGGGATAAAATCAGAATAGAAGCACATGTATGCAGCCTCAGAATCTCCTGAGAAAAGGAAGAATATAAATGTAATAGCTAATTAAAAATAGAAAATAAAAAATATTTTCTCTCCTTGCACCTTTCTTTCCCTTCCCCAACACATTCATATTCATAGACTGTTTAACTACAGCAGTACTGATAAACCTGAAGGTTTATATACTATTTTGAGGGATTTGGACTGTTGGAATATATTCATTATATATTTACAGTAAGTTTAAATTAAGAATTGATGAAAGATTGTATAGGCTGTAGTAATGCCATTTTATACAGACTTGTTCCTCCCATTGGAAACAAACATCAGGTAACAAAACCCAGTAAGACATGTAACTTATTTCTAACAAAATGAAATTCAGTGGTAAGAAAAGCAAGGTTCTACATTTAGGCAGAAAAACCAAAAGTACAGGTATAGAATAGATGGTACGTGGCTCAATAGTAGTAACTGTGAGAGGGATCTTGGAGTCCTAGTGGACAATCACTTAAATATGAACCAACAGTGTGTTGCAGCTGCCAAAAAAGCCAACACAGTTCTAGGTTGCATTAACAGGATAGAACCAAGATCGCGTGAAGTGTTAGGACCACTCTTATAATGCTTTGGTAAGTCCACACTTGGAATATTGCATCCAGTTTTGGTTGCCATGATATAAAAAAGATGTAGAGATTCTAGAAAGAGTGCAGGCAAGAACAACAAAGATTATTTAGGGGACTGCAGGCTAAAAGATATGAAAAATGGTTACAGGAATTGGGTATATCTAGTTTAATGAAAAGAAGGGCTTGAGGAGACATAACAGGACTTCCACAAAGAGGAGGGGGACAACCTATCTTTAAAGCACTTGAAAGCAGAAGAAGCAATGGATGAAAACTAATCAAAGAGGGAACCAACCTAGAACTAAAGATAAATTTCCTGACAGAACAATTAATCAGTGGAACGACTTGCCTCCAGAAGTTGTGAGTGCTCCAACATTGGAGTTTTAAAGAAGAGATTGAACAACCATTTGTCTGAAACGGTATATGGTTTCCTGCTTGGCGTCTAGGACAACTGGCAATGGGAAAACCTGCCATAGGACAACTTGCTGCAGGAGCATTCCAGCAGGCCTTGGTCTTGTTTTAGGTTTGAGCCTTCTCAGGTTACAGGTCCTCAAGGTTGGGTTCAAACCTTGAAAAGGTTCAAACCTAAAGGAAGAAAAGGCCACTGCAATTTTCCCATGGCAAGTTGTCCCACAATGAGTTGGCCATGGCAAGTTGGCCGGGACAAGTCAGCCATGACTTATATAAACCTTTTATATAAGAAAGATAACTGCTCACTGAACATCTGCTTTAACTCTAATATAAGGAGGCATCTGTTCTAACTCTAGATAAGGAAACATGTGTTTGTAATACACAAACACATTCCATTCCATTGATGATTGGCTTAATCCTTACACTAAAAAAAAAAAAAAAACACCCTATAACAAGGGAGGCAGAGGAGCAGCACAACAGCCACCCAAAGTAATTTGACAACCTTGGGTTGAACAAATATATTTTATTTGACCTCCACTGATCATCTGGTGTCTTTCATTGGATTCCTGGCTTGACATGAAGAGCAGGAAAAGATAAAGGAGAATAGTTCTAGCTTAGGGTTGAAATGAAGGGTCCTTGGTGCTCTCTGACCTTGGTTGTTTTCTTGCAGATGTTTCATGAACTAAACTCGGTAACATCATCAGTGCTCATGATATTTTCTAGTTTATGTAATGAAAAGTCTGCAAGAAAACAACCAAGCTCAGAGAGTCCAGGGACCTCTCTGGAAAAGAAGCATCTGATTCTTCTCATTGAAATTCATTGCACAGAACAGTACCAACTCAAAATAGTCATCACTGCTTGTGTACTTTCTTTGACCACAGTGATAAAAGCACTATAAACTTACAAGTATTCATCCATTAATCATGATGACAGGTAGGGTTTAAACTGATTAACAGTATTCTTGAAACAGAACAGGTACAGGATTGGGGCTTAGTATATGTGAAAGATTGCAAAGTTTTCATATGCTTTACTGATTTCTGAAATAATTCTCATATTTTTCTTAGAAGAATGGCTAACTGAATTATGCAATATACTTCAAGACCCAAATTAGTCATATTTAAAAAATAAGTCTAACATGAAATTTAATTCTAGTTGAAAACCAAAGTACAAATACAGATTAGGCAAAACTTGGCTCAAAACCAGTAACTGTGAGAAGGACCTTGGAGTCCTGATGAACGATCACTTAAATATGAGCTAGCAATGTGCAGCAGCAGCCAAAAAAGCTAATACAATCCTTGGTTGTATAAACAGAGGCATAGAATCAAAATCACGTGAAGTATTAGCATCACTTTATAAAACCTTAATAAGGCCACTCCTGGAATGCTGCAACCAATTTCGGTCACCTTACAAAAAAAGATGTTGAGACTGGAAAAAGTGCAAAGAAGAGCAACTAAGATGATTAAAGGCCTGGAGACAAAAACATATGAAGAATGGTTGCAGGATTTGGGTTTGGCTAGTCTAGAGAAAAGGACTAGTGGGGACATGATAGCAGTATTCTAGTATTTGAGAGGTTGCCACAAAGAGGAGGGGGTCAATTTATTTTCCAAAGCAACAGAGGGCAGGACAAGAAAATGTGGATGGAAACTAATCAAGAAGAGAAGCAACTTAGAATTAAGTATAAACTTCCTAACAGAGAGGACAATTAATCAGTGGAATGGCTTGCTGTCAGAAGTTGCGGGTGCTTCATCACGTGAGGTTTTTAAGAAGAGACTGGACAGTCACTTGTCTGAAATGGTATAAAGCAGTGGTTCTCAACCTTTTTAATGCCGCAACCCCCCAACCGGTTGTAAATCGAGGACTACTCAACTGGTCGTATGTCGAGGACTACTCAACTGGTGCAGCACCGTTTGCAGAATGGGACTTTTGGCGGGCACAGCAGGGCAGAGACAGCCTGGACAATTCCTATTGGCTTTTGAAAGCCAATAGAATTAGACTCTATTCAAGAGAGTCAACATTTCAAAAGCCAATAGAATAAAAGGGAGTAGCACAGCTAAGGAAAAGGGGGAAAAAATGGCGGACTGCATTGTTTGGCGACCCCCGTGAAATGGTCGTTCGACCCCAAATGGGGTCCCGATCCACAGGTTGAGAACCACTGGTATAAAGTCTCCTGCTTGAGCAGGGGGTTGGACTAGAAGAGCTCAAGGTCCCTTCCAACTTTATTCTGATTGAAAACTATTTGGGATTATTTTATACATTTTGTTTCTACTATTTTGTACATGGAATCGTGCCACATTCAATTTTTTTTTTACACAGAGAATTCAGATTAGGTTAGGATGGTCGGTTATGTATGGCCTTTTGGCTCCTTCCTTCCTTTCTTTCTTTCTTTCTTTCTTTCTTTCTTTCTTTCTTTCTTTCTTTCTTTCTTTCCTTCCTTCCTTCCTTCCTTCCTTTCTCTTTCTTTCCTTTCTTTCTTTCTTCCTTTCTTCCTTCCTTCCTGTCAGTTGCCTTTTTTTCTGATATAATTTTAAAAAAATGTAAATAACCTTATGCTTCTCAATATGAATATTTAAAAATCAGTTAAGACTGATGTAACCTTTTTTTAATCTTTAAACGTTTAAGTTATCTAAATAGTGTTAATAATCTCCAGTCTACCCTGTATAAAAAGTACTGCACCCAAATATAATGTAGTACTTGTGTTTTATAATACAAGAAAACAAATTAAGGCAAGAAAAAAGCCTAAATTGAAGATTGCAGATTAACACCCTGACTGGCAGTCAGACTGCAGCTGAACATTATCAAGATGAAAATTTGGGTTGGTTTATCATGATTTGGAGGTTTAAGGGTGGGAATGAGAGGCCTTATTTTTCCATTCCCATTCTTATTGCACAGCTGAAATTCAGACATAATGTCAGGGTAAAATTTTGAAAAACTGAAGTAATTTTGTGATGCAATTGACTGATTTAGCTGGTCACTAAGGGGCAGTATATAAGCCTAAATGTTAGGGAAATTAACAGAATAACAAAATAACAGAGTTGGAAGGGACCTTGGGGGTCATCTAGTCCAACCCCCTGCTCTGGCAGGAAACCCTATACCATTTCAGACAAATGGCTGTCCAATCTCTTTTAAAAACTTCCACTCAAAAATTCTTCAAAAGGACAGTTAGGTCTGTAATTTCTCCCGACAACCCCTTTTTTTTTTGCTATAAACTCAGTTCTTATAATTAGTAACAATAGTATCTTGATATAACAGACCAATTATCCTCTACCTGAGGATGAGGCACAATCTGATTTTTCTATCTTTCAGAGCAGCATGAGCCACAGCTATGACTCATCTATAAAGCCTTGGTATATGCTGTGAGAGGGACATCCAGCAGCTGAGGTAAACAATCTGCTGAACATTCAAAACACTTCCCAAGACAGAACAAAATCTACTCTTTCCTTTACAAATGTGTTAATTTGGAACTTTCCACTGTTCCAACCTCCTAACTAACAGAACTATCAGATGCTATAATTAATTCCATTCTTGGAATGAAAGTAGACACACGAAAATAAGAGAAGCTCCTGGTATGATTAGCCATGAGATGATCCAAAACCAACCCGACACCTTGGCTAAGAACATCAGGTGGCAATGACATAACCCAAGTTCTGCAGAATATTAACTGACCTATAGAAGCCAGGAATAAATAGTAATGCCTTTGGTGGGATTTTAGATAAAACAAGGAAGATGCTGATGGTGTTGAGAAGTTTGATTAAGTAAACAAGGCCAAGTGGTAGATTCATATATTAAAAATATTATATAAGTCCCTTTGTTTCCTATATCTCTGCAATGGTATTGAGAGGACATTAAGAGGTCCAAAGACCCATTCAGCCTAGCACTTTGTATCCTAGAGCTACCATTGTAAAAGTCATAAGGAGCCATGTTAGAAAATTAATGAGCAAAATTGAGAATATGGAATTTACTCTAGGCTCTACTATTCTTAGTAGATTTTGAGGGGCTGTGCTAAAGATAACTGAAGTTTCAGATTGCTGAGATTAAACAGTTATGGACAGGAGACCACTAAGCCCCAAAGGTGTTGCTGGATTCAATGGGCAAGTGGGACACTGTTGTCTTATTTCTGCTCACCTTAAGTTTAGTTGAATATGCTTGTGATTACTCTTTGGTTGACTTCAGTCCATCAATTCCTGTGGATGCTAACTACCACTGACATCCTAAATAAAAGTATAAAAATATACATGCATTTAAAAATATTGCAATGTAAGCTGGAACTGAAATAAATAGATTTAAGGCTTGTAGATAGAACAGACTAGAGATGTTACAGAAATGTGTTTTGACTTTGCATACATAATTTCTGCTTTCCTCTTCAAAATGTAGTTTTATTTCATTTTCAAAGTTAAAATCATCTGCCCTCTCAAAGGAGCAATCTTGATCAGGTTTGATTTATAACTTCCTTTGATTGGGAGACAACACTCTCACTGTTTTACTGTGGTCTACAAGCGCTCCCTGGTGGAAAACTATTTAGAAGTTGTTAAAAATTGATAAGGTTGTGTGTGTATGTGTGTACGTAATGTGCTTGCACCAAAAGGGCAAAGAAGTAGCTTTTCTGCCCTCTGTTTGCAAGTCACATTGTGATGGTCAATGTATCTGTATCACATTCACTATCATAAAATTTGCTGCCACAATTGGGATAGTAAGGATAACTTCTAGTATTTCTAGAGGCAGTACCGGATGCGAGAAAGAGACCACTATCAGGAGTCTCTTAACTTTACTATGCTTGTGGAAAAAGCAAAGTGGGAAAAGTGTTGCCCCAATGGGACCATTTTCAGAAAATGGATTAACCAAGTCTCATGGCAAAAGAGAGGTTTGACTCCAATCCAACCTTCTTTTCATTTGAAAAACTAACTGCATTAAAAAAAATAGTAAAACTTCATTGCATAGCAAAGTTTTTTCCCCATGTTTTATAGAAGCATGGGACATAAAATTATCCAAGCACATTGAATGACACAAGATTTGTTCCTCAAATCTGCTGCTGTTGCCCACTCTCATCAGGTACTAGCTAGTACTCTTATCAGATACTAACATCACAGCTGTTGTAGCTACCTCAGAATTTTGCCTCAGGAAGCCTAATTAAGGAAGAATGTGAACAAACAAATTGCCTTGGCTAAAAGCTTCTCAAGAGGCACTTTTCTTCAAACTGTGGCCAATCAAAACCCTGTATTAGTCAGAGTTCAGTCTTGGCATGATGGAGATAGCATTGATAGTCCCAAAATTACTTTTTCAAAAGACAACTGATCTTTTGTTTTTTTTCTGGAAGATGTTTCGCTTCTCATCTAAGTAGCTTCTGAATGAGAAGTGAAATGTCTGCAAGGGAAAAACAGTTCAGCTGCCTTTTGAAAAAGCAATTTTGGGACAACCATGACCTGGATGACTGAGAATCTCCATAGACAAGACAGAATTTATGGCTCTTGTTGATACCCATATCAAGACTTAGATGGAGGTGGAACCTCTTAGGTCTCTCATTGTCTTTCGGTGCTATTGACCATGGTGTCCCTCTAGACTGGCTGCAGGGTTGAGAGTGGGAGGCACTGTTATATGTAAGGTGAGTGGCATATAAATTTGATAAATTAATTTAATTTTATAAATAGTTTTACAATGGTTCTGCTTGATGTCTATGGACATTGTCAGTCATCCAGGTCATAGTTATCCCAAAGATGCTTTTTCATGAGGCAACTGGACTTTCTTGTTTTTCTTTGAAGATGTTTCGCTTTTCATCCAAGAAGCTTCTTCAGCTCTGACTGGATGGTGGGGAATGGAAAGATTTATACTCCTGCAGATAGCTAGCTGGTCATTTGCATTCTTTTAACGATTAATGCTACCTGGAGGCTTATCTGTGTCTCCAAGGTCACCTGAGTAGTGCAAATGGGTGTGGAGCCTTCCTGGAACTGTTGCAAGGACTGTTGTAGACTGGAGATAGATGATGTCGGATCCCTCCCCTTCTGTTGAGAGAGAGCTGTTCAATTTTGAGAGAGATAGCCTCTTTGACCCCTCTTTCAAACCAGCGGTCCTCTCTGTCCAAAATGTGGACTTTGCTGTCTTCAAAAGAGTGGCCTTTGTCTTTTAAATGCAGATGGACTGCTTGTCCTGATGATTTGTTCTCCTATGTTGTGCCATGAGTTTATCAAGTTGTTGTTTCGTTTCCCCAATGTACAGATCTGGACATGGCTCACCGCATTGTACTGCATATAGCACATTGCTCAGTTTGTGTCTGGGTGTTTTATCTTTGGGGTGGACAAGCTTCTGCCTTAGTGTATTCTTAGGTTTGAAGTGTGCACATATGTTGTGTTGGTTGAAGATCCTCCTGAGCTTTTCCGATATTTCTGCAACTTATGGAATGAGTACATTGCTTCGTTTATTGTTTTCTTCATCTGCTATGAAGGAGCTCCTGCTAGGTCAGTTCCAAGATGGCTCCACACCCATTTGCACTACTCAGGTGACCCTGGAGACACAGATAATCCTGCAGGTAGCTTTAACGGCTCGCTAAAGGAATACAAATGAACAGCTCTCTGCAGGAGTATAAATCTTTCCATTCCCCACCATCCAGTCAGAACTGGAGAAGCTTCTTGGATGAGAAGCAAAATGTCTTCAAAGAAAAAACAAGAAAGTCCAGTTGCCTCGTGAAAAAGCACCTTTGGGATGGTTCTGCTTCTTCTTCAGCAGCCATTTCCATTTGGTGGTGATTTGGGAGGAGAGACTGGAACACTAGCTGCTGTCTTGTGAAGAAGACAAGGTCAGTTCTCTCCTGCCTGTTATTTAGCATCTACATGAAAAGTCTGGGGGAGGTCATTTGGCAGTTCAGGGTCTGGAATCATCAGTATGCAGATAATATCCAGTTTTACATTGCAATCCTGGGCTGTGCAGTCATAGCCTTGTCCTGCCACTTGGATGCTGTTAAGTTATGGATGGGAGAGAACAGGCTAAGACTGAATCCTAATATGACATGGCTCAATATTTCCCAAACCTGGGTAAAACTGGTTTTTCTTTGGGTAATGACACACAAACACATTATCCAATCACAATAGGGACATTTAAATGGACTTAAAGTATTTTACCTGAATTGGGTAAAAAAGAACTTTCTGATAAGACGTTTTGGGTAGTAAAGGAAAAATGTCCTAGCTTGGATTCTGCAACTTTATCCTGGGACACATATATTTGCCTTCATTCGTAACGAAGGAAAAGGTTTGGGAAGTGCTGACATAGCTAATATTTATACTTTCTGTATTGTCTCTGGATGGGGTTGCTTTGTCCCTGAAGGACGTCCACAACTTGGGGGTCCTCCTGGACTCACAGCTCCTGTTGGATTGGCAGGTAGGGGCCATTGCCAGGTATGCTTTGTACAACCTTGGTTGTGCACCAATTGTGAACTTACTTGAGGCAGGAGGACCTAACCACAATGTTTCATGCCCTTATCGCCTCTTAAAATGAAACAGGAGCTGCCATTGAAGACTACACAGATGTTTCAATTGGTGTAAAAATGAGATTATTCAGATGCTCATTGTGCTGGCCATTAGGCACTTGATACACCTATATTGCAAGCCTTGTACTGACTTCCTATTAGCTTCTGAGTGCAATTTAAATTGCTTGTTTTAAGCTATAAAGTCCTTATGGCTCTAAACTAGATTGTATGCAGGACTGTATTTCTTTACTACACTTCGTCTGACCATATCAACCTTATTTGAAAGAGCAGCCAACTTCCTTCATTTCTGGGGGGCTGAGGTAGGGTGAGGATTGAACATTTGGACCATTGTATCTGTTTAGAACATAGAATAATAGAACTGGAAGGACCTTGGAGGTCTTCCAGTCCAACTCCCTGCTCAAGCTGGAGACCCTATACCAGGGGTAGGCAACCTTGGCTCTTTTATGACTCGTGGACTTCAACTTCCAGAATTCCTGAGCCAAGGTTTCCTACCCCTGCCCTGTACCATTTCAGATAAATGGTTGTTCAGTCTCTTTTTGAAAACCTCCAGTGATGGAGCACTTACAAATTCTGAAGGCAAGCTGTTTCATTGATTGATTGCTCTCACTGTTTGGAAATTTCTCCTTAGTTCTATGTTATTTCTCTCCTTGGTTAGTTTCCATCCATTGTTTCTTGTCTTGCCGTTTGGTGCTTTGGAAAATAGTTCGATCCTCTCATCTTTGTAGGAACCCAGAAATATTGGAGCACCACTATCATGTCTCCCCTAGTCCTTCTTTTCATTAGACTAGGCATACCCAATTCCTGTAACCATTCTTCATGTTTTAGCCTGCACCCTCTTAATCTAATTTAAAAATGTACAGTTCCTTTCTCTGAATATTCCATTTATAACTTTCTTCCAGTGATGTCAAATAAATGAGAATATTAAATAAATCATCTCACACCCTTCTCTTTAATGGTTTGACACTATTTAACTGTAGAAAGTGGCCTACAAGAATGACTTATTGAAGGAATATCTAATAAACTAGGATTCTTGTTGGAATACACGCTGCACAACCTATCAGAAGTAGCTGCTACATCAAGTTCATTACTGGTTCCCAAAATATAGACTTCTCATTCACACAAACATCAAACTACCCCTTTGCCCTATCCAGAACTGGAGAATAAATTGATGTGGCACTTTATAACATGTACTGCTCCTTTAAAAGCTTTATAGAAGTCCTTTGGGCGCTTAAGATTTCATCACATGAAAACCTAAAAAGCAGCTAGAATAGGACTAAAATATCTATTGAGCCACCCCTCTGGATGGCTCATGGATGTATGCAGTGGTGGGATTCAAATATGTGAACAACTGGTTCTTGGTGTGGATGCCACTTCTGGAAGTCCATTCTGAGCCTGGGCAACAAAAAATTAGCTACCGGTCCTGCCGAAGTAGTGCGAACCGGCTGAATCCCACCATTGGTGTATGTTTGTATGTGCATGTGTGCCTCATGCTGCATCCTCTGCTTCTTCACTCTGAGAAATCTGCCCAAAACTCTTTGACTATAGGGATGCACTGAAACCAGTTTTGCATATGACTATCTTTTCCAGTCCCTCAATCAACTAGATAACATGAGCCGAGGTGACGCAGCAGTTAGAGTGCAGTACTGCAGGCCACTTTAGCTGACTGTGTTCAGCAGGTCAGCAGTTCAAATCTCACCGGCTCAAGGTTGACTCAGCCTTCCATCCTTCCGGGGTAGGTAAAATGAGGACCCAGATTGTTGGGGGCAATGTAAATATATATATACATTGCTTACTGGTGTACACAGCTTAGAGAGCGCTTGCACTTAAAGCGGTATATAAGTCTCATAAATAAATAAATAAATAAATGGAACTGGTTTTGAAGATGGGCTGTCCTTTAGTATGCCCTGAGAGAAGAACATAGCGAAGCAATAGAAGAACTAAGAAATGAACGGAGGCAACCCAAATTCTCCAGTTCACTGCATTTGTAACTCAAATAAGGTTCATATATGTGCAGTGAGGGGAATAACAAAATACACACCCACAAAATCCCTACAGGCTACAAAATCCCTATTAGTCCATTAGTGCAGGGGTTTCCAACCTTGGCAACTTTAAGACTTGTGGACTTCAACTCCCAGAATTCCCCAGCCAACCCCTCTGCTCAGACAGGAAACCCTATACTACTTCAGACAAATGTATCCCAATCCCTTCTTTAAAACAATCAGGGTTGGAGCACCCACAACTTCTGGAGGCAAGTCGTTCCACTGATTAGTTGTTCTCACTGATAAAAAAAAAAATTCTTCTTAATTCTAGATTGAATCTCCTTTTGCTAAGCTTCCATCCATTGTTTCTTGTCCTGCCTTCTGGTGCTTTGGAGAATAGATTGATCTCCTCTTCTTTGTGGCAGCCCCTGAGATATTGGAACACTGCTATCAATGGATTGGAAAAGTGAGCTAACTCTGGATGCCATCAGTCACCTCTTCTTTTCTCATAAATTGGTCATTGGCCCAGAACTTCTTTGATTAACCTTGTGTCGAAAGAAAAGTCTTCATCAGGGTCCAGTCCAAGCTGGTAATAATCAAAATGGAGACTGCTTTAAAAAGAAAGTTGTAGTTTATTGAAGAGGAGAGCCAGACAGAAAGATGTTTCTGGGAAAACTGACCACATGTTGCAGGGAGTGGTGGGCTTTTATACGTCCTTTGGGCTTTGTATTTGGAGTTCTTCCTCTTTGAGGCTTTGTATTTCCTGTGTCATGTACTTTGACCTGAGTCTGAGTGTGTCCTTTCTGGTCTTCTGATGGTGGTGGGTTAATCCTATTATGTCCCAAAGGTCATATCCTGTCCTTAGAATTTGGGTGGGGGTATGTAGATGTTAAGGGTCTTTGTTTTCCCAATTTCTTCAGTTTCTAGCTGGAAGGCTCAAACCTTTCTGAAAGGATGATTGAATTTGCATTTCTAAAAGCTGCTGAGTTTTCTGCTTGGGGGAGAAGGGCTGGGGCTGGTTTCTGTTAGAGTGCAGTACTGCAGGCCACTTTAGCTGACTGTGTTCAGCAGGTCAGCGGTTCAAATCTCACCGGCTCAAGGTTGACTCAGCCTTCCATCCTTCCGGGGTAGGTAAAATGAGGACCCAGATTGTTGGGGGAAATGTAAATATATATATACATTGCTTACTGGTGTACACCGCTTAGAGAGTGTTTGCACTTAAAGCGGTATATAAGTCTCATAAATAAATAAATAAATCTTCTCCATTATTCCTTTGGGGAAATATATTCTGCCTTTTTAGCATTCCCCAAAATATTTCTTTCTCTGGATTCTTCCCACACTTGCTTAGATGAGGACTGTTTCTGGCTCACTAAGGCAAGCTGTGTTTACCATCCCTAGTTCTGGAAACAGCACACAGTAAACTCAAGAAGAGGTTGGTAAGGTGGCAGCAGAAGCAATGAAAACAGATCAGGGGGGGCTAATCTAGTGGCTCCTTCCTTGCCTGAAGAAGCTCCAGTGTTCTAGTGCAAAGAACGCAAAGAACACAATTACGGTAGTAGAATTTTAAGAATTTTCCTTATTTCTGTGTATACCATCACAAGATTCCCAATTTTTGCATATCAATAACCTCCACATCATGGGGTGAAAAACACTGAATCACAAGTAGGGTGAGATAATTCAGAAATAAAGCTAAATAAGCCTTTTTAGTAAGACCAATTAACGGAAATAATAAATCAGAGGGAAAATTAGAGGCTGTGTTCATATGATACACAGAATCATAAACTAACTGACTGAATTAGTTTATTGTGCAAAGCCAGCTGCTAGTTAGGTCAGAGTTCCATTTAATGGGCCATAAGAATCCAGAAAACAATTCATAGAACAAAACATTGTTAACTGCTGATAAGTATGTTGTGAGTACCCAGCTTTTAATTTGGCCAGTGCAGGAAGAAGTTAATAGAACAGAGCAAAAGCTGAGCATAATAGAAAAGCCAATGGATGGGTTCACATAATCTGTAAACTAGACTAAAACAGGGCTGGGTAATATGTATCAGTATATTAGAGGAAACATAGCCACTGTTTTAAAATAGTATGTGAACAAAGCCATTATATTTGTTTGGGAATTGCATATTATATAAATGCAAGTTATATTTTACTAACTTGTTAGGAAAAGGTAAATTCTATGAATCCAACATTATTTTTAAAAATTTTTTTAAAGCATCTCTCTGTTTAATTCTATTATTTAACATCCAGCCTAAATAATATTCCTTGAACACCTCCAGATCTGCTTATTTCTCCATGACCTTTCAGTTGGTTCTAATAAAAGGTATTAATGTGTTGTCACTGGGTAACTAACACATATGCAACTTGAGAATGGCACTCTTGGATAATCTGTACCTCAGCAGCATTCACAAAATATATACTCCACAGTAAATGCCCAGGGGTGAGAATGAACAGGGAAATGTGATTGCTAATAGCTGAGCCCAAGGCAGGGTGGAGATAGGTGGTGACCAGGCAAACAAAGTGTTCTCCAATATTTTTAAAGGCACTAATCCAAGTGGTCCACAGCCCAAAGCTTCCTGAGTGTGCCTGATATTACTGAACGCATGAAACTGCTTCAAAATCAGATAAATATTGTCCACTATGTCTGCTTTCTAGGTTCACAGAGATGAAGTTTCCTGCTGCATGAGATCTTTTTTAAAGAGGAACTGCTTCCAAAGATTGCACCAGGGACCATCTGCAGAGAAAACAATTGTTCTATCGGTAGTCTAGGGAACATTTTATTCATTAGAGATGGGAAAGTGCTCTAGATCAGGAGTCCCCAACCCCTGGTCCGTGGACCAATACCGGGCCGTGGCATGCCAGCAACCAGTCCGCACAAACAAGGAAAGCCCCATCCACAGGATACAGGCAGCACACAAAACCAGGCCCTGTCCAGTCCACAGAAAAACTTCTCTCCACGTAACCAGTCCCTGGTGCCAAAAAAGGCTGGGGGCCTCTGCTCTAGAACTAATACGATGATTCCTGAAAGAGGCTAGGCAGAAGTTGCTATATTTAATAGAAATTCTTTTTTGAAGTGAGCAAATAAGACAGAACCAACCTGAATTACTTAAACATAGAGTTCCAACAATGAGATATAAAGAGCAGAAGCACGGCGGGCAGGATTTCCATAAAAAACACAGAATCTGTGTCCCTATACAGATGGTCCTCAGCTTATGAGCACAATTGACTCTGGAATTTTGGTCGGAAACCATTGCAGTTGTTAAGTGGGTCACCATGTTACTTGACTTTCTTTTACAATGGCTGTAAAGTGAATCACCAGGGTCACTAAGCGAATTACATGGTTATTAATAACCATGTGGTTTATTAAGCAACTACAGTGTATCCAATGAGTGGTTTTTGCCATTTTCTGCCAGAAAATAGCAAAACAAAAAAAGCCATCACAAATTGCATTAACCGTTGGGGTGTGGCAGTTGTAACTTCAAGGATAGGTCTTAAACAGCTTTTTTGAAGCCTGTTGTAACTTTAAATGGTTGTTATATGATTTGCCATTAAGCGAGGACTACCCATAATCCAATTTCTGATTCAGGATCATTCTTTATCTTCACAAATCATGCCTTCTTTCCTCTCTCACCTCAGAACTGTCTACCTTAGATTAACTCAGACTTATCACAGCAACATCTATCCATAAGAATTCCTTTTAAATGACAGTTTTTTTTTAAAAAAGGCATGATATCTTGGTCTTGCTTGGTGATGAATTTCAACATAAAAAACTTCTTTGTGTCAGTTCTACTTGTCCATCAAACCATACCAGATGCTCCAAGGATGTCTGGAGAAGAGGGTTACTGTGTGCTAGGGATTCAGCTGCTTAGGAAGTGTCCTACCAATGCCCGGTTATTAGAATTTTTCACATAAAATATCAGCTACCTCATAGATACAGCTTGGAAACCAAGATCCATTTGCAGTTGCTGAAAGTGTTCAATGTGAATTGTATTAAAATGTATATTTTTATCCTGCTACCTGGCATATGGCCCTTCACACTGAAAGGCTTGATGTGACCCTTGTCCTAAAACAGACATGTCAAACACAAGGCCCGGGGGCCGGATGCAGCCCGTGAAGTGGTTTCATGTGTCCTGTGAAGCCATCCTGGAAACAGTGAGGGAACGGCCCCTGCTACCTTGGCGCTGGCCCAGGCCGGCCGGGAGACAATGTACAATGGCCATCTATGTTGAAATGCATTCAGTCTTAGCTCCACAAGGCCATCTGGAAACAGCAAGGAACCAGCCCTTGCCATGTCTGCACTGCCCTCTGGGTGCATGCTGGGAAGGTTCACCCTTTGTGAGGAATGAAGAAATGCATCATCGCCTGGAAGTGGCCAGCAAATGGCCCTTGCCTACTTCACATATCTGGCTTGACGGGCTCCGGGGGAAGGGTTTCGGCAAGCAGCTGGGCGCTATCCTCACAGCGCCAAGAGCTGAGCCGGGTGGCACGAATCTGATGAAAAGTGCAATGCTGCCTAGCCCCCAGCCTGCCCAGTTTCAGCAGGCAGCAAGGTGCAAAGCTAGCAAGCTTTGCACTGCCCGGCTCAACCTCTTGGCGCTGTGAGGAGAGCACCCTACTGCCTGCCAAAACCACACCCACCCCATTCCATCCACACCCACCCGGTAGACTGCACCCACTCTGGCCACACCCACCCAGCCCCCCCCCCGAGGGAAACCACAATGCTAATGCGGCCCTCAATGAAATTGAGTTTGACACCCCGTCCTAAAACATATTTTGCTATCTATGTTGTTCAAGTTTACAAAAGTTAAAATTGCCATTACCTCAAACAATCCTAAATTAGAACTGGAATATTAACTCTTAACCTTTCATTTAAGACAAAAATCTGATAACACCTGCCTGGCAGATGCCTATTCAGACTTTGAGCACATCCAATGGAAGGAAAGATTGAACACCTATTCCAGATTGGATCCACTGCTAAACTGGCTATAATTTTTTAAAAATGTTCAATCAAAATTTGCTTTCTTGCAACTTAACTATTATTCTGATTCCTATACTTTGGAATAACTAAGTATCAGGTTTTTATCCTCTTTGATACTTGCAATCATATCCTACCCACTCCCTGCAGTAATTTTTCCCTGAAAGCTAAAGAGTCTCAGTGCCTTTATTTTTTCATTAATTTCTGCTTATAGACTGATTACCCTGTTGCCCTTGTCTGAACCTCTTTGTCTGATTTTTTTTTAAAAAACCTGAGGCTGAGAATTGGATGCAATATTGAGGTTAGATCTAACCAGTGCAGAATAGAATGTCACTGTTGATGTTTCCTAGAATTGCTTTGGCCCTTTTAGAACTCACATCACATGGCAGAATCATATGCAGCTTGCGGTCAATTAATAATTCCAACATTCTTTCCCTATGTATTAGCAATAAATTAGGATCTTATTTTTTTAAAAAGCCAAGAAAAGTTATTTTTCTTGGTAAAATTTCATTCAACACAAAATGCAGTGGATAGGAGGGAAGATTTGGGGGCTAGAATCATTGGGAGGGAATTGTGTTCTGAGAAATTAATATTTTATGATGGGCTATGTATGTCCATTATGACCACTATTTTGAAATAACCCAAGTTCATCTCTTTGGACTCTTATATATGAGCATCCACAATGTACTGTCAATATTTCAGTTGTGGTCATCAGTCCAAAACGCAAGTAGTCCTCAACTGAGCCAATATTTCTGTTGCTGAGACAGTTAAGTGAGTTTTGCCCCATTTTATGACCTTTCTTGCCACAGTTGTTAAGTGAATCACTGAAGTTGTTAATGACACAGATGTTAAGTGAATCTAGCTTCCCCATTGACTTCGCTTGTCAGAAGGTTGCAAAAGGTAATCACATGATTTGGGACACTGCAACCATCATAAATATGAGTCAGTTGCCAAGCGTAACCCTAAGGATGCTGTCCCGGTTGTAAGTGGTGAAAAATGACCATAAGTCACTTTTTTCAGGGCCATTGTAACTTTGAATGGACACTAAACAAACTGTTGTAAGCAGTGCTTTTTTCCTAAAAAAAAAAAAAAAAAGGTGCCAGAACTCATACACGTCATATAACCCGCCTTGCCTACCCTACAAGATTCCATCCAAAAAAGGTGCCGGAACTCCGTTCTGGGCGTTCTATGAGAAAAAAAGCCCTGGTTGTAAGTCAAGGACTACCTGCATTTTATCATTCATTTGCTGTAAAACACAATTTTAATATGAAGAAAATATTAAAAACATTTCTCAGTATATGAGAAGCACTGTATATGCTTTAAAATTTATGCTTTTTTCCCCTAAACGGTTTAGTTTTCTGTCCCAATAATAATGCATGCCAAAAATTATACGTTCTATAATTAAAGACAGGGCTCCCTGGCTGTTAAAAGTTTTGATAGATGCAACTGCTGGCAGGAGCAGCTAAGCATCCAATCAAAAGCCCCTCCTAACAATTAAGCTCTGTCAAGCACCTGGTTGGGTTGTTTTCAGCTCACTGAAATCTACTTTTTTAGTACTTGATGCTGATGTTTTGTTAGCTTTTAACTGGATGAACAAAATATGTTGAAAGTGCAAACTTTCCAAATCAACAGAGGAGAATGTGTGTTGATCAGCAAACATGCCCTTATTTCTGCAGATAAGCTCAAGGAGGAGCCAATATGCAAATACTTGTGATTGCCTATACAGCTGACACTGTAGTTTTGTCTCTTAAAATGTGGGTGAAAAACATACTGAAGGCTGTTATGTGTAAAGTTTGGCTTCAGTGGTTAGATAACGGATAGAGAAAAACAAATAAGAATACCCTTGGTTTATATGTTAGCGGCTCTGACGAAAGCTAAATAAAGCACGCTGAAGAAAGGTTATTTCGGGGAACATGAACAGCAGTTGATATCTTCACTTTCATATTTATGCCAAATATATTTTTCTGAAGGCTGAGCCATTGTAATGTCCTCTTGAAGACACCTTTGGGATTATAGTGGACAGGCCTTCACTTAGCCCTCTTCTTAGATATTTATAATTTTGCCCAGTGCTTTTTTAGTAAAAAAAAAAAAAAAGGTGCTGGAACTCACACATGTCATACACCCTGCCTTGCCTACCCTACAAGGTTCCATCCAAAAAAGGTGCCGGAACTCCGTTCTGGGCGTTCTATGACAAAAAAAAGCCCTGATTTTGCCTAGGATTAATAGCTTATAATCATAACAGACAATTCAACAGATTATTCCAGAAAGTGCAAACATGTTCCCTCATTTTAGAAATGGAATATATGCATTTTCTTCAAGAAAATTCCTACAATCTGGTTATTATGCATGGCATAATGGGAAGGAAGGAAGGAAGGAAGGAAGGAAGGAAGGAAGGAAGGAAGGAAGGAAGGAAGGAAGGAAGGAAGGAAGGAAGGAAGGAAGGAAGGAAGGACTGTGAAACTAAGAAAGATTTGAATGAATGTGGCTTGATCTTATTTTATAATAGTTTTATTTAGCATTAATACATTAATTAATACATTAAAAATACAAACTGAAAAAAATAACACCCTTAATGACTCTGAAAATACAGCAAATGATTTTTTCTTCCCCTCTCCCATCTTTTATCTATAAACAAACACTTAAAGCCTCATTGTTCAGTCCTGGTCAGCAAAAGGACATTAAAGGTTACAGAGATAACAACAGACCTATTTTAATCTTGATCAAATATAGATCATTTTTATATTTCTTTTAACAATCTTGTTCTTTTTTTACTCCTTTATTTGTAACAATCTTGATCCTTAATCTACTCAAATAAAGTCCTGGAACTTAATTTCTTCTCATTTCCCCCCCTTTTATTCTCATAGCATTCATCACAATGTCAACAGTTCTTTTGTAAATCTAATGTAAGAAAGTTATCCAGGCCACTCTTTTGGTTTGGTAAGATACCAACCAGTTTCATTTGTATACCCAGTGTCACACTTCCTTTCACATACTTTCAATTTTTAGATCCAGTTTCAAACCAGACTCTGCAGACTAATGGCAGACATTCTTAAAATTCATGTCTGGATTCATTGTTCACAAATATTCTTCAATACGTCCGATGTTAAATCATTTTATTCCATTTTAGTGAATCAAATTTAAGTTTCCTTCTCTTTTAATTATAATTTTTATTTCCTTCTAGTTTACTCTAGTGTCCAAAATCCCATATTTTAAAACATTCAAAATAATATTCCAAAGGTGATTTGAGAAAGGAAGTATGCAGAAGAAGTTTGCCCTGTCTTTTTTAAAAGCATCAAGCCACATCTGAGCTATCATGATGGTATTTTCTCATCTCCCAGCACTGTAAACCCACTGGAGACTCCTATTTATGAAATGAATGAACACTTAGTGAGTAGTTCCTTAGAAAAAAACTGTTTGTTTCAAACATAAGTATACTTGAAACTAAAAACATAATTGATTTACTATTGAGATTATAAGTGAAGAATGATGGTGACAAGAGGTTCTGAATGAGGAGCAAACAATTTCTTGGTATTGTCAAGAGTGGATCTTGTCAAAAGCAGAGATGAAACAGAAGAAACAACGAGTGAAAGCAGAACTGAAGATTGATTGCTGAAAGTGATGAATGGTGTATGATGGAAATAAAGCATGAGTAATAATGAAATGCTTAGTGAAGCATTGAGTGGGGAGTGAGATATCTTTTTGTCCCCTTGATTGTTTAATATGTATATGGATAAATATATAAGGAATGCTTGTGGTCATAGAGGTATGCGGGTTGTACCTTTGTATGTCACCTTTGTATTTCATATTGGCACGGAGGACCTGGCAGTAATGGATCCAAAATTAACATCTTTAAAAGACCAATGTGTTGGAAAATGGAATAATAAAAATGCCTTTCATGAAGTTTGTTAAGTAACATAATTTGCACTATGACATCATGAGGCATATGGAATGGGACAACTCACTGTGGCTAACTCATCACAGCCAACTTGCCGCAGGACAATTGAATAAATGCAAATGTTTATTTCAATGGAACCGTGGCCAATAATAATAATAATACAGCCAATCTAGAAATACAAGAGTTACAATAATTTCACAGAATTCGTAACAGTTTGCATAGTTTATCATGTAGGTGATCTACACTGTTAGGAATGGCATAAAAGTACAGGTAGTTCTCAACTTACAACCACAGTGAAGCCCAAAGTTTCCGTTGCTCAGGATAGTTGCAAAGTGAGATGTGCTCCATTTTACGACCTTTTTTGCCGCAGCTGTTAAACAAATCACTGCAGTTGTTAACTGAATTGCACAGTTGTTAAGTGAATCTGGCTTCCTCCGTTGACTTTGCTTATTGGAAACCAACTGGGAAGGCTACCAATGATGATCACATGACCCTGGGAAAGTGTAACTGTCAAAAACATAAGCTAGTTGCCAAGTGCCTGGATTTTGATCCCTTCATTCTGGAGATGCTGCAAAGGTCATGTGTGAAAAATGCTCATAAGTCACTTTTTTCAGTATGTTATAAATTTGAACAGTTACTAAACAAATGTTTATAAAGTTGAAGACTGCCTTGTCTGGACTAGTTTTGACGAATAACTCTTCAGTTGGCAATATCAGGACATTCATTTGGTCTCTTGGATCTGCTAAATGGGGGTCCATTTGATTGAGATTTCAGTATTTCCTTTCTTATATTATGCATGCCTTAAATTTGTTGGTTTATTATTTATTTCCTTTCTGTACTTCACATAATGTGGCTTACCCTGACATGGAAAAGCATGATAGATATGTAATATGTAATATGTATACAATATAAGACAGGGGTCCCCAAACCCTGGTCTGTGGACTGGTACCGGGACGCAGCATGTCAGCCATGGGATGCAGGCAGCACACAAAACCATGCATCCTCCAGTCCGCAGAAAAACCTCCCCCCACATTACCGGTCCTTGGTGCCCAAAAGGTTGGGGACCTCTGCTATATGAAGACAGTGAGGCTGCAGACACTTTTATCAGATTCAAAATCATTAAGGCATTTAATAAAGTAGAATCTCCTTCTTGGTAACTGGAACAATGTGGAATGCATGATCCCACTACCAGATGAATTCACAGATGGCTAGACAACGGAACTTAATGCATGGTCCTTTCTGGGTCCTGATACAGTCATAAAGCACATCATGTGACTATACAAACTTAATAGCAGCAATTCCAGTTGCAGTCAGGCAAATCCTGCAAATTCATTAGGCACAAGGCCACGTGATCACTATTTGCAATCAGTTTTGGCTTCCCCATTGATTTTGCTAGTAGGAAGCCTGCAGTGAAGGTCACAACTTAGATTTCCCTCATCTAAATACACTATTTAGTTGAGGGAATAGACAAAGTGCTTATGAAACTTGTTGGTGAAACAAAGCTAGGTGTGTGTGCATGAAATTGTTAGTAGTCTAGAAGACAAGCTCAAGTTTCAAAAGGATCTTAACAGACTTCAGCATTAGTCCTATCCAATAAAATGTTCACTGATGAGAAATATAAGGTTCTACACAGAGATGGGAGGGGGGGAGAACCAGATGCACAGATACAAGATAGGCAATACTTGTTTTGCTAATAGTATTCATGAGAAAAATCGAGATATCTTGGTTTTCTATAGATTAAGCATGAGCCAGCAATGTACAGTGCAATATGTCCTTGTTAAAAAAATATTTAAATGCTACAAGGAAGGACATGAGGAAGAAATGCACAAAGCTCTCTTTACATTTTGTAAAGATATCGAACAGGATGAATCTGGTAACAACTGTGGAATGAACCCAAGGCATATACAGTGCCTGTGTGTCAGCCTATACATTCCAATGCTTATGTCCCAGCCCAATTGTCTTGTATTTGAAGAGCTTGATGACCTCTTGATTGGCCATTCTTTTCTAAAAATCTTTTGTAAGTTCGCATGAGGAACAAACAGTTTATGTCATCTTTTAGGTATCTCCGCAGATGCCAGGGTGAAGAACAGCTGCATCAGCCTGATGAAGCAAAAAAGGCTTGTGGCATTTGGAAGACTATGATTTCTTTTATAGGATATTTTATCAATATCCTACAAAGTCTCTGAGGTTTCAGGAAACTTAAAAAAAAACATGTACCATATGTATTTGTGGAAAAACTGCATCAAATGCAAAATGCACCTACAAATATCAAGTCTGGCTTATTCGCAGATGGGTTTATCCATGAGTACAGGTAATCCTTGGTTAATAAGAGCAATTAGGACCAGGAACTCCATTGCTAAGTGATAGTCATAAAGCATGACATTATGTGATCACATAAACTTACAGCAGCAGTCATTAACTTACTCCAGTTGCAGTCGTTATGCAAATCCTGAACATACAGTATATTAGGTGCAAGGTAATCTGATTGCCATTTGCAATCTCCTGCTGGCTTCCACATTGAGTATGCTTGTTGGAAACCTGCAGTGAAGGTCACGGATGGTGATCACATGACCTCAGGATGCTACAACTGTCATAATTACCAGCCAGTTGCCAAGTGCTTAAAATGCAATCATGTGACTGTGAGAATGCTGCAACTGCTGCAACTTCAAGGACCAGCCATAAATCTCTTTATTCGGTGCCACTATTAACTTTGAACGATCACCAAATGGTTATTAACACATGGGTTTATCTATGAGTATATATAGTATGACATAAGCCTAAGACTGAAAATCAGGCTTGTCAGATGCTATATTTTTTCTATCCTGCTCTATGGAGTAGAGAGTTGGTCTCTGACAGAAGGCCACCTGAAACATTTGAAATGTAGATTTACAGGCGGCTGTTACATATAAGCTGGGTTGACAAGATCAGAAATGAGGAGGTGATCAGCCGCGTGGGAAAGCCAAGGGAAATCATCAAAACAATTAAAAAATGAAAATTAGAATATTTCAGACATGTGATGTGACACCCAGAAAAATACGGCATACTCCATTTAATCCTCCAGGAAAAGATTGAAGGCAAAAGAGGTCCAGGCAGAAGAAGAACACTGTGGCTTCAAAATCTAAGGGATTGGTTTGGACAAAACTCAGCAGCACTTTTTCGTGTGGCTGCTGATAAAAACAGGATCGCCAACGTCCGATAACGGATATGGCACAAGAAGAAGATACAGTATATACATACATTAGTTTCTTTCTTATTAAATATACAAAGAATAGCTCAACTAGATTTGTAGCTGACGTTCCTTTAGGAAGTGAATTCATGGAAGCTTCTGTCAAGTTTTTTAAGCAAGCTTTAAGCAAGCTCATATGTTTTATTATTCCCCCCCCCTCCCCGTTTTCTTGCTTCAGGTCCAGAGAGATAGGCAACAACTTATTTGGACTTAAGTATGGCTTTCATTAGTTTAATGGCTATTTCCCCAGGAAACAATATGAGGAGTGGGAGAATGGGAGAGGACTAGTAGGAAAATTTAGTGAAACCCAGCTGTGGTGAAAGAAAGAGTTACTGGCATAATAATGATTTTTTTTAAACTCTTGGCTATGTGCTTTAGTGATGAGTCATTCTGCCTTTTGCCTACACGTGGGTGGTTTCAGTATGGAAAACAAGCATAAATCAGTGTATGGGTAGGAACATTAGCATTATGGAGAGTGGGATAAATCTGGAGTTTCCAGACCTTTCCAGGGTTACTGCAATTAATTGAGGAAAGGCTGGGAATTCCCAGGAGACAAACACCAGCATTTTAGCACAGAACAGTCCCCTGGAATAAGGCTGATGTAAAACATGTATTCGCTGTAAATATAAAATATAAAATATAAAGAGGCATACTTTTTTTACCTGATTTTGCTTTTAGCCAAACATGTTGCTTTTGATTAGAAAAAAATGAGACTTTGCCTACATCCCTGAACTGAAAGTCAGGATGTGATTGTTATTGTTCCCTCTTGATTGCTCCCAAAGGGAACAGAGCACAATTCAAACTTCCCTGTTCAGGAAGAGAAATCTTTTTTTTTTACCCACCCACATTTCATACCTTTCCCCATCCAGACACAAATGTTTTCTTATCTCTTTTGCTATGACAGGCTGCAGTTAAAGTTGAGGCATGCAGATCTTTGTAATAACCTTGCCAGTGTGAATGTGAGCTGGGACACATTCGTAGCTCTGGCAAGGAGTCCTGGTCATAAGCCAAGTCCCCTCTAAAAAAAAAGGTGTGGTGTTGCTGCAGCGATAAGGCAGGAACCATGAATGAGTGACCCTATCACTGAGTACAGAAAAGCCTTCAGCATGTTCACCTGCATTCTTCTCTTTTGCAAAAATGTAGTTTCCTCTCTATACCAAGGTGGAAAAACAGGTTAAAGACATCGTACTGGTGATAGGATATATCATAGCAAAGCAGGTCCTAGTTCAGTTCCCACAAGCTTCAAGCAAAGAAAAGTTCAACTCAAGATTTCAATCATAGCATACAAGATGGAGCAAAGATAATATGCAATTATTTCTATTTTAATAGAATAAGGCATCCTTGTCTAACCTGAAGCGCAAAGGAATAAGGCATCCTCATCCAACCCAAAGTCCTCATGACACCATTGCCTATGTTGGCTGAGAGATAAGTCCCATTTGAAGATCATCAGATTAGGCATGGTTGGAATAAAACTGAGATGGGGAGCCCTCGTTATCTTCAGAAATGGCAGGGGTAGGCAACCTTGGTTCTTTTATGACTCGTGGACTTCAACTCCCAGAATTCCTGAGCCAGCATGGCTCAGCTTGGAAACTCTCCCTTTCCCCTCAGCATGGCTGGCTCGGGAATTCTGGGAGTTGAATCCATGAGTCATAAAAGAACCAAGGTTGCCTACCCCTGGGATAGACTATCCCTGATTGTGTTTTCCTCTGCTTCTCTTGCATTTCCTGTGGTTCCAGTAACCACAGTCATGCTGATAATTTGACTGGAACATGAAGCATTTGAAATTCAGTATCATTTATATAGTAACTCAAAACTTCTAAAATTCAAAGAGTCTGGAAACACTTCCTGAGATTATCACGGAGTGACTACCAACTAATCAGTCCAGAAAAGAATGACTGCTTCCTTGAGATTATCAGCAAGCAAAAACTGACAGCGTTTGGCCATATGATGCAAAAGGACACTGCATTAGAAAAAACAGGGTTGAGGAACATAGAAGGGGGTGATAATGGGTAAAGCGAATGGATAGGATCAAGAAGATGACTGAAATGTTCTTGGAAAGGCTGGGGATTATGCTGATGAGAGATAAAGATGCCAGCGACTAGGTATAGTGTAACATCGACATCTTAGGAATCAGCGAACTAAAATGGACAGGAATGGGTGAATTTAACTCAGATGACCATCAGGTATACTACTGTGGGCAAGAATCCCTCAGAAGAAATGGAGTAGCCTTCATAGTCAATAAAAGAATAGGAAAAGCAATACTGGGATACAATCCCCAAAATGACAGAATGATCTCAATTCGAATCCAAGGCAAACCATTCAATATCACAATAGTCCAAATCTATGCCCCAACCACTGGTGCTGAAGAGGATGAAATTGACCAGTTTTATGAAGCCCTACAGCACCTTATAGAATTAACACCAAAAAATGATGTCCTTATCATCATGGGGGATTGGAATGCTAAGGTAGGAAGCCAAAAGATAACCGGAATAACAGGCAAGTTTGGCCTTGGAATACAAAATGAAGCAGGGCACAGGCTAATAGAATTTTGTCAAGAGAATACGATGGTCATAACAAATACTCTTTTCCAACAACCCAAGAGACGGCTCTACACATGGACATCACCAGACATAGAAATCAGATTGACTATGTGCTCTGCAGCCAAAGATGGAGAAGCTCTATACAGTCAGTAAAAACAAGACCAGGAGCTGACTGTGGCTCAGATCATGAGCTTCTCGTTGCAAAATTTAGGCTTAAATTGAAAAAAGTAGGGAAAAGCACTAGGCCACTCAGGTATGAACTAAATCATATTCCTGATGAATATACAGTAGAGGTGACAAATAGATTTAAGGAATTAGATCTGATAGACAGAGTGCCTGAAGAACTATGGATGGAAGTTCGCAACATTGTACAAGAGGTAGCAACTAAAACCATCCCAAAGAAAAAGAAATGCAAGAAAGCAAAATGGCTGTCTGAGGAAGCTTTGCAAATAGCTGAGGAAAGAAGGGAAGTGAAAGGCAAAGGAGAAAGAGAAAGATACACCCAATTGAATGCAGAATTCCAGAGAGTAGCTAGAAGAGATAAGAATGCCTTCTTAAATGAACAGTGCAAAGAAATAGAAGAAAACAACAGAATAGGGAGGACCAGAGATCTCTTCAAGAAAATTGGAGATATGAAGGGAACGTTTCATGCAAAGATGGGCATGATAAAGGACCAAAATGGCAGAGACCTAACAGAGGCAGAAGAGATTAAGAAGAGATGGCAAAACTACACAGAAGAACTATACAAGAATGAGCTTAACATCCCAGATAACCACAATGAGATGGTCATTGACCTCGAACCAGACATCCTAGAATGTGAAGTGAAATGGGCCTTAGAAAATCTGAGCAACAACAAAGCTAGTGGAGGTGACAGTATTCCAGCTGAGCTATTCAAAATCTTAAAAGACGATGCAGTAAAAGTGCTACACTCAATTTGCCAGCAAATTTGGAAAACTCAACAGTGGCCACAGGATTGGAAAAGGTCAGTTTACATTCCAATTCCAAAGAAAGGCAATGCCAAAGAATGTTCAAACTATCGCACCATTGCACTCATTTCACATGCTAGTAAAGTTATGCTTAAAATCCTACAAGCTAGACTCCAGCAGTATGTGGATCGAGAACTACCAGAAGTACAGGCAGGATTTCGAAGAGGCAGAGGAACTAGAGATCAAATTGCCAACATACGCTGGATCATGGAGAAAGCTAGGGAGTTCCAGAAAAACATCTACTTCTGCTTCATTGACTATGCAAAAGCCTTCGATTGTGTGGATCACAACAAATTGTGGCAAGTTCTTAAAGAGATGGGAGTACCAGACCATCTCATTTGTCTCTTGAGAAACCTATATGCGGGTCAAGAAGCAACAGTGAGAACTGGACACGGAACCACTGATTGGTTCAAAATTGGAAAAGGAGTCCGGCAAGGCTGTATACTGTCGCCCTGCCTATTTAACTTATATGCAGAGCACATCATGAGAAAGGCAGGGCTAGATGAATCAAAAGTTGGAATTAAGATTGCCGGGAGAAATATCAACAACCTAAGATATGCAGATGATACCACTCTAATGGCAGAAAGTGAAGAGGAACTAAAGAGCCTCTTGATGCGGGTGAAGAAGGAGAGTGCAAAAGTTGGCTTGAAACTCAACATTAAGAAAACCAAAATCATGGCATCCGGCCCTCTCAATTCCTGGCAAATAGATGGGGAAGAAATGGAGGTAGTGACAGATTTTATTTTTCTGGGCTCCAAGATCACCTCAGATGGGGACTGCAGCCAAGAAATTAAAAGACGCTTGCTCCTGGGGAGGAAAGCTATGGCAAATCTAGACAGCATACTAAAAAGCAGAGACATCACCCTGCCAACAAAAGTGCGTATAGTCCAGGCCATGGTTTTCCCAGTTGCAATGTATGGCTGTGAAAGTTGGACCATAAGAAAGGCTGAGCGCCAAAGAATTGAGGCCTTTGAACTATGGTGCTGGAGAAGACTCCTGCGAGTCCCTTGGACTGCAAGGCGTTCAAACCGGTCAGTCCTAGAAGAGATCAACCCCGACTGCTCTTTAGAAGGCCAGATCCTGAAGTTGAAACTCAAATACTTTGGCCACCTAATGAGAAGGAAGGACTCACTGGAGAAGGGCCTAATGCTGGGAAAGATTGAGGGCAATAGAAGAAGGGGACGACAGAGAATGAGATGGCTGGATGGAGTCACTGAAGCAGTAGGTGTGAACTTAAATGGACTCCAGAAGATGGTAGAGGACAGGAAGACCTGGAGGAACGTTGTCCATGGGGTCACAACTTCGCAATTAACAACAACAACAACAAGGTATAGTGTGGTAGCACCTGAAATGGATAATTGTGCAGCAAAATCTTGTATATAAGTATTGTTTTCTCCAAATTATGTGGCTTCCTGATGAAAAATTATAATCAATAACACAATGTTGTTGTTGTTAGTTGCGAAGTCATGTCCGACCCATTGCAACCCCATGGACGTTCCTCCAGGCCCTCCTATCCTCTACTATCTTCTGGAGTCCATTTAAGCTCATGCCTACTGCTTCAATGATTCCATCCACCCACCTCATTCTCTGTCGTCCCCTTCTTCTATTGCACTCAATCTTTCCCAGCATTAGGCTCTTCTTCAGTGAATCCTTCTTTCTCATTAGATGGCCAAAGTATTTGAGTTTCAACTTCAGGATCTGGCCTTCTAAAGAGCAGTCAGGGTTGATCTCCTCTAGGACTGACTGGTTTGAACGCCTTGCAGTCCAAGGGATTCGTAGGAGTCTTCTCCAGCACCATAGTTCAAAGGCCTCAATTCTTTGGCGCTCAGCCTTTCTTATGGTCCAATTTTCACAGTCATACATTGCAACTGGGAAAACCATGGCTTTGACTATACGGACTTTTGTTGGCAGGGTGATGTCTCTGCTTTTTAGTATACTGTCTAGATTTGCCATAGCTTTCCTTCCCAGGAGCAAGCATCTTTTAAATAGCCGAGAGACAATTACTTCACACAGTCAATTTGCTGAACTATGATTTGTTAAATAAGGCAAAATTAAGAATTCACTTACTGTGCTAAACTACATTACGTATGATCTCAGTCAATGTTTGTGATTCAGGCAAATTTTTAAAACTGCAATCCTGGAGTACCTTATAAGAGCTTTTAGATAATGTATAAGAAAAGGTCTCAAATGGCACTCTGGTAACACATGTTTTCTTAACAAGTTGTTGATGCAGAGATAATAATTTTATGTATCTATCCAAACTATAAGTAGGCACGATATTAAGAGTACAGTGACATAAACCAAAAACATTGCTCACTGAACCCTAGTCCAGTACTGAACCCAAGCAGAAATAGACTGAAATCACAATTACAAGAGGAAATGGTTATCTTTGATCTTAGCACTCAAAGGCAGCGGAGAAACTCTGATCTTCTCTAAGATAATCTAAAATTATGCAAGGGAAGAAGAGACATCAAAATTTTTGAATATACAAAGGCTAATAATGGCATACACATTGGTGTTTTGATCTTGTACTGATTCTCAATGCTTACTGAAAGCAATATTTCAATATGCTCCTGCCTGTCAAAGGAAAACAATCTTCAAAGAACGATTCATGATAGTTCAGATAATTAGGTATTTATTTCAGTGTTGCCTGACTTCTTGATGACTCTGGGTGGCTTACAAATTGAAAGTAAAAAAGAAAAAAATACATATTAAAAAAAACCATGACCAATCAGACAAGCACCCCATCTTAAATTAAACCTACACTAGGTAGATGGACCTACACAACCAGTGCTTGGGGGAACAAGCAAATTTTTAGTAATTTACAGAACATCGTCAGGGAGTCACATGAATTTTCAGAGAGGGCTATCACAGTACAGGCACTGTGCCTCTTGGGTCCTGCATGATGACATTGTTGAATAGACAGAGGGCACCCTCCTGCTTGATCACACTGGACAGGGAGAAAGAAGTGGAGAGAAGGGATCCCTCGGGTATGGAGGCGGTATGCTAGTTACTGGCTTTTGAAGGGAGGGCAGCTTCAGACAAAGCATCTGGCTGTTAACTGTGGGAAGCTGTATAAAGGAACAGAGATGGCTTTGATTAGGCATGACTTTCCTTTGGTGTTTCTTCTCCCAGTCTGAATGGGTATAAAGACAACGGGAAATCATGAACTGGATATTTTGAAGAGTATAAATTGAGCCTCAAGTGTAAATGCCAGAAATCATAGCTCCTACATGCAAAATATCCACTTAACCAGAGCTGATTTCTGCTTCATTTAGTGCAAGATTGTTTTTGAAAATAACTTTCAGACAGTGAAGCGACAAAAAAATTAAAATAGCAGGAAAGAAAACAAGTAAGCAGCTGTCATTTCCTCATTTTTTCCCCAGCGAAAGCTGTGGCTGCAGCAATTCAAAAAGGCAAGGCAATTCTCTGACCAATGAAATTTCTGTCTACTCTTGGCCCAATATATTGCTGAAACTGGTCTAAGCTGGTGCTGACAAGCTGCTGCGAGGTCCCAGATATGCAAAGCCATCTCCCAAAGTACAGCTGAATTCTCAGAATGAGCAAACAAAACAACTTCTTTCTTCCCCCAGCTGGATTGGGTTTAAAATGCAAGTCCGGCTGTTTTACTCTTTCCTTCCCTCTCTCTCCCAATTTCTTAACCAATACCATTTCAGTGTATCCAGAAATATATCCCTAGAAGGACAGGGTTGATTTCTTTCAAATTCGTTTGGCACTTTTGAAGTCTTGGCTGTAGCTGTTTAAGACAGTTTACACTCTTACTCCAGCAGCCTCACTTCCCTAGGCACCCTTAAATATCCTCCAAAGTGGCAGCTACGGTAAATCCCAAACAAGTTCTTGCCAGAAATTTCTGATTCTCACTGTGCAAGCCTCCCAACAAAACTTAAAATGCAGTGGAATCTGCCCAATTATTTTAATTATGTCTCCAATCTGGCATTACCTGCCTGATTCCATTCTACACGTAGGAATCCCAGAAACCAGAGAGATTTACTTCCAGGAAAAAAAATCATGGGATCGTGGCCACATTTTCTTTTTAAAATGATGCTCTGGAACTTAGTTTGACTTAGCTGGTTTTTTTCTAGTTTATTACCACTATTATCTTAAATATCATATCAAATGTGTTCATTTTCATTCTATTCATTTCATTTCCCCTTGCCCCCCCCCCCCTTTGGAATGAAAAGTTGATATAAATTGTTGGCAATAGCAATCTGTCTCTCAATATAGATGTTCCATTTTACTTGGAGTACTTTTCAAAATGCCTTTTTTCTTTCTGGATATAGATGGTAAGGTACACAATTAGTCCTTCCTACTTTTGTTCCTGACAGTAGCCATAAAAATAGAGTAGGCAAAAGAGGGAAAGTCTGACTGAATTCACACACCATGCCAAGCATGACCTGTTGAGCAATTCACACATCAAGCTACGTCAAGCAGATCACTGTCTGGCATCAAGAGCTTCATTTTGCAATCCTTGGAATTCCTTCAGATCATATTTACTGAAAAATGGCCGTACATGTGCATCACTTTCAAGTTAGAAATGCATAAAAGCTGCCCATTCAGAAATGGGAATCTCACCTTTAAAAAGTAGAATTCTTCCCCTGAGGTCCCTCAGTTCAGATCCACTCACATTCATGAACTGGCTCCATCTACTTTGTGATCCTGTCCTTCAAAGACCGCTGTTTGACACCCAAATGTTATCCATACCTACACTAAGTCATAGTGGCAAATTGCAATAGCTGGATTTAGGCAATAATCCAAAAATGAACAAATCACACTGTAGTATGGCTTAGCAGAATGTTTGAACCCAGTCACAGACTCCTTCCTAGCCAACCCCAAAGTTTCATTGCTGATTGGCTACTTCTACATCCAGAATGTGCTTTGAATTCCAATTAAATTAAAATTCCAATTAAAGTTTGTTGCAATTAGCAGATAGATGACAAAAGAGATGGGATGGTGGCAAAGCACCCGCTTTATTTATAAAAAGCTTCATGTTCAATTCTTGGGATCTCCATAATACTGCTTAACAAACACATTTTTCATGAATTTGCTCATTCTTTGCCCTATGCAGATAGTTGTACTTATCCTAACCCTGTTAATTTAGCAACATTTGATTGTAAGGACACTTCTAATTCACAAACTCAAAACTATTAAATCTATTTCAAGGGCCTGTATGTATTAGAGAGGGGTATAAAGTTGGGGTCTAACTTTTAAAATACAGTGAGTCATAAATATTGTTAGTGATGAATGCATTTTCATTACCCCAAGAAGCTAACTCACAAATTAAACCAGAATAAATTATTAAAAATCTTATGAACTGTAAGCTTAATTGCTTCTTTGAACCAAAACTATTGTCATACTTATTCTTCTGTATAGTCCCTATACAATATATGACTTGCTCATTAAAAAAAAACAAGCAAAAAGAAATAAAAAGCAAATATTCATCTGGATATAAACTCAGGCTTCATAAAGAGCACAGAGAATTATCCACAATTCAGCGTTACCTAATTTCACATTCATTAATATTTTCTTCCTCCCAACATTGCTTGCTTTCTTCATCGTTTAAAGGTTGAAAGGGCTGAAAGGTGAGACAATGCAGGCTATGTCCTAATTCTGTTCCAAAGATAGTAACAATTGATCAGTGAAACTGGTTTCCTAATATCCAAGCTGCATTCTGGATTGCCCAAAAAAGGGAAAAGGGGGAGACAAGGCAATGACTGACTGCTGCTGGCACAGATCTTGTTATGTAAGAGACAGGAACATAGGACAGCCCTGGGATTCTTGGAAGAGCAGAGTAAAAACCTCTGCTTTAGGAGTTTCTGCAAAAAGCCAAAAATACTTACACAAAGATCCAGCTTACCTGATAAAGTAGAGAATTGCTGTGCCTATATTATCTGTTACTAAGTAAATACTGACTCCTTCCTTAAGTTCTGAGCACGTGCATATTTAGTCTCCAATCTTTTGTGTATTGATGTCTAAAGAATATTAATCCTCTCAGTGTATAGTAGCCATTCTATTAGAATAGATGCAAGCTCAGCAGTAACAATATTGTCAATTTTTAATCAATGAATATGCTGCTTCCCATAAGAGAAACAATGATATTCTCCTAGGTCAGCTTATAAGCTGCAATTAAACTTGCTTCATAGCAATGGAAATATTTCATTCTTAGTTGTCCTAGCCTAGTATTCTACCAGGAAAGCATAGTGCGCTATATCAGGGGTGTCAAACTGCCGGCCCACGGGCCCGACGCATCAGAGTGAGACCGCGCCCACCCCATTGCCGGCAATGGCAAAAAAGTTGCGATATGTCACGACACATCACATGACGTGACGAGTTTGACACCCCTGCACTATATAAACAACATTCTAAGTAACAACTGTTTCTAAAGACAGCTAGGAACCAGCAATAGCGAATTTCCTATTTAGATTTCAACTAAATCCATGAAATCTTGATTCAAGCAACTATTTTGACTATTTTTATTGGGATTTGATCATAAAACTGTTGCCACCAAGGTTGTTTTATGGCATTGTTTGCATTCTTATTTGTATGTACAATGTGCAATTACTAAAGGATAATTTAATCTATTCTGTTTTCTTTTCAAAGAGAAAAAAGTAAGATTCCTTGCCTCTCTAACAATTCTATCATAGGAAAGCTAAGCAATATGTAGGTATTTTCTGTAAATCACATGCAGAAGGGGAAAGGCTATAAGCCAGTGGTGAAGTATGTATTAGGCCTGAAGAAAAAAGTCCAATTCAGTTTCTTAGGTCTTCAGATCAAGTAGAAAGACAAAGTCCTCTATCCACCAGAAAACTTTCCCAGCTGATGCTAGTGACTATACTAAATCAGGTAACCCAATGATATATCAAGAGATAATTTTACATCTTCAGTGACATATATATGTACACAAGAATCAAGAAACATGCAAATCCAATATGGTATTTAGAATGTTGTGTCTGCATGACCAACTAAACTATGAAAAATTGAAGTGCATGTACACGTTAGCATCTTTAAGACTCTTCCTTCTCCCAGGAAGGCAGAATATACATGATATATTCACCAAGATAACAGGTATTAGAATTATAGTGTCCCTAATAAAAGAGACAGGACATTCTTCAAGAAGAGATTCATGAACAAATATTATAGTACATTCTAGGTGAAAAAAAATATTCTTAAATAGAATGCTAAGAACTGATCCAGGGAAATGCCCCAAAATGGCATAGGTAAGCTTCATGACCACAGAGGAATGTGTTATTGATGTACATAACTCAATAAGCTGAGCCCTTCTGCTTAAAACTATGTTTTGAGACCCATAGCTACTGTACATGTGGGAGATGCACTAATAATAATAATAATAACAGCTCACTACATTGCAAGTAAATTATTAAAAGCAGCAAAAATATTTCTGCAAGTGTAGAAAAAAAGCCTTGCTCTTCATGGAAAAAAATTGCTTGGCTGGACTGGATTAAAAACATGGCATACCATGAAGGTTTGATGAAAAGATCAGTTAGTTGCTGCTCATTGCTCTTTCCACACACTCCAATTTTCCAAGTTTATTGCTTTATGTAGGAAGCATGTTTTTTAACAACCTCAAGCTTGCTCATTTTTTAAAAATAATACCCAAACACATATTGCTACATTATGGTAAGAAAGAACTGGTGACATATCTTTCTACTGCCCTCAACTGGTACATTAGAGGAATTTTTATTGCTTTCTGCTCATTTTGTTCTCAAAATACAGAACAGTGTCAGCGGCCTGGCTGGCTATTGAGGTACAGAATGATCCAGTAAGATTCTTACGATTTTCTGTGCTGTTAAAAGACTTTTCGATTTAGTTTACAACTTTTGGCCCTTCGTATGCTTACCTCCAGGAGTCGGGCAGCATATAAAACCAATTAATTATGATTATCTTTTCTATATTAACTATGAGAGCCAGGTGGTATTGTGGTTAAGGCATCAGACTAGAAACCAGGAGATTGTGAGTTCTAGTCCTAGGAAGGAGGCAATGGAAAACTACTTCTGAAAAACGTAGCCAAGAAAACTGCAGGCAGTTTCAGAGACAAGCTAATGGGAAAAGAGAGTTAACTATATGGATACCTAAACTAGCAAGCTTAGATATGAACTCTTTGCCATATTCAATAAGGTTCACATTTCAAATTCCTCCACCAGCTGCTTCATCTCCAAAGTTTGTTTGGGACAGATAACAACAGCAGCAGCAGCAGCAGCAGCAGCAGCAGCAGCAGCAGTGTTGGAAGGGATCTTGCAGGTCTTCTAGTCCAACCACCTGCTCAGGCAGGAAACCCTATACTAGTGATGGTGAACCTTTTAGAGACCGAGTGCTTAAACTGCAACCCAAAACCCACTTATTTATTGCAAAGTGCCAATACAGCAATTTAACCTGAATCCTGAGGTTTTAGTTTAGAAAAAAATTCATACATTAACATCTTTTGTCTTAAAAGAAAAACACAATTAACAGAGCTTTCAATGATACAAACAACTTTTTACTGAAAGGTAAAAGTTTGCATTTGGCATGCTTTTGAACAATTAATGTGATTTTTGCTGTTGTAATCACGCTGATAATTTATCTAACCTTGGCTCATACTTTGTAAGTTTAAGAGCAACACATGCAGCACTCAGGTCATCTGTTAGTCTGTTTCTAGTATCAGATTTGATATAATTCAAAGCTGAAAACAGCTGCTCACAAGCATAAGATGATCCAAACAAAGTAAGGAAAGCAATCCCAAGTGCTTTCATTGACTTAAAACTCTTTGGCAGAGAATTCCACACTTTAAGGATTTCATTTTCAGAATTAATTGTGCTGTTCTTTATCATGTCTTTTATCTTCTCAAATGTTTCACGCAGGTCATAGAATTTATTTTTCCAGATAGAGCTTTCTTGACGTTCCAATAGCTCCATTTCCAGATTTCCTAAATCTAACCACTCTAAGCAAGAAAGGTCAAGTTCTTCAAATTTGGCTTTATCTGGAGAAGTAAAAAAACACAGAGTTGTCTCCATCTTACAGAACTGTAAAGATCTGTTACTAAAATTCACCTTTACAGCTGCTACAATGCTAGAAAATTCCTTGTAGATTTCCTGCTGGCTTGTAGGATTGTCTGCAAATGTAGACTT
This sequence comes from Crotalus tigris, assembly GCF_016545835.1. Lineage (NCBI taxonomy): Eukaryota > Metazoa > Chordata > Lepidosauria > Squamata > Viperidae > Crotalus > Crotalus tigris. The sequence continues at coordinate 885,874 of NW_024096577.1, forward strand.
TTCTAAATGGATTTTTAGATTTGGAAAATATTTCAGCTGCCCACTTTCAAAGTCTCTTTCAAAAACCTGCAGTTTTCCCTCAAATGTTTTGATATCACAAAACATCATTTTTGCTGTTTTCCCTACACCTTGTAGTTGTTTGTTCAGCACGCTGAAGTGTAGTGTAAAATCTGTAAAAAACATGAGGTTGGTAATCCAGGAGCCGAGGTGGCGCAGCAGTTAGAGTGCAGTACTGCAGGCCACTTTAGCTGACTGTGTTCAGCAGGTCAGCAGTTCAAATCTCACCAGCTCAAGATTGACTCAGCCTTCCATCCTTCCGGGGTAGGTAAAATGAGGGCCCAGATTGTTGGGGGCAATGTAAATATATATATATACATTGCTTACTGGTGTACACTGCTTAGAGCAGTGGTTCTCAAATGAGGGTCGGGACCCCATTTGGGGTCGAATGACCATTTCACGGTGGTCACCAAACCATGCTGTCCGCCATTTTTTTCCCTTTTCCCTAGCTGTCCTACTCCCTCTTATTGGTGGCCACACCCACTTGGGGGTCACCACAACATGGGGAACTGTATTATGGGGTCACAGCATTAGAAAGGTTGAGAATCACTGGCTTAGAGAGTGCTTGCACTTAAAGCGGTATATGAGTCTCATAAATAAATAAAATAAATAAATATCAGTGAGCTGTGGATATTCCTGCTCTTTTTCATTCATAAACAGCCTAATTTCATCCAAGCAGGCTACAAATTTCTCCAGGACTCGTCCTCTGCTCAGCCACCGAACATTATTGTACATAAGTAAAGAATTATATTGTGCCTGAACTTCCTCAAGAAGTGCTTGAAACTGTCGAAAATTCAGAGCATGAGCCACAATGTAATTCACCATTTTTGTGACATCTTTGAGGACATTGTCAAATTTTTTGCTGCTTTCCCTGGCAAAAAGAGCTTCTTGGTGTATAATGCAATGGAACTGAATGACTTGATGTTTTGTTTCTTTAACAAAGAGCTGTATGAAACCAGATGTTGGCCCCACCATAGAAGGTGCCCCATCACTAGTAATTGAAACCACCTTTTCTGGTCTTATGTCTTGTGACAAAAAAAGCCTCCATCACAGCATTGTAGATATCTATCCCTTGTGTTCTTTCAGGCAAAGATACCAGTTTCACCAGCTCTTCTCTCATGATGTCATCAACAGCATAACACAAAATTACTGCTAGCCTTGCATGATTATTTATATCTGTGCTTTCATCCAAGCATAAGGAGTAACAGGCTGCCTTTTGTAAGTCAGTGGTGAGCTGCTGACTAACATCATTTGCCATGCGCTGGACTCGATCTTTAACAGTATTTCTGCTAAGTGGCATCTCAGAGATGCGTTGAGTAATTTTATCCTTGTTTGGGAAATCATGAAAAAGGGAATTACTCCCAGACAACATGGCTGTTTTGATAATGTCCCCATCAGAGAGGGGGTTACCATGTTTTGCTACACACAGTGACATTTGAAAACTGGCAGCTGTCAGATGACTAGTTCTAGAAAAATGGTTGCAAAAACTAAGATACTGGGAATGATATTTCCTCAATTTCCCTTCAAGAAACTCTTTTCTTTCAGTTTCACCAAGTTTGGCAAGATTTTTGTGCTTGGTGTCAAAGTGCCATCTGACACTTGATGTATGACATAACACTTTCATTACACAGAATACATAATGCTTTCCCACTGTGTTCAGTCACTCCAAATGACTCTGTCCAGGCCTCTTGGAATGATCTTCCATTATCTATTTTTGCTTTTTTTGCTGTACTCATTTTTGGGTGTTCAAGACTTGGAGTCTACAAAAACACAAAATTAAAAAAGTCAATGCCTTTTCTTTTTCCCTTCTCTCCCTCACTTTTCCCTTTTTCTCTCACCCTTCGCTCGCAAACACCCCCCCCTCACTCATACTTTGCTCGCAAAAGCCTCCACTCGCTCTCATTCACTCCCCTGGCTCTTTCCAAGGCCTCTCTCGCTTGGTCTTTCCCCCACTCACTCCTCCGTCTCTTTCAAAGGCACCAGTCTCTCCCCCACTCATTCCTCTATCTCTTCCAAACAGCACTTGCTCTTCCAAAGACTGCTTGCTGGCTCACTCTCACTCGCTCACTTACTGCTCCGTAGCTTCCAAATGCCACTTGCTCCTCACTTATTGCCCTGTCTCTTCCAAACTCCACTTGCTCACTCGCTCGCTTACTGCCCCGTGGCTTCCAAATGAAACTTGCTCACTCGCTCGCTCACTTATTGCCCTGTTGCTTCTAAACACCACTTTTTCGCTCACTCGCTGCCCTGTCGCTTCCAATGCCACTTGCTCGCTTGCTCACTGCCCATAGCTTCCAAACGCCACTTGCTCGCTCACTCTTGCTGCCCCATCAGTTCCAAATGCTTCCAAACGCAACATGCTCGCTCACTCGTTCACTTACTGCCCTGTCGCTTTCAAACGTTTCCAAATGCCACTTTTTTGCTCGCTCACTCACTGCCCCGCTTCCAAACACCACTTGCTTGCTCTCTCGCTCACTGCCCATCGCTTCCAAACATCGCTTGCTCACTCACTCACTGTCCCGTCACTTCCAAATGCTTCCAAACTCCACTTGCTCGCTCACTTACTGCCCCGTTGCTTCCAAATGCCACTTGCTCACTCGCTCACTTACTGCCCCGTTGCTTCCAAATGCCACTTGCTCACTCACTCGCTTACTGCCCCGTCGCTTTCAAACACTTCCAAACGCAACTTGCTCACTCGCTCACTCATACTGCCCTGTCGCTTCCAAATGCCACTTTTTCACTCGCTCGCTGCCCATCGCTTCCAAATACCACTTGCCCGCTTACTACCTGTAGCTTCCAAACGCCACTTGCTCGCTTACTCACTCACTTACTGCCCAGTTGCTTCCAAACGCCTCTTGCTTGCTCGCTCACTCACTGCCCCGTTGCTTCCAAACGTCGCTTGCTCACTCTCTCACTTACTGTCCTGTCGCTTCCAAACACCACTTGCTTGCTACTCTAGCGAACTCTGTGCTGGGGCAACTACACGTGTACCCACAGAGAGGGCTCCACACATGCCATTTTCGCCACCACTACCCTATACCATTTCAGATAAATGGCTGTTCAGTCTCTTCTTAAAAATTTCCAGTGTTGGAGCATTCACAACTTCTGGAGGCAGGTTGTTCCACTGATTAATTGTTCTAACTGTCAGAAAGTTTCTCCTTAGTTCTAGGTTGCTTCTCTCTTTGATTAGTTTCCATCCGTTGCTTCTTGTCCTGCCCTCAGGTGCTCCAGAGAATAGCTTGACTCCTGCCTCTTTGTGGCAAACCCTGAGATATTGGAACACTGTTATCATGTCATCCCTAGTCCTTCTCTTCATTAAACAAAAGATGCCACTCAGAAGCAATCCCATCAAGATCCCAACTCATCCAGTGATACCAGAAGCAACCTGGATATGAATGGAATTATCAGCAAGACTGGCAGAAAGTTCAAGTGCCCACAGGAATCAGAATATAACACATCTGATGGGCCATTTCAATATACACACCTATCTATATACTTATGCACGTGTGTGTGTGTGTGTGTGTGTGTGTGTAGGTAATCCTTGACTTAAACAATTCATTTAATGACAATTTGAAGTTACAAAGGCACTGAAAAAAATGACTTATGACCGTTTTTCACTTACAACTGTTACAGCATCCCCATGGTTACTTGATCAAAATTCAGACGCTTGGCAATTGACTAGGTTTTATGATGGTTGCAGTGTTCCTAAGTCACATTATCACCTTTTGAGTCCTTCTGCCAAGTAAAGTCAATAGTTGTTAACATGACAACTGCAGTTATTCACTTAACAACTATGGCAAGAAGTCATAAAATAGGGCAAAACTCACTTAACAATTGACTTGCTTAGCACCAGAAATTTGGGCTCAATTGTGATCATAAGTCAAAGATTACCTATATTATATAGATACGTGTGCATAATAAAATGGCCCACCAATATATGTAATGCATATTTATTAATGGTGAAATCTCCACAATTTGATTCAGCTACAGTTGGCATTCTTAGGGTGGGAAGATGAGCTTATAATTGTGCAGGATTTTTGTTTATAACTTTTTTCTGGCTATTCTTTTTACTGGGAATGCTGTCTTAAATAGAAATTGTCTTTACCCAAAAGACTGTACATGAAATTATTTCAATTTTCTTTCAGCTGAAGCTTTAAAAAGAAAAACTACAGTAGTCCTTGCTATTTTTCAGCCATGAAGTAGACTTTTCTTTTTCCCCAACTTCTGGATACTTTTCCAACAATGTTTTTTCTTCGGCCTGATCCATTTCTGTACCTGCCTCATGCAATATGTTATTTTTTCATCAAGACTTATAAAAATTATAATATGGTAGCATTTCTGGAACTTAAGGCAAACAGTGTAATAATCTTAAATGGTCTCATATCAACATAGTTTATAAGATAACGTTATCTATTACAAAGACCATTATAAACATCTGAAACTTGTTTTTCTGAATGGTTAACTGGATTTCTAAAAAAGCAACATGAAAAATATGAAGACCTCCATTGTATATCTTAAAAATACACCACAAATATAGACCTGTTTCTTGTTAATGCAATTCCACCTAAATGCAGGCTGGCTCAGCAATCTCAGATCAACTGCTACACAAGGAGACAAAAATAAACATACTGGTATATAATGTAAGGAAACTTGCCATATAATCTGCTTAAAAGCTTAAATATGCTTTAAACAGATGTCACTTCAATATTTTTTAAAATAACTTTCTAATTACTGTTTTTAAAGTTAATATTAAACATATTATTTGCCTCATAATAAATATTCTAGTATAGAAAGCATTTTATTAAGAAAATGAATTATTTCTGCCACTTTTATTATAATGGTAGGCATCTCATTAAATAAAACCAGGAATTTTACAGTGGGAAGGGTAGGCCACACAAAAGTAGCATTTTAAACCCACTTACATCACCAGGTATTTGGTAAGCAATTGTTTATTGTGGAAAGTATAAGACTGATTCTAATCTAATCTGTTTAGATCAGCCTCTTTCTGGTCTATCCTTTCTGTAATAACCAGATGGCTGGTTATTACAGAAAGGATAGACCAGAAACAGGGTGATCTTAAACAGATTAGATGGCTGAAACAACAGCTGTTATAAGAAGTGGCTCAGTTATGACTTGTTCATCTTGTGCTTTAACTTCCTTCTTGCATATTATTTTCCCTATTCATTTATTGCATCTCTTTTAACATTTTATTCCTTCCAACCATTGTTTCTCGTCTTGCCTTCTGGTGCTCTGGAGAATAGGTTGATCCTCTCTTCTTTATGGCAGCCCCCAAAATATTTGAAAACTGCTCTCATGTCCCCCCTAGTACTTCTTTTCATTAGGCTGGACATACCCAATTCCTGTAATCGTTCTTCCTATGTTTTAGCCTCCAGTCCCCTTATCATTCTTGTTGCTCTTCTCTGCGCTCTTTCCAGACTCAACATCTTTTTTATATTGTGGTGAGCAGAACTGGATACAATATTACTAAGGCCACACTAAGTCATCCAGCTGGGCAACTGATCCTGGGCCAGTCATCCTGTCTCAGGCCCAAGAAGAAGTGATAAGGGAAAACTACTTCTGAAAAACGCCATTTTATGCAAAATTATATAAAGAAGACGCGAGGGATTTGGCTGATACTAAGAGTCAAGACCGATTCAAAGGCAGAAATATAGACACCCACATATATACACAGCCTTTTTCTTTTTATAACTATCTTCGTTCCCTTTCTAACCACATAACATTACTTACCTCTATTCCTTCCGAAAACACCACCAGCCCGCCTGCAACGGCAAATCTCCCGCCAACGGCTCGCGCTGCTTCCTGGAACTTGTAGTTCTTTCCCTCCCGACTCGCCTCCAGGTGACGCGATTGGACGCCAACCCGGAAGTGTTCCTATGGCGGCGGTGCCCCCCTTCAGTGGCCTGGTCTCCGTGTTGGAAACCTACCGGGGCAGAGACCGAGTGGTGAGAGGAGGAGGGAATATCGAAGCTTTCCCCCCCCCCCACTTTTGGGCTAAGAGCGACCGGGTGTGGGCGGGTACTGGGTACCCAAAACTCCGAGAGACGAATTTGGGCATCTACCACTTTCTCAATGCTCCCTTACTCACGCGTCCCTCCTCAGGCTGCTACTCTTAGCAGTCACAAAGTTTATGGTCCCAATAAAAGAATATTTGTAGCTCAGGGTTGAAATGAAGGGTCCTTGGTACTCTCTGAGCGTGGCTGTTTTCTTGGCATACGTTTCATTTACTCATACCAGGCAACATCATCAGTGCTGATGTTACCTAGTTTGAGTCATGAAACACCTGCAAGCAAACAACCAAGCTCAGAAGTTTATGGTTCCCTGGACCTGAGGGGTTCCATATAGAAAAAGGCTGAATTGTGACTCCAGGATCTTGAAGAACTGGAAAGTCTATGTTATGGAAAGCATACATGTTATTTTATAATTTGGGTTGCTCCTAAAGGGGAATGGTGAGAAAAAAAAAGGGGTCGTAAAGGAAGAAGGAAGGAAAGCACATTTTGAGACCACAGTGTTTGTTGCATTGTATGCTTATCTCTTGTTTAACATTGGATCTGTAAACTATAAATATCTGTTTCTCATGATGCTTTTAAAATTCATATATGTAGGTACAATGTACACACAAATGTAGTGCACAAAACAAGTACAAAGCATGCAATTCAATATTAAAAGGCACTAACAACTAATTACGCTTCTAGCAGTTTTATTTTTTTTTAACTCACATTTATTTTGCTGCATTGTCTTCCACTTCTAATTTATGTACCATATAGATACCTAAGAGATCCCTGCCCACTACAGCTGGGATTAGACAACCCATGACCCTTTGGATCATCATTTCAAAAATATTTCCTTACCAGATTCCTCAGTGCCTTCAACAAGGACAGAACTTTGAATGTACTTGAAAAGTTCTTAAAAATTCAGGGATATTCAAAGGTATATCTGCCTTGAAGGAAGCCTATGTTGAACATAACACAAACATCAGCACGGGAAATGTTTTGTGATATTTTGTATTGTGTTATAAACTATGCCACGATCATTTTTATGTTCTAAAATGTTATATGCCATTTGACAAATTTTAATTCCACAAGAGTCTTAAGTCCCAGATTGTGGACATTTTCGGTAAATTAGCCCATTTAAGGTACCTTGATTCAAAAATCATTGCTCTATGGTGCACTGTTTTACTCAATTAAAGATTACAGGAACAAGAGTTTTAATAGTACACATATTTTGAGGTTCTAAGGCTATCATATTGGTGACCCCTCCTCAAAGAATATTTCACAGAGGCCCTCAAATCTAGCATCAAATGTAACACAATCTCTTGTTCTCCAAATTATAAACAATTCCTTCACATATATGAAACAATAGATTTTACCATATCTTGTTCCTCTAAAATTTAGTATGCTAAAAGTTGAAATATATTGTTTCAATCATCTATAACATTTTAGTAAAACAGGAGCCAATTAATTTTTTTTAAAAAAAAAAAATTTGAGCGGGGCGAAAAAAAGCTGGCTTATCTTTGAAATTAACCTTCTCAATTTAAAGATATTTGTGAAGTATTTGCCAATAGTAAGAGGATATGAAAAAATATGGCCTACAGAACACCTTTTAATTTTGTCCTGTTCTCCAAACTTTAATTTTGGGGGAATACATGGCTCTTTAATAAAAATATAATTAGCAAATGGTAGTAATGCTTTATACAATAAATCTTCCCACATAAGATACGCACCATCTGTTATGGCTGCCAGCTGGCTGGAGGGATTTTGGTGGCCAGAAGACAACCTGGAGAATCACCACTTGGTCAGGGCCTCCTGGCTGTCTCAGCACAACTAAGTCACTGTCGAACAGTACTACGCCTTTTTGACGACCTAACCATGCTTTCGTATAGCTGCCAATATGGACTGGGGAACAAGGTAAGACATCCCACAAAGTGCATGCTGTCCAGAAAGTTGAAAGTTTTGAATGTTAATATGGGCATTTGCAAAAAAGTTAAATCTTATCCTGATCCAGGGTCTCCCTAATGCAAGAAAGATATTAGAATAAAAATGCAAGCAACAATAAGCAAAACCCATTACTGAATATGCATCTATGAACAGCTAAAATTGTTTAAAGAAATATGTCTCTGAATATATTGTTGGTGAACAACAGTCGAAAACAAAAATTTAGATGTTGCTTTCCTCATCACAATACTCATACCTATATTTGTTGTAGCATTTTCTGCTGTTATTCAAAATGTCATAGAACATTGTCTCATAGGCCGGAAGGGACCTTACAGTCTTCTATATAAATCAGACTACGCTTGTAGTTTATGAGACTGTTGTCTTACTAAAATAGGGCTATGTTGTCTAGATGAAATCACATGTCACTATGTTGTCACTTAGTGCAAAGTATGCTCACTACTGTACGACCCTTCCCCATTGACTTTCCTGTTATTTGCAGCTGTTGTTATGCATTACCATTTTATGGAAGTACAGGGATACTGTATGTGAGACTTTCAAAGCATTTCAGTTACAAGGACGTTGCTACAAGTTGTAAGGAACATTGGAGATCAGCATATCTTAATCCAACTGAATCCAACCATCTCTAAATTTAGTAACAAATTTGACAGAGTTCTACTGTTTCACAGTCTGGGCTATAGAGTTTCTTGTATTTATAACTCAGACTTTGTATGAAATACTGAATGAGAAAGGATATTTGAGATGATCAAAAATACTGGGGATGAAAGGAAGAATTTTCAGATAGAGAAAGAAGTGTGGCTTGAAGTAAGTGGTTTAAATTTAAATGTTCAGACAATGTTATCAAAAGCAGCACTTTATTTAATCCCATAATCTGATAGACAACAGGCAATTTCTGCTCTGAAGGAGTGGGAATTTTCTGAAAAGAATAAAAATATACCAATTTTTAGTTCAACAGACACCGAGTACAATATGCCAAGATAGTTACCTCCAAGGCAACAAGATTACTTATTTACATCAAAAGGGAAGGACAATGAGATCATTGATTAGTAATCACTTTTTGACTACATGAGGGAAAAGCATGGAGAACAAATTTTGTCCCCAGATTACAGCCATCATTTGCTTGCAACAAATGGGAAGCTGCATCTTAATTAGCCTATTTACTTCCTCTGATTGGTAGCTGCAGTGGCCTTTTCTGCTACCTGGCATTTTAACTGACAATGTCAGAGTCTGGAGATCTTCTGCATGTAAAGCATTTCATACCACACTTGTAGGCCATTCTCAGAGTTGTGGACTTCCAGAGAAGAAATGCTAAACTGATGATTACAATTAAAGAACCATTTAAATTTAATTTACTAATAACAAATGGAACAAAATATGTCAATAATGGATGTATTGAAGGATATTTGTAAACAATGGACCCAGAAGTTAATTTTAATTGTGTCTACCATATAGATTGTATTTTAAAAAGGTTATGAAAGAGGAACAAATTTTACTGGACAAGGCTGAAACTGATCTGAAAGTGGATTTAAAAATGACAGGCTGCAAGAATGATATGAAAGGTGCGACACTGGATATACCAATGAAACCCGCCTTGTCTTAACAATTAAAGAGGATATATAAATAAACCAAAAGAGTGATCTGGGTAACTGTTCTATAATGGATTTACAATGAAAATTGTTAAAGCTTTGGAGAATTTTGTGAGAAGGGACAAAGGAAAAATGAAATCAAGTTCTAATATATTATTTGAATGGATTAAAGATCCAGATTGTTTAAAGGGAAGGAATATAAAGTTTATTTGATCAAGATTAAAATAGCTATATTATCATCTCTGGTAACCCTTAATGGATCTTTGCTGATCAGGACTGAATGAAAAGGTTTTAAGGATTTGTTTGTAGATAAAGAAACATGAAATTTCAGAAGAGAATCTTTGTTGTATTTCAAGAAGTGTTAAGTTACATTGTTTATAGTTATGATGCTGGGAAAGTCATTTCTTTATATGCTTTTCTTTTTCTTTACTATTTTTTATTTTTATTGCATTATTTTTTTTCTTTTTATTCTTTTTAGTTTGCATTAGTTTTTCATCTTTTTAATTGTAATAAAATTACTATTAAAATATATAGGCCATTCTCAAACTCAGAATGCCCAGAAGGTCCATTTTACAATATTTTGCAACTAATACTTAGTACTGATCAAATCTTAGGTCTGATTTAGGATGCTTGTGTACTAGTAAACTTTCATCTAAATGCCAAAATGTAATGCACAGGTCGCCAGACCAGAAGAAGAGGGAAGGAGAAGATGGAACTGAGAAATCAACACTTAAAACTTGCTTAATATCCCATTGCAGGAGAAGGATACAGCAATGCGCTGGCTTTCCATCTTCAACAATATAGCTGACCAGCTTTATTACCCCTGCGAGCATGTGGCCTGGGCTGCTGATGCTGAAATTATCCATGCCAACTCAAGTAGGTGGTGGACACTCAGTACAACTCTCTGGGGCTTTTCTCTGCTGCTGGGGATTGCAAGGTAAGGAGTAGAGGAGGGGGAGGGAGGGCGAGAGGGAGGAAGGGAGAAGACAATGATTACTTGGAATCTAATTCCTCAAAGTACTTGAATAATTGGGACTCAGTTTACCATTCCTCCAAGCTTGATTCCGATTGAGAAAGTTTTCATGTTTTCCTCTTTCCATATATCTGGAGTATCAAGAAGGCTCTCTAGTATCACAGAATTCAAGCAATATTAAGGACAGGGAACTCTTTTTGCTTCAGAAATATGGGCTGCAGCTAAAAATTTGGTCTTTTATGTTCTCATTCCAGATCTCTCAGAATTTTATTACTCCTAAGAAGAAAGCAGCATACAGAATCCAGGTATGACATCTTGCCCTGAAAGCATTTTTTTTCTCGCCAATTAAGAGGGATACTCTTATTTGGCATACTGGCACACATTGGAACACTTTCCAGATTAAGGGAATTTGTTTTAAATTTTCCTTGTTCTTTGCCTTCCCTCCCTCCCTCCCTTCCTTCTTTACTTACTTACTTAGTGTCTGCTTCCAAAACTTAGTTAATAAATCAAGCTATGTTTTTGGATTATGCTGCTGTTCTTTTATGGTACAAATCAATACATAGTCCAGTTAGTACACATTTATTATTCTGTTTGGAACAAAAGTAGAACTTTAGCTTATCCCCACATGAGGATTTCTTCTTGAATGCTTCAGTTGTTGCCAGGAGTAAAAACATATTTCAGGACAAGTATAAACCATTAGTTTTCTTCTTCCTCCCATGCTAGTAGGAACAAATAAGCTCAGCGAATATATTTTTCTCTTCATGTCTTGTTTGCAGAGACTTCAATCAGAAAACAAGGGCTGAAATGCACATACAAGCCTTGACCATCATCAGCAACCTGGTTGACCTTGCCAATGCCATCCACTGGTTGCCTCCAGGAATTCTTTGGGCTGGAAAGTTTTCTCCATGGTTTGTGGGCCTGATGGGAAGTATTTCTTCCTTCATTGGGATCTATCAAAACTATGCAGGGGGCAGTTGTGCAGCAGTTTGAACAGCAACTTCACAGTATTGGATTGAATGGAGAAAGGGGGCTATCGCAGGAATTCATAAAATGTTACATAATCTCTGTTTAAATGGGGAGAGTAATTCCTATTATGGTGGGGGCTAGATTAGCATTAGGTTCTTCTATTAAAACAGGGTGCTGCTTCTATATAAATCATAGGCACTTTCCTGGTTGTTAAGCAAAACTGTTCTTACTAAATGGGCATTTTTTTTTTGCTGGAAATTGCAAGAAAACCCAGAAACTGATGAAAACATCACAAATTGTGGTCACATGTTCACAGGATGCTACAATCAGTCATAAATGGAAGCCAACTGCCTTGCGCCCAAATCACAGGAACGCAGGGAGAGGGGTGGCAGTCATAAACTCAAGGATCAGTTCTATGTAGCTGTTTTTAACAGTCTGTTGTAATTTCAACAAGGGGCAGGTGTCTGCCCTGTCTAGTTAAATAATTTGGCTTTTTTATCTGAAGAATACAACCTTGTTATATATGTACATCATTCTAATGTGAAACAATTAGGGCTGATAATAAAAGATACAATTTTAACAATTTTCCTTAGCTGATTGGCTCCGTTGATATAGCCCTGAACATTTATCTTTTCATCAAATGTTTATCTGGAGTATGCAATCCTATATTCAGTTTCAGAGAGCCAGTTTGGTGTAGTGGTTCAGGCATTAGGGGAGAAGCTAGACCATTGATGGCGAACCTTTTAGAGACCGAGTGCCCAAACTGCAACCCAAAACCCACTTATTTATTGTCGGGTGCCGGGTGGGCGTGGCCCACTGGGTGGGCGTGGCCGTGGTGCTCATGGCAGACTGGGTAGATGTGGCCAAGGTGGGCGTGATCACCTCGATATTGCTCGTGGGGAGGGACGCATGTGGGGGCCGGGCAGGGTTGGGGGAGATCCAGAGGGTCTCTGGCGAGTGGGGTGGTGGGCAAGAGGCTCGTCCTGCGGGGTGAGGCAAGGCGAGACAGGGCGGGGGTGCCATTGTTGCAAGGAAAGGCAAAGGCTGGGCAGCTGCTGCCTGACACCATTGGCCCCCGCACACAGAGGCCAGTGAGCGCATGGGTGCTGGGATGCATCTGGCCACGTGGGACCTCGGCGAGTTAGCGGGTGGCTGGTTGAAGAGGGACAGTTGGCATCTCCGGGGCATGGTTCTGAGTGCCGCCTCTGGCACGCGTGCCATTGGTTCGCCACCACTGAGCTAGACCATGAGTTCTAATCCTGAATTAGGTACAAAGCCAGTTGGGTACCTTGGGCCGGTCACTTTCTCAGCCCTAGGTTGGAGGCAATGGCAAACAACTGCTGAAAAACCTTGCCAAGAAAGCTACAGGGACTGGTACAGGCAGTTGGCAGGAGTCAACACTGGCTAGAAGGCACCAAAAAAGCAAGCAAATAAACTCACATTCCACTTCAGAAAAATCTTAGATGGCAGCAGCAGTAGCTGCCCAATTGACAATACAGTGGAGGCATTGCCACTTCTGGACATAATTATGTTTTCACACCATAGAACCTCTTTCATGATTCACTCCTTTCGCGCTAGTTTCTATGACTTTCATCCACATCCTTGAATTTCGGGGCCAACACATCTGATCTCCAACACGTAAGAGCTTAGCTTGCTAGCCATTAAGAAGTCCTGAAACCCTCTCTTAGACAAGAATCCTAAAAAAAGGATTCAACAAAGATCTATATATCTACCAGGATTATAATTCATTAAGTATCTAATGTGATATGAAGGAGACCATAGTTTGTTTTGTTTTGGCAACAGCCAACACAATCATATCAGAGAAGAGCAACAAAGATGATCAGGGGACTGGAGGCTAAAACATATAAGGAACAGTTGCTGGAATTGGGTATGTCTAGTTTAATGAAGAGAAGGCGAGGAGGGACAGGATAGCAGTCTTCCAATATCTCGGGTTGCCACAAAGAAGAGGGAGTCAAGCTATTTTCCAAGGCGCCTGAAGGCAGGACAAGAAGCAACAGATGGAAACTAATCAAGGAGAGAAGCAACCTAGAACTAAGGAGAAACTTCCTGACAGCCATTTGTCCGAAATGGTATAGGGTTTCCTGCCTGAGCAGAAGGTTGGACTAGATGACCTCCAAGGTCCCTTCCAACTTTATAGTAGTAGTAGTAGTAGTAGTAGTAGTAATTTCAAACAAAGCTAACACTTCAAAAGTAGGACACATTTTAAGGATCACTTTATGATTTATGGTTGCATGGATTGAGTCAAACAGATTCAGGTTTCAGTTGCATCTGAGATTCCACAATTATCCTACAGTAGAGAAACAGTTGCAATCATTGCTTAAAAAATAGCCATCATTTGGTGTGCCAGGATCGCATTTGATCATAACAGTAGTGCACAAATTTGACAAAAAATATTAAACATTGCAAACCATCAACTTTACAAATAATTAAAAAGGAGAGTTACATAGAATGATTGCTATGTAATAACCACTAAAAGAGGATCTAAGTACAAAGTTGCTAGGATTTTGTCTAAAGAGATAGTTGCTGGGATCCTTCAACTTAAAAATCTGTTGAAGAAGCTTCAGGCTGACGTAGTCACACAAGAGAAGTAAAGCACAAAATGAGCTTTTTAGACTTAAGCCACTAGAGGCAGAGGACTTCTCGATAAAGTTTTAGCCACTTCTTACTACAGAGAAACCTTTTTGTTCATCAGTAAGACAGAAAGAAATTAAAAATGCCATCCATATTCTAAAGTGCTTGGGTTCGGTCTCACACCATCCATATATATCAGAAAACACTGATAAGCATGGCACAAATGGTCAGTCAGAATGCAATTTACAAACATTGCAAGTACAATAACATTATTTAAAGGATTTTTTTTTTTTTGTGATGCAGCTGATAGATCTACACAAAGAGCTTAAAAGCTAATTCAAACAAACCATTTTCGTTCACGGCTGTCTACTGTAATCTTAATGACATCATTATCAGATTCTGGATGATGGTTTTCTAAGCTGGGAAGGAGGAGGGTCATATTAAAGTGAATGGCACCATGGTTTCTGCCATGCGTTGGACTATAATAGGCCCTGCTTACAAAGCCGGTCCTTCTACCTCCCAACTTCAAAATGGCTCTAAAAGGAAACCAACATCTTCCTACAGTCGAAAGAACATAGGCCCCATAACAAAACAACAGCTGAAGTACGAGTGTTTCACCTTGAGACAGTATTCATATGCAACAAGGTGGAAGAAATCAATCTTTTCCATAACTCACTCTTAAAACAAGCACTTGTGATGCCAGGACTACACCATGTAAATTTGGGGAAAAGTTAAAACTTCAGCAGCTTGCATCTCCAGTATTTTTGTGACGTGGGGAACAGACCTACAGAAGCAAGGCAATGATGTTCCCACAGGGAATGCAATCTTTTGGTGAGAAAGAAGCTCCACTCAAAATGTCTTGATCAGTTATTAAGTTAAGAATTTCTTCCATTTCCTATGTTTGAACAATCGACCAGAAACAAATTGGCATCCAATGTAATTCTGACCTGTGTTCCCCCCCCCCCCAAGCCCCCACCCCATCCAAAATATCCAGAAACGGTCTGGAAAATTGAGCCTACTGCTGTGTGAGCTAGTTAGTGCAGCGAGGGTCTTCAGCAGGAACAAAAATCCAGGACCCAGTTTGCACTGGAGGATTTCCCTTCAACTGAAGGAAGAAAAATGAGTCCTCGGGGGAGATGAGGTGCTTCGTGCAACCAGCCAAGGCTTATCTAATTCCCTCAGATTCCCTCCATAAAGTCCCTAATACCATCAACATCTTTGTTTGGTCCTAGACAGAGAGGCCCAGGGCCACCTTATGGTTGAATGTGAAGAATAAGTTAAGGGCCTTCTCGTACCCTACCCCTCAAGGTTATTTTAAAAGCTTCCCTTGGAACTCAAAAGAAAACTAGAACAATGTTCTAGTCCAAGGAACAATGTAAGCAAAGCCAAGATTGTGATGTGAAGCCCCGTAACAATATCCTCATTTTGAATCATTTCCGGGGAAAATTCTTGCAGCTCTGCCTTCAGAATATGCAGCTGAGGCAAGGCAGAGCATTCTGACATCCATGTGGGCAAAGAAGCAGACTTTCTTGGTGTGGATCAGAAAAAAATAACATCATCTTTGCTAGCGTCATCCAGGGCAGATGGAAGGACATGAATGCTGTTGGGCTTTATGGGACCAACAGAGGTAGGTGGTGCTTCCAGATGGCTGCTCTCAGCAGCACCAGCCAGTTCTGCCGGAAAAAAAGTAGAGAAAAGGATCATTCTGCAGCATAGTAATAGATCAGCTACCCCAGATAAGCTTGTCGGTGTGTTTTACCTGGAAGGAAGGCAACATTCTGGCTATGCAGAAAGACGGGACTAGCAGAACATCTGTTTCGAGACTGAGATTCTTCCTTGGTAACCATCTTGGAAACTGGGAACGGCCTCACATCACCTAATGTTACAAATAGAAAGAGAAAAATTCAGCTGATTGATGAGAGTAAAGGAATCACTGGGCATTGAATCACAGCTCTTGTCAACTAAATAAGACTTCTTTGTCAACAATAACTAATTTTAATAAACGCACGTTGAGAGAGATCCATGAAATGTATTAAGGCAGAATCTGATTACTTTGGTTTGGGGGTACTGGATCATGATCTGAACCCAGCCATTATTATTTGTATGTCTTACTTTTGATTATGATATTAGGAGCACTATAATTAATATTCAACAAACTGGTCAAGGTAAACCATGGTTTACTACAGAGAAAGACATCAGCTTTGCAACTAGGAACTGTAATGTTTTAAACTTCTAGCAGTCTCAAGGAACATGGTGGCATAGTATCTAATTTGTGTGAAAGAAATCTGGCCCGTTCCCAGTCACCTCAGACTCGCCCACAAAATTGGCAGAAAACACATTCAAAAGAGGAGCAAATTTTTGCCACAAAAAACCTGTCTATCTTGCTCTATGGAGTAGAGAGCTGGTCTCTGACAGAAGGCCACCTGAAGAGACTAGAAGCATTTGAAATGTGGATTTACAGGCGGCTGTTACGTATAAACTGGGTTGAAAAGATCAGAAAGGAGGAGGTGATAAGCCGCCTGGGAAAGCCAAGGGAAATCATCAAAATAATTAAAAAACGAAAATTAGAATATTTCGGACATGTGATGCGACACCCAGAAAAATACGGCATACGCCATTTAATCCTCCAGGGAAAGATTGAAGGCAAACAAGGTCCAGGCAGAAGAACATCGTAGCTTCAAAAGAGATTGGTTTGGACAAAACTCAGCAGCACTTTTTCGTGCGGCTACTGATAAAAACAGGATCGCCAACATGATTGCCAACGTCCGATAACGGATATGGCACAAGAAGAAGATCCACCCATAACATACATTATTTTACAGTTCTCAGAATAACAAAGGCAGAACATTTTAATGGGCTAGTAAAGTAGATTTTCCTCATCTGATAATTTCCAGAATTCCCTTCTCTGCATATAAAGTTGGGGATTGAAGTTCTAGCACAACAGGAAGGTAAATGGCTGAGGGAGGCTATAACAGATATTGAGGAAATTCAACAAATGGAACACTGCCATTCAGGACTTCTATCTAGGTTTCAGTACCATCATTAGTTTCCATCACGGCTCCTAGCCTATCTCTGTCCGAGGGTTCTCTACAACTTACTTGAACTTTCAGTCCTGTGGGAGGTCACCTTGACAGCCTTTCCACCTTTTTCCTTGCTGCCCTTGGTCAGAATGGCCAGCTTGGTGGGGATCTGCTGCTGCACAGCTGCCTGTTTTTGGCTCTGGTTGGTGGTACTCAACAAGTGGATGGGCACCTCATTCTTGAGGACCAGAATGGGGCGGCCTCCATCCAATGCAGCACTGTCCTTTCGCACCAATTCTCCTCGCTCCGGGTATTCCATCCCAGTGACGCTGGCTCGTCCACCTGGCTTTGTAGGCAGCGAGGTTCCTTCCATACCGTCTCCATTGAAGCTGACAGAGTGGCTCAGGGCATGCGCCTGGGAAAAATGGAAGATATTGGTCATTTACCTCTACAGCAGGGATGTCAAACTCGCAACGTCGCGTGACGTGCTGCAACGTATCGCAACTTTTTTGTCATTGCAGGCAGTGGGGTGGGCATGGTTTTGCTATGATGCATCCGGCCCACGGGCCGGCAGTTTGACACCCCAGTTTGACACCCCTACTCTAGAGGAATCAAACTTCTAAGATCAGGGTCTTGAAGGTAAGAGTGGAAAGAAGTGGGAGTGGCAGCAGATTATCAATGCTCAGGTTTACTTTTCAAAACTCCCAGTCTACAGCAGTGCCCTATTACAGCAAGTATAGAATGTACAGGTTTTATTGACAGATTCTATAATAGTAATAGCAGTAGCACCTAGACTTATATACTGCTTCACAGTGCTTTATAGCACTCTCTAAGAGGTTTACAAATATCAGCCTATTGCCCTCAACAATCTGGGTCTTCCTTTTACCGACCTCGGAAGGATGGAAGGCTGAGTCAACCTTCAGCCGGTGAGAATCGAACTCCTGGCAGTGAGATGAATTAGCCCGAAATTCTGCATTATAACCACTGCGCCACCAGGGATTTCCTGGTTACTAATGCTTCTAATTATTAGAGGCAATAAATGCAGCTTCCTTATAGAGGTAGTCCTCAACTTCCAACCACAATTGGGACCAGAACTGCCATTGCTAAGCAAGGTGATTGTTAACTGGGTTGTGCCTGATTTTATGACCTTTTTTTTCCTATGGTTGTTAAGTGAATCACTGGAGCTGTTCTTGCAGTCATTAAGCAAATCCGGCTTCCCCCACTGACTTTGCTTGTCAGAAGCTGGGAAAGTTGCAAATGGTGATCATACGAACCCAGGATGCTGCAACCGTTGTAAATAGATACAAGTCACTTTTTGCACTGCTGTTGTAACTTCAACTGGTCGCTAAACGAATGGTTGTAAATCGAGGGCTACCTGTATCTTTCCAATAGGCCAGGGGTCTTCAAACTTGGCCCTTTTATGACTTGTGGACTTCAACTCCCAGAATTCCTCAGTCAGGCACACATGCCTGGCTGAGGAATTCTGGGAGTTGAAGTCCATAAGTCATAAAAGGGCCAAGTTTGAAGACCCCTGCAATATAGGCATTCCAACACTCACTTGGCCTGCCTCAGGCGAGAAGGCACCCGAGATTAGATGCGGCTTCTTCAGCTTGCGCAGCTGTTCCAGACGTTCCCGCTCCTTCTCAACGGCTCGCTGGGATTCCCGCAGCCTCTCCAAGTCATGCTGGTAGGCCTCTCGCTGCCGTTCCAGCTCCTCACGTTCTTGGTTCAGACGCTCCGTCAGCTGCCGTGCCGCCTCCTCTCGCTCCTGTAACTGGTTCTTCTCCACCTCCATCTGCCGCCGCTGGCGGTCACAGTCTCGTTCCCAGCGCTGCTGCTCAGTCTTCAACTGGCTCTGCAATTTCTGCACATTGGCCAGTTCCTCCCGCTGCTTCTCAAAATTGCGCTGCCTCTCCTGTTCCAGCAGCAAATTCCCTCGCGTGGATTGCAGCCGGAACTGCTTCTGCAACTCAATGTAGCTGTCTTGCTGGGCCGTCACTGCCTAAGAAGGGGGGGGAAGGTGAACCCCTGAGCTTTCCCCATCAAAAAAACTAGGAGAAGGGAAAACCCGCAGGTCAGGTGCCAAGAGTTACAGTTCTGTGGAAATGCTCCAAGAGAGATAGCTTTAACTATGTCCCCTTAATGCTCCAGCAGAAAGTTTAGCTCCTCCCCACTTATTTATCATAATTCTCCCTCCAGAAAAATCCTCTCAAAATGAATTACAAGTAACAAACACTTGTAAGTAAAACTATAATCATTATTCTTATTTAAAACAAAAGGGCAGTTAATGGTTACAGCCCTAGGGAGGAGGTAAAGGAATAATGAGTTCAGGAATAAACAAAAATCTTAAGTCTCTCCCTTGTCTTTCAGAGTTGTGGAGAAATTTTTTAAAACATGGTCATGTCATACAAGACACTAAATAGATCCGAAGAGTTTTTAACGAAGGCTAGACTGGAAAAGGTACTTTCTTCTCCCTCCTTCTTCAAGACTTCTCCACTCAGCTCAGAGCTCATCTTATTGTTTTGCTAGGCCTTCTTGCTCCACCAACCAAATCATAAAAGCCCAAAAATTGAAGGGTAGTGGTGAGAAAGGACAGTAGCACTTTACCTGGAGACTAAGCAGCAATTGCAAGAGTGTCTGTATTCTCTGAACAAGCTGAGGGAAAATACAAAGAGGAGGGTGTTACCTAACATCCGTCTTCATGAGCTCTGCCGTTCATGCAAGAAAGTATCATTAACAAACAACTTATTTCTACATATAGGAGGCCATAAATAGGCCCAAGCAGGTTAAGTTTCTTCCATCAGAACCCCAGTCTCTCTCTTCCCCCCCCCCCGCCCCTCCTTCTCGAAATCCACTTTGGGATGTATGTAACTGCTCTGCAAATGTAACTATGCTATCATATCAGTCATCAATGGCTGGGGAAAAAACAAATGTTTGTTTGGGCACATGATTTTAAAATACACATCAGAAACACCCCAAATCCCAGAACTTGCACGTGAGTTATAATTTTTAATGTATCAGAAAAGAATAAATATTAACTAAATTGAAAATGACCTGGGTTTAATTTAATTAACTGTATTTAATGCTTTTAGATTCTTTTGGGAGTGGACAGCCTAATAATAACAGTAACAATAACAACAATGCAACTAAATAAAATCAAATTTGGGTTTTGACCTGGTTTTTCCCATTCTCTGGAATAAGGCAGTTAGCATAGCAAAGACCCAAAGCAGCCCTCAAACTGAAAAAAGCATCGCTCTCCTGCTCGCCACCATCATGGAGGAAATAATTAGCCAATACCTCTGATTCAGTCCCCAGCAGTGGGTGCAAGCTGCTGTGATGCTCCATTCTTGTGTTACTGACCTGACAGGAGGGAAACAGAGACGCTGGGGTCACATTACATACCAAACTAAGCTAAAATGGGGTTGACAATGGTTCAGCCCACTGTAGAAACCCAGCCATTATCTTAGCATGCCTTGGGAGCAGAACCATTACATTAAGTCGTAATATACAGTACTTAATTGTTCAGGCACATTATGTGAACACGGGAACTAGATTTGTATATTCAATGCATTGTTCAGCCAAATACATAAGACCAAAAGGTTTACAAGGGAGGGCTTATATCATTCCCCAATAGCAGCCTGTACAGTTCAAAAGACTTTTAAATGTCCAGAGTCTTCCCATCGTATTTGCTCGTTCATAATTCTGTAAAACAGGAAACACTGTGAAATACTGGCTGTCCAAAGCCATTGTAGTAAGTTTGGCAGTGGACTGGGGATGTGAAGGAAGCCTTTCCAGACCTCAAACCAGAGATATACTGTATATTTGCTGAAAGGTAAGGGGAGCAACATAATGTGTCTTTTTGAGGACAACAGGTGGACATAAGGTGGTAACATCAGAAAAGACATGGCCATGTCATTTGTTCCTTTTTTATTGTGGCAAAGCCCACAAAAAGTTCTTAAGTGAACCAAAATACTCAGTAACCCAAGAAGAAAAAACAAGAGCCTACAACAAATATAAGGTTTGTAATAGCCACACAGACAAGCAGATCAGAGTGCATTTATGAATATCAATAACAGTCAGAAGACACAATGAAAACTCACAACACATGGACAGACTCAATCATGGTTTCAACTGAAAAACTATAAGCATTCTAGATCAAGCAAAATCCAAAAATGCTAAGGAATTTCTGGAAACTTGGCATTTAGACAAATCTGCCATCAATAGGCACATAGAGATAAACCACATTTACATAACATTCAAAAGAGAATATAAATGCTACAAACAAAACAGAGGGGAACACAATCCTTTCCAACAACCAACACCCAAATAAGCAGGGATTAACACCATACAAACAATCAAACAAACAGAAAACAATATCATGATCAAGAAACTACTAAGGAGAAAGAAAACATAGTCCTACCAACACTGGTAGTTGCTATTGATATTCATGAATGCACACTGGTAGGGAAAGCTACTGTATATAAACAGGAAGCAAATCCCAGACTCCCTAGCAATAATGATGTTATCTACTCAGGTAATAAAACATCTGCAAGCAAACAACTAAACTCAAGAGAGCACCAAGGACTCCACAGGATGAAAGGCTGCAATGTGCACAACAGTTACATAAATATGCTCATTTCATTCCAGTGTGTATGCCTTTCAGATTTTTCAACTGCTAAAGGGCAGGAAGAAAAAGCCTGACGTTTTTCAAACTGAGCTAAAAACTTCGTGGGAAAAAGAAGTTCATAGCCATCACTCTTTCCAACAAGGTCAGGGAATAAATACAGAGACTTTGGAGAGCAAATTCCACCTACCAAACACAGCCCTTCCTCTCCAGCAGATGGGAGTTCTTGTTGCACTTGCTCTGAATTGGCTGGGTTGCCTCGCTGATCTGGCACCCTGGGCTCTCCACCACAGACTTTCTTCTTGAAGCTACCAGCTGAAAGATAAAAGGCAACCATTGGCATACAAATTATCCAAACTCTGTTGGAAAAGCTCTCATTACCCCTAACCTACAGATGTGTTTGGACGGCAAGATTCAGAATTCCCAATATTTCAAAACTCTTCTTTTTTCTGTTTTTAACCTATTTGCCCTGAGTTACATAAATAAATCTAAGACCCATGGAAATTAAACTCTCTGTTTGTTTTTTTACTTTATATATGGTTTATATTTGCGCTTTTATTGTATTGTAAGCCACCCAGTGTTGTTTGGATGATGAGATGGGCCGCATTTAACATTAATTGGGGGGGGGGAAGACCACTGCAAGATAATTCAACAATGATGGAGCTCCTGCAGAGACTGAAACAGTACAAACTAGGCTCACCAAGTAGGCAGGATTTAAAACATTTCCATACAATGGCATTCTGTCTGCAGTGGGAGCAGTAATCACAGGTCACTCATTCCTTTATCAGATCTGGAGGCTAAAGCATATAAGGAACGGCTGCTGGAACTGGGTAAGTCTAGTTTAATGAAGAGAAGGATGAGGGGGGACATGATAGCAGTCTTCCAATATCTCAGGGGCTGCCACAAAGAAGAGGGAGTCAAGCTATTCCTCAAAGCGTCTGAAGGCAAGACAAGAAGCAATGGATGGAAACTAATCAAGGAGAGAAACAACCTAGAACTAAGGAGAAACTTCCTGACAGTGAGAACAATTAATCAGTGGAACAACCTGCCTCCAGAAGCCATGAATGCTCCAACACTGTAAGATTTTAAGAAGAGACTGACAGCTAGATGACCTCAAAGGTCCCTTCCAACTTTATTATTATTATTATTATTATTATTATTATTATTATTATTATTATTATTATTATTATTGATCATCGCACAGTCAGCCAGATGTTCAGACTGGATTTGGCATTTTGTCTACCTATCGAGTCCTTACCCAGGACCTGGGATAGGCAGATGTGGATGTTTGATGGTATTACAGATATCGTCGCAGGATGGAAGCAGTTCCTAATAAGGCCGCCTTTTGCAATTGACTAATAGCGAATTTGTCAATGCCAATGGTGTTCAAGTGGTGCTCCAGTTGTTTTGGGATTGCACCCAAGGAGCCTATCACTATTGGTACTACCCTTGCTTGCTTTTGCCACAGTCTTTCTATTTCTATTTGTAGGTCTTTGTATTTTGTTATCTTCTCCAGTTCTTTCTCTTCTATTCTGCTGTCTCCAGGCACTGCCACGTCCACTATACAGACTTTTTTGTCTTTCTTATCGACAATTGTTAAGTCTGGGGTGTTATGTTGCAGGTGATTGTCTGTTTGAATTCTGAAGTCCCAGAGCAGTTTAATTTTATCATTTTCTATGACTTTCTCTATTTTATGATCCCACCAGTTTTTGCTTACAGGCAAATGATATTTTTTGCAGATCTTCCAATGCACCATTGTTGCTACTTTGTCATGCCGCTGCTTGTATTCAGTCTGTGCAATCTTCTTACAACAGCTTACCAGGTGGTCCACTGTTTCCTCAGCTTCTTTGCATAGGCGGCACTTACTATTATTGATCATCGCACAGTCAGCCAGATGTTCAGACTGGATTTGGCATTTTGTCTACCTATCAAGTCCTTACCAAAGACCTGGGATAGGCAGATGTGGATGTTTGATATTATTACAGATATCGTCGCAGGATGGAAGCAGTTCCTAGTAAGGCCGCCTTTTGCAATTGACTAATAGTGAATTTATCAATGCCAATGGTGTTCAAATAGTGCTCCAGTTGTTTTGGGATTGCACCCAAGGCGCCTATTACTATTGGTTCTACCCTTGCTTTGCCTTTGCCACAGTCTTTCTATTTCTATTTGTAGTCTTTGTATTTACTACTACTACTACTACTACTACTACTACTACTACTACTACTACTACTACTATTATCTCATGCTCCTTCCTCTGTTCCTCCTTTTCACAGACCTGTCATGGCACTGTCGTATCCTCCAAAAGTCTCAGCTCGCCTCAGCGACCCAGGCCCACTAGGATCTTCAGGACGAGAGCTTGCACTGGCCAGCTGGGTGAAGATCAGGTTCTGAAGGCTCTCCACTAGAAGAGAGCAGCCAGGAAGGCAGATGAATACGAAAATAATGAACAAACAGATTCATTATGCTCTACCCCAATTGTTTCTTTTGGGTATGTTTGTGGATTTTAATGTTAAAGAAACTATTTTAATGTTGAATTTAATAACAGCAGCAAGATTACTGGTGGGTCAATATTGGAAGAAGGATACTCTGCCTTCTTTAGAAGAATGGGTATTTAAGGTTTCTAATTTAGCAGAAATGGCTAAAATTTCTGCTTATTTAAAGGACCATTCACAAGAGAGATATTTTAATGTATGGAGAAGTTGGATAGAATATGTTCAGAAGAAGTATGGAACTACAAAGTTTCATTTATTTTATGAGTAATGAATTTGTTTATAAATTTATGATGTTAAAGTTTGAAGAGAGTTAAGGGTTAATATGATTTTGTTCATTGTATAATTAGTAAACTTAAATAGATTATGTTTAGTATGTTTGTATAATCCTGTACTTTACTCTGGGAAGTCGGGGTGGGGGGAGGGGGTGGGGGAGGGGGGTGAGGGTGGATGGGTCGAAGTTTAAGTAGTTCAGATAAAGTAGAAATAGTTTTACCGTATATAATATTAATGTTTGAATGTGGAGAGAGGAATTGCTCGGGCATTTCCCCTGGACTGCATCCGGAGTGAGAAGAAGAAGGCGAGAAGTAACTATCAAGGTTGAGGAGGAGGAGGAGAGGGGGTAAGTGAGGAAGAAGAGGGAAGAAGTTGGTTAGTGGGTGGGTGCGGTTTGGGGGAAAATGGGTGGGCAATACCGAAAGTGGTGTGTATCAATTTGTTTTATTTTTTATCTGAAGTATTTTTAAGATTGTAATGTATTGTAAAATTGAAAATAAAAACTTTTACCAAAAAAAAAAAACCAGATTCATTATGCTCTCCACTATACATGCTGAATGTACAGGTCATGTGATCCCCTTTTGCGCCCTTCTGACAAGCAAAGTCAATGGGGAAGCCAGATTCACTTAACAACCACGTTACTAACTTAACAACTGCAGCAATTCACTTAACAATTGTGGCAAGAAAGATCGCAAAGCGGGACAAAGTTAATTTTACCACTGTCTTGCTTAGCAACGGAGAGTTTGGGCTCCGTTGTGATCCTACGTCAAGGACTTCCCGTATTAGGTGGTCCTATCGTATAATATTTTTCCTGTTCTTTCATCTCCAGCGCACCCACCTTCTGTCACTGCCTGCTTGAGGATGGACTCTCCCTGCAGGTTCTCTGGGGAATCCACTCTGTTGCGGAAGCGGGAGCCAACAGCCATGTCCTCAAAACCATTCACATTTGCCATCTCCTGGTAGATCTGCTGCTTCTCCTGTAGGCTTTGCACGATCTGATCATCTTTCATGCTCAAACGCTCTAGAAGGTGGAGGAGGAGAAGGGAGAAGGGAAGAGACAGCTCTGTGTCATTATGCTTGGATGGTGGCTACTGCAACCACAGCAAGCCCAGCAACCCATTCGTGAGGCACTGTTTGCAAGATGACAGAGAGAAAGACAGTCCCTGATTTACAACCACAGTTATGACCAAAAGTTGTTAAGTGAGTTGTATCCAATTTTATGACTTTTTGCCATGGTTGTTAAGCGAATCACTGCATTTATTATACCGTAAGCTGCTCAGAGTTGCTTCCGACAGTGAGATGACTGGTATATAAATTTAATCAATCAATAAAATCACACAGTCGTTAAGCGAATCCAGTTTCCCCAATTGCTTGTCAGATGCCAACTGGGAAAGTTGGAAATGGCAATCACGTGACTCCGGACACTGCAACCATTGTAAATATACGCTGGTTGCCAAGTGCCTGAATTTTTATCAGTGATCATGGGGATACTGTGATGATCGTGTGAGAACCAGTGATGTCACTTTTTTCAGTCCCATTGTAATTTTGCTCACTAAATAATGGTTGTAAGACGAGGACTACCTCTAGTGCTTTTACAGATCAGTTCACAACTGAAGGGTCCGATAGTAACTTCCCTTATCTTCCTCTTCCTCTAAGAGATTGCCCATTTTGCAAGGAAGGAAAGAACAAGTCCCCAAAACTAGGCAAGCCCACCCTCATGTGTACCTCTTATGATGTACAGTTTTGCAAGACGAGAGCCTTTACCTTGGAATTCTTTCAATTTTGCAGTTCTCACTTCAGCCTGCTTTTTTTCCTCTTCTGGATCGGCAAGGACACTATTCTCTTCATCAGGACAACTGCAAAGAAATATAAACCCTTGAAGCCCTGGTCAAAAATGGCCCCAACGTCATAGTTGGCTGGAAAGAAGACTCTTTTCATGAACCCAATTTTGCACCCACTTGTCCCACTCAAGCTGGGGAAATAAAATTCGGGTGAGCAAAAAACCACCAAGACTAATCCAAACAAGACCACATAGAAGTAGTTCTCACTTACCGACCAGTTATTCAGAGACCGTTTGAAGGAGGCTTCAAACCAATCCTCAAAGTTCTGGCTATTACAGCACCCCGAGGTCCCATTATTGCAGTGTTTCTCAACCTTGACAATTTTAAGGCACGTGGACTTCAATTCCCAGAATTCCACAGCCAGCAATGCTGGCTGTGGAATTCTGGGAGTTGAAGTCCACATGCCTTAAAATTGTCAAGGTTGAGAAACACTGCATTACTGCATCTCAGGCATTTGGCAATCAGCTCACCACTTATCCTTTATGGTGATATGATCCCATTTGCAATCTTCCCTGCCAGCTTTCCCGTTTGCAATCTTCCCTACCAGCAAGGAAGGTGGCAAGTCACGCCCAGTAAATGACTTGCACCCTTCCTTGCCCAGCAGCAGGCCTCTCTGGCTTCGCACCATGCCTTGTGGGCCATTTGCACAACCTCCCCATCTGGCAACAGCCACTCCTGGCCTCACCGTGCTCATGCCGTGCACCTTTCCTGCCTGTCGCAGAGCCTGTTTGCAAGCTCCCCGGGTCTTAATTAACAACTAGAGATCCTCGCTTAATGATGACAGTGGGGAGCATTGGGATTGTTGTTGCTGAGCAGTCACCGGACCTTGTGCCGGACGACCCCATTGCTTAGCAACAGAAATTCTGGCCCCAGTTACTGTCATTAACCAAGGACTACTTTTATTTCCTTATGATGGCAAAATAACAGGCATGGAAAGAGCCACTTAGTCCGATACCAACTCAATACAGGAGAGAAACAGAACAACATGTTTTTATATGCTCACTTTTCCACTGCCCTGCGAATTTGCGTCATCCAGATATTCCTTTCC
This sequence comes from Crotalus tigris, assembly GCF_016545835.1. Classification (NCBI taxonomy): domain Eukaryota; kingdom Metazoa; phylum Chordata; class Lepidosauria; order Squamata; family Viperidae; genus Crotalus; species Crotalus tigris. The sequence continues at coordinate 913,316 of NW_024096577.1, forward strand.
TCCTTGGAATTGGTATGAATTTCATACATCTCTGGTCCTTTCTTGGAAGCAATGATTAAAAACATGGCTCGTTCCTCATTGGCTACTTCTCGGACTATCAGTTTTTGCAAGGAAATCACTGGCGGTTTTGAGTCCTGTGAAGCAAGATACATCATCATCATCCTCGGTCCCTCTAAGGCAATCCTAAAAAGCACCAGCTATGGTTATTTCTTCTTTATACAGCACTTTGTACTTGTAAATCAGATTAATCTGGAAAGAGTGGAAGGAACTAGAAAAAGTACCAATGCTTGACTCTGATTATTTCTACCTAGCTGGAAAAGATCCTTTTCTGTCTGAAACCCCAGAGAGTTGCTGTTGGGTGGGATATATTGGGCAAGTGAGGCTAAGTCAAGTCAAATAGCTGGTTGTGTTTACTATTGAAATCCTGAAGGACTGTTGCATAGAAGACAGAGTTAAGTGCCTCTTCAATGGAACGGCTTGCATTCAGACATTGTGGGTGCTCCATCACTGGAGGTTTTTAAAGAAGAGATTGGTCAATCATTTGTCTGAAATTGGGAGTTGGACTAGAAAACTCCAAGATGCCTTCTAACTCTGTTATTTTGTTATGCTTGATAGTACTTTCACACAGGTAGTCTTTGTTTATCACAAGCAATTTGAAAGATGCACGCGCGCACGCACACACACAGAGACATATGGACACACACGGAAGAATCTGGCTTGTTAATTTGGCTCCTTTAAGGAAATACAAAACATATATAGTAAATGCAATAAAAAAATCAGTATTTTGATTTAACAGATGAAGAGGAATTTATTGCACATCTGTCAATTAACATTTGTGTAATTAATAATTGCTACTAGTAAATAAATGAATATACTAAATAAATAGGACTGCAATACAATGGAAACCAGATGCAATATATTTTTTTCTAATAAGAACTCAGCGTTGGTAAGCAAATTCAACTGTCATATTTAAAAACATATCAAAATATTCATTTTGATTGCATAATAACTAAGAGCATGCCATTTTGCTGATCAGCTCTCAAACAGTTTTTTGTAGTAATGGGACATACCTAAAATAACCTACAGGAATTTACAAAAGCTGAAGCCAGTAATTAGGGGACTGAGGTTATGATATGGTAGTTTCCTAGAATTTTCTGGGCAGAGACCCAATCAAACGAGAGTTTTTGACTGTAGCTCAGATTTATTTTTTATTACAGAAACCACAGAGAGTTCCAGGTTTTCCACACCACCCTGAATATCCTTAGCAGAGATAAATACGTACCAAAGATGCAAACATGTATTTCTGGTCTTTTTCTTGCAGTAGCAAAAGCACATCTGTCAGCAGAACAGCCAAAATATCTGCCAAAATTATTGGAAAAAGGGAAGTTGAAATCAAAATAATCCTTTCAAGTAGAACAAGCCAAGATTTTTATATTCTATCAGCTACCAAGGCACTAGTTCAAGGTCATTTGTTGCTGAATTTCTCCTTTTGGGGAATTAGTCAGAATAGTTTCATTTAAGTCCAGTACTAATGCATTTATCTACAAGCTATACTTAGCTTTGTAGGGTACAGTTTTATACTCTGATTATGTCACTGACTGAATACGGATGCTCCAATATTTTGCCATCCCAAAATACCAACCCAAGTTTCCATTTTCAGGGGACTCCCATCACTTACAGCCTGAGCACTAGTTTTAAGAATATCTGTCCACCTCACTTTGCTTTAGCTTTTCTGAGCAAATATTTATTTTGCTATTTGCCACTCAAACATTCCATTGAAAACTATACCTAGGATAATTTGAATGCAAAGGATCCTGCTCTATCTCTAATTATAAAAAGGGGGGAAATGTAACATAAAACTCTGCATCTTTTATAGCAACAGAAAACTCATTTTCAAAGTGTTTACTTTTATGATGCCAAACCAACATTGCTCAGATACAGGATTAACCAGTCAGACGGAGATGGGCTCGAAAGATTTGCAGAAAACCAAAAAAAGAAAAGAAAGGAAAAGAGAAAAACATTTCTAGAGGAGGGAAGGAGAAGGAGCTCAATGAGAACTTTAAAAAGCGACTGAGCTTCACAGGATGACTCACATCAGAGCAGAAGGCAGATAAGAAGAATTTGGGCAAGAAGTTCCTTACGTAAGATCAGCATGCCAAATTTAATCCTCCAAAGAGTAGAAAGTGCATTTATATCATGGAGTTAACATGGCACAAGCTTTGAAGTGTGAAATAGTTGGAAGTCAATTATTGATACAAAGGAAGCAAATGTGCTGTCTTTCCCTTGGGTGCCTGAGAAGGACACTGACTCAATTAAAAAGCCTCATTTCTCTCGATGCCTCCCTCTCAACTGGGCAAGATCATTGGGAACAGAAACTGATTACTAAATTCTATTTTGCAAATTTCTAATTGGGCAAGCCAAGCATGAGACAAGTCTCTTTCTTCCAATACCCAGAATAGACACTCCTGTATATGTCTGATTACTGAGCAATACAGCAAATACCTGAAAAGGAGAACAGGCAACCCTCAGAATTCACCTTTTAGGCGCCCAGAAGCAGCTTTCCAGTACAGCATCCCATCCAGTAGGAGGCGCCGCTGAAGCATATCTTCCTTCCGAAAGATAAGGCCATTCTTAAACTTCCCAGAAGACTTGAGTTCCATCCTGGTTACAATTTCCCGGAGGCGCTGATGTTTCTCAGACTCATTCACCTTGGTGTCAACAGTTGTGATGGCCTCCTTGATAAGCGACAATGCCTTGGTCAGGTCTTCATACTCTTTTGTGGAGACTGCAAAGATGAAGTGAAGCAGCATGTTTAGAAAAGCTACAGTGTGTATTAACTCTTTGCCATCTGGGTTGGTCCCTATAGCAAAAAATGGCACCGGCGTTTTGTAGCATTCTAAGCATTGCCAAGCTGATTGCAGGAGAAAACCTTTACAGGCCAAAAATAAAATGCATCAAACAAAATCATTATGAATCTACTAATTATGACCTTTCACTGATCCTTTTAAGTGACTAACAACATAGTCCTCATGACTGTAACTGAGCCTGGAACTGCAGTCAAAAGTCACGGCAGCTCTTAAATGGGTGACCATCAGATTTTATGACCTTTTGTGGTGGTCTTTAAATGAACGCCAGAGTTGTTAAGCAAACCTATTGCATCCAGTGGGAAATTTTAGCTGGAAACCAGAAATAAACACTGGTTTCCAGCAAAAAAAAAAAAGTCATAAATCACGGCCATGTGACCACAGGGATGCTATAAATGGCCATAAATGCAGGCTGGTTGCCAAGTATCCAAAATGCAATGGGGCAGCAGCTATCAGAACTTTGAAACCAGGTCATAAATAGCTCTGGAGAGGTCTGTCAAATATGGACAGAACCATGTAGTTTTCTTGGCAGCAACACTAAAGTGCTTTCCCATTATTTTTTTCTGATTTAATTAAGAATTGTTGAGAATCAGCCTATATACAAGTTAGCCAACTTGTTTATTTATTACTAGGTTTGGCCTTGCTTAAGGGTTTGTTTGTTTGTTTTATACTTTAGCCACCCAGAAAATATTGTTGTTTGATGCCACCAAAGGGGGGGAAGGAGAATGTTTCACCTAATAAATGGATGTGTAACCTGGCCAATGGGAAGGGTCTATGTGAGTTATAGTTTTAAAGCATTTGGGAAGGAATATTATCCAGGGTCCAGGAATCAAAAAATACTGAAAAGTCAGATTCTGCATCTATACACCAGTTTTGCCCTGTTCCCTATGTTGCTTGGGGTGAATTGTGCTTTCTTAGTGAGCTTTTCTGATAAAGGATGGAAGAAGTCAAAAGTGGCTAAAATAAGTGCCTCTAATAAGTCAGGTTTTTCACCTTCTGTGTTCTGAATGATGCGCTCCACCAAGACAGGATACTTCATGATGCGCTGGGTAACTAAAAGATTGCACTCTTGGACACCAAGCCGTCTCACAATGGAAGAATTGCTGATTTTCTGAAATATATTACATGTACCAAATATACTTACTAACAGCTGAAATTGATACCACATCTTTCATTTCATCAAAAGGTAGAAGAAATGAAGGGAAATGACCTGTTCGCTCCTTATTCTTCTTTGCTATGTAAAAATATGCATTCAGATTTTAATTTGTCTCAAATTTGTCCCCTTTCTGTAACCATTTTTTTTTTTCAGTTACCACAAGCTGGAAAAATCATTCTATCTCATCAGTAAATGAGTTTGCTGAGTTTTCTGTGCAAGTAATTACAAAGGTGCATTATAATTCTTTCTCTTTGTTCCACTTTCTGTCTTCTTGGTTCCCAGAGGAAGTCTTGCTACATCACATTTCAAAAATATTTCTAATCTAGCACCCTTACTAGTGTATATGGCAATAAACTTAGTAAATCACTGAGGAAATAACACAGAAGTCCACTCTTTCCTGAACTACACATTTGTTGAAATAGGTACTGTAACAGTAGAGTACCTTTAGTAAAGGTTGATCCCCAATGTTGCACCCACATACTTCTCTAGGTTATAATACAGGTAGTCCTTGATTTATGACCACGGGACCAGAGTTTCCATTGCTAAGCCAGGTGGTTGTTAAGCGAGTCACCCCAATTTTATAACCTTTTTTTTTTTGCTACAGTTGTTAAGCAAATCACTGCAGATGTTAAGTAAATCACATGGTCATTAAACAAATCTGGTTTTCTCACTGATTTTGCTTCTTGAAAACAGGCTAGGAAGGTTGAAAATTGTGACCATGTGATCCCAGCCCCTCAACCATTGTAACAACACGCCAATTGCCACCCAGCCAGATTTTGATCATGTAACCGTAGGGACGCTGCAACTGTCATAAGTGCAGGGACTGTTTGCAAGTCACCTCTTTTTCAGCACCACTGTAACTCTGAATAGTTGCTAAATGAATGGTTGTTAAGTCAAGGACTACCTGTACAGAAAGGGTTTATGATGATCTTATTCTAGACTGGCTTTTTAAAAACTTTCCCTCTGAACATTTTTGCCTCAAAAAATACCAACAGCACATGGTATTGGGTCTTTCTCTATAGAGGAAGAAACAACGAACTGTCTGAAGGCCTCTTTTCCTCCACCTCTGTGCATTGTGTGTAACATTTTTGAAAACTACCAAAATTACTAAGAGCAGACTTAGTAAGTGTTGTGCTTCTGCTGTATCAGATTTCAGCAGCAACAAAAAGGAGCCCAGCGTGACAGAATGAGATCATTTCCCATCTGTAATCATCTCTCATTTTTTACCTTAATCAAGTTTTGGAACTTCTTGCTTTGCTGCATCAGCTCTTTATAGTAGCTCACAGCATCACTGTGGCTGCTACAGTAAATGCCATATTTCTTCTTCAACTTATCTCCCGTTTTTCCTGAAAACTAAATAAGGAAAGCACAGTCAGGAGCAACTAACATTTGGGAGAAAAGCAAGCTGCACCCAGCACACTCTGGTGTATCAGGAGAACAGATGTCATAGTTCAGCATTATTATGTACTGTACATCCTGGCATTCAACTATAAAGGGAGGGGAGTGAGAATGGGTATTGAGAATTGAATAATTTCTAAACTAGTGCATGAGACTGTCCTGAGAGAGAAAATGCAGGTGAACAGAGCAATAAAACAGCCATTCCTCACTAAGGGGAGATTATATTTTAGGAGACGCAGAGAAAGTGCATCTAACTCAGTATTACCTCCGCTGACAAGAATCAAAGATAGAAAATAGCCTTTTCCTAGACTTGCCACTTGGAATACATTTAAATGCAGTTCACATGCAAAGCTAGTGGCTCTAATACACACCAAGAGTTGTAGTGATTTTCCTCAGAAAAGTCATGAGAGCCCACTGGCCTATTTTCTGGGTGAAAGCCTGCTGGAAAAGGCAAAATTTCCCCTCTGAAGTAAATAAGTGTTTTACATCTTAGGACGACCCCTTGTCTATCCAAGCCCATTCCATAAGCAAAATCTACACCTAAGCACTCACCTGCTCCACCAGGAGATCCCCAATGTTCTGGATGATATAGTTGCATTCGCTACCTTCTTCCAAAGAATTCTTCCGACGTTCCTTTAGCTGGAAGAGGAAGGCTCTGTGGAGCTCCAGTAATTCATCCACACATGGGAAAAGGCGATGGATATCAGAATTGCTGAACTGCAGCTCCTCTCGCATGGCTTGGGAGTAGACCTTCAACATAATCTTCAGAGTCCGGACATGGTGCATCTCTGTCCTCATCAACTCTGCGAGGAGAAGACATTAACATCAAGCCTGGCCAGAGACTGACACACCTAGAAAGCCATCTACTCAATACAGATTTCTTTACCAGAAATCTGGTAAAGAGCACACCGAATCTACAATCAATAGGCTATATCCAATTTCAAGACAAGCACTACCTTTAAGCCAAACTTTTGCATACATGTGAATGAAAAGAGCAGGAGCAGAGCAAATACCGTCAATGAAGTCTGATGGAGTAGAGGCAGAAAAGCTTACCATATATGACATCCTGCCTTTTAATAACATCCCGCTCCTGCTGCTTCACGAATGACTGCTCTACTGCCAGACTCCAAGACTGAGCAGCAAACTCCCGAGCATCTGTCTCCAATTCATTCCTCAAGGAGGCAAACTGAACATCTGGAAGGGGAAGAGTCACAGCTCAGATGAGAATGTATGTATGTGTATTCAGAGAAGCATTCAAAATGCCATTATCAGGAGAAACAAAAATAGCTCAATGTTGTTATCACCAGAGTAGAAATCTAAAGGACTGCATAATAATTCTGAACTTGTGAAGGATCAAATGCTAAAAAAAAAAACATTTTATAAAATGTACACTACGCTATGCAATGTCCAGGACATATTATGGATAAATAATCATTATAGCTCTCATAGATGTAGATAGTGAGAGGTGAAGAGAAGATGCAGCAAAAAACCCCAAAAGGAACCCTTTGAAGTCAGAGAAACCAACTTACAACTGAAATCACCCTAACTACTAAAAAAACTTTCACACAGAGCAAAATGCACATTTGAATTTAACATCACGTAGAGAGGGCAGCCACAAATGTACACTGGAACCCTATCAAAGGGAAGAGAAAGAGAACTCAAACTCAAAGACTAGGGATTTGTTATAGTTCAATTAGCAGTGTTTCTCAACCTTGACAATTTTAAGGCATGTGGACTTCAACTCCCAGAATTCCACAGCCAGCAACGCTGGCTGTGGAATTCTGGGAGTTGAAGTCCACAGCCTTAAAATTGTCAAGGTTGAGAAACACTGAATTAGAGCATCTGACTTCAGAAATGGTCTACCCTACAAGATTCCAGCAGGCAAAAAAAAAAAAAAAAAAAACAAGTTTGCTGTCAGGTCCCTGCATATGTGCTCTTGTTTGGGGCCTGCCATTCTGCTGGGGAGGGGGGAGGGAGAATTGGCTTTAGCTTGGGATAACTTTCGCTTTCTGCTTTTCCTCTCCCGCCCCTATCCACTCGAGAAGAGATTGTGTCTCCCTTATCAGGTAGACAGCTAGGGAGAAATGAAACTGGAGAAGATCTTGAGATGCACGCTAACTGTGCCAGTTACCCAAACATCATACCACTGTGCCAGTTACCCAAACATCGTACCACGTTTGGATTGGCTGGATTTCAAATGGACACTATGACTTTGGTGGGAAGGTGAAGATTGCTAGTTGAACTATATCATTTAAGCGGGATTTTCCCCAGATCTCGCCTTGACTTCCCTACTCTCACTATGCCCTAATAAAAAAGTTCCTTTTGAGACAATGCCTGTTTCAAGAGTTCTGCTTTCTTGAGTGGTTAGCTGAGGTGGGTCCTTACAGTTGCTCTGCTGTCTTCAAGTTGCTTTTTGGGTGTTTTGCTAAGGCATCTGTGTGTGGCCACCACAGTAAACAAAAATGTTGAGTTAGATAGACATCTAACTGTTGATATGGTTCAACACATTAAGAACTCTTGGACAAGAAAGAAAATGAAGGAATGGCATAGGCAATGGACCCAAGGACATGACCCTGGCAAAATGGATTCAAATTCTAGCTTGGTCTGTTTTGCAGATCTTCTTGCAGTTTCGATTCCCTGCTACAGGTGTGGAAAATGACCTAGACCTAACCTAGAAACAGGCCATTCCAAATGTTCTAGAAGTATTCTGGACAAGAGCTGTGGAGGCACAGTGGTTAGGAGGCAGTGTTGCAGGCTAACTCACTGCTCACTCCATAAGTTCAAGTCTCACCAGCTCAAGGTTGACTCAGCTTTCCATCCTTCTGAGGTTTATTTATTTATTTATGAGACTTATCTACCGCTTTAAGTGCAAGCACTCTCTAAGCGGTGTACACCAGTAAGCGATGTATATATATATATTTATTGATAAAAGGTTGATAAAATGAGGGCCCAGATTGTTGGGGGCAATGTGCTGACTCCGTAAAATGCTTAGAGAGGGCTATAAAGCACTATGAAGTGGCATATAAGTCTAAGTGCTAATGCTATTGCTATTCTAACTTTGAAATGGGCCTATTCTGAGATCAGGTGACTTCTGGAAGAACCAGAGCAGCTCAATCTGTTGCACAAACCTGTTCCTTGATAATTTGAGGAGTAAGCTGCTCTGAGAGATGAGCCTTAGAACAGCTCAATCCAAACAAGCTGGCTGAGGGGGTCCTGCCATCTTCCCTCTCCCACAACAGTCAGTGGAAACACTGCTAGTATTTGAGCCAAATAAGCACTCTTTTGCCAACAAAGCTGTATATGCCAGGATATGCATTTCCTGTGTTTTTGCTATTCTCTTTCTCCCTCTATTTCCCAGCTCCATGTTCTTAAATTAATAAATAGGACTATTCCATTGCCAAAGAAATACCTTTCCAAATTTTCAAAGCATCTCCATCTCTAAAAAAATCTAAACAGGTTTATCTTAATCATTAGGCATGCCTAATGATGCCTCTCAGCAGGGAAGTTCCTTGTTGTTTTTGTTGTTGTTTTAACCATTTAGTTGTGTCCGATTCTTGGCGACAGCATAGGCAAGTGCTCTCCATGCTACCCTGTCAAGCACAGTTTCTTTCAAATGCTTGATGTTCAACTTTGTATCAGATTTCATGTTATCAAGCCAGGGTGTTCTTTGCTTGCCTCTTTTTTCTTTTTCCACTAACGACTCGTAGCATCATTGCCTTCTCCAATGAATTTGCATGCATAACATGGCCAAAGTAAGTCAGATGTAGTCTTATGATTTTAGCTTCTAATGATGCACCTGGTTTTATACAATTTAACACGAGAAGCTCCTTACCTTCCACAAAAACTGATTCTGCAGTTGATGATGCCAGTGAGACAACATCTTCAGAGGCTGGTTTAAGTTTCATGAAGCCAGAATCCCCTTCATCCATCTCTCCCCCAGTAAGTCTGAATAGTCAAAGGAAAACATTGAACCAGATCAGCTCTTGCCCCAGGACTGAGTCACTGCACAAGTTATTTTCTTATTAGGATGTTTCTTATTCTGATGAATGCAGCCTGGGCCAAATGCCTTCCAGTGAACAACTTAAGAAGAGCAGCAGTCCTGAGGTACACTTGTGTTCAGTTTGGAAAGGCATCCTGAGATTGTCGAGGAGAAATAGGAATACTGCCAATGTAGAGTGCTGCAGCAGCATGAGAAAATAGTGACAGCACTCAAAAAGTAAAAAATCCATGGAAGGGCTATACTTAGAAAGCTGCCAATAAATGTCTGATAAACACAGAAGAGGCAGAAAAGGGGCAGCGAAGCCATGGGTCATCTTCTACTGCTTATGGCTAAAATACCGTAGTTCCCTTCCTCATGCAGTAAACCTTATGCAATTGAAGCTCTCCACATTTATGGTGTTAAAAACCCACAGCATACAAGGATTTATAAAACAACCATGTAGAATGTCTATGGGAAAATGAATCCATTCAAAGTTCGCATAACAAAGGTGAAATGTGTTTACACTAAGAACTGGTTTTATGGATACTGTTTGCCGATAAATTGAGAAATCTCTATTGATTCCCAACTCAACAGGTCGGTATTCTGACCTAGTGGCTACGCCTATAAAGTTGATTACTTGATAATCCCAATTATTCCCCTGAAACCCCCCCCCCCCGCATGACTGGGAGCCATTATTATTTCCTGACTTGGTTAGAACAAAACTCTGTATACCCAATCTGAAACTGAACAGACAAAATTCATATGTACACTTGGCAGAAATGTAAAAACAAAAAACCCATGTATAACTGCCCCCATGGATGCGCACTCATGCATGGATTTGCATATGTGTTGCAAAATTACAACATGAAATTATGCTACACTATAAGCTAATACTCCCCCACTCCATAAACCCAGAGTTTCCATTAAAATTATGGCAAACACACCAAGCCTGAGTTTGAGTTTGAACAGAAAAGTAGTTGAGAGTCCAGCAAGGAGACCTAAGCTTTGTTTTCTCCAAAAGAAAAATAGAAAAATAGAAAGTGGAGCACTGTTAAAGAGAAGCAGTTACTTCTTCCCAGGCAGGATAAGCCCGGATTCCAGATAAAAGTTCCATAAACAGCCATTTGTATCCAGCAAAGTGCCTACTCACCCGAGCTTACCAACAGCCCCAGCAGAGGTGGTGCTTAGCTGAGATGGCAAACTTCCCCTCTGCACAATTGTCATGCCGAGGTTCTGGGGCAAGCCAGGGGTTCTGCCATCCGGGCCCAAGAGGGCCCTGCAGGAGTGCTCTTTGAGCGAGGTAGCTATAGAAGGAAAGACAGAATTGGTACTCAGGAATCGGGGAGTAAATTGTATGTTGCTTCTTTGCAACCCTCGGGTCTCTGAGCGAGTTTGGAGAACTGACAAAATCCTGGAGGTCAGACGCTCATTTTCCAGAAAGACAGTCTCATTCCACTTGTTGGAAAATGACCCACAGAACAGCAGCTCTGAGTGAGCTGGGATGACTGACTGGCTGCTGTCACTGCCCTTGGAATTAGCATTTCCCATGTTTGCAAAGTGGCTGGCCACAGCAGAATTGCTTGTGCGTGTTCCACCTTTATATCCCTGTGTAATCCTTCTAGAAATGTCTAGAGATGTAAAAGCTGTCACTCAAACTGCTGCAGTGGTTAATCATCCGCAGGTCAGAAAGGGAAAAAATTGGTCCCTACTGTGTCCTCAATCGAATGTGGAAATTGCAAAGTATCTTTTTTAGCAAACAGAGAGAAAGCGCACCAATCAAAGCTTTACATAAACGTAACTGTTCTCACTTTTCAGCAGAAGAGAGAAAATGACTTGCCCTGAAACAAGAATTATCTGAGGCAGAAAAAGTGGCAGAAAGACGCTCACAGTTGTTGCTTCTCACCTACATGCTTGCTGGTTCAAGTGGCGCAATTTATAACACTATGCACATGAGGTCCCAAACTAACATATTAATCAGATCTAATGACCAAGGCATACATTCTCCAAGCAAATTCGTTTTAGAGAATATTTTTTTAAAAAAGCAGTGTAAAGATTATTCATTCGCTTCCCATCCAAGAAGCTTCTCCAGTTCTGACTGAATGGTGGAGGATGGAAGGATTGATATTCCTTGCAGTCATGAAGTCAAGTCATGCGGTGAAGAAGAATATAAATCCTTCCATGCTCCATCATCCAGTCAGAGCTGAAGAAGCTTCTTGGATGAGAAGTAAAACGTCTTCTAGCAAAACAAAAAAGTCCTGTTGTCTTTTGAAAGAAAGCACCTTTGGAATAACCATGACCTGGATGACTGAGGATCTCCATAGACAGCGCAGCTAGCACTAACAAAGCTCACTAAAATTATGTCTCCTAACGTATATCTATCAGAATAGTAAAAACAGGACGGGGGGGGGATTGTGTGTATATTTATATTTGATGATTTTAATGTTTTCTTACACTGTAAGCTGAAACAAGATGGGCAGCAAATAAACAAACAAGCAAGCAAGCAACCAGGCACACACCCACTGTAGGAAGTTTTATCACTCTCTCATCTGCCTTCCTTTCTCCAAATTCTTCTCTCTTTTAGTCCCTTGGCCATTTTTCTCTTAGGCAGACTAAGCTAGGCTAAACTAGTAGTTTCCAAACTATTAGGGGAAAAGATTATAGAGGATGAAGAATTTGAAGGATATATCAGAAGAATTTCCAGAGAAGATGAAATACACCTAGAATTCTCCCAGAAAGTGTCCCAGAAGGTATAAAAGATATGGAACCATATAGTTTATTCTTTTTGTTCTTCTGACATCTCTTTGTGGGAGGAATGTTAACAGCACAAATCTCAAAAGACCTTTGATTGCCTCTTTGCACCTTGCACAGCCCAAGAAGTCAGATCCAGGTAATACAGCTTGATATATGGAGCTAGCTAAGCATGTGGGGCTGGGGAAAATGAAACACATGCAGTTCAGATGCTTTATGAGAAGCCAAATTCAGTCTTTGCCTATATTGTTTAGGCAGACCATCATTCTTGGCTCCAAGTAAAGCCATTAGGAGAGCTGAAATCATCTGTACACAAATGCCCACAAACCCTCGCTCTTGCAACCTATCCTTCATTCCCAACTTTCCTCATCTTAAAAGTACAGTACCCCCTTCTGGCTCATTGGACTGAATGGGGGCTCCTTTGCAGACCAAATTTATGTCTCGGAGACAGAATCACAACGAACATGCTACTTCAAATCTAAATAATTCCCAAAAGGCATGCTGCTTTACTTCAGGTCTTCCAAGAAGCAGAGACATTTGCCCCTTTCTCCAGTTCCCCAGCCCTTCTCCTCTCTCCTCTCACCCTTTGAATGCCCTGGAAATGGACTCATGAATACGAGAAGCTGTACTCTGCGTTCAATTAGCACAATCTGCACACTGCTGAGGACTACTATTGATCACTGCTCTCCTGTTCCCACACAATAGATCACTGTGAGGTTCAACCACGAGGCTGAAAGAAATATCCCCTCCCCCACCCTTGCTTCTCTTTTTAAACTTCCCAAACTGGGGGCTGTAAACGATCAGTCGCTTCCTTTTGCCTGAGAAGAAGAAACATATGAAGTATCAAAGATATCCAACCCCAAAACTTTATCTTTACCTGTAAAATAAAGAAGCTTCTTCTGGTAGCAGACACAACCCTCAATCATCCCACCTCAAGAACATTATTTCTTAAGAAGCTCATTTTTTATCTGCACAAGTATGGCAACCCTCCCCCCCCCCTTACGACAAATCTACTTGCCAAAAGCTCTCAGGTTGGACACCAACCTTCTTGGGTCAGACTATACACTCTCAAGATTATATAATATTAGGTCATGCCTTAACGGGTTCACCTAGGACAGCAGCTCAGACAGATTAGTTTTTACTCTTAATTTAAAATGTAAAGTATTATTAGTCCAAAATGAAAGGCACTTCCATGCTAATGGTTATGCAGGGAAGGAAGACCGCAGGAGATTCCAGGTAGAAAAACAGGAAAAAGAAATGTCAAAATCATCAGAGAGGAGGAAAGGAATAATAATGCTACACCAAAAATAGTTAGAAAATACATATACATAGAAATAATAACAGTATGCACTAGGATAACTAGAAGGTATCTAGAGTGCTTTATCTAAAATATTTAAAATACAATAATGATACAGAAAACATTATTAGCAATGCTTCCGGAGACTGTAGAATATCTAAGTGCAATAAACTGCAACCCTCCATGACTTCATACAGGAAGGATGCACAGATCTATCTACTCCCAGAATGGCCTCCTACTCAATACACAGAGATGTAGCAATCATTGTCTATGAGACAAAGTGCTGCCCTGTGGATAGCTGGGTAGAAATCCCTGTGTATTACATTGGGCCTTAAGGAGAGGAAGAGATTGCTGCTGAGTGTACTATTCATGCCGGCAGACCTTCTCTCAGCTCCTAGATATCACTGAAGATCTGTTCACAATAGAGACTCCCAAACTTTTCAGGCTGGGAGTTTTTAACATCCATGCCCTGAGGGACATCCTGATAGCTCAGAGGTTTTACAGCCTCCCCTGCCCTATCCCTGTCTTGTAGATATTAGCCTCTACAAATACAAACTGTCACATGATAATCTGGTATTTGCCTTGGAGGAGATGTGATGGAATTGGGGAAAAAATGATCACCAGTCCTTTGCTGTGGTCAGAGCACATTTTGGTTTGTATGCATGTTGTCAGCAGGGTGAACCTCTGCAAGGATGATGGACTTAATTAAGCACATCTATCACAGAGGCTGGATGGATCCCTTGGGATTTCCTAGGGCATGTGGAGAGTTCCCAATGACCTTGTGGTTGCTCCATTATGCATCTCACTGACATCTGGAACTTAGATGCAGGAAGAGCACCAGATATCATTGCTCCCATGCAGTCTCCTTTTCTCTGCAGATACCATGTTTGCCCGAAAATAAGACCAGGTCTTTTTTTTTTTTTTTAGCCTTCAATAGAGGCACCAGGTCTTATTTTCAGGGGATGTCTTATTCACCTCCAGCACCACCAGCCCCACCCAGCCGGTCCACTTCTTCTGCAGCTGAAGGAGCAGCTTCATTCCGGAGCTGCATTCTGGCCTGCATTTTGCAGTCAGGCCTTTCCGGAAGACCTCTGCAGCCAAGAACCGAGCTATGGATTTAATCCATAGCTCGGTTCTCAGCTGCAGTGGCCTTCTGGAAAGGTCTGTGACTGAGAAATGCAGGCCTGGCTGCAGGAGACACCACAGAAGAAGTGGGCCGGTGAGGAGAGGCCTGGTTGCAAGTTAAGTGGGTGCAGGACGTGTGGGGCAGCTCCACTCCCCCCACCCCTGCCCTAGCTTGCTTTTTAAGTGTGTGCTTCGACCCAAAACTAGGGCTTATTTTTGGGGTAGGGCTTATATTAGGCCCACCCCCAACAATCAAGCTAGGGCTTATGTTTGGGGTAGGCCTTACTTTTGAGGAAACAGTATCTTGCGGCTTCTTGTTTTTCCAAGGAGCTTCAGAAAAATGAGTTAAGCAAAGAGATGCCTAGGTCATCAAAAATCGAGGAACTAGACAGAGCCCTCAATAAGTTTTGCCACCTGCAACGTAAGCTCATATCCTGTCACGTAATATCAGTCACTGCACTAGTTACCACCTTATTTCCTGGGTCTAGTTCAAAGTACTTGTCATCACCCTGAAATCCCTGTCTGGCCTGATTCCCAAAGACCTACAGGGCCAGCCCTCTCATCAAGATCCAGACTACTTACATTTTTCTAAGGAGGAATGACTGAGGATCCCCTTCCTAAATGAAGCAAGAGAGGTGGGCCCAACAACATATTTCTATGGAGCTGACCCCAGGCTCAGGATAATCTTGCTTCCCACAATAAGGAATACCCCAGATTTCCTTGCCTTTCATGGCTCATTTAAAACTGTTCTACAACATTTAGTGGTATGAAGGCCGCTTTTTAGATAGAAAATTGCAGTCTGTTCTTGTTTTTAACCGTATGTATCTTTTGATTCTGTAAATTGAATCAATATATTCAATCATTAAGTTGTATAAAAATGGGTAATATATATATATATATATATATATATATATATATATATATATATATATATATAAAACTATGCAATAAACAAAATCAGAAATTCCTGAAATAGATAATAATTCTTATTACTATTTATTATTATATAATTATTAAATAGTAATTATTTATAAATATATTAATATATTTATACGTCTACATATATATTATAAATAAATAATAAATAAAAATGAGTAATATCAGATTTAGTAAATTACATTATCAAAGAAGAAAAGCATGCATTGGCTGATAAAGTAAAACAGTCAAGAACTTTAGAATTTTAACTAATGCAAGTTAAAAATTGGAACTTACTAAATGTACAGGAAACAAAACACGAATGTCAAAATAATGTTATAAAAACACAAACCGAATGCTGGCAAGGAAAAGCATCACATGGTTAATTATTACAAAAAAATCGAGGGGAAAGTTAAATTTGGGGTGTTTCAAGAGTAGATCATACAAGCTTCCGCAAGAAAATTGCACAGACTATAATCAATGATATAACCCAGTCACCAAGCCGATTCACTGGAACTTCTACAAAAATTATCATTTGCCAGTAATGAAAAATTGATGGGAACATATAGTTCAAAAAGTAGTCAAAAATGAACAGGTTAAAATACTGTGGTATTTCCAAATACAAACTAATAATCTTGGTGCATAACACACCAAATTTAACTGGTTTGAAAATAAGAAAGTGTGGATAATTGATGTGGCAATACCAGGGGATAGTAGAATAGAAGATAAAGAATTGGAGGATCAGAGTATCAAGATCTGCAAATTGAAGTTGAAAGATTATGGCATAAACTGACAGTGGTGATCCCAGTGATTATCAATACACTGGTTGCCACACCCAAAAATCTTGGATGGCACTTAGAAAATCTGCACATTGACAAAATTTCCATCTGTCCATAAGAGGCCATATTGTTTTGATCTGCACATATACCATGTTGATAGATTATGACATCCTAGGTTCTTGGGAAAAACTTGATGTAAATCAGAGGTGTCCAATGTAGGCAACTTTAAGACTTATGGATTTCAACTCCCAGAATTCTCCAGCCAGCATGGGGAATTCTGGGAATTGAATTCCACAAGTCTTAGAGTTGCCAAGGTTGGACACGCCTGATGTAAATAAAGGCTACTACTAGTTATGGTTTATTAAATTTATATGCCATCCAACTCCCAGAGACTCTCTCTAAGGCTGCTCAGAGATGGCACTGCAGCAAAGACGAGTTTCAGCAGGATGCATATATTTTCATATATATTCTCATGTATAAAATTAATACAGAAATAAAATCTAAGGCTAAGAAAATAATCTTCCCAATTTGTTCCACATCTTCAAAAGATATTTCTTTCCTTTTCTCGTAGCTTCTTTTGCAAGTTTAATTTTGGAGAATATTTAAGATAATGGCCTAAATATATAATAAGCTCTGTCCACAGGCACAATTTAATAAAAGCAGACAGTCCAGATATATTTTTCAATTTCACAGTTACAGAATAACCAATCAATGAAAAACCAGCTTATTGATTTTCTCACTGCTCTGCGGTGGTTGTTCCCTTCCTATCCTGCTTTTTAAAAAAAGTTTCACAGCACAATAAAAAAAAATTAGCTCAACTAAAGAACATTCTAGACTTTTCTCCAATCAGGACAGAGTTGCTGCTCCACTCTTTTTGACAGCATTCCACAAACAGTACCCTGCAATGCTTAAACTTTTAATAATATATTTTTCAAAGTCGTAGTACCAAACATTCCACATTCAAAATCAGAACACAAAAAAATATTTTATACAAACCTCGGCAGGCACTCTGGAGTAAACTAGGGGGGGAGCCTGGGGGGCGGAGTTGCAAATCCCTTTGCTATAACAGAAAGAGAAGAGACAGAAAGAATCAGATATAACATACTTCAGCTCCATGTCAAAATTGGTTTAGTTTCCATTGAACAACAGCTCTGAAGCAAGCCCCGATTCCCTGAATTCAAAGCTTTCGGCTCCCTCAGCCATATTAGTAAAGACCTAACTGTACTCTTAAACAAGGAGCACTGAAGATTGAATGGGAGCTTCAAATATCCACAGGAACTCTGAGGTTTATATCTCAGATTCTGAATTACCCAATGGAATCTTATTACTGTAAAGAGTAAGGAAGATGACCTGGATGGAAATATGCAAGAACCATTACCTGGGAAAAAGGGACAGAAACATTTTAAAGTCCAGAGCAACATTTGGAAAAGGCCTGGTGTGATTTACTGGTGTGGGTGGACTTTGTTTAATTTCAGTGCCACTGTAACTTCAAATAATCATTAAATTAATAGTTATAAGCCAAGGACTACCTATATTACAAAAGGCAGATGGCATTCCCCTTCCTCCAGCCAACAAAATGCTGAAGCCGCGTAATGTTTTCATGACACCATAAAAACGTAGAGCTCCAGTGTGAAATCACTGCGTGGCTTCAGCAATTCACTGGCTCAAAGAAGGCGAACGCCTTTTGCCGTGTTTAATAATAGGCAGCCCATTCGTAAGTACACATTGTCTGTAAATCAGATCTTCTGGATCAATCTTGCAAAATTACAGCCAATCTCAATGTGTTTTTTTTTATTTGTTTTTTTGTTTTTGGTGTGGACTTGATTTCTTGAGCTGGTCTACCTAGTAGGGCAAACTAGGAATACCAGTCTTTAAGTAGGTGTTTGGTGTTTCTTTATTATATTTTTTTTTATTTTCAAATAAAGCACTACTTTTCTGGAAATTATACGGAACATCAGTCTTTAAGTAGGTGTTTGGTGTTTCTTTGTTATATGTATTTTTATTTTCAAATAAAGCACTACTTTTCTGGAAATTATGTTCTTCACAGATCTATTTAAACTGTCAAATCCCTCTGGCGACTTGTATATCGTGAGATCTTCTACTAAGTTCCAATAATTAAACAAATATGTACAATTATGAAATTGCCACATTAATCTAATGCCCTAAACTAAAATGATCCAAGGCCTGGAGACTAAAACATATAATAGTAGTAGTAATAATAATAGTAATAATAATAATAGTAGTAGTAGTAGTAGTAGTAGTAGTAGTAGTAGTAATAATAATAATAATAATAATAATAAGTTGGAAGGGACTTTGGAGGTCATCTAGTCCAACCTCCTGCTCAGGCAGGAAACCCTATACCATTTCAGACAAATGGCTGTCCAGTCTCTTCTTGAAAACTTCCAGTGTTGGAGCATTCACTGCCTCTGTAGACAGGTTGTTCAACTAGTTAATTGTTCTGTCAGGAAGTTTCTCCTTAGTTCTAGGTTGCTTCTCTCCTCGATTAGTTTCCATCCGTTGCTTCTTGTCCTGCCTTCAGGTGCTTTGGAGAATAGCTTGACTCCCTCTTCTTTGTGGCAGCCCCTGAGATATTGGAACACTGCTATCATGTCCCCCCTCGTCCTTCTCTTCACTAAACTAGACATACCCAATTCCAGCAGCCTTTCCTTATATGCTTTAGCCTCCAGTCCCCTAATCATCTTTGTTGCTCTTCTCTGTACTCTTTCTAGAGTCTCAGCATCTTTTTTGCATTGCAGTGACCAAAACTGGATGCAGTATTCCAAGTGTGGCCTTACCATGGCATTGTAAAGTGGTATTAACACTTCACGTGATCTTGATTCTATCCCTCTGTTAATGCAGCCTAGCACTGTGTTGGCCTTTTTGGCAGCTGCAGCACAATGCTGGCTCATATTTAGGTGATTGTCTACTAGAAATCCAAGGTCACTCTCACAGTTACTACTATTGAGCAAGGTACCCCCTATACTATACCTGTGCATTTGGTTTTTCTTGCCTAAAAACCTTGTTTTTTTCACCACTGAATTTCATTTTGTTAGATAGTGCCCAGTGTTCAAGTCTGTCCAAATCCTTCTGTATCTTAAGCTTGTCTTCTGGAGTGTTGGCTATTCCTGCCAGTTTGGTGTCGTCTGCAAATTTGATGAGTTCCCCATCAATCCCCTCATCCAAATCGTTGATATAGATGTTGAAGAGCACTGGGCCCATAACAGTGCCCTGGGGCACCACACTACACATTTCCCTCCATGTAGATGCGGTTCCATTGAGGACCACACGCTGAGTACGGCCGGTCAGCCAGCTATGGATCCATCTAGTGGTGATGCTGTTTACCCCACATTTTTCTATCTTGTCAAGTAGTAGGTTGTGATCTACTTTATCAAATGCCTTACTAAAATCCAAGTAAATTATGTCCACAGCATTCCTCTGATCCACTAATTTTGTCACTTGGTCAGAGAATGCAATAAGATTTGTCTGGCATGATCTATTTTTGATAAACCCATGTTGGCTTTTAGTAATGACTTTGTTTGCCTCTAGGTGTTCGGTGATTCGTTATTTGATTACCTTTTCCAGGATCTTCCCAGGTATTGAGGTCAGGCTGATAGGTCTGTAATTTCCTGGGTCCACTTTTGTTTCCTTTTTTGTAGATGGGAACTACATCAGCTCTTTTCCAGTCCTCTGGTAGTTCCCCTGTGCTCCAGGATCTTTGAAAAATATAGTTCAGTGGTTCTGAGATCACATCTGCCAGTTCCTTGAGAACCTTGGGGTGTAATCCATCTGCTCTTGGCGATTTGAACTCATCTAGGCTGGACAGGTGCTCACTTATCATTTTCTTGCCTATCTTAAGTTGTGTTTCTATTCAGTTTTTTTATGGCACTATTTTTGATAGGTTGGTCTGTTTTTTCCCTTTGTGTAAAGACAGATGCAAAAAATGAGTTAAATTGTTCTGCTTTCTCCCTGTTGCTTGTCACCTTCTTGCCACTTTCACCCACTAATGGACCAATCATTTCTTTCACTTTTTTCTTGTTTTTTACATGTTGAAAGAAGCTTTTTTTGTTATCTCTGACTTTGGTCGCAAGCCTTAGTTCATTTTGAGCCTTGGCTTTCCTCACTTCATCTTTGGAGGCTCGGGCTATTTGCTGATATTCTGCCTTAGTTATGTGCCCCTCTTTCCACTTTCTATACTTGTTCTTTTTATCTTTCAATTTATCAGAGAGTTCTTTATACAGCCATGCTGGTTTCTTTTGTGAGCTGTTATTTTTCCTCTTTGTTGGTATTGTGCTAGACTGGGCTTTTATTATCTCATTTTTCAAAATTTCCCAAGCTTCTTGAGTTGTTTTCCCCTTGAGGATTCTCATCCATGGAATCCTTCCCAAGTCCTCTCTAAGTTTATTGAAATTAGCTCTCTTGAAGTCCAAGATTCTAGTTTCACTGTGTTCTATTGCTTGTGCTTCCATAATGTTGAATTCCAGTATTGCATGATCACTTCCTCCCAGGGTTCCTATGGCTTCAACACCTTCTATCATTTCATCTCTGTTAGTGAGAATTAGATCCAAAATGGCTAATCCCCTAGTTCCCTTCTCTACTTTTTGGAAGACAAAGTTGTCTGCTAGGTTTGCCAGGAACCTGTTTGATCTTCCACTTGGTACAGAGTTTGTCTCCCAGTTGATGTCAGGGTAGTTAAAGTCCCCCTGTGATGTGCTTCCTACATACCTTAGTTAGCTGACTAGCAAAAAGTTCATCTATTTCCTCTATTTGGTTGGGTGGCCTGTAGTATACACCTATGGCAATGTCATTTTTCCCCCTTTTATATTGACCCAAATGCATTCAAGACCGTTTTTATCATCATTGTGCTCTATTTCTGTAGAGATGTAGTTATTTCTTATATAGAGAGCAACTCCACGCCCTCTTTTATTTGGTCTGTTTCTTTTAAATAATTTAAATCCCTCTAGCTGTGTGTTCCATGTGTGGGTTTCATCCCACCATGTTTCCATAATGGCAACAATATCATATCTGCCCTCATTAACCTGAATTTCTAGTTCACTCTGTTTGCTGTTCATACTCTGTGCATTGGTGTATAGACATTTGAATCTTTTATGACTGGCCCTGTGTTTACTTTCTATATAACCTGTGTGGTGCCTGAGTTCCCCTATTGTCTTACCACCTATTTGGTTAGTGCACTTTGTGTGGCACTCACTGTTAGAGGCTTGTTTTTGCTTGACAGCAAGGTTGGTATTCTTGTCCACACACACCTCTATGTTACATGCACTGATAGCCCTATATATGAAAAATGGCTGCAGGACTTGGGTTTGGCTAGTTTAAAGAAAAGAAAAAGCAGGGGTGACATGATAGCAGCATTCCAGTATTTGAGGGGCTGTCACAGAGAAGAGAGGGTCAAATTATTCTCCAAAGCACCAGATAGCAGGACAAGAAACAATGGTTGGAAACTGACCAAAGAGAGAAGCAACTTGGAATTAAAGAGAAACTTCCTGACAGTGAGGAAAATTAACCAGTGGAACAGCTTGCCTCCAAAAATTGTGTGCGCTCCATCACTGGAGGTTTTTAAGAAGAGACTAGACAGTCACTTATCTGAAATGGTATAGGTTCTCCTGCCTGAGTAGAGGGTTGCACTAGAAGACCTTCAAGGTCCCTTCCAGATCTATTCTATTCTAAACACTAGCCTGCCATAAACATTAGTTAGCAGGATCAATGTTCAGGGAAAGAATTATGTGGAAGGACACAAGTTCCTCAATCCTACTTCAAGGTTGCCTCTGTTTTTGAAAAGCTGAATTCCCGTGTGGAAGAGGTAGTAGAAAAAGTGGAATTGATGGAGGAAAAATTTGAAAGTATGGAAAAAGAAATGGAAAATGAGATTCTTATGCTTCAATATGGACAAATGGAATACGCCTTAAGAATCAGAGGCTTGAGAGTCTTTGCAAGGAGATCTGAAAGAGATGGTTGCAAAGGACTTTGCTGTGATTTTGAATAAAGAAAAAGAGGAAATACTTAGTGAAATTGAAAAATTATTTAGAGTTAATTCTGTGGTGGCAGTGCAAAAGAATTTGCCAAGAGATGTGGTAATTTACTTTGGGAAAAGATCCCTGCGCAATGAAATTATACAAGCTTTTTATAAAAAGAGATTTGAAATTGCCCTACAAGACGTTATAATTTTAAAGGAGATCCCATCTAAAATTTTAAGAAGAAGAAAGGAGTTTGCTTTTTTAGCAGATGAACTTAAAAAGAGACGAATCTCGTTCAGATGGGATGTTCCGATTGGAATGGTGATGAATTACCTGGGGATATGTTATAGACTTAATACTGTTTTTCAAGCAAAAGATTTTTATACTTCGGTCCTGGGGGTATGTTCATCGCCATCTACTAAGTTTAAAGCCTTGGAAGAAAAGAATGTAGAATTATACCCTGAAGAGCCTATACTTATGAAAATTGGGGAACCTCAGCTTGAGGGGCCTCAACAAGTTCAGATAGAGGAGTAGAAGATAACTTGTGCAACATATAACTGTAAAGAGAAGCAGCAACAGAAGAAGGTTAAGGAAGCCTCACATCTATTGGTTTCTAAACCTGCGGGAGAAGCAAGACTTATAAAGATTCGGGCGCAACCCTCAAGGGTAAAATTGCTGTCTGAAGAAATGGAAAATGGGAAATCTCAGTCTGAGGGGCTGCAACAAGCTGAGAGGAAGGGGCGGAGGACAACTTGTACAACATATAATAGTAAAGAAAAAGACCAACAGAAGAAGGAGTTTAAGGAATCTTCACATGTATTGGCTTCTGAGCCAGCGGGAGAGTCAGGATTTATAATTTCGGAGCAACCTTTAAGGGCAGATCTCAAAGCATTTCTTTCGAGCCTTATGGATAAGAGAGACTGATAAGGATGGAGATCGAATGAAAATTTTATATGGACAACTGAGACTGATAAGGACTGTGTTTTTTGTGGATGGAACTTACTATTGGTAAAGATTTAAATGTTTAATGTGTCTATTGTGGATGGAATTTATTATTGGTAAAGATTTAAATGTGTATAAGGGAATTTTAATGTTTTAAGTTTTAAGTAATGTTTAAAGTTGTGTTTTGGAGGGAGTTTATAAAGAATGATGGATAATAATATAAGTATGATATGAAAAGATTTGGAGTATATTATAATGTGTTCAATGTTTGGGGGTTTTTTATTATTATTATTATTATTTTTAAGATGGAATTTGTTATTGGTAAGATTTTAATGCGTATAAGGGGATTTTAATGTTTTAAGTTTTAAGTAATGTTTAAATTTGTGCTTTGGAGGGAGTATAATTTGTTTAATTAAATGTATTCAGATTTGCCTATGATTTATATTAGATTTTATATTGTAGGTATAGATGTTTAAACAAAGTAATGTTTAAATTTGTGTTTTGGAGGGAGTTTATATAGAATGATGGATAACATTATAAGCATATTAGAAAATGTTTAGAGTATTTAATTTAAGGTATCCAGATTTGTTTAGGATTTATATGTGTTTCAAGTTTTTCTTTTCTTTTTCTGGAAAATTTTAATTAAGCCTGTACTCAACTCTGGGAAGGTTGGGGGAGGGTTTGGGAGGTTTGGGGAAGTGGGGGAGGGTAAGGGAAGGTGGGGGGGTCTGGGGAGGGGATTTGTTTTGTAAAATTTAAAAAAATTTTCAATAATAAAAAAAAATCCTACTTCAAGGTTTAAATGGCTGTTTAGAGCAACATATTAACAAACAACTAACCCTCTCACTCTCCCTAGTTTTAACTAAATGGAAAATGAATATTCCCCAGTACAGGTAGTCCTTGACTTATGACCACAACTGAGTCCAAAATTTTTGTTGCTAGGAAAGGCAGTAGTTGAGTTTCACTCATTTTATGCTTTTTTGCCATAAGCAAATCACTGCGGTTGTTAAGTGAAATATGTAATTGTTAAATCTGGCTTCCCCCATTGATTTTGCTTGTCAGAAGTCAGTGAGGAAGGTGATCACGTGACCCAGGACAGTGCAACCATCATAAATACATGCCAGTTGCTAAGTGCCAGAATTTTAATAATGTGACCAAGGGGATGCTGCAATGATCGTAATTGTGAAAAATGGTCATAAGTCACTTTTTTTCAGTACCACTGCAATTTCAAACAGTCACTAAGCAAATAGTTGTAAGTCAAGGATTACTGGTACAGGGTAAGTTTTAAAAGATTTAAATAAATATTCTTGTTTCATTTTGTGCATCAGTAAGTCAACCAATAATATTCTCCATTTTTTTTCCATCAGGGACACTAGCAATACTATACATCTTTGAGAAAGAACACTAATAATTTGGTAGCAAGTGATAAAAAAGGAACCTCTGTCCCTGAGTAACTTAAAAGATGCTTGTAGTTATCTACCAATACTGAGCAAGATAAACTATTAGCCTATTTTGAATCTGTTAATTAGAGCTTCTTTTAGAAAGATTCAGGAAGTAGTTAACTCATTTTCAAGAATTCTGCCTCCACCCACTGCTATTAATGCAATATAATTGTTTATCTTTACCTAAAATAAATTGATTGACTCATTTCTACAAGTCATTGACTAATGTTCACAAACATTCAACTGCAACAACTATAGCATAGATAATGCCGTATTCTAACTTTAAAAATAAACAATTATGTCTTTTCACATAAATTGGAATAATCAACAGCTTGCCTTCGGAGGTTGTGTGTCCTCCATCACTGGAGATTTTAAAGAAGAGATTGGACAACACTTGTCTAAAATGATATAGGAGCTCCTAATGAGCAGGGAGTTGGACTAGAAGACCTCAAAGGTCCCTTCCAACTGTTATTCTGTTAATAACAGCTCTATCAGAACTATTTTGTAAAAGAACGAAAATAACAGCCTTCACATTATGAAACACTTTGTTATAAATTATAGACCTAGGCAGCATGTTTAATTTTTACCTGTATTGTGAACCTGTATTTGAGCTATAAGAAATAAATATGCTATAGAAATAAATGAATGAATGAATGAATGTGTGTATGAGTAAGATTGCACAATCTACCTTGGATCTGCTGCTGCTGCATTCAGGCAGAAGATTCTTGCAGTTTTTGTGAACATTTACTGCACAATCTGACGAGGAAAGAAAAATAAAATTGAGGTCATTTTTTCATATATGCACACGGACACTTATATGTGGTTACCCTAAGGTTAGCAGTGCCTTTAAAAGATTACAGAACGACAGTCCTATAGAAACAATACCAATATGGCACATGTAAACCAATATGATGCTAAGGATTCCAAAGAATACCATGGACTGCACTTATGGATATTACAGATTAGATTAGATTAGATAACCTTTATTATCACTTTTTCCTATGGGCACAACGGCACATATTAAAAATGAAATTTAGTTGCTTGCTCTCAAAGTGTACATATACATCACATTTAAAACATACAATATACAACATATACATAGACCTACATCCTTACATATAAGTAACATAAAACACATTTACATTGCAAATGTGTTGCAAATCTTCAGACATCTTTTCCTATAATCATTTTTTAGGATTGGGTAACCATGTGAAGACGGAGCTGCACCTGTCACATGAACACCCTGTGTGCCCAAATTACCTTTATTCCTTTGCCCAGCCCTGTTAAAGAGTGCACCATTAAAGCTGAGACCAACCAGAGCATAGACAAACTCAAAGACGTAGTGCAAGATCAGAAGAAGTGGAGAGACTTGGCCCATAGCATCGTCAAGAATCAGACATGACTGAATGGGTAACATCATCACTGTCACTAAAGAGTAACTAGTTAGGAAAGCTGATCTCCCTCCAATCAATTAATCCAAACCCTCCTTCAACAACAAGGATACTACACTGTAAGGTGGTCAACAGAATTCTTTTAACACAAAGAGTAACTAATTAGGAAAGCTGATCTCTCTCCAACCAATTAGCCCAAACCTTCCTTCAACAACAAGGATACTACACTGTAAGGTGGTCAACAGAATTCTTTTAACACACATTATTATCTATCAAAGTATTCTAAGCACATGAAACTGTCCTAGACTCAATTCAGACCATTGGTCCTTCCAGCATTAAATTTATTCTTACTAACTGTAGTTCCCCCAAAAAACAAGACGCAATGGATGGAAACTAATCAAAGAGAGAAACAACTAGAACTGAAGAGAAATTTCCTGACAGAACAATTAATCAGCGGAACAACCTGTCTCCAGAAGTTGTGAATGCTCCAACACTGAAAGCTTTTAATAAGACACTGATAACCATTTGTCTGAAATGGTATAGGGTTTCCTGCCTGAGCAGGAGGTTCAACTAGAAGACCTCTAAGGTCCCTTCCAACTCTATTATTATTTATTATTATAAAATCCAAGGCAAGTAATTTAATTGGAAATACCAGAGTCTAAAACTAGGATCTCCTCCATGTAAAGTTGATGCTTCACCAGTACTCAAACCATGTCTTTTTAAATCCCTACAAGCAGCTGGAATTACAGCAAAATTCTATCTACTAAAAATTTTGTTGTTACAGCATGATGTCAAGTGGGCTCTCTCTCCTAGTTTTCATGCTGATCAAAGAACAGCAAGGAGCAGCAGAAGCTGGGAGGTGGCAAGACTGAAAAAGGCCACCTGAATTAGTTTATGCACTGTCTGAACAATATTACACCCCAATATTAACTCTGCTGTAACTGGCAATGGATACCCAGTCTCCAGGGTAGATAAGAGGACTTTTCCAGATCACAGACTGACAAGTTTTTAAGAAAAGCTCAGGATCTTAAATTAGTATAACCTCTGAGTTCAAGACAGAACCATGTGGAAACAGAATGATCCAGATATATAGCCTATTAGTAACCACTGCCTTTAAAACCATCAAAGTCGGTTTTTGCTTCTCTGGTTTTGCTCAGAGTTGCCAAATGCTGGCTGAATATTGCCCTCCTCTCCTGCAACAGACGTCAAATTCAGAGGTTATAGTTTCCAAGTCAAACTGAACCAGATTACATAATTCACACAAGATATAGCCCAATAAATGGCACCCCTTTCACACTCCAGCAACCGCACAGCATGTCCTTGCAACAAACAGGCTGAACTGGCTAAGAAGAGAACAACTTAAAGACTCAGCTTTGAGTTAGCAGAACTGTTTGGGCTACAGCACAAGGAAGCAAAGAGTTCTGTTAAATTCAGAGCCTCCTCTATTCCAGAGCCATTTGAACAGATGGAAAATGTACAGGAACTGATGAAAAACAGTATTTGGCTAAGATCATCATTTCTGTGCAAGCATAAGAGAAAACCAAAAGCTGTTTCTTTGTGATTTCTGCTTGGAGGAAAGTTTTCCTTACCACAGAAGACCTTAAGCAAAGAGACATTTACAAATCTGGGAGCAATGTAAGCAAAAGCACCTGATTGCAGTCATGAAAAAAGTCTTCATTCCTCCCGTACCATGAAATATAAATATATAAAGCTGTTGCTGCACCCCTTAGTTCAATAATGACTGCACTTATTAGGTGACACCACTCCCACACTGCCTGCCAGAGGGAAAGAAGTTTTATTTGCCTGGAATGGCCTCTGTGGACACCACCTTTTTTACTTCCTTTAAATCTTTTCACAAAAATAGTCATTTTATTTTGTCTCGTCTTTGGCCAAAATCCAACTTTATTGTATATCACTGAAACATGGCAAACAGGTAGTCCTTGACTTACAATAGTTTGTTTAGTGACTGTTCAAAGTTACAACAGCACTGTTATGATCGTTTTTCACATTTACGATGTGCAGCATTCTCATGATCATGTGATCAAAATTCAGATCCTTAGCAACTGGTTCATACTTATGACAGATGTAGTATCCCAAGGTCATGTGATCCCCTTTTGCGATATTCTGACAAGCAAAGTCAACAGGGAAGCCAGTTTCACTTAACAACTGGGTTACTAACTTAGCAACTGCAGTGATTCACAACAACTGAGGCAAGAAAGGTCACAAAATGGGGCAAAATTCACTCAACAAATGTCTCACTTAATAACAGAAATTTTGGGCTCAGTTGTGGTTGTAAATTGAGGAGTACCTGTATTCTCCCTGGTCATCTGCCCTTTGTTGAAACCTTTTGGGATCCGTATCTGACCTTTCTCTTCTACCGTGGACAGCACTGAGCACTCTGGTGAGGTCCTGTGTCAACAGCTGAAGCAGCAACAGAAAGACCAAACGGCAGCTGAAGCACAGCCTCTCAAGGCCTGCCAGGCACCGAAGTCTTCAAACGTGTCCCTGAGTAGAAGTCCTTGTACTTTTCTTCACCTTCAACTCCCACTTCTGACCTAAACAGCCATTAGAATGACTTCAAAGAAGTACAGAATGAGACACCAGGAACAAAAATAACTACAGTGACCTCACCCTGAAAGGTATTTGAAGTATCTAGGAAGTGGAAATGCTGAAAAGCAGAAACCAGCCAGTCTTGCCTCAAAGCTCCGTTCTGAATTGTTTGAAATGCAAATCTGCACAGCAGCCACAGGGATTCTGAAACCAGCACTCCACCAAAGCCCCAACATCTGTGATAATTCCCCAACTCCTACAGTGCTAAAGGCAGAGTCTTTATTGTACATGTCAAAACCGCTTGGCCAAAAAAACTCCAAAAAGACAAAACAAATGCATGCCTGAAATTTGCCTAAGTTTATTCTTGTACATGAGAAAAGCACCTCAAAGCCCATTGCTAGATTTTATAATTTCAGACATGGTGTGCTGAATTGAAGACAGGTGGCCCTTCACTTATAACCATTCATTTAGTGACCATTCAAAGTTACAACGGCACTGAAAAAAGTGATTTATGATCGTTTTTCACACTTACAACCATTGCAGTATCTGCATGGTCACATGATCAAAATTTGGACACTTGGCAACTGGCTCATATTTATGACAACTGCAGCGTCCCGGGGTCTGGTGATCATTTTGTGATCTTCTGGCAAGCAAAGCCAGATTCATATAACTACTGTGTTACTAACTTAACAGCTCCAGTGATTCCCTTAACAACGGTCACAATAAAAATTGTAAAATGCAGCAAAACTCACTTAACAACTGTCTTGCTTAGCAACAGAAATTTTGGGCTCAGATATGGTCATAAATTGAGAGCTACCTGTATACCTGTGTGGGACGTTTCCCAGTAAGAAAATTAACTCAAGACCAAAAAACACAGACTATTGGGACCAAATATATATTTGAGTATATCTCCCTTTGTCAACAGAAGCTGGAAAAAACAAAATTAAAATCTCTAAAGGGACACGTATTTATATCTCCTAAAAAGAACCCCCATTACTATATAGCATTTTAAAAACACTTATCATAGTACATCCACTCAAGAATTAAGGAAATAAACATGTATACAGCCACTTTTTGTTTAGCATTATGTTCAAAGG
The DNA here is from genome assembly GCF_016545835.1 of Crotalus tigris. NCBI lineage: Eukaryota > Metazoa > Chordata > Lepidosauria > Squamata > Viperidae > Crotalus > Crotalus tigris. The sequence goes on from NW_024096577.1 coordinate 942,968, forward strand.
ATAATTGCTTTGTTCTTCATTTAATATACCACAATTATTAGTGAGAATTTGTTTTTGGCTCATGAAGAAACAAATCCAGATGTAACGTATTTTTTTAAAAGGACAGAAAATTCTTGGTTTCTAGAGCACTCCTAGCAGGAATTTTTTTATTGATTTATTAGAAAATAAATATAGAGGAAAATAAAAATAGTGGAAAACTAAAGGAGGAAAAAAGTAAAAATGTGGGGTAGAGGGGGGAAAAAGAAGAAAAAAGCACTGACTTCTAACTCTTTTTAGCACAGTAGAAAATAACAATATTACAGCTTCTACTTTTTTCTTTTACCCAGTAATATATACTAGCCATTTCTATAACAACTTATCTAATCAGCAAAATCAAAATCAAAGTTTCATTTTTTTTCATCACAAGGATAAAATCTGGAAGCAATTTCCAAAGCAACGAGCCAAAAATGAACCTGCAGCAAACACATGCCTACTTCCTCAAATTTCTTATCTTTATGTATGAGCTGGACTGATACACTAACACAAAATTTCTCTGTTAGAAAGTTACGATATTGCAAGATATCACAACCTCTTTTAAATGAAATTTTAAAATGATATATTCAATTTCTGGTGGTACATGTAGTCCGGTTTTAAAAAAAAGTGACTTATAACCAGTCCTTGCACTTACAACTCATGCAGCATCCCTACAGTCACATGGTTAAAATTTGGATGCTGGCAACCAGCATGTATTTACTATGATTGCAGGGTCTGGGGTCAGGTGACCACCATGTGCAATCTTTCCAGCTAGCTTCTGACAAACAAAGTCAATGGTGGAAGCCAAATTCACTTAACAACTTTGTGATTCATCATGGCAAAAGAATACATAAAATTGCAGGTCACTCAACCATAGCATGCTTAGTAATGCAAACTCTGGTCTAAATTGTGGTCATAAGCTAAGGACTCCCTTAGTGTACTGTTTTTCTTTTTTTAATCCTTGTGAGCTGCCCAGAATTATTGACAAATGGGCAGCCCTAGAAATTTAGACTGTAAATAAAGTATAAATAGAACCAGATCTGAAAGATCAACCTGGCTATTAGATGTAGTCCTTTTTTCTCAGCCACCATACACTCATCTCTAAACACAAATTATTTGTAGAGAGAAGACAATGCAGGACAAAAATTCTTTAAGAAGCTTTCAGTTTGAGAAACATCAAGCACCAGAGACATCAAACAGAAATACTTTTAGGAATCTCTTTCCTTTTTCACCTGGCATGTAGTAATCCTGGTTATTTAAGTGGGAGGACAGTGAAGTGAGACATTGATCCTTCTAATTTGACTGTTTTCATTTTTGTATAGCCTTTCTTTCTGAACCTTCTTAAAGAGCAGCCTCGGGCTCATTACACAAGCATAATTTTCTTGGAGAGATTTTCTACACAGGCTTTCCCTGGTATCTATCTAATTCCTGTTGTATAAACACTGGGAGGGCATGTTTATAAAGTGAGATTAACAGGCATGAAAACTTCTCTGCCTGAAAGGCCTGCTGGGAAAAAAACAGGGTGTGCCAGGGCAAATGTCTCCATTTCCAGGTGAACCAAAAGTTAAAGCTCAAAGACTTATCTAGTTGTGGCATAGTTTCCTATGCAAAGTTTGTGGCTGAATGAGTGAGTCACAAGCAACTGGATTTCAACGTTCTGACCCCAGTGCGTAACAACTCATCTATCCTACAGGATGCCTGAGAGCAGAGGGGGAAAAGTTTGATTTTTTTTTCATTATATTTATATCTGAGAGCTCCAGACAGCTTACATTAGGATCTCTTTTCACTCCAACACTTCAGCAGACCTATGATATGCTGAAAGAATGATCCAAGTCACCAAAAGTTACAACAGCTGAAGCTGGCGGTGAACCCACATTTCCCCAATCCTAACCCAGTATTCTGATCACCATACCAAATTGGCTTGAAAAATTAGCTTGCTGCTGGGCACCCCTCCATAGCAAACTCTAAACCTACCTTATCAAATAAGGTCCAGGGACAATTTTCAAAATATCTCCCTTTACACCAAATCAATATTCCTGCTTTAACACATTATTGCCTACATATGAAAAGCTTACCAGGATATCTTAGAAAAGTCATCCATAAGCTGACCCATAAGATTCACCTTGCAAATAAACCCCCAACAAATTACAGTCCACAAAATAATAAATCTGATGCCTAATGCTAAATTAGTGCTTAGTCTCTCTCTTTCTCTCTAACTGATTCTTGCTCAAGGCAACTAGCCAAATGATTAATTACATGGTAATACAGGTAATCATTTCACTGTTTCTCTTTGGTGGAACCTTCCAGCAATTTGACCTTTGTACTAAACATCTTAGCTATTTAATTAAAGATACAATACCACAATTTAGTTTCAGCAGCTGATAGGCCCACAGCCATTGTGGCTTTGAAGCCCATTGAAGTAATGCCTTACTATTAAACTCAACTGAAGGAAGGAAAAGTTAGAGACACCTATAATCAAGAGATAACATACAGTAGTACTCTGTACCACAGCTCAAGATCCAAACATAGCATGCAATCACCACTATAATTTAAGCCTCGTGCAACAAGTTCATAATTTAAAGTACTTAGAAATTGTAGCAGCTGAGGCACCCCTACCAATTGGCATAGCTGGGTCTTCGTATACAAGTGGTCCTTGACTTATGAAAATTGACTCAAAATTTCTGTTGCTAAGTGATACAGTTGTTAACTGAGTTTTGCCCCATTTTACATCCTTTCTTGCTACAAATAAATTGCAGTTGTTAAGTAAATAACACAACTGTCAAGTAAATCTGGCTTCCCCACTGACTTTGCTTGTCAGAAGGTTGCAAAAGTGATCAAATGATCCCAGGACACTGCAACCATCATAAACATTAGTCAGTTATCACACGTCTGCATTTTGAATATATCATCTTGGGGATGGTGCAATGGTTGTAAGTGTGAAAAATGGTCAATAAGTCAGTTTTTTCAGTGCCATTGTAACTTCAATCATTATATGAAGCATTGTAAGTCGAGGACTATTGTACTGCTATACATTCCTCCCTCCCCAGCCATTTTTCCACCTAAAGAAATTGTATCTTTAAGAATCTGATGTACATCAATTGATCTGAAGACTTCCAAAAGATATATGAGTGCCATCTTATTCTTATGGCAGCATGCTCAGGAAACAGCTGTTAAACTTGCTATCTAAGTTCTAAGAGCTTCTACTCTTTCCCCCCAAATGAGGGGAAAAGGGAGAGGCTAGGAAAAGAAAAAGTATCTTTTTTGCACTTTTGCCATGGAACTCAAACTCAGAACTTGCAGCAGGAACGCTTTTCCTTCCCTGTCCCAAAAGTGCTTTTCCAAAAGACAACTGGACTTCCTTGGTTTCTTTCCTTTGAAAGCATTTTGCTTCTAATCCAAGAATGTTTTCAAGGAAAAAACACAAGAAAATCCAGTTGCCTCTTGGAAAAACACCTTTGGGACCACCATGACCTGGATGATTGAGAATCTCCATAGACATCTTCCCCCCCCCCCTTAATAGAGAAGTACAAGCAAGCCATCTGCTCAAGGGATTATAAGAGTTTGGAATGCTCATTCCTGCTTTCTCTTCTACAGCTTTCCAAATATTATGATTACCATAAGAAAATCAGAAAGCCTGTTTTCAAAAATATCAGATGATTGGCAAATATCTTGAGGTATTCAGGTGTCACTGAATACTGTCACTGCAAAAAAGTATGAACCTAATTGCCACTGGCTTTGAGTACACATACAATAATAGTATAGCCACAGACTTAAGGTTGATGGCAGCACAACTATGAATGTTCTGGCTACGGGTGTTTGTGCACCTTTTGAAGATTTTCTCAGTGGAATCTTTTCATCTCCTCACAGGCTGAGAATTTATGCAATCTGTTCAACTTTGCACTACTGTAAGAGCTACGTGTCCACTAACACACATCATTCCGTTTAACTGTAGGATAGAATTGCTGGGCCAACCTACCAAAAGCAACACGTTTCCTTTTCAGTTTATTATTATTGTCACAATTTTAATACTGCCCTTCTGCCAAAACCATCATGGCAACATATGAGCAATCAAATTTGAACATTTATAAAAAAATTGTAATAAAATGTTTAGAAAACCAATACATTTAAGAAGTCATTAAAAATGGTAGTCAACAAAATCTTGAAAGAGAGAACATTTAATGCTGGCCAGAAACAGCTATCAGAAACAACCCTGTCAGCAACACTGACAAGGCAAGCTACTATAGAGCAAACCCCATTCCTTTCTAACACAGGATGTTACTAACTCAGAGAGCACCACACTTCAGCCCCAAGTTATATATACTCTCTTCTATTGGTACAGTTGCCTTTTTCTAAAATTCCACATCTGTAGTGATTTCTTTTCCATTCTATTCAGTCATCTTTAGAATGAAGGAATATTTCAACAGACTTTAAAAAATGGCTCATGCTGTGATCTTTTCACTGACAGTAATAATATGGGGGGGGGGGAAATATCCTGCTGGTGCTTTTGGATTTTCTTGTAAAAGGCTCATACAACAACCTGTAATTTACAACTATTTTGAAACACTACTGCCCAATCCCATTTGTTGTTTAACTGGAGATGCAAGATGACTGAATGTGACAATTCTCTTAAATATAGTACATAAATCTTGCCTATGCTGAATCAGACTGTTGAGTCCCACTGTCATACCAATTATATTGACTCTCTGGGAAGTTATAGAGCCAACCTATTTATTTATACAAGTCAGATAATGAATTTAATAGCCATAAAATGTTAGAAAGGGATCAGTATCTTCTCAGTGACACTAAGAGAAGAACATTTCATTTTTTTTAAACCCAAAGATCTCTTTAAGGTATTCTGGATAGATGAAAAAGAAGTACTCCATCACCTAACAATGGCTGCCTGCAGGGAATAAATAAAGGCGACTTATATCAAATAAGACTGCTTATCCATTGGGCCAATTTCTCTCTAATACTGCAACAGGAAGGAATTCTCTTGAACCTTTCATTAATTTAAATATCAGAGATTTTTTAAAATGGAAATGCCAATCTACTTGCAGAAACTATAGCCTCTTGGTTTAGTCTATTCTTCGTGGCTCAAGACATTGTTTTCAAAGAAGTCTAGCAACCATTACTGGGCATGCACAAAGTCTTCCGAATGACAACCTGATTTATTCATCTACATCATATGCATCAATTCCTCCATTATTTTCATAAAGAAAAGTTAAAACGGAGAGCAACAGATCCACGAAGATTAAGAACTTGACCGGTGAAAGGAAAGCAAAACATATACATTTCCAGATATAAAGAAGTGTGAGGTTCCCAAGGTCTCCATGAGAAGCCTCCCTCTACCCAAATAGTTGAGTGGGGTTAAGTGTGGCTAATACTGACCTCTGACGTCATCAAATGACGCCTCGTCTTCTCTCTGGACCAGCCTACCCTGTAAGACTGTTGTCCTCAGCGGCAGATGTAAGTCCTTCTCCTACCCCCAAGGAGGCCCAACCCGGCCTCGCCTCCTCACTGAGACACTTCCTCTTTGGCCCCGCCCCCGTAGAATCAGCCAAGCATATCGCGAGACCTGCTAAAGCCCGCGGGATTCCAATTCTCCATTCAACTCCGTAGTGTGCTCAGCCCTGGCGGTTCGAGGGGCGAGTGAGGGCGGGAAGGCTATTGCTGGGATGGAACAACAAGAGCAGTCTTACGGGACACCTCAGGCGGCGTGAGAACGCCAATCCCGCAACGTAAAGGTATAAAATCACCTGCCGGCTCCGCCTCAGCCTAAAAGATATCGCGAGATCTCAAGCGAGGCTTTCTAAAACGATTCGAGTCTTTTTAAACTCCCCGCCCTTCTGGCTCAACTCCCAGCTCGCCCGTTCAGGCGAACTCCAAATCCAGAGTCTCTGAGATCGACCTCTCGCGGAACTTCAAGATCCCGCGAGATAGCGATTCCCTACCCGTCTCGTCTAAAAGCTGGTTGCCCTAGAAACCGCGTCTGCCTAGTCTTGTGGGTTTTTTCTCCCCTCTTGTGGCTGAGGTATTAATACTGTATCTATGTCATTTATCATAAAAATCTAAACATTTGTTTCAAGGATTTTAAATATCTACCAGTCATTAGTTTTTTTTTAAGTCGGGCAATCTTTAGAAGAGGAAAGCTATTTTTCCATGGGGGGTGTGTTGTTTTTTTGATAGCGAAGAAAACGAAATAAATGTACATATGGTTTAATTTCTCTTTTCAGATCTTTTTTAGCTCTCCAAGTTTCTATCACATGAGATTTTCGGGGAGCGAAGCATGACATGCAGTTTGTCCAAGAGGACAGGGAAAGGGTTTAATGGCTTTATGGGGGTCTAATGAAAGGCTTTGCTCCAAAGGAGGGAATTTAAAGAAAGGAGGAAATTTAAAGTAATATAAGGAGTAGTACCATAAAAAAGTAAAACAAGTAATGTGTAAAAATATAGATGTAAAATTGTGGTTTTGGGGCTGCTGTCCGATAAACCATTATTTATTTACTTTGCCTAACTGAAGACGATAATATGCATGTCTAATAATACAAGCACAATTTCCATCAAAACCTGATAATCTTTAAAATAATTTCCGTTGCTCCATGTAACTGAGGCAAGTATACAATCGTAACTGCAGTATGCTATTCTAATTCACTAAGAGTACTGCCTCATGATTACCATATTAATCTATTATTTTTATTAATCATAGTTAATGATATTGCAGTCTGATTTTCATGCAGAAAGTATTTCTCAAGATTGGATTTGCATGCAATTTTATATGTAATTATTATCTTTTAACTTTCTTGCTTACATTATTTGTAGGCTAAACAAAAAACAAAGCAAAATTAAAAGGGAAATGTATTATAGTAGCTGACTAGAACATTATTTAAAATAAATTCAGGAAGCTTTACTAGTTGTTATGTTTTGCCTGCAGCAGAATTGTATTTAAATAGTAATTTGTATCAGATAATCAACCATTCAGAATATGTTCAGTGGTATCCCACAGTTAGGTCTGAAGCATAGTTTATATATAGAAAAGGTATTTAGAGAATAGAATAGAGCTGGAAGAGACTTTGGAGGTCTTCTCCTGCTCAAGCAGGAGAACCTATACAATTTCAGACAAGTGATTGTCCAGTCTCTTCTTTAAAATCTCCAGTGATGGAGTGCCCACAATTTCTGGAGGCAAGCTGTTCCACTGGTTAATTGTCCTCACTGTTAGGAAGTTTCTCCTTAATTTCAGGTTGCTTCTCTCCTTGATCTGTTTCCAACCATTGTTTCTTGTCCTACCCTCTGGTGCTTTGGAGAATAGTTTGACCCCTCTTCTTTGTGGCAGTCCCTCAAATACTGGAATGCTGCTATCATGTCATCACTATTTCTTCCTTTCTTTAGACTAGCCAAACCCAAGTCCTGCAGCCGTTCTTCATATGTTTTAGTCTCCAGGCCTTTGATCATTTTAGTTGGTCTTCTCTAAACTTTTTCCAAAGTCTCAACATCTTTTTTGTAGTATGATGATTGGTTGCAGTATTCCAGGTGTTATCTTACTAGGGTTTTATAAAGCAATACTAACACTTATTCAATGCCTCTGTTTATACAACCCAGGATTGTATTAGCTTTTTTGGCTGCTGCTGCACACTGCTGATTCATAGTCAAGTGATCGTCCACTAGGACTCTAAGATCCCTCTCACAGTTGCTGTTTTTGAGCCAGGTCTCGCCTAATCTGTACATAAACCTTTGATTTTTTTCTGCCTAAATGTAAAACTTTGCTTTTCTCCACATAAAAACTCATTTTGTTGGATTGGGCACATTATTCAAATTTGTCAAGATCTTTTTGGATCCTGAGCTTGTCTTCGGGGTGTTGTCTATTCCTGCCAGTTTGGTGTCATCTGCATTTACCAAAATTTAGTCAACAGGCCAAAAGTTAATGAATATAGTACAAGTTTTCCTGCAGACGAACAAAGCATATGCATGCACATAACCAAAAACTTTGAACTAAATACTAAAAACACTTTCAGTGCAGAGCAATGTCAGAATAGGAAGTGGCTACCTTAAGTACAGGTAGTCCTCAATTTACAACAACTCATTTAGTGACCATTCAAAATTACAGTGACACAAAAAAGTGACTTACGGCCATTTTTCACAGTTATGACCTTTGAAGCATCCTCATGATCATCTGATCAAAATTCAAATGCTTAGCAACTGGTTTATACTTATGTCCCAAGGTCATATGAACCCCTTTTGTGACCTTCTGACAAGCAAAATCAATTGGGAAGCCAGATTCACTTAACAACCAGATTACTAACTTATCAACCACAGCGATTACTTAACAGTTGTGGCCAGCAAGGTTGTAAAATGGGGCAAAACTCCATCAAACATCTCAATAACAAATTTTGGGCTCAATTACGGTAGTAAGTTGAGGACTACGTGTACAGAGATGGGATGACCTCTGAGATAATGCAGTGGAGGAGGAAGAAAGCAGAACTCATAAACTCTCATAGTAGAGAATGTAAAACCAAGCTGGCCAGAAGACAGACAGACTCACACTGTGACCCAGGAAGGAGCTACTCACTCAGGCACTGTAGCCCTGTTTTGTTCAGCAGGATTTTGCCACAGAGAGAACAACAGGTGCCATTAGAGAAGGCGCCTAGTGCTAGTTCATGCCCATGCAGTGCCTGTGTTCGTTCCTTTGCCTCCATAGCCTCTTTCTCCCGATCTTTATTCTTACCCTAAGAAAATAGAAAATGCCATAATGTCAAGATTTTTTACAACTAAATGCCCTCAAACGGCCATTCACTTATTCCTTTCCAACTCAGTTCTTGGAATACTATTTTGCTTCTTTTAGAATATTTGTATTTTTCCCTCTAGGGCCAGACCAGAGAGATCTTTCTATTTTACTTGATTGTTCTAATACTAATACAAGTTAGGGGATTGAATTGGACATTCTGTAAAGAAAATGCCTGCTCTGCTGTTGAGGCATAATTCCTGCTCCATTCTTCTTTCTCATGATACCTTGATTATAAACTTCCAATATAAAACCATATGTTTCATTGAGTCAAGTGGCTTGTATACAGCCCTCTCACCTTCTCCTTCTGCCATGAGCCAGTGACACGGTTGCGCAGATTGCTCAGCCGCCGCTTCACCTTAGCCACCTTTTCAGTTTTGTCATTCTTTGGACTCTCCTCATATCTGAGGTAGGGAAGGGGGAGAAGAAGGAAATAAATAAATTTAGCTATAGGAAATCTGTTTTAGATCATTTAACTTCTATGTCTTCAATTCCAGAAGCTTCCAAAATAGTTAACAGAATATAAATATGCTATATTTTAACCAATGGAAATGACAGGCAGAGAAAACCAAATTAATAAATAAGGAGAGCTAAATATCTCATCCAGTCTAAAACTAAAACACCTAAAAAGGCTTTAGAAAGTAAGCCTTTTACTTGGTGCCAAAACTATAAAGTGGGCAACCAGCAGAGCTGCAGCCTGACAGATCCCACCTTTATTGTCTTTATAATTAACTCAGGATGACGAGCATGTGGGATACTCCTTCCTCCTGCCTCACAACAAGCCTGTGAGGTGAGCTGGGTTGAGACATAGAGTGACTGGTCTCCTGAGTTCTATTTCAGCACTTTAACCACTATACCAGTGGTTCTCAACCTGTGGGTCGGGACCCCATTTGGGGTCAAATGACCATTTCACGGGGGTCGCCAAACCACGCTGTCCGCCATTTTTTTCCCTTTTCCCTAGCTGTCCTACTCCCTCTTATTGGTGGCCACACCCATTTGGGGGTCACCACAACATGGGGAACTGTATTATGGGGTCACGGCATTAGAAAGTTTGAGAACCACTGCACTATACAAAACTGGCTCCAAATCCTCTTAGCCAGCAAATGCAAAGATACAGAATGGATCCCATATCGCCATGAGCGCCATCATTGTACAAGTAGTCCTCGGTTTCTGACTGGCTGCTTAACTATCATTTGAAGTTGCAACAGACCTCCCCCAGAGCTACTTACAACCCATTTTTGAAATCATAATCATAATAGTAGTAGTAGTAGTAGTAGTAGTAGTAAAGTTGGAAGGGACCTTGGAGGTCATCTAGTCCAACCTCCTGCTCAGGCAGGAAACCCTATACCATTTTGGACAAATGGCTGTCCAGTCTCTTCTTTAAAACTTCCAGTGTTGGAGCATTCACCCCTTCTGGAGGCAGGTTGTTCCACTGGTTAATTGTTCTAACTGTCAGGAAGTTTCTCCTTAGTTCTAGGTTGCTTCTCTCCTTGATTAGTTTTCCTCCATTGCTTCTTGTCCTGCCTTCAGGCGCTTTGGAAAATAGTTTGACTCCCTCTTCTTTGTGGCAGCCCCTCAGATATTGGAACACTGCTATCGTGTCCCCCCTCGATGATGGCTGCAACCCCTCCCCTCACAATTGCATTTGGGGCACTTGACAACCAGTTCATCTTTATGACTATTTGCACTGTCCTGTGATCATGTGACCATGATTTACAATATTTTTTGTTGGTTTCTGACATTTACTTCCGATTTTCAGAAAAAAAATAACCATTAAGGAAAATGGATTCACTTAACGACGGCATTGTTGGCTTAATAATCACCACAAAAACTATCCAAAAATGACCACAATGGCTTATGATCATAATTCCAGGCTCAGTGACGGTTGTAAGTCAAGGACTACCGGTATATTCAACACTGCACTTTATTCCTGTTGAATCACAGCAGAGTTGGGGACAAAAATGTAACATTATGCACATAGATGCAGAGGGAACTTACTCATTAGACAGGAATTCAAACCAGGTCAGGTTTTGCTGGGTTTCATGTTTACCTTCAGGTGAGTACAATACCTGTTTAGCACTGGCAAGGAAACACAGTTTAAGAAAAAAGGCATTACAATAAAGGTAGCTCAAAAAGTTAAGGAAAATACTGGTTCAGCAAATTGCTGATCTAAATTACAGTGAGAATATCCTATAACATAGGAGCTGCCACTATTTTTCTATTCTTATGTCACTTAATGTTGTGATACAAGGACATTAATTCTGACTGGTGGGGTCCAGAAAGAGAGCCTTTTCTGCTATTGCCCCTGCTCTGTGGAACACTCTCCTCAGAAGGGAGGCAGCCCCCATTTTCCTGGCCTTCCAGAAAGGTGTGAAAACATGGCTCTGTAGGGTTTTTTGGGGCACAGAGAGGAGCACACAGTCATGGGGCAATTTAACTTCCTGAAAATCCTCCCCCCACCTTATAATTAATTTTTTTAACATTCCTTGCCTCTTTTAAATTTTATATACTATTTTTATGCTTTTAATATTTTATTTGTATATCTCCCAGAGTCCCTGTGAGGGAGATGGGAGTTCCTAAATATGAGTAATTAATATAAACAGCATTTTTGAAAGGAAGAATTGGTAAATGTTATATACTATACTGCCTGGAGTCTACAGACTTTCAAATACCTTTCTTCCAGTCTCGTGCTTGGAACATAGGAAAGATACATAGCCAAATAGGGTTTGTTAAAAAAAATTCCAGAATAGCTTATTTTTGCTAACCCCTCTCTATTAAGATAATATAAATATCTTCCTATATTTTTCCGGGAGAATTCCATCACCTGCAGGAGCCATTCTGGACTTACAAGGCAATAATTATATAATGGGATAATAGATGTCACTTTGGGATGATGATACTCAACACTTACCTATGATACTGTGCTAGCTCCTTCAGCACCTCCTGAACCATTAACCTGTTAGAAAATGTAATTAAATCAGATATAATTTTAGAAGCAATTCCCTACCTCTTTGCTAAAGGGCTACTTCAAGCAGGAATCAATGCTACTAAAGTGTTCCCATTTTCCAAATGCTATCTTCCTGCTAGTGCTCCAAAATTTGAAAAAACAACTAAGAATATTTTTCATCTATTTTTTAATTTCTACCAAAATGCTTTCCTCCCAAAGGGTGTCAGTCCATAAAACATGTAAAAATACCCAAGATTCTGCACATCTGGCAAGAACTATGGGCAAGAAACAAGAAGCTTACTTTGGCCACCTCTTACAAAGAGAACCTTTACAAAATGTTTTATAGATGGCATCTCCCACCCACAAGATTGGCTAAAATGTGTACCAATGTCTCCCCTAAATGTTGGAAATGTAATTTGACAAGTGGAACTTACTATCATATGTGGTGGGAATGCACGCGAGCTTGTGATTTTTGGAACAGGATTAAAGTATGGTTGGAAGAAATATTAGAGCAAGTGGTAGAACCAAAACCAGAACTCTTTCTATTAGGTTTAACTACACAAAAGCATGACAAAGGCATACTTTATTTAATGCTACACATTTTAACGGCTTCCAGACTGGTTTTTGCTCAAAACTGGAGGAATAAGGGAACTCCAACAGAAAAAGAGATCCTGCATAAAATTTTATCATGTGCTGAGATGGACAGGCTTACAATGATTATGAAAGACAAGACAGAACACGAATACTTTGAAATCTGGGGCAAATTTTACCATTGGTATGAATTAAGGAGAACTGCTCGGATTTCAAGTTAATGGTAGAATTAAAAGATATATATATACTGTACATATAATTGTATATATAATTGTATTGTATAGAAGATGAGGCTTATATAGAGGTTAAGAACGATGTATTAAGCTTTTGTACCATGATAGGAACTGATAGGAAAATTCATTCTGGAATGTCATGTTTGTCCATTGTTGTTTTAATTGTATTATGAATAAAAATAGTTTAAAAAAAATAACCAAGATTCAACAAGTAGAAAATTATCAAATAAACACTATATCCCCAAACAGGATAAAAGGCTAGAACAATGAGCAGGGTTTCTTTATATTACAGATAGAAGAGCTAAGTTCTCAAGGGGAAGAAGAATGCTGTTTCCATTCAGGCACTTACACTTGTTCTGGGGCTACATGGTCCTTTTGAATCATATCCAACACAGGTGGCACAATCCCTAAAATGCAATTTTAAAAAGATTGGGATATGAAAGAGCCTTATAATCATTCTTCAGTTCTCTATCCAATTTCCCACAGAGTTTGTACCAGGAATTTTTAAATATTTTTTTGAATAATCCACAGGGCCCTGGTTCATATACCTAATATTAAATTATAATCTCTAGGTTCAAATATCACACTAAACTAAAGCCAAACCCTACCAGAGCTTCATATGAACTTAACTACTCTCCAGAAGAAGCTGGAAGCAAACAAATTGGCACATTTGTCCCATTGTTCAAAGACAGAAGCAGACAAAAACATTTCCTCTCTTCGTTGCAAGCCCCCTCAAATGTAGTGTACAAATATTTTTGAATAAGTTAGAAATGAAATAGAAGTGACTGCTACCTTACCTATTTGTAGGAACATTTTATATTTTAATTTCATTCTTTAAAATATATTTTTTCTAATATTTTTGTGCAGTGATAACAGTGAGATATGAACTCTTATAAATAGACAGACATAAAACTATACTTAACATCTCAGGAACATATTGACTGTTTTTTTTTTTTTTTTAGAAAATAAAAGAATTTAAAACTTGCCTAGCTTTATAGCTGAAGAATTTACATATCTTATACAAAGCATGGAAAGTGTTCAAATTTTAAATTTGCTTCTTCCCTCCAATTATTTGCTTCTTCCCTTCAATTATTAGCTTAATCATTTCTAGAAGTCCATCTATCCTGTCCTAAGATTGACAGCTCTGGGTTAAATGATGTCCCTTCCTTTGGAAAGTGTTATATTCCCATCATATGTATTTGCATCTGATAGCATCTCTCTTTTCCAAAAAACCTGTTAACTAGCAACCAAAGAGGGCTACTAACCCAGTGAGATTGGAAGTGGGACATCCAGGCTTTGGGATACATGTTGAGAGGGGACATTGCCACAGGAACATGAGACTGAAGTGGACCTCAGCCGCTTCCCACTGTTGTCACTATCCTAAAAGAGAGAGAGCAACCCATTAGCCCTGCTCTCTTTAACCTTGAACAAGTTTTCATTAAGAACATAGTAACAGTGTGGCTAAACCTATTCAGCCCATCACCCTGTTCCCACCATGGAACTATCTAAATGGGAAGCCCACAGAGAGAACCTAAAGAAATACTGTACTTTTTTTTTTTTTTGCTCATGTTCCCCTGCAATTGGTATTAGGAGCCTACTGGAATGAATTTTTGGTATTCTTCGATTTTTCTCAATTAACCAGGTGCATTAACAATAATGTCAACCTTTTCTAAAGCCAACTTGGATATATGGTGTCCCCGTTTCCATGATGTAGGGTTCCAATCTGCACTGGATTATCCTAAGCATTATTTTGCTAGCAAGTGAAATGGTAGGAGAGTTTGCACACTCTCTTAACTCTCCTTTCTTTAATATTGATATGTAGATTGACTTCTTCCACTGTGCCATTCTGCAAATTTGTTTGGAGTTTAGTTAGAATCTTTATGGATTCACCTTCTGTTTCTTGCTATATTTCTGCAGCTGCTCTGCAATTCCTGTAGCTTTCTAATTTGGCAATGACCAGAGTGCTGATCTAACTTCATCTTATAATGCTAGAGCGGGGGTCTTCAAACTTGGCCCTTTTATGACTTGTGGACTTCAACTCACAGGATTCCTCAGCCAGCGTGCCTGGCTAAGGAATTCTGGGAGTTGAAGTCCACAAGTCATAAAAGGGCCAAGTTTGAAGACCCCTGTGCTAGAGCTTCTTATAAATAAGGAATGTTTTCTAAGATACCTTACAAAATTGACATTTCCACTGGACAGGATTTCAGTATATTCCTTCTGTCTTTGTTTTCTCTTCTTGGAATCTGTCCACTGGTGTCTTTTAACATACAAATTTCAGGTTGAAATCTTCTAAGTTCAGAGACCTTTTTGAAGTCATGTCTTTACACATGTTGTCATACTGCTTTTTTGCCTCTTCTAACAGCTCTCTTAATATTTTTGGTCAAACTCCTTCCTGAGCTTTTTGTCTTTCTTTGCTCTGGCTTAGTCCTCTTTAGTAATTTTCACCCTCTGTTCTAACACCCCAGTTTGTTTTCTTCTTTTCCTTGGTCTTTGGCAGTCTCTTCTCATAGCAACTTTCTTAATCCAATCCCACTGTTTCTTGATCAATGGGTTTCAGGGTTTCAAAGTGATTTGTGATGTTCTCCTTGAAAATGGTGGGTCAAGATATGGTCAGGCTCATATTGTGGAAACTGGCTGGCTTTCTTCTTTAGTTTAACTTGGAATGTGAACATGAATAGTTCATGATCTCCACCACAGTCAGCCCCTGGCCCCTTCTTTGCTTAAGACAGTGATTCTCAACCTTTCTAATGCCGTGACCCCATAATACAGTTCCCCATGTTGTGGTGACCCCCAAGTGGGTGTGGCCACCAATAAGAGGGAGTAGGACAGCTAGGGAAAAGGGAAAAAAATGGTGGACAGCATGGCTTGGCGACCCACAGGTGGAGAACCACTGGCTTAAGATGATGTAACGCTAATGTCTTCATTAAACCCTGGGACACTCTGTTCCACTTCCTCCTTTTAGCACAAGAGGAGGCAGCCCCCATTTGGCAGCTATTAGAACACACCTCAGCTTTAGCAGCAAACCATCATTATTATTTTTTTTGGCAACACAGTTTCCAGTTTGTTGCCTAAAAACGGTGAAAAATAGGTGTGTTAAACCTCTGCAAAGTTTAACAGACCTATTTTACAATTTTAAATCCTCCAATCCTTTCTCTGAAATTATCTTCCGGGCTTCCAGATTTCCCTCCACTGCCACCTTTGAAGACCAGCTGACCTTTCATCCATTTATTGATTCTATGCAAGTGTTCGCTTGATGTGCACTTATACCAGGGGTCTTCAAACGTGACCCTTTTATGACTTGTGGACTTCAACTCCCAGAATTCCTCAGCCAGCGTGCCTGACTGAGGAATTCTGGGAGTTGAAGTCCACAAGTCATAAAAGGGTCACGTTTGAAGACCCCTGACTTATAGCATCGATTCTAGGGAGACTCTGAAGGAGGAGATAACTGTGAGCAGAGCCTCATGATCAGGCACAGCTGATCTACAAGGCAAAATTGGCCCTGATTGCCACCTGCTTCTTGAATTATAAGTCCAGAAGGACCTCCAGATTGTATACAGGATCCATTTGGGGCCCCATCCAGTACCAAATATGATGAAATCCCAGATTTTAGAAGACCCCCAACACCCAAAGCCATGCTAGGTTCAATTGAAGCCGGTTTTTCCCATCCAGACCCCCCACAGCCTACAGGCACTAGAGCAGGACATCCCTGCCTTTGGTTTTCATTTTCAGGTTCCACACCTTGAGGGACCTGATCCCACAACTCTGAAATCAGCTCTTTTCGTAGTTGTGAAAATGTGATGACCTTTAAAAGAAGTTTACATACCTTTTTACTTAACAGAGGAGTTGATTGTCCCACTTCATTCAAATTTAGTGGACACTTCCAGATTAACAATAGCTTTAAATTATATATACTTGGTTCTGTTTCAGGGTATTGTTTTAAATACATCATTGTTGACTGGTTGCTTTTATGTTAAAAATACTGAGGTCTGATTGGATTGGTTTATAACAGGGGTAGGCAACCTTGGCTCTTTTATGACTCGTGGACGACAACTCTCAGAATTCCTGAGCCAGCATGGCTGGCTCAGGAATTCTGAGAGTTGAAGTCCACGAGTCATAAAAGAGCCAAGGTTGCCTACCCCTGGTTTATAATATTGTGTTGTTGCGGAGGGGGCAGGGTTAGTTGTTTTTTTTTATTTTGTATCACCCTACAACTTCCTAATGCTGGGAGCAAATGAGGTCCCAATTGAAAAATAAATTACTAACTATTTCACAGATTAGGCCGTCGGTCTCCTTAGCCTGGATTGCCTTTTCCACTGACAGCACTTTTACATATCAGACAGGCACCTTTGTTACTTGCTAACTAATCCTTATTTGGAGATGCAGAAGGTTATATCTGGGACTTTTTGCATTAAGTTTTAGTATCTTCTTTTAATGGCTATGTTACCAGGTCTGAGTTATACCTCATACACATAAATATAGTTTGGTAAAGCCTCAGGTCATGGGCTTAACTAGCTTTCTGGGTTTTTTTTTTTAAGAGGACGGGGAGGCGCTTGAAGCAGCTGACTGAAGCAAACCACTAATCTGGCCATGCTGTCACCGTCAAGTTAGGTGGGTGCCACATTCACTCCATAATGCAGGGCAGCCAACAAAACAGCCAAACTCACCACATTCCCAGGCTTTTCCACAAGGCCCACGTTTTGACACAAAGGCTCAGCCTTCACTTTGATCACACCGCTACCATGCCAAGTTTCTAGTCCTGACCAAGACAGAGGTGGGGAGAAATCAGGGAGACTCTTCTCCTTTTCTTCCTCCCTTTCTGTGTCACTCCCTAGCTCTGATGCATCCAGGCTGAACCTGATGGGGAATAAAATTGGATCACAGCAGAAGAAACATTTCAAGGACACAACAGTCTTAACTTTACCAGACATAAGACACTTTTAAAGGGTTTTCTCATATATTTTTTGTTATACTGATCCCTTAAAATGCAGAATTGAGCATTTCAGGAACTCTTTTTTTAAAACGAGTAGGGAAAGTAAATTCTCCGTTGCTATGATTTGATTAAGCGCAATTGGTTTTTTTCTGCTGCATTTCTTCAATTATTATAGTAATATATTATTCTTATAATAATATCCTGAGCAACTTTGAAAATTCATTACCTACAAAAAGAAAAGAGAAGAAATCTTTTAGTCCTCATGGGTACTGCCTGAGAATTCTGGTGGGTGGGAAAGTTAAGCTAAGCAAGCATGCTGTGAATTAAGGGACAGAAAGCTAGTTTTGGGTTTATTATATTTTTGTTTACAATCCTGATATTTAATGCATTTGCCTCCCCAATATGGCTTAACACAGTGGTGGCGAACCTATGGCACGCGTGCCAGAGGCGGCACTCGGAGCCCTCTCTGTGGGCACTTCTCTGAACTGCTAGTGGCGGGCTGCAGAACCCCAGAGTGTGCCGGTTGAGGGGCCGGCAGGCTGTGGCTGCTGATGGACACTGTCGGTCCCCATGCACTCGCTAGACTCTATGTGCGGGGGCCGACGGTGTCAGGCAGCAGCTGCCCCAGCCCCTGCCTTGCCTTGCCCTGAGATAATGGCACCCCCACCCTGCCTCACCTCACCCCACAGGACAAGCCTCCTACCCACCATCCCACCTGCCAGAGACGCCCTGGATCTCCCCCAACCCTGCCCGACCCCCACAGGCGTCTCTCCCCACAAGCAACATTGAGGTGACCACGCCCACCTTGGCCACACTCACCCAGTCTTCCGTGACCACCACAGCCACGCCCATTCAGTGGGCCACGCCCACCTGGCACCCGGCAATAAATAAGTGGGTTTTGGGTTGCAGTTTGGGCACTCGGTCTCTAAAAGGTTCGTCATCACTTGCTTAACATATGTATTAATGTATTCATCCTTAATGTCTATGGCAGGGGTAGGCAACCTTGGCTGTTTTATGACTCGTGGACTTCAACTCCCAGAATTCCTGAGCCAGCCATGCTGGCTCAGGAATTCTGGGAGTTGAAGTCCACAAGTCATAAAAGAGCCAAGGTTGCCTACCACTGGTCTATGGAGATTCTTAATCATCCAGGTCATGGTTGTCCCAAAGATGTTTTTCAAAAGGCAACTGAGGAATTAAAGAAGCTTCATGGATGAGAAGCGAAATATTTTCAAGGGAAAAAAAACAAGAAAGTCTAGTTGCCTTTTGAAAAGCACCTTTGGGATTTTCTTTCTTAGCTGATCGATCCTTCTTTTTTGCAAATAAAACCCTTTAAAGTTTCAAGCAAAATTATTGCATGCAGAATTAGTATTTAACTATAGACTTCTTTGTTTGCATTGCTTAAGCTGAGTAAAGATGCCAGGTTCCCTGTCAAATTTATTTACACTGCTTTTATAGCATTTACACAAGAATAACTCAGGGGCTGTTAGGGACACTAGTTGAGAATTGATGTGTTTGGCACGTTCTCCTAACAAGTAACATAAGATCACGCTATTCTTTTTTTTTTGTTAAAGAACATCTTTTGAAAGTTGATGGAGATGTTCAAGAGAAAGGAAGTCACAGAACACAAGTGGCTCTTGAAGATTAGTCTCAGCACTCAGAATGGAACATAATAGCTAGATAGATTAACAAGAGGATTGTTTCTGCTAGCCTGGATCACAAAAGCGATCTCTGAATCTCTGATGATCCATTGTGAGATTTAGCGGGGAGGTACAACTCCCAGACCTGTTTAGCCTTCCCTCCCCCAAAACCCCTTCTTTTATACCTGGCATAAAGTCTGCTTAGCGACAGAAGTCCAGTGCCTATGACAGAAAGCTTTGCCAAGATCCCAAGAGGAGATAATTCCTCAGGCACCTTATAAGGAGGAGAGAGTTTAAAATAGCCCCTCTTCTGGCTGTGCTCTAAAATCAATATTGCTTGTTCAGAGTTGGCAGAGAAATAGGGAGGCATCTACTCATGAGATTTTTACATCCGAGTCCTTAAAAAGGAATGCCCGGTGTGAGTTGCACACACACACACACAATTCAACAAATAATATTCTCATTCATCACCTGACAGCTTTTCCTCTTTATAAGCAGCGATAGCAATTCTGATTTTTTTTAAGGCAGCCCCCTTTTCCTTTTGAAAGGCATGTTGCAAATACCTGTTAGAGACACTTCAGTAGTGGATACCAGCAAGAATTCGGGTATTTAGAAAATCAGAATTAAGTTTTGCAAAACTCGAATCGGTACAAATGAAGCCAAGCGTTTTACAAATTAACTTCATAAGATAGGTAAATCAAAAGGTAAAGTCTTTTGGAATATGAGCTCTAAAAGGAGAATCTTCTGCAAATTCTGTGTGTTTATTAAAGTAAACCCACAGTGTTCATTTCTTTCCTAACAACTTACGGCATCTTCCTAGCTGTTATTGAAGTGATACAAAGCCTGTCCACAGTACTGTTATTTCAGCACAACAATAGTTAGATAACTATATAACATTTGTATCTTTTGTTTGGATACAACACTCTTTACTGGATCTACACTTTTTCTTGATCCAAGAAAAAAAGTGAACCCTGCACTTAGGGCAGGGGTAGGCAATCTTGGCTTTTTTATGATTCATGGATTTCAACTCCCAGAATTCCTGAGCCAGCTAGCTCAAGAATTCTGGGAGTTGAAGTCCATGAGTCATAAACGAGCCAAGGTTGCCTACCCCTGACTTAGGGGGAAATGCTAGGAAGAAAAAAAACTATCTTTTATTATATTTTATTCTTTGTATATTCTTGGATTAAATTACCAGAAGAGGTGGAGTGACTGACACAATTATTACCCAATGAGCTACATGACTAAGGGAGTTTAAACCCTGTTTTCCATGTTTCTTGTATTCAGAACCAATATTTGCAGGTTATTCACTCCAGACAAGCAACTAAATCCAGATCTCTGCTCAGCAATGAGTGATGTATGAGTGATGTAAGACCATATCATTCAAGCAATATAATATCATACTTAACATAATCCAGCAGCTCCCAGCAGGAACAAGATCATGAAAGTACATTTGGAAAGTAGGTTGCAGAAACTTGCCATTCATTAAAATGAACAAGATCTTGTGGTGATTTAAGACTATGGGCTCCATAAGATCTTCTTGGGATTTTATTTCAGTATATATAAATTGAGCCTAGTATTGAGCACTCAACCCACTACAGCACATCCAACATAGGCTATGAAACGGATAATACTACTGCATATCAACAATATCTCAAAAACAACCAACAGATTATTACAACCACACGGTATGATCATAGCACACAAAAAAAAAACAGGAGTCATCTACAACATCCAGTGTGAAGAATGTAACAGCCATTATGTAGGCTAAATAGGCAAAAGACTAACAGAGCTTATCCATGAACACCAATTAACAGTCAAAAGACACAATGAAAACTCCTTAATCTCATAACACATGGACAGATTCAACATTGGGAAACTATTAGCATGCTAGATCAAGCCAAATCCAAAAATACTAGGGAATTCCTGGAAGCTTGGCACTCAGACAAATCAGTCATCAATAGAGATAAACCACATTTAAACACCATTCAAAGGGGTCAATATAAAAGCTAAGAAGGAAACAAAAAGACAGAAAACAGCCTCTCCAGCAGCCAATATCCAAATAAGCAGGGATTGACATCAGATCAAAGAAAATCAAGCAGAAAACAATATCCTACTCAAAGAACTACAAAGGAGAAAACACCCACACAGTGTATACACAGGGAGCAAACTGCACACTTACTAGCATTAATGATGTTACCTAGTTAAGTAATGACAAGTCTTTAGAGAGTCAAGCTCAGAGAGCATCAAGAATTACACA
Organism: Crotalus tigris; assembly: GCF_016545835.1. Taxonomy (NCBI): domain Eukaryota; kingdom Metazoa; phylum Chordata; class Lepidosauria; order Squamata; family Viperidae; genus Crotalus; species Crotalus tigris. The sequence continues at coordinate 964,351 of NW_024096577.1, forward strand.
GAATAAGATAATTTCAAAAATAACTTGCTTTATCACTATGCCCTCAAAAGGATAGTTGGAATACGAAAGCCCTTATTCCAGTCTAAAAAGTTGATAATACAGCTGGCAGGGATACATACACTACATACATTCATACATACATATTTATTGAAAGTATTTTCCTATAATTCATGGATCCTAAATTGGCTATTTGAAAGTCTATTTTGCCTGAAAAAGTAGTAACAACTTAAGAGCAGCTCAGAAGAAAAATAAGCTTCGCTTAATCAAAGAAACTCCAGAAGATCTTGCACATTAGAGCAGAGCTAAGTCGCCAATATGAAAATTTTATGAACATATATAAATCCTATTCCTCATACCTGAGTAATTGCCTAAATTACAGTAGTAGCCAGTTTGAGTGGTTAAAGATATCAAGCTGTAAACTGGGAGTCTGTGAGTTCTAGTCCCGCCTTAGGCATGAAAGCCAGCTGGGTGACTTTGGGCCACTCATTCTCTCTCAATACAACTCACCTCCACAGGGTGGTTGTTGTGGGGAAAATAGGAGGAAGAGGAAGTAATAGGTACCATAGGTTGCAACCTTGAACTGTTTATAAAAATGAAAGGGGGATATAAATGAATACATTTGTGGCTGTTATCTTTTTAAAGTAGTTCACTCACATTCTTTTGCTGAAGTTGCTTAAGTTAGGCATAACATCTCATTATTGCATATAGAAAAGCCAAGAGAAGTCCAAAGAAAGATGCAATTTAAATGGTGGAATTTTAGCCTTATTCAAGCTCTTCCAATATCAACCTTTTCAACTTTCCCATTCCTAGGGCAGACTCACCTACGCTGGGCATCTGTTGCAGACTGAAGACCTTCCCAGCTGTGCCGCCGTGATGTAGACATAGACCTGGTCAAAACTGGAAAGCCTTCCTCATCATGCAGTGGCTGTTCCTGCTCACCTTTGACAAAGCTCCCCTGGTTCTCAGAACTGCACGGACAAGGACAGACTTCCTCCAAATAGTGATGTGACATCTCGAAACAGGCAGGTGTATCCAAGCTCTGAGCACTGGTGAGTATCTCCTCACCACCTGTAGAATTTTTTGCTGATGAGCAAAAACCAGGAGTTTCCTGTGATGTCCAATCAAGCCGCAAGGGCATGTTACTATTCGTCTCTGTAGGTGCAGGAAATCCCAGATCCTTATAATACTCTGATCCCTGGAGAGCAGAGTCTATAGAGAGTAGATCTTCAGTGCTGCTGTCAACAATACATGGAAGTGTGTCCTGTTCTGGAGAAGAGGCATCTTCCTGCCAAAGGAAGGGAGGGAATAATTAAATAGGTCAAGGGAGGTAAGGCATGGATGGAGACATACAGTAGAAAGGCAGAGAGAGAGTTTAGTAGTTAAGGTATTGGGCTAGAAACTGGGAGAATGTGAGTTCTAGTTCTCCCTTAGGCATAAAAGCTGGCTGGGTGATTTTGGGCCAATCACCCAGAGGCTGTGAGTTCTAGTCCCACTTTAGGCATGAGAGCTGGATGGGCAATTTTGGGCCAGTCACTCCCTCTCTCAGCCCAATCCACTTCCCTGGCTGTGGTTTGGGGAAAATGGGGGGCAGAAACACTACCATGAGTTGTACAAAGAAAATGTAATAATAAGCAGCAGTTGTATAAAAGAAGAGGTAATTCTTTCTTCTGATGGTATTTTTTTTCCTATTATGTAATATCTAGCACAATCTGGGTCATATTTGAATACAGCTTAGTGGACCATAGATTGAATTCAGTCATCATGCTAACCCAGTGTTTCCCAAACTTGACCATTTTAAGGCATGTGGACTTCAACTCTCAGAATTCCACAGCCAGCAATGCTGGCTGTGGAATTCTGGGAGTTGAAGTCCACATGCCTTAAAATGGTCAAGTTTGGGAAACACTGCGCTAACCCATAAAGTGATTGTACACATTTGGCTTAGTAAAACCAGACTCTATAGTTTTGATTCATAGGCTGTGGTTAATATTCAGCAAGGGTGAATCCACCTATTTCTGCCTTAACTGATAAATCATGGTTGGCAAATATATTGCCTGCAACCAGAAAATCAAAGATAAGATTAAAAAACAAAACACCAAAAAACACCCCTGCAAATGTGGCTTTTTCTTCTCTGGGCTTGGAGGATTTCAGATAATATTCTTGCCTCACTTGTGAAAATGTCTCCAAATGGAGGTTCTCCAGACCTATTTAGGAAGCTATTTGAACAGACTAAAAACTGAGTAATTGAGATAAAATCACCTAAGATACAAACGGATACAAGGATGGTTGTGTCAATTTCTTTAAAGAAAACACACATACACAACGTCTGGTTTTTGGTCTATGTCTTTTAAAACTCAGCCCTGTTATCTGGGATTAATGTTTGAATCTTCTGCATATTAAAAAAAAAAGCCTCTGTGTTAACTAGAGACTTCTTTTTAAACTGACATTTGTTGTGTATTATCCACAGTCCATTTGTTGTCTGGGCATTATCTTCTCTGATTCTCCAGGTCAGCGTATCTAGAACAGATCTTTTCACACAGTCTCATCCAACTCACTTTCCTACGAAAGATGCTGGCAACAGAATAACAGAGTTGGAAGGGACCTTGGAGATCTTCTAGTCCAACCCCTTGCTCGGCCAGGAAACCCTATATCAGTGATGGCAAACCTTTTAGAGACCGAGTGCCCAAACTGCAACTCAAAACCCACTTATGTGTCGTCGGGTGCTGGGTGGGCGTGGCCCGTTGGGTGGGCGTGGCCCGTTGGGTGGGCGTGGCCCATTGGGTGGGCATGGCTGCAGTGGTAACGGCAGACTGGATGGGACTAAAAAGTTCAATCAATCAATTCCAACTTTGCAAGATCTTTTTTTTTCCCCGCAAGAAGTTGAAATTGATTGATTGATTGAATCTTTTTTTTTTTTGGCACACGGTGGTAGAGACCTAAAGCGAAATGGTTTTATAAAACCCAGCTGAAGGCCTAGGACTGGGGTGACAGCGCGCGTGCCCACAGAGAGGGCTCTGAGTGCCACCTGTGGCACACGTACCATAGGTTCGCCACCACGGCCCTATATCATTTCAGACAAATGGTTGTCCAATCTCTTCTTTAAAATCTTCAGTGTTGGAGCACCCAAAACTTCTGGAGGCAAGTCATTCCACTGATTAATTGTTCTAACTGTCAGGAAATTCCTCCTTAGTTCTAGATTGGATCTCTCTTTGATTAGTTTCCATCCATTGTTTCTTGTCCTGCCTTCAGGTTTTTGGGAGAATAGCCTGACTCCCTCTTCTTTGTGGCAGCCCCTGAGATATTGGAACACTGCTATCATGTCCCCCCTCCTCCTTTTCATTAAATTAGACATATCCAATTCCTGCAACTGTTCTTCATATGTTTTAGCCTCCAGTCCCCTACTCATCTTTGCTGCTCTTCTCTGCACTATTTCTAGGGTCTCAACATCTGTTTTTATGTTGTGGTGACCAAAACTGGAGCAATATTCCAAGTATGGTCTCACCAAGGCATTACAAAATGGTACTAACACTTCACGTAATCTTGATTCTATCCCTTGGTTCTATCCCTTGATTGTAGCCTGTAGTTGAATGAATTAGTGACCTTCAGTACACCAGCCATGTACTCTGCCATTGAATTCTGGAGCTTTCCTTAGAATGACATACCCAGTGTCTGGAGACAGTTTCAAATCAAGAAGTTCACAAACAAAATTTCCACTGCTGAAAATGCTCCCTTGCAGCTTCAGCTACATATAGGATACAAAAAACTGTTCCACTGCGTGGGAATTCACTCACCAATGAAGGAGAAAAAAAATACATCTTTACAGCTTGTGGAAGAAACATAGTTCTGACTGAAGTGAGAATTTAAATGCTTTTTGGAATTACCATCTTGAAGGGGTTGTGCCTCTGATGCCCCATTGTTGCATATAAAAATAGTTCCACAAATACACATAAGTGGAAGGATCCTTAGGTCACCTTCCTAAGTACCTAGTTTCGATCAGAGAGCAGCACAGATCTAGGTTACTTTCTTCCTCCAAACACACAGTTAGGTTGTCCTCTCAGTTACTAGACCGCAATTAATGTACTCACCCTCTCCTCTGCCATGCTGCCAAAGAAGACCTCATCCTCAGCAATCAAGGATGGGGACAAAGTGTTGGGGCTGTTACACCCTGAGGTGGAGGCAGCGTGATTGCTGGGGAAATCTCCTGCGCTTCGCTTGCAGTCTGACCCTGAGTGAAAGGAGCAGAAGGACCCAGTTACAAGGCAGGAAGGCTGTGGGCCAGAGGAAGAAGCAGCCTCTTATCTCTCCACCAGCTGAAGGATACAGAAATAGCTGCAACAATGTAGGAAAAACACAGCATTTGCCTTCACTCTTCCCATAGTATCCTTCTGATTCCACATTGCATTGTTGAAATGAAATGTAGAATCTGCTATTATTAGTATTACTAGTAGCTCTTCGTTAATGATCTGATTTTGAGATAATGTCGATTTTATTGGTATGAGGTCTTTGGTTTAGCGTACTGTACTAAAATCTACATGCTGTTTCTGACGTGCCAATTCGTTATCTGCACATGTAATAGAAATGTAGCTGCTACGTTTTCTTTTGGAATCAACTTCCTTACCGTAGCGAATCGTATTCCAGGTCTCTTGCACTGATTTGCCACTGTGTACTTTGGGAACACTGCACAGCTAATCTGATACTTACTGATGGACGCCGACTAAAAAACCCTTCCAAATACATTTTTAAAATCAAGCATTCATTCTAGTGAAAATCTAGAATGTATGCTACAAGATTTATATTATTCTCTATTTTATACATTTAAATCTTTGTAATTTTAGATGTTCTAGCCCAGGCACATTCTACTTTTTAAATTAACCTGACAAGCAACTTGAGAGAGTCGCTTTAAATCTTTAGGTCCCGGAAAGCGTTGCTCTCTGCCAGTGCATTTATGTCTAACAGCTGCTGTCTAAAATGCAGTATGCGGTTGTCTTAGTTCGTTGCACAGGGAACGTTGCTCTTAAATCTGGACAAATTAGTGAAGCCTCCCCCCCACACAAACACATATACACATTCTAGAAGTCAGGTGGGAACAGCTTAAATTAGATTCAGATCAGGACTGCTGTTGCTCCAGGTTTCCTCCTTCTTTTCAAAAGACAAAACCAGCTAGCAGTTTCTTGTCATCGCTAGTTTGAAGCGACACTCCAGCCTGGGAACAGAGCCAGTGGCGTTGTTGCCCAGAGTGTCCCAGGCCCACCCAGAGTTCTTAACAGTTATCCTCAGATCTGACCTCCCTCCTTCAAACCATCCAGCCTCAATACACGATAAATCAGTCCCCATAAACTTTGGAACATGCTGTGCACGGAAGAGGTGGCTCTGTGAGGGGAGAGCACTGAGGGCCGCAGGGAGACCATTTTAGGCAATACGCAGCCCTCTAACAGGAGAGTGGGGGATGCCAAGCTCTTTCCCCCAGCATGCTCCCCTTTGGCTGTCTGGCCCTACTTCAGAGTGGTTGAGTGATTTCCAGGTGGTACCATGGAGAGAGACAAACTCTGCCAAAACACTGAATGAGGGGGAAGGAGAGGCCAGACATCCTCATGCTTTATTTATGGTGATGAGAAGATAGGAGAACACACTTGAAGGCAAGAGGGTAGAATGGAGCGTTTCACCATCCTTTGAAAATACGGGTATCGGCGTGTTACGCGGAGCCATCACGTATTTGCAGGAAACGAGGCAGTTGTCTAATAAGATTTTTAAAAAAAAAAAAAAAAAAAGGAGTGAAGATATTTTTAAAAACCCACCCTAGTCAGATTCTGTCCCGAGGCAACTGACATGTTGATGGCGGTTTAATCCAAGATTCATCCCTGATGAATTAGATGATCTCATACATATTTAGTCTATCCTGGGATCTTCATGTGCTGGTCTTAGACGTTTGTTTCGATACTTGCATAAGCTCACAGGCTCATTGATGCAAGTGGGACAATATATAAGTTTTGCTTTTCTCTAAAAACAGGCAGTCCTTGACTTCCAACCCTAATGGAGCCTGCCTATTATGGTCATAAGACATGATGGTGGTGAAGCGGGTCACCTACGTGACTAACCCAATTTTATGATCTTTTTTGTGGCAGTTGTTTAATGAATACTGCAGTCTTTAAGCAGACCCATTGTTCACTACGGGTGGTTTCTCCTGAAAACTGTAAGTAAAGACCAGAAAAAGTCATAAATTGCAGACACATGTGTTCAAGACACTGCAGACGGTTGCCAAGTACGTGAAATGTCACATGACTGCGGGGTGGGTGGATGCATAGGAACTTCAGAAATGGATCATAAGTATCTTTTTGGGGGGGGGGTAAGCAAGCTAAGTAACCAGTCATAAGTCAAGGACTACCTGTACATGCTACATTAATGCAACACACTTCACCTGGTTGTTAAACTGACCAATTTTCTCTCTAACCAGAATTCATTGAACCTAATCAAATGGCTCCATTTATTCAATACATTAAGTTACCAAGAAGCCTGGGCCTTAAGTTTGCCATGCAGATTATTTTCAGTCCGCCAGAGCAAACTAGGATCAAATCGTCCATATTCGAAGCCTCTCTCAGTCACAAATCTCACTGAAAAAAATTAGGAGAGTCTTTTTTGTTTTCAGCTGAACAAGGTTACAAGGAGGAAAAAAATTAGAAGAAAATTCACAGTATCTTGAAAGTCAGATGTGTTTTCATACCATTATACACTACCATATGACACTAATCATAGATATCTCAGCCTTCACTCCAACATCAAATGACCCAGCAAACTAACTCTGGTTGACAGTCATCTTTACAATGACAGGACAACACTTTAAAAGTTTTATTGTGATTAGGGTGAAAACCGAATTTATCCCCATGTCAGTGTCTGGAGAGGTATGAAAGTAAGAAGAGTATGAGAGATGTGACTGACCTATTATGAGGACATCCTAGCCTTCCACCTCTGTCCAGAGAATGAAAGAGACAATCTCTCATTTTCATCTGGGTTTGATTGACACCAATCAGAATTGGCCAGTCAGCTAAAACCCCGCTAAAACCCCTAAGGGTAACCTTCCTCCACAGAAAACATCTATCGTGGGAACTCAGGCGGGAATATTATTCCTTGACGCCCACATTAAATCATACTGAATAATGTAAGACTCGATGCATCTCTTGCTCATTGATCTACGTACAGTTTGACACAGGAAAAATATAGTCCTAAAGATTGCAAAAAGCAGCCAGTCCCCAAAGAATACTATTTGTCCTAAGAAACATTAAACGTATTCTGCAATTGACTATCGCACATTCTGGTAGGAACCATAAAAGGTTATGGCTCTTGTACTAAACAAAATGACAGCCTGAGGAAGAAGCTCCAATGTGTGTGTTGGGGGGGGAGCAATTAGAAAGCAGCACCACGGCTGTGGCAAGAGTTATATCCTATGTTTGAAACCCATATATGTGGCCAATCCGATATTCAAATGTCAGAGATACACAAGCATGCCTGTCCTAGAGAAAAATAAACTAAAAACAAGAAGACGGACTGATGGGTATATATCTGAAAGAGAATAGCTCCCTCCGAGACACCCCCAACAGCAGCTGTTCCTCTTTGGAAAATTCAGCAAGCACTCTAAAAATTTGATTCTATAAGTAATATACTTCTGTCTATTAGCCAGGCTCTGTTGGAAAGCCACAATCCCCTTCTAGGATAAATCAACTCAGAAGAACAGAGCTTCCCCTTTATAAATATAAACTCATGCACACACATGCACATACAAAGGCAAAAGTCCAAAGAGCCGTGGTTGAACCAAATATACCCAAGGTGTCAATCACTCGGGAAGAAGAGCGCAGCCAAATATTTACATTGGGCCCACTTTCCCCTCATGGCAACCGCCTCTCAGTGGCTGTGGAATCCATAGGCAACTCAGCCTGTTCTGCCTCGTCGTCCCTTGGTGACAGCTGTCCCCAAACATGGGCCCTTGCCACGTTACCTCGCTTGAACGACCATCTCTTCATCCACCTCCTGGAGAAGGATGGCCAAGAATGATTGAGAAGAGAGTCGGCCATGGAGAAGCCGGTCTCCGTCTGGACTGCCCGGGAAAAGTGGAGGACAGACAAAGGCAACTCCTCTGGAGCTCCGACCCAGAGGGAGTGGAGGAGGCAGCAAGCAAGGGCTTTGTCAAAGTCATCAGCTGAGAGAAGGCAGCGGGAGCCAGGGAGAGAATCAGCCAGACCTGCTCCAGCACAAGACCAATTGACAGCAGCAACAGCTGCCTGCTTTCTCTCCAAGCCAAGCAGTGCCTTTGATGAGGGGGACTGACATATAAAGGAGATCTACTTTACTTGCAGATGATTGCTGTATTTAAAAGATAACCATTTTATTTAACCCTGCATCTTCGGGTATTTTAGTATGGATCAGACATAAGAAGCGGTCACCTTTTGCGGGCCAGCATTTAATTATAGTTCTATTCCCACCACACTTGATATCATAGGTTTGACCACGACATTTTAGCCTAGTGTGTCATTCAGATCTAATCTCTGTGGTAAATATATGGTTCGGGGTGTCGTAGACCAAAAGAAGAGAGTTTCATGGTTAATTGCAGATATTGTGTTCAAATATTATTATTATTACGGATCATCGCACAGGTACTGCCATAATAGACGAGAAAGAACTGAAGAAGATAAAATACAAAGACTTACAAACAGAAATAGAAAGACTGTGGCAAAGGCAAGCAAGGGTAGTACCAATAGTAATAGGCGCCTTGGGTGCAATCTGGAGCACCACTTGAACACCATTGGCATTGACAAATTTGCCATTAGTCAATTACAAAAGGCAGCCTTACTAGGAACTGCTTCCATCCTGCGACAATATCTGTAATACCATCAAACATCCACATCTGCCTATTCCAAGTCCTTGGTAAGCACTCGATAGGTAGACAAAATGCCAAATCCAGTCTGAACATCTGGCTGACTGTGATGATTAATAATATAATAATAATGTTGGAAGGGACCTTGGAGGTCATCTAGTCCATGCCCCTGCTCAGGCAGGAAATGGGAGACTTTCCTATGTCTGCCTACATGAGTGTCATTCCGTGCTGACCTTGTCTTTCAAAGTAGAATTCCTAAAACAAAACCTAAATGGTGATAATCTGAACTTTGAGAGGAAGAGATGTAAATCAGTCACAGAATACCTGATTTTCAAGTCAAAAACACTCCGGGTCAGTCTCTGCCAATTCCAGACACAAAAAAATGGGAAATATTTTCAATATTTTTGAAAGTGGAATCGGGACTATTGAATGTAAATCAAATACACTAGTTAACAGTTACGAGGAATGGAGGGGCAACACTGCAGAGAAAAGCAGCTGGAGAAAACCTGTCTTGAACGAGGTGGGCCAGCTGATTATTTCCTGAATATCTGAGCATAAGAGAAAAAAAAAAAAGACAAAGTCTCTTCATTGCCACAAACACTGTTCCAAACAACACGCCATAGAACTGGGCTCTGTCTCTTCTAAAATCAAGGAAAAAAGCATTAAGACCAGAGAAGATAGAGTACATGTTTACTGGATTTAACTACATTTTTTTCAAGGCACAGCAGGCAGTTCTCGACTTACACTTATTTAAGGACCATTCAAGGTTACGAAACTGCTGGGAAAAAAGTGACAGTCGGTCCTCACACTTCACAGTGTCCCCACCGCCACATGAACAAAATGCAGACACTTGGCAACCGCCATGCGTTTACAACAGTTGCAGAGCCCTGGAATCGTACAATCACCATTTGTGACCTTTCCAGGGAGCTTCTGGCAAGCACAGTCGAGGGGGGGGAACGCAGATTTGCTTAACAACTGCAGCAACATAGGTCATAAAATTGGGTGCAACTCACTTAGTGATGTCTTCAATTTGCGACAGCAGTTCCAGTCCTAATTGTGGTCATAAGTTATTTCACGGAAACTGAAAGGATGATGTTCATGATTGGTATAGAGCAGGGGTTGGCAACCTTGACAACTTTAAGACTTGTGGATTTCAGCTCCTGGAATTCCTCAGCCAGCTATGCTGGCTGAGGATTTCTGGGATCTGAAATCCACAAGTCTTAAAGTTGTCAAGGTTGCAGACCCCTGGTGTAGAGGAAGGCTACAAACAGAAGGAACAGACCCAGAAGAAATGATGGTGTTTTGCACTGTACACAAGGGGGAAAAATGAACCAGCCGAAGAAAAATACATGATAGAATCTAGAAATTGAAGGAATCCTATCAGCAAAGGCTGAAGCTCAGAAGGAAGTGAGGTGCCATATAAAGAGTTTGGAATAAATATAATACAAAGGTTGTTTGTTTTTTTTTACGAAGTTGCCTCTTTGGTTGTCCCCCCCCCATGAAATTTTTTTTTTTTTTAGAAAAGAAATGGCAGTGAAGCCGGACTGGTAGATGTGAGGTAAAATAATCTCTCTTAATTTTGGTGACCGTACCCTCAAATATAATAATAATAATAATAATAATAATAATAATAATAATAATAATAATAATAATAATAATAATAAAAAAGTTGGAAGGGACCTTGGAGGTCATCAAGTCCAAACCCCTGTTCAGGCAGGAAACCCTATACCATTTCGGACAAATGGCTGTCCAATCTCTTTTTAAAAACTTCCAGTGTTGGAGCATCACCGCTTCTGGAGGCAGGTTGTTCCACTGGTTAATTGTTCTAACTGTCAGGAAGTTTCTCCTTAGTTCTAGGCTGCTTCTCTCTTTGGGTAGTTCCCATCCATTGCTTTGGAGAATAGCTTGATTCCCTCTTCTTTGTGGCAGCCCCTGAGATATTGGAACACTGCTATCATGTCCTCCCCTCGTCCTTCTCTTCATTAAACTGGACCAGGGGTAGGCAACCTTGGCTCTTTTATGACTCGTGGAGTCCACGAGTCATAAAAGAGCCAAGGTTGCCTACCCCTGAACTAGACATACCCAATTCCAGCAACCGTTCCTTGTTATGTTTTAGCCTCCAGTCCCCTAATCATCTTTGTTGCTCTTCTCTGTACTCTTTCTAGAGTCTCAACATCTTTTTTACATCGTGGTGACCAAAACTGGATGCAGTATTCTAAGTGTGGCCTTACCAAGGCATTTAAAGTGGTATTAATACTTCACCTGATCTTGATTCTATCCCTCTGTTAATGCAGCCCAGCACTGTGCTGGCTTTTTTGGCAGCTGCAGCACAATCTAAGCAAGGGTTAGAATTAGAAGGTCAAGTCTGCCATTGCTTTAGTTACTTACAAATGAAAGAAAGATTCAAAGTAGATAAAAAGAATCACAGACTTGATTTTGTTAAAAATGAATTGGAAATTTCACTATGTGGTAGTGAAATGACATATTATGGCTAAGTTTTCCAAAATGTTATTGAAATTGAATTTGGAAGGTGAACATGTAAAACATTGCATGATTCAGCACTAAATTATAATTTAAAAGAATTTTATAAGATGATGTATCACTGGCATTTAAGACCAGATAAGTTGTTTAGAATGTATAAAGGTATCTCAAATGAATGTTGGAAATGTAAATGTAAAGAAGGGAGTTTTTTTATCATTTCTGCTGGATATCTGATAAAGAAAAATAATAATGGAGTAGGATTCATATTCTAATGCAGGAAATTCTTAAAGTGAACATAAAGATAAAACGAGAAAATTGTATTCTGGGTCTAATGGAAAAAGGGGGGAAAAATTGGAACTCTGATTTTATATATGTTGACGGCAGCAAGACTACGCTACGCAGGGGTAGTCAACCTTGGCTCTTTTATGACTCGTGGACTTCAACTCCCAGAATTCCTGAGCCAGCTCTCTATGCATAAAAATGGAAGAATGTTTTGATGATTTCCACCATGGACGAGTGGCTACAAAAGTTGATAGAGTTTGCAGAGATGGCTAAATTGACTGTTTTGATAAAGGAAAAGAATACAAGTGCTTTTGTGCTTGAGTTGGAAAAAAAATGATTTGGGTTTTACTGATTGGATTGATTTGTTGATCTAGAAATGGCTAGTTCATATTACCATAGAAATGTAAAAAGTTGAGGTTTAATGCTAAGGCCTTATTATTTCACTGCAACAGAGGCAGTCAGAAGTCAATGCCTTTTTTTTTCCTTTTCCTTTCTTTTCCACACTTCTCTTTTTCCCTTCCCCTTATCTTTGTTCCCTACTGTTTGCTTTTGTATTTTATATTATAAGTTAATAAAATAAATAAGAAAGAAAGAAAGAAAGAAAGAAAGAAAGAAAGAAAGAAAGAAAGAAAGAAAGAGAGAAAGAAAGAGAGAAAGAAGTGAAACTTGCAAGAGATACCCAAAACAACCAGAAGGGGTTCCTAAGTATGCTTGAAATAAAAGGAAAACCAAAAAGGGTGTTCAGAATGATGGTGAGAAGACAGAACTTAACTCTTATTTCGCATCTGTTTCCTCTTCGAAACGAAAGGGAAGCTCAGGCTGGTTATGATTATATTGCTGCTGGGAGGTAGGGTGAGGGGTGGGACTACTCAGAATAAATTAGGAGAAGTTTAGAGATAAGTTAGCTAAGATAAATAAATTCAACTTCTGGGGACCAGATGGATTACATCACCGGATACTAAAGGAAGTAGCAGGGGTGATTTCAAAAGCATTCTTGATCATCTTTGGGAACTGGAAAACTGGTAAGATCTCAGACAATTGGGGAAGGGGCAGGCAAATGCCTTCCCCATTTTTAGAAAAGGAAGAAGGAGACTTGGGAAACTACAGTTCAGTCAACTTGAGGTCTATTCAGGGCAAAGTCTTCAAACGGTCAAACATGTTTATGTGCCCTTGAATAAGCAGGCTATGATTAACAGAAGCTAGATAGATTTATCAGAAAGACATCATGCTAGAGCAGCGTTTCTCAGCCTTGGCCATTTTAAGATGTGTGGACTTCAACTCCCAGAATTCCCCAGGCTTGATGCTATCTTATGATGCATCATCGGAAGTCATTTTTCCACCCTGCTCGATCCTGATCTGGACTACTGGGTCTCATTCCAGGCACCACAGTTGTGCCATCTTCAAACTTGGAATCTCCATAAATTTCATAAAATCTCCATGGACATTCCAACTGGAAAGTGTCCCCTAGCCCGTCTTTGAAATGACTGATAAAAATGTGACAAAGACAGTGGCAAATTCAGAACACAGCCACCAACACGATGAAGGAGCTTGATCAAGCCTTATGATGAACAGTTAAAGGATTTGCATACGTTTAGCCTAAGAAAAGCGGAGTGATATATCAGTCTTCAAATAACTGAGCGGATGATACTCTGAAGAAAAGAGGTGATCAAAAGTCCAGAGGGCGGCCATAATCAGCCGCCATCTTAACTTGCTCAGCCACATTAAAGCAGCCATCCCAATCGTAAGCAGTGGCAACAGTTGCCACATGAAGTGATGAGTTCTCCTTCCTTAATGATCTTCAAGAAAGGCTGCATGGTCATCTGTCAGCAATACTCTAGCACAGCGGCCCCCAATCTTTTGGGCACCAGGAACCGGTTCCGAAGAGAAAGGTTTTTCCGTGGACCGGGGTGTATGTGGTTTTGTGTGCTGCCTGCATCCTGCAGATGGGGCTTTGCTTACTTGTGCGGCCTGGTTGCAGGCAGACTGTGGCCGGGTGCCAGTCCACAGATGGGGGTTGGGGACCCCTATTCTAGCAGATCCCTGCAATGAACAAGAGGGCTGAGTAGAAGATCTCTATAAGAGCCTTCTAACTCTATTTCTATGGATAACTGAGACCTAACAAGGCACAGAAAGATACTATCTATAACTTCTGTTCCTTCAGTTCAACTTTCTATTTAGGCAACAAAAGATGCTTGTCCTGTTCCAAAAGGCAAAAGATATCAATACCTAACTCCATGCCAAGTGTCTATTAAAAAAAAAAAAAAAAACTTACCATTGAAGGCTGTTCTAGGACTATAATAATGGCTTATTTCATTTCAACTTATCATTTGGCCAGGAAGGCAGAGTCAAACATTCTGCTGCTGAAGAAACTGATCAGTGACCCTTCACAACTCTCCAGTACCATCCCATCAATAATTCTGGGGCTCAGAGGAGCCATTACTTAAATTTGCAACTACGTCATGGTACTATACTTTAATTAATTTGATTTTGGCACTGCTCGACTCCAAATGACTCCGGGCAGCTCACAGTATAGAATCTGGTATAGTCTCTCCAGTTTTTGGTTTTCTTGTTACTATAAAAGAACCTAAAGCTATAAAAGCCCAGGATGAACCAAGCAGGCTGTAGGCTTTTCCTCCCCTTTCAATTCTGATTTTAATTTTGATTTTGGATGCTATACTGCCACCCAGTGGATAATTTCTCTCTAACTATTCTTAGCCCACACACCTAAAGAGGTAGTCCCCCACCTACAGCCACAATTGAAACTCAAAGCTTCCATTGCTAAGCAAGACAGTTTGTGAAGAACAAGAAACAATGGGTGGAAACTAACCAAGGAGAGAAGCAACCTAGAACTAAGGAGAACTTTCCTGACAGAACAATTATCCAGTGGAACAGCTTGCCTCCAGAAGCGGTGAATGCTCCAACACTGGACAGCCATTTGTCCGAAATGGTATACAGTTTCCTGCCTGAGCAGGGAATTGGACTAAATGACCTCCAAGGTCCCTTCCAACTTTATTATTATTATTGCTAAGCAAGACAGTTCTTAAGTAAGCTTTGCCCCCATTTTACAACCTTTCTTGCCACACTTGTTAAGTGAATCACTGCAGTTGTTAAGCTAGAAACATGGTTGTTATGTGAATCTGGCTTCCCCATTGACTTTGCTTATCAGAAGGTTGCAAAAGGGGATCACATGATCCCTGGACACTGCAGCCATCATAAATACATGCCAGTTTCCAAGCATCAGAATTCTGATCAGGTGACCATGAGGATGTTGCAACCGTTGTATGAAAAAAAGATCATGTCACTTTTTTCAGTGCCATTGTAATTTCAACTTGTCATTAAACAAATGGCTGTAACTCGAGGACTACCTGTACACAAATGCCATATTTTAAAATACAATTGTAATGCTTGTCACAGGGATTTCTCTTGAGGGAACCAGATCTCCAGTCTCTGCCTTCAGTTTTAAGCTGTCACTAAAGTGCTCTAATCCGTTTTCTTGAATGATGCCTTTTAATCATGTATTAGTTGAAAAGGTGCTACAAATATCTTTTTTCACATAAAAAAGCCACAGAGGATTTTATTCAAATCATTTATTAAAATAATAGCAAAGCAGATGGTGGGATCTTACATATTAGCAAGTTTAGAATATGCATTTACAGGTAATCCTCAAGTTACAATTGTAATTGAGCCTAGCAATTACGGTTGCAAGTTGTGATATTCATCAAGTGGGTCACCATGCTATCGGACCCGATTTTGCAAATTTTTTCACTGCAGACATTAAAGAAATGTGGCAGTTGTAAAGCGAGTGTCATGGTCATTAAGTGAATACCACAATCATTAAGTTCACCCCTTCTTCGCTACAGGCTGTTTTTGTCAGTAAAATGCCAGTTTCCAGCAAAACCATCACAATTCACAGTCACAAGTGCAGGCAGGACAAATGGCCATAAGTGTGTAATGCCCAAACTCTGGTCATGTGCCTACAAGATGGGTGACATTGGAACTTCAAGACTGGGTCATAAGTAGCTTTTGGATAATCCATTGTAACTTTGTATAGTCACTAAATGATCGGTTGTAAGTTGAGGACTGCCTATATTACATTTATATTGTGCCAAGGCTCTGTTCTGGGCCCAGCACTCTTCAACATCTTCATCAATGATTTGGATGAGGGGATAGCCAACACTCCAGAAGACAGACTTAAGATACAGAAGGATCAGTATGATAATGGATGGAGAATGAAAATGGACAATTGAGACTGATAAGGATTGTGTTTTTTTTTGTGGATGGAATTTGTTATTGGTGAAGATTTAAATGTTTAATGTGTTTATTGTGGATGAAATTTCTTATTGATAAAGACTTAAATGTGTATAAGGGATTTTTTAAGTTTTAAGTAATGTTTAAATTTGTGTTTTGGGGGAGTTTATAAAAATGACAATAATATTAGCATGATATTAGAAGGTTTGGAGTATACTATAATGTGTTTAGTCTCTGGGTTTATTTTTATTTTTTCTAATTATTATTATTACTATTTTTAAGATGAAATTTGGTTAAATGTGTATAAGGGGATTCTAATGTTTAAAGTTTTAAGTAATGTTTAAATTTGTGTTTATGTTTAAATTTGCGTTTTGGAGGGAGTATAACTCGTTTAACTAAATGTATTTAGATTTGTTTATGATTTATATTAGATTTTATATTATAGTTATAGATGTTCAAAGAAAGTAGTGCTTAAAATTGTGTTTTGGGAGGAATTTATATAGAATGGTGGATAATATTATAAGCATGATTAGAAGATGTTCAGAGTATATTATAATGTGTTTAATGATTATTACTTTTTAGAGATATCTATTTAATTTAGAATATTAAGATTTGTTTAGGATTTATATGTGTTTTAAGTTTTATATGTGTTTTAAGTTTTTTCTTTTTTTCTTTCTTTTTTTTTTTTTTTTTGAAATATTTTGGATAAGCCCGTAATCAACTCTGGGAGGTCCAGGGGAGGGTTAGGGAGGTTTGGGGAGTTGGGGGAGGGTATGGGAGGCTGGGGGGGTTTGGGGAGGGGATTTGTCTTGTAAAATTTGAAAAATTTTCAATTAAAAAAAAAAAAGATACAGAAGGATCTTGACAGACTTGAACATTGGACACTATCTAACAGAATGAAATTCAGTGGTGAAAAAAGTAAGGTTCTACATTTAGGCAAGAAAAACCAAATTCACAGGTATAGTATAGGACAGGTTGTACTTTGCTCAATAGTAGCAACTGTGAGAGGGACTTCAGATTCCTAGTAGACAATCACCTAAATATGAGCGAGCAGTGTGCTGCAGCTGCCAAAAAAGCCAACACAGTGCTAGTCTGCATTAATAGAGGTGTGGGAAGTCATCCCCCCCCCCAGAGAAGGAAATATTAAAAGGGCAGAAAAATATATTTCCTCAAAGGATTTTAAAAGCAGAAACCAACCCTTCCCCCAAGTCTCTCTGTCCCAAGCATAAACCAGCCCTGTACAAATGCAGATGTAAACCATCAGGAAAGTTGGAGCTAGATGCTTAGGAAAACAAAGACAGCTAAAATCCGCATACCCCACCCAAACTCTAAGTCATTAACCCCAGCACCAGGGAAGCAGGATATAACCCTTGGGACATAATAGGACTAACCCATCACCATCAGAATACCAGAAAGGCACACCCAGACTCAGGTCAGAATACATGACACAGAAGGGATAGAACCAAGGGATAGAATCAAGATTACGTGAAGTGTTAGTACCATTTTGTAATGCCTTGGTGAGACCATACTTGGAATATTGCTCCAGTTTTGGTCACCACAACATAAAAACAGATGTTGAGACCCTAGAAATAGTGCAGAGAAGAGCAGCAAAGATGAGTAGGGGACTGGAGGCAAAAACATATGAAGAACAGTTGCAGGAATTGGATATGTCTAATTTAATGAAAAGAAGGAGGAGGGGGGACATGATAGCAATGTTCCAATATCTCGGGCTGCCACAAAGAAGAGAGAGTCAAGCTATTCTCCAAAGCACCTGAAGGCAGGACAAGAAACAATGGATGGAAACTAATCAAAGAGAGAAGCAACCTAGAACTAAGGAGGAACTTCCTGACAGTTAGAACAATTAACCAGTGGAATGACTTGCCTCCAGAAGTTTTGGGTACTCCAACACTGAAGATTTTTAAGAAGAGACTGGACAACCATTTGTCTGAAATGGTATAGGGTTTCCTGCCTGAGCAGGGATTGGACTAGAAGACCTCTAAGGTCCCTTCCAACTCTCTATTCTATTATTCTATTCTGTTCTATTCTATTCCTTTTCTCCAGTTCAAAGTGGTATACATCCTCCAGTTTTTATCTACAACAATCTTGTGAAATAGGTCAGGCTACGACAGAAGGGCAAAGTCGATCAGGTGGATTTGAATCTGGGCCTCCTTGGCCCTAGTGCAACACTTTAATTGCTATACCACATTGGCCTATTTAACAGGTCTTTGCTGCAACAGACCAAGTTAATTAACTTCCATAGGGAGAGCAATTAAGTAATTTTGAGCAGAGTCTTTTTATGTTCTGCCTGTTATGCAACCATTGCAACCTCAAACGCAACATGTTTAGTTAGCAGCTTGCATTACAACTATTAACACACATAAAGCAAAGAACAAGCAAGATGAATGGCCTCAGGGTCTCCTCTTCCTGGAAACATACCTTTGAAACAGCTGCTTTGAAACAGCCAGAGTATATAATTAATGTAATTTACATTTTAAAAATGCAGCCAGTTCATTAGAAATATAATCAGAATTGCCAGTAATATAATGCGTTCATTAGAATTTAGTACAGTGGAGAAGGTTCCAAATTTCCAGAATTATTTAAGCATAAAGAAAAAATTACTTGAAGGACGCAATTGCAGAAAAGTCCTAGATTCAAGTTCTGTTCAAAATCACCATTGCTGTTGTGTTTTGTGCTATCCACAAAATACCTCCGATGGCATGTTTTTGTCTCCCACTTCCTTTTTCTTTTGCTTAATCTTCAAGAACAGTTCTGGACTTCAACATTTGTTTTCTAATATGCTAGTTATGGAATAAAGTTCAAAGCCACATTTATGTGGCACTTACCCAGAATATCTGCCCCATGGTGTCTCCTCCTTGAAAGTCTCCCTACGGCACTTATTTCTCCTCAGGCATTCAACATAAACTTCGATGGAAAAAGCCAGTCCACACACTCACTGCAAAACAACAGCTTTAAACACAACACTTCCTTTTCCCTTGGGCAACATCTGTTGTCTTACTCTCCTCCCATGGTTGGTTCATTCACTTTGCACAAGTCATTTTTCGCACTAATTTTGTGGCTGGACCGCATGATGAGTTGGGACACTCGCGTTAGTGTAAGTATGGCATCTTAGCCACCTTTATCTTATTCAATACCCATCTAAGGGCAAGGAAGGAAATTAACAACAAAGAAACTGGCATGACATTTACATGAAAACACAGTGTTTTGTTGGTCTAAATCCACAATCCCCAGATCAAATTTCAAGAGCAAAACAATTTCCAAAGGATCCCTTTTCACTAAAGAAACTGAAGCAACCACATTTCCAGCTGTAGCCAAGAAAATCACAAAGATTGGGAAGCCAAAGACTTATGGTAAGAGGCCCACCCACCCCCAAACAGAATTTAAAAAAAAACCAAAACAAATATAACTAGCCTCAACCTTGCCTAAAGCAGTGGTTCTCAACCTGTGGGTCGGGACCCCATTTGAGGTCGAACGACCATTTCACGAGGGTTGCCAAACAATGCAGTCTGCCATTTTTTCCCCTTTTCCTTAACTGTGCTACTCCCTTTTATTCTATTGGCTTTTGAAAGCCAATAGAATAGACTCTCTTGAATAGAGTCTAATTCTATTGGCTTTCAAAAGCCAATAGGAATTGTCCAGGCTGTCTCTGCCCTGCTGAGCCCGCCAAAAGTCCCATTCTGCAAACGGTGCTGCACCAGTTGAGTAATCCTCGACTTACGACCGGTTGAGTAGTCCTCGACTTACGACCGGTTGGGGGTCGCGGCATTAAAAAGGTTGAGAACCACTGGCCTAAAGCCATCTTTAAAGAAACACAAAGATAAGGAAATGGGTGAATGAGGGGGGCAGAGGGGATGTGGAGAATGCTGGCCAGCTTTCCAATGACTGATCCTGAAAGCATATTCAAATGTAAAGGAACTTCTGTGAAAATGTCTCTAGGGTTCAGATGCTTTGCATCTCCAGCTAAGAAGTTGCTGTAAATTCCACAGGCTTTTTCTACTCCTAAATAATGGATGCCAGTGAACAAAAAAGGACAAAAGGACTCATCTGTTAGATATATCCTTGGATAATTTATTCAGAATTTATTTATTTTAATATAAACAGTTAATTGTTTAATATTTTACACACAGCAAATTTTCACTTTTATATTCAAAGATACTCTCTGTACATATCACTGCTCGGCTCTTATATGAAAGCACTGAAAAAATAAATCAAGTGAGTATATTCTCTATTTTCTTTTTCAAAACCATGGCACATGTTGATCCTTTATTTTAAAACAAGAGGCTTTTTTATATATAAAAACCCAACAATCAAAAACTGTGTTCTGTGATCATATACACACATAAACTGGGAAGAAGTTGACTGGCTTCTAAGGCAACATTTTTTTTGCTATGCCTACAAGAAGAGCAGAAATCCTCTCGGAGGGTCAAATCTGCTCCTCCTCTCCTCCCTTCAAAGGCGCAAAGCACTGGCACATTCATGTGCTCAACCACAGGGATGCTAGTTCAAACTTCTCCATGTCAGGATATCCAGTTGGACGATATAAAATTTCCTAGAAATGCTTGTTTTAGGATTTTAAGACAACTCATCAGTTTTTAATTTCCCATTTCCTCTCCCCCCCCCCCCCACAATCAATAAAGCAATTTTGTAGGTGAGATGATCACTCTCAAATGACCGGTGAACAATGTTTTGCTTCCAAAAAGAAAAATCTAGAAGCACTTCAGGATGAAATAGGGAAATGAAAAAGAGAAAATCCCTGGAGACCACCCTCGTTCTTCCATGCCAACTAATTGGGGAAAACAGATGGACTAAAATAAGAAGAGCTACACACCATCTCTGCTAGCCCACAAGGCTTAGTTGCAAAACACTGACAGATTCAAAAGTTTAAGGTTTTAACACAGATTGAAACCCAAACTCCTAAAATTTGCTTTTTTTTTTAATAATGATAACACGATCCTTTTTGTGTTTTTTTTTTCATAAAAATTCACATTATAAGGAAAAATTAAAAGCTTATGTAAAACGCAGGAAAACTAAGATAAAGAAAGCTTCTGGTGAGGTCCTTTTTCAGCAGATGAACAGATTCATCTTGCACTGAAGAGCACTTGAAATGTGAAGTTGGAACTTCAGAGATATGAACGACTAAGAGGGAACCCAGACTTATGTTATGGATCAGACTGGGGGAAAGGCCTGGGCAGGCAACAAAAAGGCTAAAGTGCACTGGAGGGTGGAGAGACATTGTCTGAAAACTAAATTCAGAAGCTTCTGAACTTCAAAACATAGAAGTACTTACAAACACATAATTTATGCGGATGGGGACGGAGATACACAATCTACACTGATGGAGAAACAAACAAAGATAGCATTGGCACACATGTAGAAAGATTACACCCTTTCTAACAGGTAAACTTTAAAGATATGCCATCCTTCTCTGCTTCCCTTTTTAAAATTCATCTTCTAGCAGTCTTTGGCTCTACAGCAGTGTTTCCCAAACTTGACAATTTTAAGGCATGAGGACTTCAACTCCCAGAATTCCACAGCCAGCAACGCTGGCTGTGGAATTCTGGGAGTTGAAGTCCACATGCCTTAAAATTGTCAAGTTTGGGAAACACTGCTCTACAGGATTTTAAAAGTGGGCAAGATAAGTTCTTACCGGACTGCAGTATAGACCCTCCAAGCCCTCTATCCTCCAGAAGTAACTGTAGAGCATCAGTTGTTTTGGGACCAGCAAGGCTGCCTTTCCTTGGAGGTTACCAACTCGGGCACTGGTTGACACTGATAGAACAAGATGCTGGAACAGATAAAGCTAGAAAAATCCTACTCTCTTCCACACAGTTCTTCCACAGAAGCTTGACTGGAAATCTGAGGAAGGTGCCTGCATTGCTTCTGTTCATTTTATGCAAAGGTGTGCAAGTGAATTGGGGGTGGACAGGGTACCACTGGATATTTACTCTCTGGCACTGTGCTTACTAAGCAGAAATGGTAGGAGAAAGCCAAGGGAAAAAAACACAACCATTGACTCAAAGACTGTGTGTGGAGGTTCCAGAACTCTGCACACAATCCACTTTGCTCCATGTAAGCAGAAGGAGCGGTTTTGATTTTTTTTTTTTCTCTCCCTTAGCTAGGACGTTTTCTAGTTGACAGATTAAGTAGCTCTTCTCTGGTCCGGGCACATACTGAAATGACCCCCACAAATTGGGAAGGGGAAGAGTAACAGAGTCCAGTAAAATGTAGGCAGGCTTCATGTAACTTTCAGAGCTAAGAGACCTCCGTCAGAGCTGCTAAGGCTTGATTTCACCATTGGTGACCAACTGTTTCAGAATTTGCATCACGGTGAGTTGTGAAATGTTTTGAAAAATTAATATGCACATGCCACTCTATTATTTGAACATTAAAGCACAGGTTTGTGCACTATATCTCCTAGCGCTTAACTTGCTAGAATCAGTTTACACACTTAAGGCCCCTTAAAGACCAAACAAGCAAGCTCCTCCTCTTTTCCCCTCCATAGGGCAAAAGCTAAACAAACAAACAAACAAAAATCAAGGAAGGTGTCAATAATTTATATGGTGGTTCACTATCTATGATTTAAATATGTCACAACAAACATATACACTTAATGCTAACCAGACAGAGCTCCAGAGTCATGAGGCAGGTCGGTAAGACGAAGGGGAGAGAATTTGGCTTTGTTTTGCCTTGTTTAGTCTTGTAATGTCTCACAAAATCCTAAACAGAATATTGGCTACCACTTTGGCTACCTCGTTTCGCTGAATGGCAGAGGAGATGCAATCCCCCAAAGAGTTTCTTCAGTATAAAAATAATGTATTCAAAATTCATTCGTGTCAGGGGAATTTGGGCCAGGCAGGAAGGACAGGGACACCCTCTCACCTCTGTGGTTAGATAAAACTATTATGTACAAAAGGACTTATCCATTTTCACCTGTACCTCCATACACACACACACATACACATTCAGGGCACACATACTAGTTAATCCATTAAGAAGAAAAGCAGCAGCTGTTGGTCAAATCAAAGGAAAAAGACAGACCACATTCCACACATCCTGAAGATCCTTCAGTCTTTTTTTAAAAAATGCTAAAATCACAAAAGAGGTTCTCCAGAGAGGCTGGCAAAAGAGAAGAGCTTCAGGTTCGGCTTGGGAACGATCCAGTCCAAGGCTCCCTTCCCTGCAGTAGTAGAGAGAACCCGCAGTTCCTCCGCTCAATACAAGGGGTAGACAGAAGTTCTCTTTTCCAACTTTGTTGTGTGAAATCACTTCCTACCTCAAAATCAGAGTTGCACGAGAGGAGATCAGCAGCCACAGAATTGTCCATTTGTTTCACAGATAAAGTCCGCTGACAGCAAGTGAATTGTTGCACCAAAAAAAGAAGAACAGAAACACACAAGAAACCTTCCCCTACCCCAATGGCCGTTCTATTTTGATGATTAAAAATCTGAATAGAAAGTAAATCGGTGTGTCTCAAATGCTGTGCCAGCAATACTGCAAGTCCTGAGATTTGTATCGTGAGGAAAAGCCAAGGGGTCTATTAGGATGGGCTTGAGTGAGGCATGGAGAGGATACGGCCATTCTTCTTGCCACCATTCATGTGAGTGTAAGGGATGTGCTCCTCATAGTTCCCTTTGAACCCTAGAGAGGGCCCATTGTCCCGCCCTAGGATCTCATCCCTCTGAGAGTAAGAGGCTGGGTCAAGAGGGATGCTTTCCATGTTTTCAAAGTCCAGCTCATACTCTTCTGTCTCCGGTGGCTTATTCTCCTCGCTGTAGAAAAACGAGACTTCTCGGAAAGTCAGGTGAAGATCATCCTTCAGCATTTCAATGATCTCGATAAAGGCGGGGCGCATCTTGGGATTGTACTGCCAACACATCTGCATGAGGTTGTGGCTGGAATGACAAACAAACTAGGTTAGGTTTTGCCCAGCCTGCTAGCAAACCATTGCAGGATCTTGCTTCCAGCCCCAATTAAAACACAAAAAGACTTCCTCACTGGAGTGGAGATCTGTTTCTCTCTCTATTGAATTGTCGTGTTGCAGAGGAGAAACATCCTTTCTCACTTGGTCTATTTAAATCACTAAGAAACCTGATATAAGCTCTTTCCCACATTGGAATGGAAAAATAACCTAAAAGTATATTTCTTCTTCCATCCCCTTTACAGCTGGAGAAACTAGGGAGGGTTTCTTCTGAGCCCCTTTCCCTGTTCACATTCCTGCTGTGGGCGTAAGGTTACCTTTTATCTCTTTTGTTGAGTCTTATCTCCCAAGATCCTTCCTACATACTGTTATGCAGCCCCCCCCCCAAAGCTGTCTGCATTAAACTTGTATTTCCTTAAGACAAGTGGAATACAGTGGTGGACTGTCTTCCACCTATTTTAAGGAAGTACAAATCTGATGCGTAGTTTCTTAGCCTGTATATTTTTGCAACAGCAGACTTTGACTCCTGATACTTACAGTCGCTCTGCACAGTTTTCTGGCCATTCAAGGCAGCCCCCATCCATGACAAACTTGAGGACCTGCTCATTGGAGAGTCCTTGGTAAGGCTGCTCTGCTAAACTGCTGATCTCCCAAAGGACAACGCCAAAAGACCTGTAGGAAAGAGGAAGGAAGGAATGAGAGATATTGAAGAGGTTCTTCATGCCAGCCACAGAACAGTTGAGAAGAGGGCAAGTAAAGCAGTGGAACCAAACAAGAAGAATGTAGTCCTTTTGTGCCCTCTTGATCAGAGGCTGGTATCAATGCTTCTCTTCTTTTTTCTACTCTAGTTAAAGTCAAGCATCTAGTTCAGGGGTAGGCAACCTTGGCTCTTTTATGACTCGTGGACTTCAACTCCCAGGATTCCTGAGCGAGTTCACGAGTCATAAAAGAGTCCAGGTTGCCTACCCCTGTATCTAGTTCAAAGAGAGAGGATAACAACAGGATTAGGACTGGCTGACTGACTTTAAACAACAGGTATCTACTTACCACACATCTGAACAGGCCGTGAAGACACCATCCTTCAATGATTCTGGAGCCATCCAGCGCACAGGCAGCAGACCCTTTCCTCCTTTGCGGTAATAGTCTGTCTCATAGATATCTCTGGTCATGCCGAAGTCTGACGAAGAAAGAACATTGCAATAAAATATTAATTGGGAAAACAGCCGCAGCTTCAAGCAAGAACACGGGAAAGAGGCTGAATTCCCACTGAGAATGTTATCAGAGCCATTAGCTGCCAGTTGCCCTGGAACTGTTATTCACTGATTCAGTGATCCTGCCGGATCCGATTAAGAGTCACACAGAAATGTTCCGTTGTTTCCATAAGAACCCAAGCATTCTAGAAGGGGACCATACCTCCGATTTTGACTGTGAAATCTTCAGCCACCATACAGTTTCGTGCTGCCAAATCTCTATGGACAAATTTCTTGGCGTTCAGATAAGCCATGCCGTCAGCAATCTCAGCAGCCATCTGAATCATCTCTTGGAGAGTTGGAGGGGGGCGGCCAGGGTTATTCTGAAAGCCGAGCCGAAACTGTTATTATCCATTCGGATTACAACCCAATCACCTTTTCATCTTTTCTATCCCCTCATTTCTGTGCACAAACACAGTCACGCCAAATTCTTACCTCTGCATCTGGCCGTAAAGACCTCAAATAGCTTTTCAGGTCTCCGTGAGCCATTAGCTCCATAACTACTAGTGTTGGTTGCCCTTTTGATACTACTCCCAGGAGACGAACCTAATGAAAGAAGTTAAAAAAAAAAAAAAAAAAAAGGCCAATTTTAAGACATACTTAGCGAGTTGCTCCCTCAACGCAAAGTATATGCTTTATTCCATAACTACAGCAGTTCCAAAGAAACTTTCTTATTCTAACCAAAACATCCTTTCATCATCTATGCCAGGGGTAGGCAACCTTGGCTCTTTTATGACTCGTGGACTTCAACTCCCTGAGCCAGCCATGCTGAGGGGAAAGGGAGAGGTTTCCAAGCTGAGCCATGCTGGCTCAGGAATTCTGGGAGTTGAAGACCACGAGTCATAAAAGAGCCAAGGTTGCCTACCCCTGATCTATATCCTCATAGTTCATACTGAAAAAAATGCCCCCAAAATTGAGAAGTTATGATAAAGACGCAAAGACTTCTTCTCAAGGCTGGCTGAAGAGGGCAGGCCTCCCTCCTCGCCCCCCCCCCCATAAATATGTGCCAGCAAGCAGCAGCAGCAGCCTTCCCCATCTTACCACATGGTGGCAGCTGAAACCTTTCATCACAGAAGCCTCGTTGAGGAACTCAATGCGCTCACGCAGGCTGGCAGTTTCGTTTACTGTCTTGACTGCTACTCGTGTCTCCGCCTCGCCTTTCACAATGTCTTTGGCGATTCCCTCGTAGACCATGCCAAAGGAGCCTTGTCCCAACTCTTGCAGCAAGGCAATTTTCTCCCGTGGGACCTCCCATTCATCAGGGATGTAAACTGCAGTTTACGGGGAGAGGGAGAGATGTGGAGAAAGAATCAATGCACAAACTGGCTGATCTCAAACGCAGATAAGAAGGTAGATTGAATCTCACAATTGCAGCTAGGCCCAAAACCTCTTCCAAACTAAAACAAGTTTTCCCTTAAGGCAGGAGTTTCCCACGTTAATTTACAATTATTTTTTTCTCACGTTGCTGTATCCTGCAGGAGGTTGAACAATGGGAAATAGAACTGTTACCATCCTGTAAAAGTGTCTTCATTACAACTAAAACTGCCAGCCAGATGGGATTAGAACTCGCAATCTCCTGGTTTCTGGTCACTTTATCAGTACAAAGAAAAAGTAAAGGGAATGTTGTGTTCCCTTTACATACCAGCCTTAGAAGACTGTATGTGCTTCCTAGCCAAATTTCCTTCTGCGGGGAGTTTATAAGCCCTTAAAACAGTGTTTCTCAACCTTGACAATTTTAAGGCATGTGGACTTCAACTCCCAGAATTCCACAGCCAATGCTGGCTGTGGAATTCTGGGAGTTGAAGTCCACATGCCTTAAAATTGTCAAGGTTGAGAAACACTGCCTTAAAACATGAATATATCTCAGGAAATCCATCCCTTTCTCCTTTCACTATGAATACTTACAGTGTTACTCATTCTACTCTCGTTCGTGGCTTCCTTCTCTGACCTTTCAATCATTTTTTCACGGCAGAATCAGTATCGGAAAGGACTTGTAGACTATCAAGTCCTTTCCAACCAATCAAGTCCTTCCCTTTTACCAAGCCAACTATCCCCCATCTTACACTCGGGCACTGGATTTCTGCTTTCTAGGTACAATAAACAATTTTGCATTTGTCCCTCTTAATTTTCCCTGTTATTTTTGGCTCAAATTCTTCAATCTATCTAAGATTTTGAATTTTGCTCCTGCCTTTTACTGAAAAACATATCCCAACCGTTTTATTCCATTTGCAAATTTTGATGAGAAATTTTCAGCCCTTCATCCAAACCATTAATGAAATGTCGGAAACTACCAGCCTTAGGACCAAATCTGGGGGACTCCACGTGACACCTCATTTCCTATTCTTTAAATTAAATAGCGAAGAAGAACAAATGCTGTCACAAATTATCTTAGGCTCCCACTTAGGGGGAACAACAACTTTTTAAAAATGTTGAAACATTTGGTCACAATCTCTGGGGGAAAAAAAATCAAAGTGAGCAATGGAAACCGAGGTGCTTCTCACCATCACTGGCACTGAGATACTCTGGATTAGAAGATGCATAAAGTGGTCCTGTTGGTCCTTCTGTTTGCCTGAAAAGAAGAGGGAAGTTAGACCAAGCACCACTTGCCATGAAACATTTGCTACTGGCAAAGCCGCTGTTCAAAGTGATATAGGGATTACAAAAAAAAAAAAACCCACAATAATTATATTTAAAACATTTGGAAAAATTTGTATGATTGGTTAGAGATAAGGAGGATCGCTGAGATGATTATCAATTGACTAGTTGATATAAGGACTTCTTATTTGTACCTATATTAGGACACAACTGAAAGATATGTAAATGCAACGTTGACGATTGAAAGATGGTTTATCAAAAAATTTACAGATGTTATACGCACAGTTTATTATACTCTGTCCTGTTATAGAATGTATTTTAAGTTTCTGTTTTTCTTTCTGTAACATAAGGTAATACTAATAGCACTGTTGAAGCCAGGGAAGTTGAATTGTGTCCATTTTTATTTTTAAAATGTATATTTAATAAAATTTGTAAATAATAATTATAATTATAATTATATTTAAAACAGAAGGCTACCATGCCAGTCATAGGAAAAGTTCCAAAGTGAGGGTAAAGATTCATTCTCTGAACTTGTGGGTTGGTTTCCAAATGTTTTGTTACTGGGCTAGGTCAGGGCTTTTCAACCAGTGGTACGGGTACCACCTGTGGTACATTGGCACATGGCAGGTGGTACGCGAGCATCCTAGAAAAGTGGTAGCGGGCAGGCGTCTTGCTCAGCTGTGGCCTGGGGGGCACTTTTTTCAGTGCTATTGTAACTCTGAACAGTCACTAAGCAAACTGTTGTAAGTCGAGGACTACCTGCACTTTATCACTTTTTTCCTTTTTTCCTTTTTTTTTGGTCATCAAGTCTCTGACACCTTGCTAGGCAACTGGTGGTACTTGGATGTTGCCATATCCTAAAAGTGGTACAATGGGTGAAAAGGTTGAAAAGCCCTGGGCTAGGTAACATCTTCAGCCGAGTTTAGGGGATGTCAGTGTCGCTGTTCTTCTGTTTATAAGGGCTTCACACACACACACACACACACACACACACACACACACACACACACACCCCTATACCTGAAGCCGTTATAAACAGAAGAACAGCGACACTGACATCCCTTAAACTTGGCTGAAGATGTTACCTAGCCCAGTAACAAAACATTCGGAAACCAACCCACAAGTTCGGAGAACAAATCTTCACTTTCATCTTACACCTGAGTGACAGATATTTGCCACTATTGCAAACTGCAAAATTCATAGACTGATAATTTTAAAAATCCAAATGGAATTTAATAGTTTGGAATCATAGATCCAACACTGGAAGGGACATAAGAGTTTTCTACATACTAGTAAAGAGGAACGTATGACCATATGTTTAAAAAACAAGAAACATACTAACAAAATTATTACTGATGAGAGAAAAGAAGCTATTCACACATATATGTTTTTCTGTCAGCAGCAACGGAGTACAAATTAAATTTAACTATGTCTGTTATAGATCGTCAATTGATTGTATCTCAATGCATTGTTAAAGAGCTATATTTTGAAAAGAAAGCTGATACACACTTACCTTTTTTTGATAAAGACATAACCTCCTCCAATAAACATGAATAAAAAGACAATAAAAATGGTTGGAACGATGATGGCTACAAGACTGGTGGGAGCATTCACTAGAGTGAAAAAAGAAAAGGTAAGTATACAGTAAATGTAAGACAGGATTTTGGACTTTCCTCCCAGTCCGTGTTTCATAACATCCAGAACAACTATTTCTGAAGATTAGCCTGATGTCAGAGCTAATCGTTCCTCTCACAGGATAGGAGATGAGAACGCACAACACACTAGATATCTCGCCCACCCAACAAGCAATTAGAAACTCAGAATGCCAAGAAATATTTATCTTACAATAATCAGAAATGTAAAAGTAGACGGGCTCTGTCCATGACCCATTTCCAGCCAATGAAGTAGCTCGGATGCGCACACTATAGTTGCCAGGTTGCAGCCTTCTCAGCTTGCAGCCCTGTTCAGTGGAAAACTCTCGACGAGATACACAAAAGCGTTGTTCCTAAAGGGTAGAAGAGAGATAATTGGGTGTTCTGTTGCCCAAAAGAGGTGCCACATGACCTAAGGAAGAGCTACATGTGTGAAATGTGTTCTGTGCACCCAAACAAACAAACAAACAAACAAAAAACTGTGGGCAGTTGTGTAATCCAGGATGAATAAGTATTGATGTGCAATACAACTCATCTCACAACAGATTTCTAATTTCTCAGGTCTGGAGTCAGGTACAATTAGAGCTAAGAGATGAGCGTGTATGCTCTGTCTCTCTTATACATAGAGAAAGAGAGTCATTTTACTAGGAAAAGACTATTAGAATCCAATTCCCCTTATTCCTAAAATGTTATACAAAAAAGCCTGGGGAAAAAGCAGACAGCACCCAAGGAAAGAAGTGTAAAGGGCTGAAAGTTCACCTCTGATTCTCCAAGGCGTCCATAATTTACTTCATAGAGGATGATCAGCCCATTTGGCTCCTTCGGCTCCTGCCACTTTAAGTGGACTACATTTTTCTCTATTAACACATGAGTCACAGGCCCAACAATGTCATCTGCTTTCACTAACAGATAAAAGAACAGAAGGGACAAAAAGCCAATCAGTGCAAATTAGCAAGTCTGCTTCATGCTTTGTCTTGTAAACATGCTGATTAGATAGGACCCAGCTGGGAAATGCTTTTCTCACCTTCTGGCATGGTCCTGGCACTGATGTAGGCTGCAACGCTGCATACTGTTAGAGCTTCACGATTACAGGCTTGGATCTCAATCCGGTACCCTGTGAAGTGTTGCAAGTTGGATATGACTACTGACTCCTTGAAAACCATCATCTGAAAAGGCTTCGGTTCCTCTGGTGTTGTCGTAGACATGTTTAGCAAGCCCAGCGTGGTTGGAGCCACCATGGTGCTATTAGCAACTCTCCCAAGATCTCGCCGCCTCCTTGATCCTTCCGCTGGCCTATAGATGTATCACATTTGAAAAGGTAATGGAAAAAGTAGTTCAATAATACACGGCAGGATCTTTGTTCAGAATATCCCAGGGTTAAATCTTAGTATCTCCAGCTAAAAGGGTAACTTAGCTGAGAAAGGCATTTCTCTGTTTCTTTAGAGAGCCACTACTAACAGAAAGAGACAGCAGATAATGATCTAGACCAGAGGTCCCCAACCCCCGGTCCATGGACCTTCACCGGGTCGCCGCATGTCAGAAACTGGTCCGTGCAAACAAGCAAAGCCCCATCGGTGAGAAGCAGGCAGCACACAAAACCATGCCCCTTCCAGTCCGCAGAAAAACCTTTCTCCATGGAACCGGTCCCTGATGTCCAAAAGGTTGGGGCCACTAATCTAGACAATGGGTGGCAGAAGACAGCTAAGTGATATAAGCAGACCCAGTGCCTAAATGCACGTTCTACTGAAGTAATACACTTGCATCCTGGAATCACAAGATTGGAAAGCCTCTTTTTTACCAGGGCTGTTGAGTTTTGTCTTCACAGAAATAAGTTTCATATTAATTCTTTGTATTCTTGGAGCAATGATGGAGACAGATAGATGGAAAGATGACTTTGAGCAACTTCTCTGCATTAACAGAGGGATAGAATCAAGATCACGTGAAGTATTAATACCACTTTATTTTCTAAGGCGCCTGAAGGCAGGACAAGAAGCAAAGGGTGGAAACTATTCAAGGAGAGAAGCAACCTAGAACTAAGGAGAAACTTCCTAACCGTTAGAGCAATTAACCAGTGGAACAACCTGCCTCCAGAAGCGGTGAATGCTCCAACACTGGAAGTTTTTAAGAAGAGACTGGACAGTCATTTGTCCGAAATAGTATAGGGTTTCCTGCCTGAGCAGGGAGTTGGACTAGATGACCCCCAAGGTCCCTTCCAACTTTATTGTTGTTGTTGTTATTATTATTATTATTGACTTTACAATGCCTTGGTAAGGCCACACTTGGAATACTGCATCCAGTTTTGGTCACCACAATGTTGAGATGTTGAGACTCTAGAAAGAGTACAGAGAAGAGCAACAAAGATGATTAGGGGACTGGAGGCTAAAGCATATACGGAAAGGTTGATGGAATTGAATATATCTAGTTTAATGAAGAGAAGGACAAGGGGGGACATGATAGCAGTGTTCCAGTATCTCAAGGGCTGCCCCAAAGAAGAGGAAGTCAAGCTATTTTCCAAGGCACCTGAAGGCAGGACAAGAAGCAACGGATGGAAACTAATCAAGGAGAGAAGCAACCTAGAACTAAAGAGAAACTTCCTGACAGTTAGAACAATTAACCAGTGAAAGAACCTGCCTCCAGAAGTGGTGAATGCTGCAACACTGGAAGTTTTAAAGAAGAGACTGGACGGCCATTTGTCTGAAATGGTATAGGGTTTCCTGCCTGAGCAGGGGGTTGGACCAGAAGACTCCAAGGTCCCTTCCATCATCATCATCATCATCATCATCATCATTATTTGCAAAAAGTTGCATTCAATTCTCTACATTCAATTCTCTATAGAGCCGTAGTGACGCAGTGGTTAGAATGCAGTGTTGCAGGCTAACTCATTGCTCACTGCCAGGAGTTCGATCCTGAAGGGCTCAAGGTTGACTCAGCCTTCCATCCTTTTGAGGTTGGTAAAATGAGGATCCAGAGGGTTGGGGACAATATGCTGGTTCTGTAAGCCACTTAGAGAGGCTGCAAAAGCAGTATGAATCAGTATATAAGTCTAAGTGCTATTGCTAGTGCTACACATGTGTGTATCTTGTGTGCTATTCCCTTTTGGGGTAAACTATGTTATGCAAAGGGCAGAAAGAGTCAGAAATAGTAGTCATATAACCCAAAGGCATGAGATAGGAAAACATATACTGTAGCTAAATCTAGTTTCTGTTAACATTATTCAGTGTATCTTACCATACTTTCTATCTTACAAATAATCCATGTTTCTACCATAGTCATACCTACACTGCCTTGTATTCTTTACACTTTCTCAATTTTGTATTTCAGAGGACCTTACCAACTCTGCCTAACTATATCCTTTCTCAGGTTTTATTTTCCTTTGCACCTTTTCGCACTTCCTGTAAATATTTGTTTTGCGATTTAATGGTCATTCATGACCAAATCAGCTGAATGCTCTTCACTAATACTCATTTCTGTTCTCAGCCCACATTCTTTCAGCACCCGTTCCTTCTTGACCTCTCTCATCCTGTTTCAGCATGCATTCTCCTTAAAAGATTCCTATTACAGGTAGTCCTCGATTTACAATCACAACTGAGCAAAAAAATTCTGTCGCTAAGCAAGACAGTAATTAAGTGTGTTTTGCCCCATTTGATGACTTTTCTTGCCACAGTTGTGCAATTCTTAAGATAGTAACAGAGTCATTAAGTGAACTTGGCTTCCCCATTCACTTTGCTTGTCGCAAAAGGTCATTGCATGACCCTGGGACACTGCAACCCTCATAAATGTGAGTCAGTTGCTCAGCATCTCAATTTTGATCGTGTGACTATGAGGATGCTACAATAGTCATATAGTGGGAAAAACAGTCATAGGTCACTTTTTCAGTGCTGGTGTAACTTTGAATGGTCGCTAAATAAACTGTTTTAAGTCGAGGATTGCCCGTATACCAAAGCTGTTTTGGTGTTTTCTGACACAGCTTTCACTTCCATATAACAAATAAGCGGAAAGCCATTTTTAGACAGGATCATTTTTGCTTCTTTCAACATTCATGTTTCACAATAAACCACACATTATGAATTATTTTTCTACCAGTATTTGCACATCTTCCTAGCTTTTTTATCCAATTCCTCATGTTTAGCAAGTAGTATCAAGGCATACAAAGTGACCTGCGTGCTCCAGTTTTGGGCCTTTTACGAATAATGTGCAATTATTCAATGCATATTTCCCGTCAAACACCTTGATCTTTGATACATTATTTTTCAGATTCATGCTCCTTGTTGCATTTTACAACCTGTCTAATATTCACCATAAAGCTTTTGAGCTAAGCCAACTACAGAGCACATCACCTGCATATAAAGTACACTACCATCATCACATGCATTCCTTATATGCCGTCATTATATTGAAGAACCCTCATCTTATTTCAAGCTCAGTGTTGAACTGTGCATGAAGCATTCTATTTGTTTCCATGCGTACTGGATTTCCAACATACACCACTCTTATCGTTCAACAAATTGCACAAAGTATTTCTTAATTCCACTTTATTTGTTATACACTTCTCTAAAGCAACAAACTGACGTTTTATTGTGTGTTAAACATTCATACATTCCTGAATGATCTACTAACAAGCAAAGATCTGTGTTGTACTCCTCCTGACTGGCATAAAGCCACACCACATTATTTTTCTTTCAAGTTGCAAGCTACTAAAAGACTGTGTATAATTGTGGTGGGATATAAATGTGATATACTCAATAAATAAACAAGTAAATATTAATTAACCATGCTTGACAAGATTACACCAATTCTTAATCAGACTGACTACAATATATTCTTTCCCTTTCTATTAGTATTATAGAAACATAACATTTTTGTTTCTTTTATTTTTATTGTTAACTTATGCTTTTTACCGTTTATTCTTACATT
This sequence comes from Crotalus tigris, assembly GCF_016545835.1. Classification (NCBI taxonomy): domain Eukaryota; kingdom Metazoa; phylum Chordata; class Lepidosauria; order Squamata; family Viperidae; genus Crotalus; species Crotalus tigris. The sequence goes on from NW_024096577.1 coordinate 998,569, forward strand.
GCAATTTGCAATCTTCTATATGCCATGATCATCCCTAAAGGGATCCACGGCTATTGACTTCAAAGTTTCTTCATGACTTAGCTCAACCAAGATTTTTATATAATGGTTTTTAATAAGGTAGAGAAAATGTATACCAAGCTAACCAGCCTTAATGTACTCACACCCCTGGTTAGTTTATGGCCAACATACTGTAAGCACAACCAAAAGCCTAGTTTTACCCCAAACTTGCTCATGCGATTCTAGATAAGGTTGGTGTCTAATCCAGAAACCACTGTCAGGCACAATCAAGCAGAACCACTTGTAAAATAGCCTCAGGCTGTAACTTTGTTTCTTCTTCTATGTTACAAGAATCTTACCAGAATGCTTGCCTTCCCCTGGGAATAACCAGATAAGGCTGCATAGATTTTGAGAGAGGTCATCCTTATGTGGTTTGTGGCTGTGCAACAATTATAAGTTAAGTCCTTTCTTGACCTCTTCCTCCAGTCTAGCTGGCAATTCCCCAACATCTACTTTGCAAATCAACACACTGTTGTTAATCTCTTTAATTCAGAGATGCAAGCAAGGTAATTTATCCAAACCCATGCCCTATTCGTCAGATGCTTTAGATGAATATATAAACTCCCTGAATATTTATATTCAGGGTACCATGATGGTAATTTATTTCCAATCTTTTTCCTAGTGACAAAAAACATCTCAAATTCCCTGTTCTGGCTTTTGGAGATAAATTATAGAGGATTTCAATTTATTAAAACAGAGGATCTTCTTAGATTAAGGATCTCCCAAGACATACTTGTTGAATATACTTGAGTATATTTTCTTTTATTCTACTGTATAGAATTCTATTAATATAGACCATGGGTATGTTATACGTATGATGATATATTTATGGATCCTGTTATGTTCTTTCCTGACATACAAATAATGCAAAGAGATTGCTATAAATCTTCCATATCAAATGGCTGCTCTTTGTTGAAAACACTGATTCACTTAATATGGTTACCAGTCAACGTCAGCAATACCAGTCAACGTCAGCAATGCTGGACTACATAGTTCAAAGATCTGACTCGTGATATGACAGCTTTCTGTGCTGGGAGGTACAACCTTTCCCTGAGGATCTGGGAGAATTTTTCCCTGATAAAGTGGTGAATGTTGCTCTTTCTTTTCCTCTTGTTAGTCCTTCTCCCACAACCCCTTTATTTTTTCTCTCGCTTTTGAATGTATCCCAGTCTTGGAGACTAAATCATGGAGGGATTCCTTTATGCTACTCTTCTAACCCATTTTCCTGTCTTGTGTCACATTCCAAGTGAACTGTTCATTAACTACTGGTAGTTTTCCATTCAACTGAGATGGCATTTTCTTGAATTTTGAACAACACTTTTCTGGCAACTTCCTAGCATCTTGCATCAATGTCAATCCTTTCGAATCTGATGGCAGCATCTGATATACTTGACCATGTGATACTGTTGTTTAGGTTATACAGGGTTACAGTCTTTGGCATTATTGGTGGTGCACCTGATTGTTTTGCATCTTTTTTGTCTTGTTGTTTTGCAATATTGCACTAGAGATTTAAGTCTTAGGAATTTCCTCTTACAGGGAATGCCTTTCATGAATCAATCTTGAGTACTATTTTACTGTCTCTACTCATTCTTTGGGTGTCCTGATCCATAATCAAGGTTTCCAGTATCATTATTATGCTAATATTCAATTTATTGGTCTTTTGTAGAACTTGGTGACAATGCACATTCAACTGTAACAGACTATCTTACAGGCATTTCTCTCTTGGATGTCCATCTAGTATCTCAAGTAGAACATGGAAAAGGCTAAGATTGTCATGTTTCAGTCTGATCATCCTTCTCTTTCTCTATTAAGTCTTCCCTCTTAATTGTCTCCTCTGCCCACTGTCTTCTGACTGCACTAATGTATTTATTCTACAGGCAGATTGCTAATGTTCACTTGTTGAATATTTATAGGATACAGGGGCTCTTTTAGAGCAGTGTTATTGCTATGTCCTTAGTCGTCCCACTTAAAGAGTATTGTAACAGATTCTTTGGCAGTTGTTAACAATTTTTGTCTCTATTACTGGATCTTAGTCCAGAACAGTACCATTTAGGTTGCTCCTTTATTTATTTATATGTATTAAGGATTTTACATGAAGTAAAAAAGCAAATCTAAAAAAAAAAAAAGAAATGCAGGAAAAGAAAAAAGAGAAAGGAAAAAATAAAATTATGAAATGTAATAACTTCCAACTTTCTCTTCTCTTCAATAAATATTAACAAACCTATAATTTCCCTTCTCTGTTCCATAAATCCCTTCAACCCCTTATTTAATTCTCATCTGTTTCAATCTTTTAAACAGTAAATCATCATTTTTTTTCTTCTTTTAGGAAGATGTTTACAAAAACTTTCCAGCCTATAAAAAAAAGCACTTGTTTTCTCCCTGATCAGATTTGCCATTTCCTCTAGTTCTGACATTTTTATGATCCATTCCTCCATTGTGGGAATTCCACCTCTGTGCACATAATAATCTTGCTGCTGTTATCATTTACAAAACTAAATCTTCCCTGAGTCTTTTCCAGTTCAGCATACTTAACTCCCAATAAAAAGGTGGTTTTTCTTTTGGCATATTAATCTTTAAGATTCTTTGTATCATTGTATGTATTTGTATCCAAAATTTCTTGGCTTTTTTACAAGTTGGTAAAGGGCAAAATATCCCTCTGTGTTTTACACATTTCCAACAGTGACTTAAACTATCTTTGTACATTTTTGATCATTTCTAAGGTGTCATGTACCCATGATACATCACTTTATAAAAAAATTCTCTTAAATTATAATACCAGGGCCATTCAGGTTGGTCTATGTCAGGGGTAGGTAACCTTGGCTCTTTTATGACTCATGCATTTCAACTACCAGAATTCCTGAGCCAGCTAGCAAAGGTTGCCTACCCATGGTCTATGTCTATGTCAGGGGTCCCCAACCCCTAGTCTGTGGATTGGCCTCAGTCTGCGGCATGCCAAAAACCGGGCCGTGCAAACAACTAAACCCCATCCTTGGGGTGCGGGTAGTATGCGAAACCCTCTCCAGTCCACGGAAAAACCTCTCTCGACGGAACCGGTCCCTGGTGCCCAAAAGATGGGGGAGCGGGGTTTCTGGTCTATGTTTTGGCTCTTCTCTGAGCCAGAGACCAGAGCTTTAAAATACAAACTTATGATCACTTCAGCAGGATCTTTTTTCAAGTTCTTGTTTCACAGTTGTAGTCTCCAGGTTTCAGACCTTGAAGAACTTGGCTCCCTTCTCCTTTTGCTTCTGTGGAAATTTGACAGCCTTTAAGATTATAAGCCCTTTATTTGATTAGTAGGTTTGTGAAGTGTCTCGCTGTTTGAGTCTTTTTTAGTGAATACTTCCAGGTAAGCATCGGATTGCAGCTGTATATACATCCAGTCTATCTCAGAACTCTGTTTTAAATGCACTGTTCTGTTGAAAATATTTTTATTAGGCTCTGAGCAAACTTCATTGCATTGAGTTATAATAATTGTAATTACTGTGGGAGTTTTTGATGCTGTTTCTTGGTAAATGTGTAATAACACAGTAACAGCAACAATAACATCTTAACCTTTTCCAAAAAAATAAGCAATCCAGATGTAAATGTGCCCTCTTTCTAAAACTATCCCACCAAAGCCTGACTAAATATTCTGTGATACAGTGAATTTAAAAACAATTGCTACCCTAAAGTAAGTTTCATTCTTGCTATATTTAAAATCAGATGTAATCTGCATTGTCCTTTAAGGCAGAAAAATTAATGGGAAATGTCCTTGCTAGTTCAGTGGGTTTTGACACCAGCTGGTCCTCCTAAAAAATTGTAGATTTGTTTCATAGCTTTTGTGAACGGGTTATTATTGGGCTTCATCTTCTCCTTTAATGCCATTTAACAAGAGTTGTGGGGATCCTTAAATATTGTGGGTGTGGTGATCTTCATATTGGCTATAGAGTCCAGGATTAATCTGGACATGTCAAATATACTTTCAGTTTGTAAGAGAACTAATTTAGGTCTGATGTTATAGCTCTGTGGACTGGCAGTAACAGCAGCAGCGGCGGTGGCAGCAGGGGGAGGGGGAGAGAGGGGATGGTTTTGCATGTGCCTGCCACTTGCAGAAATGGAGCTTCACATGCTCGTGTGTTTGTCCGCTGCTTGCACGGCCCAGTTCCCAACGGACCACGGCACGGTACTGAGCCGTGGACCCCCTGCTCTAATATACTTCCATCTCCTACTTGACAGCAAAAAAGGAAGTCTGTCCTCAGATCACAACCTACCACTCGATAAGATAGAAAAATGTGGGTTAGACAGCATCACCACCAGATGGATTTGTAGCTGGCTGACCGGCCATACTCAGCATGTGGTCCTCAATGGAACTGCATCTACATGTAGGGATGTGTGTAGTGGGGTGCCCCAGGGCTCTGTTCTAGGCACAGTGCTCTTCAACATCTTCATCAATGATTTGGATGAGAAGATAGATGGGGAACTCATCAAATTTGCAGATGACACCAAGCTGGCAGGAATAGCCAACACTCCAGAAGACAGGCTACAGGAGGACCTGGACAGACTAGAACACTGGGCGCTATCTAACAAAATGAAATTCAATGGTGAAAAAAGTAAGGTTCTACATTTAGGCAAGAAAACTCAAATGTACAGGTATAGTATAGGGGGTACCTTGCTCAATAGCAGTAACTGTGAGAGGGACCTCGGAGTCCTAGTGGACAATCACCTAAATATGAGCCAGCAGTGTGCTGCAGCTGCCAAAAAGGCCAACACAGTGCTAGGCTGCATTAACAGAGGGATAGAATCAAGATCACATGAAGTATTAATACCACTCTACAATGCCTTGGTAAGGCCACACTTGGAATACTGCATCCAGTTTTGGTCACCACGATGTAGAAAAGATGTTGAGACTCTAGAAAGAGTACAGAGAAGAGCAACAAAGATGATTAGGGGACTGGAGGCTAAAACATATAAGGAACGGTTGCTGGAATTGGGTATGTCTAGTTTAATGAAGAGAAGGACGAGGGGGGACATGATAGCAGTGTTCCAATATTTCAGGGGCTGCCACAAAGAAGAGGGAGTAAAGCTATTCTCCAAGGCGCCTGAAGGCAGGACAAGAAGCAACGGATGGAAACTAATCAAGGAGAGAAGCAACCTAGAACTAAGGAGAAACTTCCTGACAGTTAGAATAATTAACCAATGGAACAACCTGCCTCCAGAAGCAGGTGATGCTCCAACACTGGAAGTTTTTAAGAAGAGACTGGACAGCCATTTGTCCGAAATGGTATATGGTTTCCTGCCTGAGCAGGGGGTTGGACTCGATGACCTCCTAGGTCCCTTCCAACTATAATAATAATAATAATAATAATAATAATAATAATAATAATAATAATAATAATAATAATAATAATGATGATGATGATGATGATGATGGATCATCGCACAGTCAGCCAGATGTTCAGACTGGATTTGGCATTTTGTCTACCTATCAAGTCCTTACCCAGGACCTGGGATAGGCAGATGTGGATGTTTGATGGTATTACAGGTATCGTCGCAGGATGTTGTTGTTGTTGTTGTTATTATTATTATTATTATGAAAGCCACACTCAGTGACTTACCTCTGAACAAAGACTTCATTGTGGAGGTAATTCTCAAAAGTCTTCCGGAAGGCAGATTCTTCCAACTCCTTCTGGATCTGAGAATCTGTTTTAGGGCAGGTACAACAAATTTCACTTTTTTTTTCATCCTCAGTCCCATTGTGCTTGATGTGGTCTTCTACTAGAGGGGGAGACCATGTCCAAGAGGGTAACTTCAAGCCTGCAGGACAGATGGACAGTAAAGCTTTTATGTTTCACGATCCTAAAAGATTAATTGCTCAGTAAAAGAACTACAGCTTCAAGGTCATCCTGTTTTTGAATAAGTAATGACAATTCATACTGGAAAGAAGCTGCAACTCAAGCAAGGTACTCTTTAATTGAATATGTTTGTGGACTGAATGTAGTACCTGACTACAACTTGTTAAAACAGCTACTCCTTCTCCCAGGATCATGTAGATGCCCTCAGAAGTTGTATAATCCCAGAAAAATATATGCTTGGTTTAAGGATTTGCAGATAGGTATTAGTTGTTTCTGCATGCTCCTTGACACTTTTCTTACTTCAAATCAAAAGGTTAGGCAGCCTGTTACATAATCTATTGACCCTCTTGGTTAGGAGATTATGAGAACATTGGCACAGCATGTGTAGAAGACACCAGTTATGTGTAGAAGACACCAGTTATTTTTAGCGAATTGCTGTTAGCATAGGGTTGCTCGAATCACTCCCTTCCAGGTTAATCAAGGAAGCTTAATTTGGGTTAAATCGACAGCGCTACATAGCCAAAAATAGGTATTGGTTGTTGATTGTGTGTTTATAGCCATAACTGTATATGGAAAACCCCAGGTTTGAGATAGAAGGCTTTATGGAAACACAAGGAAGATGTATATGTCTGAATACAATAATTTTTGGGGGGAAACATCAGATAATAGTTGGGTATTCACATGTGCTAAGCCATAAAGTGATTGGTTTGGTTTACTATATTAAATTAATGTAGCCAGAGTTAGTTTATTAGATTTTTACCCCATTGTAATCCAGAAACTCTTGGTGCTTACAGATACAATTAACCAAAAGTACAAGCATAACTAAACCCCACAAAAACAATATCCACAAAGAGGTGTTGTAATCCAAATGCCTGTTGGCACAGCTCAGTTGTCAACATCCTCTGAAAGATGGCCAAGAGAAATCTGATCTTAAGCAAAAAAAAAAAAAAACAACTTAAACAGCTGGTGCCACCCAAAAGTAACATTTTTTCCCCTGAATAACACTTTCCTGACTTAATGAAAATGGGGAACTATCTGCTGATGCTCCTGGCATAATCATAGGGTTGGGCACAATTCTATAAGAAGATACAGTCTTGTAGGTAGTAGCCTAATGCCAAGCCATAAAGATCTTTATAGGTTAACACCAGAACTTCAAATTGCATCTGAAGTTTCACCAGGAATTAATGCAGGGATACAATATAGGTGTCACAGGGTCCACATAATAACTGCAGGTGAACATCTGGGCTGCTACATTCTCTATCAATTAAAACTACTAGATTAGTGGTGGCAAACCTATGGCACGGGTGCCAGAGGCGGCACTCGGAGCCTTCTTTGTGGGCACACATGCTGTTGCCCCAGCCTCACCTCCCTCCGCGACCCCCTCCTCTCCAGCAGACCCCCTGAAGGAGAGTTGCCTCTGAGCATGGCCCACATGGAGCAGCACAGCCAGACAGCATAGACAAGACTCTGCCCTCACACCCCATTGTGCACAGCTGATGCTGCAGGGCGCGGGCAGAGGGCGTGACTGCGATAGCACTGCTGGGCTGCCTGGGCAATCTGTGGTGGGCTCTGAAGGCGGTGAGTGGCTCTGCGGGCAGGCGGGGATGGGGGAGCAGAGCAGGGGTGGGGCAGGGGGTGGGGCAGGGGCGAAGCCAGTTTTTGGCCACTCCGTCTCTAAAAGGTTTGCCATCACTGTACTAGATGGTTTTTAAAGGCAATCCCACATGGGGTACAGAATTACAATGGACTAAATAAGCAAACCAACCTACTGGCTCTGAAAATATCAGAAATTTAAATCTGGAAACAGGGACACAGCTAGCCTGCCTTACCCTTCAGACAATAATCCAGTTCATAGAGTTCATTGTCTTCACTTTGTTGTTCCCAGGATACCATATAATGTGTAATATTCCCATTGGGATAAGAAGGTGGTTTCCACTTCAAAATGATCTGTGATGAAGAGTTGGAAACAGAAATTGGATCCTGGGGGACACTTGGCACTGGGGAGAAGAGGAAATATATATATATATAACTATCAAAAAAATAGGAACAAAGGTGAACAAAAACCTTATCAAGTCATACAATGAAGGTCTCAATAGAAGAGAATATTTGTAGCTCATAATTCAGCTGTGGGCCCTTGGGTACTCTCCGAGCTTGGTTGTTTTCTTGCAGATGTTTTATTACAAACCAGGTAATATTATCAGTGCTGTTAGGGAATGGGGTTTGCTCTCATTTTATATAATAGTTCAGGGGTAGGCAACCTTGGCTCTTTTATGGCTGGCTCAGAAATTCTGGGAGTTGAAGTCCACGAATCATAAAAGAGCCAAGGTTGCCTACCCCTGTACTAGTTACTTGCCCTGTCAGTGTTAGTGGGAGTGGTCTTCATGGTTCCTTGATTGGGCTGTTGTTTACTGTTAGCTTGTTTGTCTGAGTTAGTAGTTGGGGAGATTCAAGTGTTGCTTACTACTTGATTGTTGGTTTAATGTTAATCTCTGCTCATCTGAATGCTGATTGCTGGTGAGGAGGTGTTTTTGGTGTTTTCGTTTCCTTTTTGGCTGTTTGATTGTCTCTATTTTATTCTGGGCTAGTTTGATCACATTTGGAATGTTATGTCCGCTTCTGGATAATAAACTTTAAATGGCACACGGAGAAGCCAAGCAGATTCAGAGGAGAACTGAGATGACAAGGGGTCTGGAAACTAAGCCCCATAAGGAACAGTTAAAGGATCTGGGCATGTTTGGCTTGCAAGAGAAAATTTAGGGGAGATATTACAATGGTCAATTATAAATTATTATAATTATAAATAGAAATCTATAAATATCTGAACGGATGCCACATACAGCAGTGGGCCTATTTTTGCCAAAAGAAAGAGTGGGGCAAGGACCAATGAAACTGAATTAAAAAAGAAAGGAGATTTAGATGAATATTATGAGGAATTTCCTGGTGTTAAGAATTGAAAAAAGATTTTCAAATAGGAGCTGAGGCCAGTTAGGGGGAGATGATTGCTGGACTTCTGCTATGAAAGAGGTCACACTAAATGACTTACAAGTCTTTTCCAACGAACTCTGCAGCAATATATTAAAATAATTACATAGTATATAATTATTAACTTAGGGAATCAATTATAACAATCCTCCCCCAAGAACTGTTTTGACTGGCAGTTCCTGAACATTGCAAGACCATCATACTGCTCACCAGAAGCGTTAGTTCGAATGTATATGATCTCGCTCTTTGCCCCATAGATTTTCTGCTCATCTGTATGAGTGACCAGTGTCTTCACAAAAATGGCATATTGAGTCCAGGCTTTCAGGCCCCGCATCAGATACCCAGGTTCTTTGATTTTGGCATCAGACCGGGAAGGAGGATCAATATCCACCACTGTCCAGCTGTTGGAGCTACAAACATCCTGGCCATCGAATTCCGTCACGTTCCGGAAGGGACTAGCCCAAAAAGGAAGGGAAAGGACACTAGCTGCTGTTTCAGAAAAGCAATACATACACATAGGAAGAAATATGCTATTCATTTAGAATGGGGACAATGGATACAAATTCAAAATTATGGAGAGCAGAAAGAACTCTTCTCTATAACCAGACTGGTGAATGATAGTGAGTGCTAGGTGTGTAGAGAATCATATCAGCCTAAAATGGTCAAATAGCCCAAGCAAACAAACAATGGCAATTTTGGTGTAGTGCAGTGGTAAAGCCAAGCACTCAAAGGGAAGTGCATCAATACTATATGAAGCTATTCCCTCTGGTAACTTGATAGCTTCCACTAGGTTATAAACACAAGCAAAGGCCATAAAGTTTTTTGTCTACTGAACATAATTGATGTTTTGACAGAGCTGTTGTTATTTATTTCTTTTAATGTGAAGCATTTTTAAAGTTAAGCATAATAGTAGTAATTTGGAATAGACTAGAATAGAGCTGGAAGGACCTTGGAGGTCTTTTAATCCAACCTTCTGCTCAAGCAGGAGAACCTATATCAGTGACGGCGAACCTTTTAGAGACTGAGTGCCCAAACAGCAACCCAAAACCTACTTATGTATTGTTGGGTGCTGGGTGGGCGTGGCCCATTGGGTGGGCGTGGCCCATTGGGTGAGCATGGCCCATTGGGTGGGCATGGTTGCAGTCATAACAGCAGACCGGTGGGACTAAAAAGTTCAATCAATCAATTCCAACTTTGCGAGATCTTTTTTTTTTCCCCGCGAGAAGTTGAAATTGATCGATTGATTGAACCTTTTTTTTTTTTTTGCACACGGCAGCGGAGGCCTAAAGTGAAAAGGTTTTATGAAACCCAGCTGAAGGCTAGGCCTAGGGCGACGGTGCACTTGCCCACAGAGAGGGCTCTACGTGCCACCTGTAGCACGCGTGCCATAGGTTCGCCACCATGGACCTATATGATTTCAGACAAGTGACTATCTAGTCTCTTCTTAAAAATCTCCAGTGATGGAGTGCCCACGATTTCTGAGGGCAAGCTGTTCCACTGGTTAATTGTCCTCACTGTTAGGAAGTTTCTCCTTAATTCCAGGTTGCTTCTCTCTTTGGTCAGTTTCTAACCATTGTTTCTTGTCCTGCCTTCTGATGCTTTGGAGAATAGTTTGACCCCCCTCTTCTTTGTGGCAGCGCCTCAAATATTGGAATACTGTTATCATGTCGCCCCTGTTTCTTCTTTTCTTTAGACTAGCCAAACCCAAGTCCTGCAACCGTTCTTCATATGTTTTAGTCTCCAGGCTTTTGATCATTTTAGTTGCTTTTCTCTGAACTTTTTCCGAAGTCTCAACATCTTTTTTGTAGTATGACCCAGCTGTGGTCTTACTAGGGTTTTATAAAGTGGTACTAATACTTTGCGTGATCTTGTTTATATAACCCAGGATTGTATTAGCTTTTTTGACTGCTGCTGCACACTGCTGGCTCATATTCAAGTGATCACCCACTAGGACTCCAAGGTCCCTCTTACAGTTACTGTTTTTGAGCCAGGTCTTGCCTAATCTGTACTTATATCTTTGATTTTTCCTGCCTAAATGTAAAATTTTGCTTTTCTCCACATTGAAACTCATTTTGCTGGACAGGTCCCATTGTTCAAGTTTGTCAAGATCTTTTTGGGTCCTGAACTTGTCTTCTGGGATGTTGACCGTTCCTCCCAGTTTAGTGTCATCTGCAAATTTGATGAGTTCCCCATCTATTCCCTCATCTTAGTCACTTATAAAGATATTGAAGAGTACTGGGCCTAAGACAGAGCTTTATGGTACCCCACTGATTACTTCACTTCATGTGGATGTAGTGCCATTGAGGACTATTCGTTGAGTATGTTTTGTCAGCCAACTACAAATCTATCTAGTGGTGATGTTGTCTATCCCACCTTTTTCTAGCCAGGTTGTGGTCTACTTTGTCAAATACCTTACTGAAATCTAAGTATACTATGTCCACAGCATTTCTACTAATTTAGTCACTTTATGAAATAATTTAAAAATATTCAATGAAAGAAAGAAAGCTGGAGGCAACTCTGCTACTTTCTAGATTGCTGTCTATATGACCATTAACCTTTCTCAGCCTTAACTCTTCTGGCACTGCACAATGTAGGCGTCGATATCTGGGAACCTAATTTTAACAGGGATTGTTTACTCACGCTTCCTTATAGAACACCATGAAGCCCAAAAGGTCACGGAAGTCCAGTGGCCAGTATGGCTCCCATTTCAGTACAATTTTGTCACTGGATGTTTTTATCTTAGTAAACTTTAGCACTTCGTTCTCACCTGCAGAGAATGACATCACATTTGTATCAGTAAGCATTTGTGCATTAAAAAAAACCCAATAGTACGACTATACCAAATTGAGTATTTCATACTGTATCCAGAAAATCAAGTCCCATACTCTTTGAGACCCAGAGAAGTGATGTTAGTTCAACAGGAAAGTAATGGTGAATTAGAAGAGAGAGTCAAGAGCATGGAATTTTCCTTCATATATTAATTTATATATGACCCATCTCACTGTTTATACCCAACGATTTATACCCGCCTATGTTGGGGGTTACTGTCAAATGAAACTGAAATATCATAGAAAATCAGGGCTTAAAGTCAGAGACCAAAGTAGGTGTTAATGAAAAAGCCATCATGGGAAGTAGCTTATTTATTCATTGTATTTATTTATATCCTGCCTTCCTAAATAATGGCAAACATACCTAATACTCCTTCCTATTTTCCCCACAACACTAGCCCAGCGAGGTGAGTTGGGCTGAGAGAATGTAACTGGACCAAAGTCACCCGCCAGCTTTTATGCCTAAGGCAGCAATACAACTCATATTCTCCTGGTTTTTAGCGTAGTGCCTTCAACCACTAGACTGAACTGGCTTGAATCAGAAGAACATGAAGAACACCTTGGAGTATCAGAAATAAGGAACTGATTTTTTAATCTGAAAATGGAGGTAGAGAGAGAGAAAGAGGGGGAAGTATGATCTTTGTTACCCCACCCCCACCTTCCTGTGAATTAATACAACGCAGGCAGCTGTGGCCATAGAAATCAAGCCCCTCTGATCTAGAGAGAGAAGAGAGAGCCTCTCACACACATATGTGCTATTGCTAAGGGAGGCTGTGGGGACAAATTGTCCTGTGCTTTGCCAGCCTGGCAGAAATTCATAAAAGAGGGCTGCATTTGCTTTGCAACTGAGTCGGAAAATACATAACATACATAAACAGGATGTTACCAATTTGGAAGCTACATCTCTGAATGCAGAAACATTCCCAGAAGGAAACAAAGCCAAAACATAACAAATGTATGGTTCTGGACCAATGCCCACTTCCTCTCCTCATTGCTCTGAGATTAAAATAAAGCTTCAACCACACTAATGGGCAATTACTGACCCTAAAGTGAGAGTGGTAGCATGGTTCCTAAAGTCACTGAGAGAAATATGCCTTTTTGTCTTTGCCTGACCCCTTAGTCTTAATGCAAAATAACAATTTGCTAATGAACAGAAAAAACTAGAGGCTGTGAAATAATAAATGTTACTTAAGATGTACATAAATGCACACAGATACACCAAAAGAGTATCTATGTGCATCCTAACCAGTAAGATAACGTTCAGCCTCCGCTCATGCATAATTAAGAAAAGACACATCATTTCAGAATTATTCATTTCCTTGGATAGCAGCAATTGATCCTTACAAGAAGCCTGGTCACCATTGGTCTTGACAGCAATGTCATTCTTCTCCTGGCGCCCTTTTGTTCCTGAGATCTCTTCCATCTTATGGATTTCTGACAGGCACAATTTGGGGTTGTAATAGAAGAACAGCTTCCCCCGGGCAATAGAGAGCTTGTGCTTGCTCCAGTCCCAAAGCTGGCGGAGATTCTGGTTGTCCAGGGCATAAAATGAATAATTTCTGGATAAGGAGGAAAAAGACATGAAGAAAACAAATGCCCAAAAAATGAAAGAGGAGACTGCCAAGCTGCCTCTTTTGTAATCAGCTCTCATTTCTAAATCCCCCTCAAAACGTCTTGATAATAGGGACCAAAGAACAGGAGATCAAAACCTATTATCACTTGTCCTACCCCCTTGTCTTTAATAGCAGATTGACTTGCTTATGATGTTTTGTAATAAAACAGCAGTGGGGAAAGATACCATTGATCTCAATGGTATTTTCAGGGGTTCAAGATATCCCTGAAGAACTGAACTCACCCTACTTCCAAAGTCTGTCCTCTGATCAGGTGCAGCTTGCGGAAAAAAGAGAGAGAGACCAGGGCATAGGAGCGACGGATTTTCAAATAACCTGAGATTTCTTCAATCAAACCAAGGTTGGCTTCCAACTCAGCAGCAATGTTAGCTAAAGGAAGATGAAACATCAGCCATTCAAGCCACAAAATTATGAACAAAGAACAGCTTCTTATTTATACTGGGCCCTGACCTATGTGAAGTACCAAAGTCACCATTACAACCACCAGAGATGACCATCAGCAAGTAGCTTCCATGGCCCAATACAGACACATATGACATGGTCTTTCCCAGGCATTGCTCCTTTGTCCTTTACTAGTGTGTTTGTTTATCTTATTAGGCCTGGGTTGGACTACCCATGATAGGAGCGTAGAACTTCCACAGTCAAGCTTTTGAGAACCGCATTAAGTGAATAGGATCTGCAATTGTGTGTGTGTGTATGTGTGTGTGTGTGTGTGTTAAGAGATGAAATAGATTCCTTATGTTTTTGCAAGATTTAAATCTGCCAGTTTCCTCTTTAATTTACCCTCGAAAAGAGATGTCAGCAGGCCACATTTAGCCCTTAGGCCACACTTTTACACCCCTGAACTCTGTAAATTTGCATTATTGAAAATAGACTGGCAAAATTGTGGCTTTCTGATGGATTAAAATTTTGGAATATCCTCCAAATCTAAGCCCCCACCAAACTTTAAAAACAAAATTGCAATTTTAATCCCTGCTCATCATGGCAGGGTTGCTGGACAGAAAAAAAAAAAATGTTTACACTTTCTCTTGATACAAGGTAAAACGAGATGTAGACACTCACTTCCTCCACGAATGTTGATAACCAAACTTCCATTCACAATGGTGCAGCCTCGGAGCGCCTGTGCAGCAGTAACAGAATCAATTATCTTTTCTTCACCCACATCACACGTTTTTGGACAAAGACCCGCACAGGGTGTGCACAGCAAGCTGAAAAAGAAAATACCAGAGGGGATCACTCAAGCTGTCGAACGCTTAATATAATGGATAATGGCGCAATAAAATACTAGCTTTTCCAATCTGGGAAAGGATTCTAGAATTCATAGCCACTATTACAAGAACCTACAATCTGCAAACAGGTGGTGCCTTAATAATTCGCTAATCTCTTCAGGCCATTTTTTTTCCAGCCTCAACCAGGATGAAGAATTTGATAACATAGCTACCATCCTGTCCCCGTGGTTACGTTGGTTTGTTATCTTCCTGGTTTCCTAATAATTCAAATTTCAAACATGATTTTTGCACTGGATTCAATCATCTGGTAGGATTTTTTTTAAAAAAAATCTATCATGGTGAAATTGGCAGGCAGATAACATAGTTGGTATATTCCCAGCAAAATGCTATCATACTAGGATAGATTTACTTGCAGAAAAGCAAAGAAAACTGCCACCAAGCTCAAAACCCCATATTAGTTTAAAGTCCTTGGAATGAAATGAATTGAAAAATATTACAATTAATACTAATATTCAGAAAAAAATCTGATCTACTATTTGTTTATTTTATAGACTACACAATCTTCATACAACTCTGAGCAGCTTAAAATTAAGAATCAAAATAGAAATAAAATAGAAATAGAAACAAGCTCTCCTGTGATAAACAATTGAATTGCCAATTATCTTTTTTTTTATTGAGAATGCTCCAAATTGTCCATTTCCTCTTCCTACGTTGCTCTTCATTTTTTCCCTCTTTACAATGTAAGAAGAACTAATGCCGTGGTGGCGAACCTATGGCACATGTGCCACGTGGCACTCAGAGCCCTCTCTGTGGGCACGCGCGCTGTCACCCTAGTCCTAGGCCTTCAGCTGGGTTTTATAAAACCTTTTCGCTTTAGGTCTCTACCACCTTGTGCCAAAAAAAAAAAAAAAAAGATTCAATCAATCAATCGATTTCAACTTCTCGCAGGGAAAAAAAAAGATCTTGCGAAGTTGGAATTGATTGATTGAATCTTTCAATCCCATCCAGTCTGCCGTTACCACTGCAGCCATGCCCACACAATGGGCCACGCCCACCCAACGGGCCACGCCCACCCAGCACCCGACGACACATAAGTGGGTTTTGAGTTGCAGTTTGGGCACTCGGTCTCTAAAAGGTTCGCCATCACTGAACTAATGAATCAGAAAATCCATTCTCCATCTCCATGCTGAGAAAAGGCGTTCAGGTAAGACAACACCCCGTCTCTTTACAAAATTTATGATGAGCTGGAAGGAGGCAAATTCCAAGTACTGAAAACCAAGGAATGTTTTCCACATATTTGGAAGACAGCACAAATATGAGCATATATATGTGCATATATATTTAAACATTTCATCCAATTCCATAAACTACAGAAGTACTAAGTTGCTGTTAAATAATATATGCATACATTAAACATATTTCCAATCAATACTGTCTAATCTAAAATGACTAGCATAGTGTGCAGAATATATCTTGAGTTATACTTAGAGAGTGAATATTCATAATTTAGTTCTACTCTTGACTTTCATGTTACGGGGAGAAAAAAAAGAGCATTTCTATTCTTATTGGGAACTACGACTAATTTCCCAATATTTTGGATTGCACGTTTCTTTGTTATTTCTTGGCACAAAATGCTATTTCCCCCTCCCCCTTCTTTATTTCTCATTTGTAATTTATTTGCTACTAATCCTGATATACCTCTCAAAAACCAGCTATCTCTACACAGCAATAAGAAGAGAAGATAAAAAAGAAGAACTCACTTGGTAGAGTTCAAGATGTAACCAGAAGGGCAATCAGAGACACATTCGCCATTGTGGATAACATGGCATTCAGACTTGCGGGCCATCTTACATTTATTGTGCAGCTCCTGACAGAAGTCAAAAGTCACACACCGCCAGCCTTTGTAGCGATAGTAATTAGGTGGACATGTTTCTATACACTTGCCATCCAAAAAGAAATTCCGGCACGCCACACACTTCCGTGGATTGTTGGGCTCAAGGCAATTGCCAAGGCACTCTGTATGGCAGCACTTGCCAGTTGGGGTACAGCCCTGAGACTTGCATGTGGGAGGACACACTGGAGAAGAGAAACAAAGAAATGATTACTAGGCATTTTTAGAAGGAGATTCTCCTCACCTCAAAGAAAACTGCCTTTATTGCTTCATCAAAGTATACCAGACACACGAGTGTTCCTCCACAAATGAGTACTTTATGACTATTTACCAGAATGTCAATTGCCACTCCCACAATCCAGCAGATTGATTTTATTACTTCTGCTTACCTTTGCCCTTTTTCTAAACAGTAAAGTGCATTTCCAGTGAACACAGTGGGCTGCATCATTTGCTATTTTTATTTTCTAAGAAGCTTAGGAATCCTAACTAAAGACAAGAGGCATTCTTTAAATCATGATGATACAAAAGGCTGATTCTTTACAGCAGTGGTTCTCAACCTGTGGGTTGGGACCCCATTTGGGGTCGAATGACCATTTCACGGGGGTCGCCAAACAACGCAGTCTGCCATTTTTTCCCCCCTTTTCCTTAGCTGTGCTACTCCCTTTTATTCTATTGGCTTTTGAAAGCCAATAGAATAGACTCTCTTGAATACAGTCTAATTCTATTGGCTTTCAAAAGCCAATAAGAATTGTCCAGGCTGTCTCTGCCCTGCTGAGCCCGCCAAAAGTCCCATTCTGCAAATGCTGCTGCACCAGTTGAGTAGTCCTCGACTTACAACCGGTTGAGTAGTCCTCAACTTACGACCGGTTGGGGATCGCGGCATTAAAAAGATTGAGAACCACTGCTTTACAGCAAGGTGAATTCCTATTTTTCAAACAGCAATAACACTTAGACCAGACCAGACTAGAATAACAGAATTGGAAAGGACCTTGTAGGTCATCTAATCCAGAGGTCCCCAACCTTTTAGGCACCAGGGACCGGTTCCGTGGAGAGAGATTTTTCCGCGGACCAAAGGGTGCATGGTTTTGTGTGTTGCCTGCATCCTGCGGATGGGGTTTGCTTCTTTGTGCAGCCTGGTTGCTGGCATGCCACGGCCCAGTACTGGTCCATGGACCCGGGGTTGGAGACCCCTGATCTAGTCCAACCCTCAGCCCAAGAAGGAGTCTCTACACCATTTCTGTCAGATGGCAGTCCAGTCTTTTCTTGAAAGCCTCCAGTGATGAAGCACCAACAACTTCTGAAGACAGTCTGTTCCATTGGTTGATTGTTCTTACTTCTCAATGCTTTACAGCCCCCTCTAAGTGGTTTACAGAGTCAGTACATTGCCCCAACAATCTGGGTCCTCATTTTACCGACCTCGGAAGGATGGAAGGCTGGGTCTACCTTGAGCCGGTGAGACTCAAACTGCCAAACTGCTGGCAGATAGCAGTCAGCAGAATTAGCCTGCAGTACTGCACTCTAACCACTGTGCCACCATGGCTGTAAGCATAATAAACATATTAAAAATATATATTTGAAAAATATAAAAAGTCAAGTCGACATGATATTTGACAAGCAGCAAAAGAGGTATCCTTGGGCATATTGATGCCATAGGACCATGTGGTAGATCCCAAGATCCCAAGTCTAAACATCTAATTTTATTTAAAGCTTTGCATTGTGGCATCTTATTGTCACAAGACCAAATTCCATATGTTTCAATTCAGTCCAAATACAAACATGAACATTTAATTTTTGCCCCCACACCATTCACCATCCATTCTTAATTTATAAAGGCCTCTATTTTGTTTCTCCCAAAAAATCTATCTTCATTCCACCAGCCCCTTCCCATAGAACCTCCTTCTTTTGATGCTTGTTATACTTTTATCATGAGTCCGCTCAAATACACTAATATCAGTTTTGGAACATGCCTTTTAGTATCTAGACTGGCACGACCTTAATTTTGTTTACTCAACTTTAATTCTTTCAGCACAGAAAAGCTGGTGATACAGCTTTTGGAGGGGGTAGAATGGTAATGTACACAGTTTAGTGTACTTGTTTCTTAGAGAAATGGTATGCCTCCCTTCTGTTTACCCATATTTTTTTATAATCAACATATTACTAAGGAGGACATCAGAACAAACCACGTAGAACTGTAGACTTCAGAGGAAGAACAGAATCCCTTCATAGAAAAGCTGGTGTCTGCCTCTTTGCTAAATGGCTATGGAGTCGCCTCCTCACCATGCTAGAAAGGAATCACATGCTATTCAGCTCTCTATGCCAGTTCATTGTCAGAAGGCTCTACTGCAGGGGTCCCCAACCTATGGTCCATGGCCCAGGAGCAGGCCACGGGCTCTTGGCCCGTGGGCCGTTGAAACGGCTGCCCGGTGCACGCACATGTCAGTGTGCATTCCCTCCACTCATGCGAGTGCCTGCAGCCCTGTTTGAGCATGTGCGTGGGCACAAACGGGGATGCTAGTGCGGGGCAGGTGTCTGCAGCCCATTTGTGCATGCACTGCTAGCTGCCGTGGGGGGTGCACAGCTGTTTGTGCATGTGCATGGCACCAGTGTATGCCGCATGTGCAAATGGGGCTGCTAGTGCCGCGCCAGGGTGCATGGCCCTGTGTGCGCACACCAATTTTGAAGCTGCTCTCCTTCCCTCCAGTCCTCGAGCCCAGAAAGGTTAGAGACCTCTGCTCTACTTCCTAACGAATAGCAAGTCCTATGGGCAAGGCTGGAGTAAGGTATACAGACAAAATAAGGAACTGAAATAGCTAAGTAATATCTAGCTCTGAAATGTCCTTAGTTGAGCAAAATGATAATCAGGAAGGAAGCTTTTTTTTCTAAAGTGGCTGGGGGATAACCATTAGAAAATATCAAAACTACTCCTTTTACCTTATAGTTGCTACCCTCCAGAAGTGCAGAGGCAACATACAGTAAGCTCAGGGCCACAAAAGAGACCTGTTTTAGATCAAAAACTACTGGATATCTAAAGCCAATAGGCAGATTTTGATCAAAATATGTATCTCACAGCCACAAGCTTCTGGATCTACAGCCTCACACGGCTTAAAAATAGATCTTTTGAAACCACGACGGTGCTTTTTAAGAAACAGAAAAGCTTTTGAGAACAGGAGGGCACTGAGTTTCTCACTTCTTCTATGATACGTCAATTATAATGCAAAAGCAAATTCACATATGTATATTGATCAAAATGTTTGTTTTCAAGCACCTTCTTTTTTTTTTCTACTGTAATCTTGATAGGATCATAAAGCCTGAAATATATTTGTGGTAGTTCAAACCACTAATAGAGTTAACTAATGAAAAGTGGAATACAGTTTTCATTCCAATATTCTGTTCCTACAGTCCCAAGAAAGAGTCATGAAAAATCAGAGCAGTTATGACTGCAAAATGACTCAGCCTGGAAAGTGACAGTAGTCTATAAACAACAAGAGCTTAATTGATTTATTTTCCAGTCCTGTGAGAGTAATAAGCAATTTCCTTGTACTGTCTTATTATGTTTGTTGCAACTGTTGGTTTGGAAGTACGAGAGAGAAAGCTTTCTGTTTTACTTGTGCAACATGGAACATCTAATGAAGTCTGGTTTGCTATCTCCTCCACTTTGTGTGAAAAACAAAGGAATGGCAGTGCTGGACAAGCATCAATTTCTTAGTATTCCAGAACAGGAACAATGCAGAGAGATTCATGGAATTATAAACAGGTACAATGCACCTGAAGGCTGTCCATGGAAACAAAATAAAGTTCCATTAGCCAATACAGTTCCAATTTTAGTCAACTGTAAATATTCACTATGAGTAGAGTAGAGTAGAGTAGAGTAGAGTAGAGTAGAGTAGAGTAGAGTAGAGCTGGAAGGGACCTTGGAAGTCTTCTAGTCCAACCCTCTGCTCAGGTAGGAAACCCTGTATCATTTCAGACAAATGATTATCCAATCTCTTCTTAAAAACGTCCAGTGTTGGAGCATTCACAATTTCTGGAGGCAAGTTGTTCCACTGATTAATTGTTCTAACTGTCAGGAAATTTCTCCTTAGTCCTAGGTTGCTTCTCTCTTTGATTAGTTTCCATCCATTACTTCTGGTCCTGCCTTCATGTGCTTTGGAGAATAGCTTGACTCTTCTTTGTGGCAACCCCTGAGATACTAGAACACTGCTATCATGTTACCCCTTAGTCCTTCTCTTCATTAAACTAGATATACCCAATTCCAGCAACTGTTCTTTATATGTTTTATCCTCCAGTCCCCTGATCATCTTTGATGTCCATTTTACAGAGATCTCTCCCCCAAGTAAGGACAATTTTTCTGCAGTCTGCCTGAAATCAGAACAGTGACTGGAATAGCAAGCTGAACAGGGTTTTTATGCCTTTCAGTTAATGTGAAGAATTCTTCCAGATATTACTAAACAATATCTAAGTGATACTAGGAGAATAGTCTATGGAAGCAAAGGTTGGTGTTTAAAGAAGCAGCAAAGGAAGAATATTGATGCTTTTGGACTTTAATATTGGAGAAGATTTCTGAAAAGTTCATGGAGAGCGAGGAAAACAAATGGAACCTGGAACAAATCAATACAGAGGTTTTCATTTGATGCAGGAGGCTTAAATTATCCTATTTTGGACACATTATGCAAAGACCTTGCCCACTGTGGAAGTTATAATGGCAATGGGGGCATCACTGGAAGATGTGAAAGAAAAAAAATCTATCCACATGGTCATTAAGAGTCAATAAGAACTTGATGGCACATAATCAATCACTTGGAGAACACAGAACTGCCAAAACGAATTCACAAATAATCAGTGCATGAAAGCAACTCCAAGTATTTGACAACACTCCCATATTTAGATGTGAGGACACATAGTCTCATTTTCTTAGAAGACAGTGTGATATCTTCTATTGTACTCATGTTGTAGGTCAGTGGATAAAGTGTAGTTTGGGGAAACTTACTTTACATTCAAAATTCCAGATACCTAGAACCCATGTCTTGAACAGTGCCTGTACAGTCCTATTTGCACAGACACAATCTCTCCTTGTTAAGGTACACAGAAATCACAAAGATGATCAGAGATCTATTAGCGGAACAAGGGTGTATTCCTCCATCCACACAAACTATTATATCCATCTATATGTTTGAAAAAAATAATGCCTACATTGAATGAAGGAGAGGTGAAGCTCTAATGATAAATCTATGGTTGCTCACGCAGCCACATCTTCCTCAAATGAGAGAAATATGGATCAAATGTACAAAGTTTGAGAAGGCATATTATGAAGGATTCCTAAATTGCAACGCATTCCTACATTTCAGAACATTATACTGCAGGTTTTCCCTAGCTCCACCCCATACTGCTAGTGAACATCAGACTGGAATGAATTTGATGCACCGCAAAGTGCTATAGTAGGAACAATAATTTAGAAAACACCTGCATGCATACGGGAGCACTTAGCCAAGATCATTCAGCCTTTTACTCTCAGCAGCATTACTTTCTGGTAATCCATAAACTGGGATTATTTTGGCCCCTGCTGATGGAATTTTATTTATTTAACTATTCAAGCATTAGGCCACTTGGTCAAAGATTCAGGGGTCCTGCTCAGGAAAGAAAAGCTTTCAGGAAATTTTCTTAACAATATCATTACTCAATTCAAGCCTATTTTTGTTTAAATACCATTATTCTGGATAAGAAAAGAGTGACAAAGTCAGAGAAGCAGATAAACTATGACTAGCCTGGATAAGAGAGCAACTTGATTCGTCTGGACTGCAAACAAGAAAACAGAACATTTTAAAACTCCAGATCCTTAGAAATCCAGGTCAGGAAATGCTTCTGACAACAGAACCGCCCTCACCCTTAGCCAATACATTGGCTGCTTGGGGTAGGAAGCCATTCAACACATTTTTCTATCTTTGCACAAAGCAAACAGATACTTAACCCCTTCCACACACAAGAGAAGGAAAAAGCAGCCCTCTTTATAGGCTTTCTGACTAATACAATCTGGAAAAAAGTTATTCCTGCTTTAAAATCTGAGTGTGTGTGTGTGTGTGTAGAGGAGGAGAAATGAAGTTAAAGCCACGTTGCATTGTGACAATAATACATAAGTTCTGACAGGAGTGGGAAAGCTCAATAGGAAAAAAAGCAAAAAAATAAATAAAGTTTGAAAGTTTTCGATTTGCTTGAAACAGCTTACTTTGGATAAAATCCACATGCAGAATGATGACTCTGTACGTACTGTTCTAATCAAGCACTGCTGTGATAGGAACTGTAGGCTGCATCTCTATAAGGGAGAAATCCCCCTTGTCTTTTTCTCTTGCTTTATTTATTGTATATGGAAACAATGTCTGGGCCATCCATCCTCCACCACCCACCACCCGTCAAAGTTAACAGTTGCTGTGGAAACTAAATTATCCAAGTTGTGGACGCAATTTCTTGGCCTTGAGTGCAATTATTGCATGTGACAAGTCTTCACTAGCATCAACCTAAATGCTTTAGCCCCGTTCGCACTCACCAAACGCTTTCCAGCCATGATCCCGGGTTCTGCATTTAAAAATGCTCTGCAAATGCAACTGGTACTATAAAGTCTGGAAGACAAGTGACTCTCCTACAAATGGGACAGTGTTTTATACTCTGTACAGTGATGAATTCCTAGCTTTGAACTGCAGTATTGGACAGTTAAAATGGTCCTGGGTCAAGCATTTGTCAATCATTTGTCTGAAATGGTATATGGCTTCCTGCTTCAACAGGGGGTTGGCCTAAAAGACCTCTAAGGTCCCTTCCAACTCTGTCGTTCTATTATTATGTTGTTCTGAGTCTCCATTCAATTATATATTTATAAAGATAAAAATCCAGATAGCTTGTTTGGTTGGTTGGTTTTGTATAAGAGGTCAAGCAGATTAACAGACCAAGAGAGGTTTTCCTGTGCTTCCAAGAAAGCAAGTAACTCAACACAAAAACATTTGTGGAGAAGAAGAAGCAGGACTGGTGCAATAGCTCTATTAAAGCATTCAACATAAGGAAAGATCTAATGCAGCTGGTTGTGTAATACTGATTGAAAGAAGGGTGGGGCAGTTCCCTGCCATACTGACTCCTGGTATTGGAAAATACGTTCAAGAAGTATACTTAAATCTTCCATATAAGTTATTGATGACTCTTAGACCTCTTTTTGAGCTGCAACTATAACTTTCATATTTTCATGAAACTTAACTTTTATTTCATTTTAAGGCACATTTTCTAAAATCATGATTTTTTTCTGAAAAAAAAATGCTGCAGAAGATGGACTAGGCTAGGAAATCCCCCCCCCCTCTCTCTCTCACACACACACACACCAGCTTTCCAATTCAATAACTGGCAGGGAAGCTGCGCATATTTTTACAAGAGAAATCGTAGTACCAGTCTCACAGATGATAAAACTAGAGTACTTGTGAATAAAAGAAATGTCTTTCAATATTAAATAGCCTTCCCAAGTAAGGAAAATTTCTCTATTATTACATGCACAAGAGAGCAGTCCATAGATCTTAAAAGACTGACCAATGTGTTATTTCAGTTAATCTGTTGGACTGGTAGTGGAGACCACCCTCCACAATAGAAATTCAATGGATAACTTTAATAACATTCTCCCTCAGCCCAACCTATCTCATAAGATCATCATGACAGAGAAAAATGAGAGGAAGGAGTACTAAATACCTACTGAACGAAGGTTGGGATATTAATCTAAACTAATCATCTAATCTAAATAAATAAATATTATTGCAACAGAAAGTCATACAACTGACATCCCCATTTTTCAGAGACACAATGTACTCAAAAAAATCACACATGCCAAAGAATGTAGTACATGAAGTTGCCTCTAATTCACAACATCTATTACAATAAATCTGCCCCTCTTTGAAATATGCTGTAAGGGTTTTTCTCATTTATTAAACACTGTTTTTTTGGACTTACATGTTGCTCTGTTATTGAAAGAAAGTGAACCCACTGTTCCATAGTACAAAATATTGAATTGCTATTATACTTCAAGATTTGTTGTTGTTAGTTGCGAAGTCGTGTCCGACCCATCGCGACCCCATGGACAACGTTCCTCCAGGTCTTCCTGTCCTCTACCATCTTCTGGAGTCCATTTAAGCTCACTCCTACTGCTTCAGTGACTCTATCCAGCCATCTCATTCTCTGTCGTCCCCTTCTTCTATTGCCCATAATCTTTCCCAGCATTAGGCTCAGACCTTCCTTCTCATTAGGTGGCCAAAGTACTTGAGTTTCAGCTTCAGGATCTGGCCTTCTAAAGAGCAGTCGGGGTTGATCTCCTCTAGGACTGACTGGTTTGATCGCTTTGCAGTCCAGGGGATTCGCAGGAGTCTTCTCCAGCACCATACTTCAAGATAAAGAGACTCTAATTTTTGGTTTTAAAACACCTTTAAAAAAAACAGGTGATTTGTCTTCAATGTTTCTTAAGTGGGAACAACAGTGGAATGAATTGCCAGATGTTTACTGTACACAGTGCTCCGAAGACATGAAATAGATCAAGGTCTGGATTAGGCTGCATGTAGAACAGGAAGAGGCAATTCCTCTTACATGTCAGTTTATAAAACTGCTGTTCCAGTTTGCTGTGTAACAATTTTCTGAATGTAGCTGTATTTTTAATCCAATTAAACTACCTAACATTTCCCTGCTCCGGCTTCAGGCTGTTAAAAGTGGTGGATTCTGGGGTTTCAACATCCAAGCATAAACTTCAGTTACCCACTTCTTTGATCCTTTTTGTTGGCTCCAATAAAAATATTACCATACTGTGGTTATAACATTAATTTTTCTGTTCTGAAATGCTTGCAGCAACAGCAGGTGGTCAGAAGAAATGCATGCTTTGCCATGTTTGCCTCTAGTAGACAGAGCCTGGAGACAAGCAGCCCTCATTCCTATCCTGGCTAGCAAATGACACCATCACAATGTTTTTTAAAGGTTAATTGCTGCCGTGTGGAATATAAAAAAATATTTGGCTCTGGGTCAGAAAAAGCAGCATTTATATCTCTAGATATGTTTTGAAAAAATAGCACCAACTCAACAAGCACAACTCTTTCCCATCAGCCACAAACTATTTGCTCTAATACATTACTGCAACTTCTGTCCCTGCCTTGTCTCAACAATGCAAGATGTTACCCACAGGTCTATCAGATACATAGAACTGATGGACACACATAAAAGACCCCACAAGTCAGTGAGGTGAGATTATAAGACATATTCCAATTTTTTTCAGGCAAGTACTATTATTATCCATTACCAAATAATAAAAATGAGCCAACCTTTCAATTCCCCAGAACTGTTTTGTCAAGCTGAATGTGAGTTACAATGCTGTAGCCACAAAGTTTACTTTAGTCAGTTCTAAGATTAACACAAAGTCTCTCCTCGTAATAGTTTGTAGGACAATGACAAATACACATAAACAAAAAGTTCAAAAGTTTTCTGTTGTCAGATTTTTATACAGAAGTTGTAAGAAGTAACTCTTTAAAAGTAACCCTCCATAAATCTCAGAGATTTTACTGCACAAGAGATATCTTCAAACACAACATTGATGCAGAGAAGAAAAATATGATTTATAAAATACTGTGTTTCTTTTATGAATTCCTCATTTGTTAAAAAGACAGAAGAACATGTGAAAGGTTTAGTTATGACTATTAAAGAATATCTTACTGGCTACCGACCCTGTCTGTCCACCTGAAAACTCTAATCCCATCATACCAAAAGGCATTTTTGGAGGATGGGTTTCCCATATATAGCACTTTTGCTTCTAATCCAGAACAAAACACAGTCATGTTAGATGCCATTCAGACTGCTGCTAGTTCCAAAAAGTATTAGCAGAAGAATTAAGAGACAGAAACTAGGTAAACCAAAATTTTGATGACAGATGATAGTTTCACTTTTTAGGTTTTGAATACCACTCTGCAAGGAAGGAAGGAAGGAAGGACTTCCTGTTTCTGCAAAATATTTTACATATTGAATAATGAACATCAGGCTATGTAAATTATGTATGCATTTCCTTAATAGAAATCTGTCCAGATATGTACAGAACAGTACATGTTGCTGTTTTCAAAATCTTGAATGGGCTTTCAAAACAAAATCAACAGAGAACACTGCCTTTATGTATGTGGGTTATGTCTGGAATTACTGGGGGTTTGTAAAGATTAAGAAGCAACCTGGAATGTCAGGAAAGGTTGATATACTTCAGAGAAATTTCAAATATGTATCACAAGAAACCAGTGTATACAACTGAGGCACTCTAGTTGGGGGAAAGTGAGTTTGGAAGAAACCTAGAGTTGCTATGAAGGATAGCAGTTGTGTTGTTGGGACCGCAACATGCTTCAGCTAAGCCAAAATTGGATCTATACTAACATTACGAAAACAAACAAGCCCTGACAAACGGTGAGAAGGAAAAGAGGGCTATTATGTGATTCAGGGATCCAGTTGTAAAACTAGAGAACCATCCAGTAAAACAAAGTTTCTTGAGCAAAAAACAAAGAATGGGGCCCAGTTTCATTAACCACAATTTTCTGTCATGTTTAAGAGTTCACATAAAGATTACAATGGATTAAAAGGACTTTGAAACCAGCGTAATGCAAAAAATACCTCAAACAAGCAGATTCTCTGGGTTTGTTAGGTATTCCTTAATGAAGCTGCATCCTCCCTCTGCCCAGTTCCAGCTTTCCTACCCACACGTTTACTTCAAAATTTTCTGCACATTTTCCAAAATGTCAAAATGCTCTGTACAGACTTTAGTAAAACAAACAAACAAACAAACAAAACCCCTCAGGAACCTTTTTTTTTATTCTCAGCCAGTAATTTTTATTTATAAATGTTAAGGACATAACACCATGATCCTTTTGAATTGTGTGTAAAAAAACATTTCATGTTTACTCAAAAAACAACAAGATTAACCCAGCAGCTGTCTCTTTCCCAGAGTTGACAACTTACAAGTAAAATAAACAGCACCCCCCCCCTCCTCTCTAAGAGAAGAGCTATGATCTTCAATTGAAAGACCTAGGCAGCCTTCAGTTCTCAAAGTGTTATTGCTTACACAGGTAAAATTGCACCATCTATAGTACTGGCAAGCAATCTTAGGAATTGCTAGATCCCTCCCAAAAACATATTGAGAAAAAGAATGTAAAAAGAGGACCCCTAAAACTAGTTTCAGAAAACTGGATACACTTTTGGTCAACTGGCTATTGACAGAAAACTCCAAAAGTGGGAAAAAAAATTAAATGGTATGTTAGAAGAAAGCCACAGCTGAATAAAGAAGAACCGCTTTATGCAGTACTCTGTAAGACATATTTTGCAGGTACTCCCTACTTATTTTCAATTGTTCTCAATCCAGTATTCCTACTGGACTGGATTGAAGTTTTCTTTAACAACATCAAGATCCTGTTTCCAGGGTGTCATATCATACATGTAATGGAAAAATATTTCTGCCAAAGAGTCTACATCCACAGGCCTGCATTGTAACTTTCAGAGTAGAGGAATACAATTTACTTACCGGTACTCTTTAAAGTTCAGGTCATTTTACTCTACTTCCTGCCACTATTCTTTCCTTCAGTTTCTCTGATCAGTTTATATGACTGTATGGCACTCCAATGTTAGATCAAATTTTCTCTGCTAACTACTAAAAATGCCAATACTGAAAATAATCATAATAATGCACTCCAGACATGATTTGCCAGTACTCTGATCTTCACTTACAATCTTCCTGGAGGAAACAAACAGGCAATCATCAACCACAAGGAAGAGACTCAAGAACATAGAACACAAAAATAATTAAAATAGGATGGAACAACTTGCTGCCTTAATTAGCCCAGTATTGTATCTGCATCTCTTGCAAATTCTTGGCCTTTTCCCACTGCTGAGTTGCAGTACTTTCCACCCAACCTTAAGTTAGTAAATAAAAACCTACACTATACCAGCATAACATTTTCTATTTCCATAGCCAATCAGTATATTCTGACTGTATTGCCTTCCATTCATTGCACTCACTTGATTTCCCTCCAAAATGACAGCACTACAGGACAATTTAAGGGCAACTTAAACCTGACTCATCCAATGGCTGGGGACAGGCCAAAGACAGTATGTAGACATGTAGAAAAAAATAAATTGCAAGGGCACATTTGTACCATGGATTAGGTGCAAACCGAAAAAGGTTCCTCTGTGTCACTCTATCCTATCAAGATACTATGGTATGTGTTCCAGTTATGCAGCTGTTTTTCCATCGTGCCTGCTCTGCTGACTCCTGAACTGCAAGAGAACTAAAATTGCTAAGTTTAAAATACAGCTACCAAGTAGATCCAGCTACTGCAGGGTGACTGGGGAAAGGAGAAATTGAGTAACAAAAGACTGTGAAACAGCAAAGGCTAACACACACTACCTACTGTCTCCAGGTAAAAGCAGGTATTTTCTGATAAGCATTAAATACAGTAGCACATTATGGCTTCCCCCCCCCCCCATTCTTGAAGCAGCCTATTGTACTCAGCATTCAGCCATCTACTGCCTGGCTGCTGCTGAGGTTTTATTCTGATCTCAACCTTTTTATTCCATTTACCACTGGAGTATCCTCAGCATCTTGATAAAAGGAAAACAACTCTACTTCCATGGAAACAACTGTTAAGACTCAGTTGTGGTGCTTTCCCATCGTCCTTTCTCTTGTTAGTTATTCTGGAAATTACATAAAGTGGCAGCATATTTGTGCATTATTATGCATTAAGTTGTTATCTGTCTAAAAGCAGGCAACACATAGAAAATTGCCAAGAAGTGGTAGAATTTGTAAGATACTTGGGCAGTGTTTAACAAGGAAGGCATGTTATCTTTCATGAAACATATCACAACCGTGGAGGCAAGAGAGTAGACAGATTGACCATACTGGTCTCCTGGCTTAAGAACAGAGGGGAAAGGTTCAGATCCACATAGTTCTGCTAGTAGTGGGACACAATAAAAGAGCGACTATACATACGTCTAGTCATTTTCTTTTATCTGAATGTATGGTTTTAAATCACAATTACTTATTGAGAGCTTATACGCTGCTCAGAACTAACAGTTTTCAATTGTGTAAGCCCAGCAAACAATCGTAACAAAATATTATCTTTCTTTCTCCCTCATGATTCAGCCAGTGACGTTCTAAAATTCACAGAACAGCACAAGTATCTGTAGTTCTTGGACTAATTGACAGTTGGAAAGATTTTGGCTCCGGAAGATCTAAGCAGGTGTGGAGAACTCATGGCTCTCCGGATGTTGCTCAACTGCAGCTCCCAGCAGCTTCGGCACAGCAGTGTCAATTGCAAAGCATACTGTACTGTAATTACCCTTTAGCAGTTTAGAAGGGCCTTATAATCCCGCAACACTGCCTTGTGGGGTTTTTGTTTTTGTTGCTGTGCATGTCCATGAAGGTCTATGTATGTGTGTTGATTATGGGAGAAAAGAGAAAACTAGGCAGTCTTTCTTGGTTTACTGAAAACTTTGTAAATCAAATACTGTGGTGGTGGTGGTTAAAGTGCTAAGGTTTATTTTTTGTCATCCTTTACCTTCAGTTGAAATTTTATTGAGACAGTACATCAGGATCAATTTTATAAGATATTTCAACTGCCATCAAAAAAATTTTTCTACTGCATTTCTTTTCTATGGCAATGTAGAAGAAAGACAGTCCAGTGAGATAGTCATTTTCTGCAAATTGATTTCTCAGAGCTTAAAATAATTTCTAAACAAAGAAGCAGCTAGCAATCATTCAGATATAATTAATTGGACCAATATCCTTTGATGCTGTCTGATCCAAAATATTTCCCTAATCTGCTATTATTCAGTCTCTAGGTACTAGCCTGTATGGAATTGATATATATATATATATCCTATGAGCTGCTTAAAAAATGTACAAGGGGTAGGCTCACATTTTAGATTAAAGTAAATATGACAAAATACACAACAGGTAAAGGCGCTTTCATTTTTATGAGACATATCCATCCATGATTACTTAACAATTTTGATTAGTATAATTGCTGTATTAAATTGTTATCTGATCTGAATGACTGATCATAGGCCATCAAGTCAGTGTTAACTTTGGTGAGGACAGATAATCTCCACAACCATATAAGGATCCTTCAGGGTTTTGAATGGTGCACCCATCATGCTATTGTTGAGTCCATCCACCTTGCTGCTGATCATACTCTTTTCTTTTCTTTCATGTTTCCCTTTACAGACATCTCAAAAAAGCTAGGTCTTCATATAAATTTAATTTAATTAAATTAATTTAATTTAATTTAACCATCCATCTCCCTCAGAGAGGGACTCTGGATGGTGTACAATATCAGCAATAAAATTAAAAGTTTTAAAATTATAAAATCAACATTTTAAATAAAAAAACAATGATTTCAGAAGGTAAAGAATTCCAAGATGGGAGATTAACTTGTAAATAGAACAGAATAGAGCTGGAAGGGACCTTGGAGGTCTTCTAGTCCAGCCAGCCTCTCAAGCAGGAGAACCAATACCATTTCAGACAAGTGCTATCCAGTCTTGTCTTAAAAACCTCCAGTGATGGAGCACCCACGATTTCTGAAGGCAAGTTGTTCCACTGGCAGGGGGAAGGTTCTCACGGGACCAGCCTGCCCCATGTTTATGTGGGTCTCTGTGTCTCCTTTGCAAGGCTACACAGCCAAGTTTTGACCCCTTTGCAGAAGGCCAAAAGGCTGGGGGCTTTCCTCACTTCTGAGGGCAGGATGTTCCACAGTGCAGGGGCAGCAGCAGAGAATGCCCTCTTCCTAGATCTCGTTGGTCTGAAGGGAATCTGTAGCATACCTTCCCTATGACTATGTCCAAAATATAATTTGAGTTTGATTTGTGCCTAAACTGAGAACTCTAAACATATTTGTTTTATGAGCCATTTCTTTTGTTTTCTTGGCTATCTTGACGATCGTCTTCTGCAATACCAAAATTCAAAAGCATCAATACTCTTTCTATCCTCTTCCTTTAAAGTCTAACTTTCATTTGTATGAAATGTTGCAGAAAAAACAATTGTCCACACGATTCTGAATTTTACAGATATCTCAGCTGTCAATTCCAAGACTGTCAATTCCAAGTTCCTATACCTACTGGGGGGACTAAATTGTTTATACATAGAGGGGAAGAGATTGGACTATGTCTTCCTAGATGTAACACATGGAAAATGAGGATAGGGGGGAATAAGGATAATGGGCAGAAGGAAATATAGTGAGAACCCAGAGGTGGGCTACTCCCAGGAACACTGGGCCTATTGCTTGAAAGTGGATTTGCAAGCACTTAAAAAGAAAAAGGTAATTACTAGAAGCCAGCATGAGTTTGTTAAAACTAGGTCATGCTAGAATAATCTTAGTGGTTTTTTTTTTTTTTTGACAAACTGGTTAGATTAGTACACAAAGGGAATGCTGCAGATTAGTGATTCCCAACCTTTATGACTTGGTGGCCCAGCGGGGGGGGGGGAGCAGAGGGGAACCAGCCTATGCAAGTAGCAGGCCAGCACATGGGCGTATGCGCCAGTCCACCACTCAAACAAGTGAAACTGCAAGCACATGTGCCTGTGTGCCAGCCCACCCCTTGCGCAAGTCGAATAGTGGGCCACGGCCCAGAGGTTGGGAACCCCTGCTGTAGATGTAGTATACCTAGATTTTAATACAGCATTTGATAAAGTTGATCATAGTCTTTGATAATGGGAACCTTATGGGGTGAATGGTCCTGCTACTAGATAAATTTGCAGTTGATTAAAGCCAATGTGTGGTCAGTAATAGATCTATTATACCTGAAGAGAGATATGCAGTGCCTCAGGATTTGGTCCCGGGCCCAGTGCTGTTCAATATATTTACAAATGATTCAGATGTTGACATTTCTACTGTATAGAATTTTAGTACACTCCTTCTGCCATTATTTGATTTTCTTTGTATTGGTTACTATTGGTCCACTGACCTTTAAACATATAAATTCAAGGTTGCACCTCCTTCTGAGGTCAGAGATCTTTTGGAAGATTTGCCTTGTTTTTTCTGTATGTATTTCCTTTTTCAGTACCTTCAACAAATGTGAATGGAACATTGCCTCTTCTCTCTAACAATTCTCTGAAATACTTTTTTGAGTTCCTCCCTCGGATCTTAGTCTCTCTCTTGGCTTTGGCTTCTCTTCTGTTCTTGTCAATTTCTACCATCTATTCTGATATCCAGTGTGCTCCTTTCTGGGGTTGGGGGGGGGGGTGTTGTCAATCTATTTTCACTTTCATCTTTAACCATTTATCTGATCTGATTCCATAGTTTTTCTGGTTCCCTAACAATGATGGTCAGAACTTCAAAGCAATTCCTGGTGTTCTTTTTGAAATGGGCTCAAGATCATATCATGAAAACTAGCTGCCTTTATTCTTCTGCTTCAGGGTGACTTCAAACTTACATGAGTTTGTAATCTGTTTCAGAGTCAGCCTGGAATATAGTCAATTTCTGTGTGCTTCAACTGATGATGTCCATATATGTAAGCATCATTCTAGTGTACTTTAATTTGCTGATGCCTCAGATGTCAATGCGTAATTGATTGATTTCATCTTTCACTGTATTAAGATGTTCCATGCTCATGCCCCTTGCATTCCATGTTTCCACAGTAATTTTGCCTCTGGTTCAGATTTTCTTTCCCTGCATGGTAACATCAGCAAAGAGATGCCCCAAAGGCTTTAAACTAACCATATAATAAATACCACTGGTTCTCTGAAAAAAAACTCAGCACTTCCTCAATAGCACATAAAGTGGCATCTGACTTGAGAGGCCCATCATCCAGCTCTGTAACTTCACTTACTTTATATTGCCCGGCCATGTGGTTTACTTGATAAAATATAGGAGTAGTTTACCATTCCCTCTCCCACACAATATTAAATGCCTTTGTTGTTATTAATGAAGAGTTTATCCGCCTCCAGCATTTTTAAAATAAAAGTTTATTAAATTTCCGAAAAGTTATTGCTCTCTGATATAGGTGCCTGCTTGCTCAACTGGACAGCCGGAATAACCTTCATGCTTAAATGACCCTGGAGGGAGTACTGTACATACTCTTGGTGTATATTCCCAGCATTCTTTTCTGATCCTTCCCAGGAATATCTCCACCATCATGATGAGGCAGCATAACAAGGCTTGGGGGGGGGTATCTGATTTATGATCTATTAAAGTTATTTGAAAACATGAATTCTACACATAATGACAAAGCTGATAAACACCA
Source organism: Crotalus tigris (assembly GCF_016545835.1). NCBI lineage: Eukaryota > Metazoa > Chordata > Lepidosauria > Squamata > Viperidae > Crotalus > Crotalus tigris. The sequence continues at coordinate 1,032,277 of NW_024096577.1, forward strand.
ATGTATGCACATATAGACATACAAACAATCATATTTATTTGATTACCATTTTGTCATGAAATGGAATAGTAAGGAGAAAGTTCTAAACACAGAAATATTTCAGGTCAAGCAACCAACACCAACAACAAGATGCTCTGATGCAAATACTAACACCCATCACAATTCTATACCAATGTTATATAGAATATAACAGTGTATATAACAATATAGCAGTGTAGCAACAAAACGTTAGTCCAGGTCTCTACTAAGAACTGGCAAGCAAGATAGAATGATATTATTTTTCCATAAACTGAGAAAGAAGAGAAAGAAGATAGTCTGAAGATTTAAAAAATGCAAAAGTAAACATCATGCAGTGGATTACAGCAGAAGTAATCTTAGAAATCATAGCTTTAAATAAGTCATACTGCAGTCTAATACATACTACATTGTATTAAATTGCCTTTATTCTTAAAAGAATTTCTAAGTGAGGCTTCTTTACAATCCTTCATGGTTACTAAGTTAGGAGAGAGAGCTAAGAGTTGTCTACATCATACTAATGTTGAGAAAATAAAATATTAGGAATGGTAGAGGTCAAATATTTTTCTTTTAAAATGAGTGTAATTTCAGTTTTATTTCTAATAAACTCGATCCCTTTGGTATGTGGCATCCTTTTTGTTTTGTTTTTTAACCATACTTTTGTTCTGATCAACCCGCTACGTAATTGCAAGCCCACTGCAAACTCTATAGATTTATACAAGCATAATAAATGGGGGAAATGTACATGTCTGTTTTCTCTTGTCTCTTCTCTTACATTGTCTTGCTAAAGGTAGACAATATCATTCCCTCAAAGGGGGAATACACATACACAGGGGGAATACACATACCCTTAAGTAAACAATAAAAGGGAATTGCAAAAACACATTATTGTCTGAAGAGCTGAATTAAAATGTTAAACTGACAAGATTGTCCTGGAAGAAAGCCCAATAGTTTTCTTCTCACACATGTTAATCACCAAGTCATCAAAAGAAGAGGTTGATGTTAATGGAGCCTCTTCACAAGAATCTGCCTAATCTTCTGTCACAACCTAATTAAGCAATGTTTGAAGCCTGGCTTCTTTAGAGTTCCCCTGCTAAAAATAAAGGGAAGGAAAAGCCAGCGCTCTGGAACTGATATTCAAAACAAACTGACCCACAGTAGCCAAGATGGCCTTTGAACCTACTTGGCATCACAGTCCTCAACATATCTGACAGCCAAAGAAAATCCAAAGCTAGGGGTAACATTTATTTCTCAAGACAAGAATATAAGAATCAGCTGATGGAGAATAAGATGCCAGGATGTACAGACATGATATCCAATTTAACCATGTCAAAATATAAAATTGAAAATAAAAAGAATCATATGGCTATTTGGCAGCATCTCTCTTCCAATCAGATTTATAGGCAGTGGTTCTTTGCACTCCCTAGGAAGCATGATAGGATGGGCTGAAGGCTAAACTGTACCTAGGAACTAGCACTACAAAGAAGTTAGAGGGTATCCTTAGAATTTAAAGACGTTAAGCTGGTGAACTGAGCTTTGCTATTGCTGTCCACAAAGCTCTTTGAACAGGTGACCACTTATTCAACTCATAAAGAAGTCACTTCATTGTAGTGCATAAAGGCTGCAGATATGGCATCCCTGATAAACTGCCTTCAGTCAAATTGTTTAAAAGTGTCCAATGATGTAGAGGATACCAATGAAGTAGAGGATTACAAAATAAGTGTACACTGTCCAATGGTCACATTATCGAGAAGATCTTCATAAAGTTAATGTCAAAACTCCTTCTAGTTTGAAGGACACTGATTCAAAACTTACCATATAAAGTAACAAAGATAAATTTGCTCCATCGTTTAAGTTAACTCTCTCCATAACTGAAGCAAGCTATCACATCACTTCTTAATAGATTCTTCTCCAGGACCCTGCTACCACCTTGATTTTTCTTCATTGAACTTTTATTTACAGAGCCTGAGTTCTTATACTGTGAAATACTGTGCAACTACTTCCATGCATATGCCAGTGGACTGATAGCCTTCTTAAACTGGGATGATCAGATCTGAACACACAACTGTAGGTGAATTTTTCTTAAAACCAGGTTTCATATTTGCTATTAAGTGGCTAATGACTAAATCAGAAGATTTCAGGAAAATTTCTTGTTTTCATAAAAAAACAGGAAAATTCTTATCATTTCAGAGAGTAAAGAGTAACTATTAGAGAAATAAATTTAAAAATCTCAATACATAAAAACAAATGAGTATTCCAATAATAATTAAAAAGTTTTAGGAGATATTAAAAATGAATACATTTGAGCAAATTTAAAACTATAGACTGATATGATATGAAGATTTAAATGGGATTTTGTTCTGAACCTTTTCCAATAAAAAGTAACATTTAAATCTTCCATACTGCTTTGAAACCTCTTAAATTATAATCAAATGGTACAGGGAGTACAACAGTTCACTAAGTGATCATCTGAAGTTACAACAGCACTAAAAAAAAATAACGTGGTCAGTGGTGGGATTTAGCTGGTTCGCACCGGTTCAGTAGATAATGAAGTCTCTGGTTGAAATCTATGACTGATTTAAGCTTTTCCATTAGCCTAACACAGTGGTTCTCAACCTGTGGGTCGGGACCCCATTTGGGGTTGAACGACCATTTCACGGGGGTCGCCAAACAACGCAGTCCGCCATTTTTTCCCCCCTTTCCTTAGCTGTGCTACTCCCTTTTATTCTATTGGCTTTTGAAAGCCAATAGAATAGACTCTCTTGAATAGAGTCTAATTCTATTGGCTTTCAAAAGCCAGTAGGAATTGTCCAGGCTGTCTCTGCCCTGCTGAGCCCACCAAAAGTCCCATTCTGCAAACGGTGCTGCACCAGTTGAGTAGTCCTCAACTTACAACCGGTTGGGGGTCACGGCATTAAAAAGGTTGAGAACCACTGGTCTAACACCATTGCTGTTATGGGGAAAAACTGAAGACAGGGATATTATACTGTATATATCAATTTGATATCTTAAAGGAATGGTAGAATATAATCCTAGAACTTTATATAACATAACATAATGTGAACATTCTATGCTTAGCAATATCTTTTTTTTAAAACAAATTTTATTGTTTTTTTAAGTTCTTAAAGCAACATATTCAGGACACACCGTGGTGCTGGGGTAATCAAACATCTTAAAACAAGACATATATACATAATATAATCAATACATCAAATATTCCCTCTCTTTTTCCCTCAAATAGCACAGTATATTTAGAATATCCAATTCTAGCTTAAATTTATTCAACCTGAACCTGTTTTTAAGCTTCATCAATTTCTACCATAATCAAATTAACTTTAAATAAAACATTTTCAATTCAAATATCCCTTCTACATGTGTTCTACTTTCTTAATTTTATCAAAATCTTATTTGTTTCTTCTTCCATTAATCTCCCTTATTTAGAGTAAAATATTAATCTATCCTATACCTATCAAATCTATCAATTGATCTATCTCTTCAAGCTAAAAAAAATATCATACCTTAAATCATGTCATTCCATTAAACAAAATTCAAGTCTCCAGTTAATTATCATGACTAATAACGTCCATATCATCAGAAAATCATATCATCTTATTAAATTTCAATTAACTATTAGTTCACTTCAAATCTGAAACATCTCTTCAATTTTCGTCATTCCATTACATCATAATTTTCATAGAAATAAACCTAACATTCTAAAAGGAACATTCCTAGTATTCTAAATTGTGTTTAATCCCTTATATAGAAAGATATCTCGTTTTTAAACAAAAATATTAATCTATCCTAGACACATCTAAATGTATGTATTTATCAAACTATTCTCTAGATATCTAATCCTTCACTTAATCAATCTCTTTAAGTTAACAAATTAATATCAAACCTTAAATCATTTCAATATTTAATTAACATTCAATTAATTATTGATTCACTCCAACTCTAAGACATCTTTTTACTTCAAACTCAAAATCTCAGTCCTTAGATCAGTCCATAGTTCTAGGTTGCCTTTAATCCAATTTAAGAAATTTTAAATTTCATTTTTCAATCTTATTCTAGCTTTCCTCTTTTGCCAGGTAGATTTCCATAACAGGGCTTCCCTTCCAGGTAATAGGTCCCTTTTTGTTGCTTGTAGTGTCACTTGATTCGATACAGACCATCTTGATCTCTGATTTAATCCTCTGTTTCTCTTGTCCATAAAGCCTCGTTGCTTCAGAAGTCTAAAGTTCAGTCTTTGCTTTTCCTGGTCTTGCTTGTAAGGCAAAATAAGATTCTCCTTATCCTCAGTTAAAACCTCTTCTTGTATAATCTGTTTTATAGAGAAGTCAAGTGTAATCTGGGAGTCAGTTTTAAGTTTTAAAGTAGAGATTCTGGCTCTTAGTTCTGTAGTAGCCTCTTTTATTTTAGTACATATTTCTTCTTTAGCCTCATAGATCTTTTCCAGTATAAGTTTACAGTTTAAATGTGATTGAGGCTTCTCCATTTTAGCAATAGTTGAAGAAGAGTCCTTTTCCTTTTTTAGTGAAGGTTACAGTTGAACACTTGAACATTATCCACCCCCACAGATCACACGGCTAGTTCAAATTATCTTTTTTCTTGAAAAACAGTTTGAAGGCCAAAGCTCTCTCACCTCCAAATAAACAATCCAATATTAACTTTTGACCAGTAAGTGTCCTCAGTGAGCTACAAAGATTTCTTCAAACGCTATTTTTTTCTTTTTTCTATCTTTAAAGGGAGAATAGAAAAAGAAATACTCTGCCAATATAATACCACTCCAAAAAGCACAAAAAACAGTTTTTTCTACAGCACAATGTAAGTAGGAATAGAATATAGTCTTTAAATGAATTTTTTTTCTGTCCTTTTTGTAAAACGCATTTGTTCTCACGATTACTAAAGCCGCTTTCTCCAGACGGGAAAATAATAGCACAAACAGCTTCTACAGGCAAAAACAGCAGGGGTATGGGGAGGAACAAAAGGGGTCTCACCTGGATCATCCGTGGTGGGTCTTTAACGCTTAGATGACAATGTGACTTTCGGCTGGTGCAGCAGGGTGATCGGCAGGCCGATCTTTGCTCCGTTGGCCCTAAAGAGAAGCTGGAGACTCGGGGGAAGCTGCTGCCCTCCCCTATCTACCAGCCGACCTTGTCCTTGGTGGTCACTCCTCCAGGGTGACTTTCGACCCCCTAGGGGGTCTACTGGCAAAGGAAACTCTGGACAGCCTGGAGACAAGTTTCCAGGCGCGACTGGCATCGCTGCATTCCGGAACCGGAAGTCTATGCTTAGCAATATCTTGAAGCTTAATAAGCATATTGTTATTTCATAGTTTCAGCCAAGTTTTCCCACTTTTCAAGTGTAAGATACATAACTGACAATTCAAGCTTCTATTAAAAGGCACTTAATTCAGAATTAAACCCCTAAATGTGATGAACAGGAAGCAGTAAAATAGCTTGAACACTTAAACAAATGTTTGTTTAAAATACACGCAATCCTTAAAGAGATTCACAGAATTTTGCAGTCTGCACAGGACACTAACACAACAATTGCATTTTAAGACTGAATTCTGTCACAAGACAAAGCTGAAAACAGGACAACACAAAGCACAAGGGAATGAAATAATTTAGCAATATCATCTTCTTGATTGCTCAACAAGTTAGGGATAGCAAAGCAAGAATAAAACAACCACAATCAAAAGAAATACATTCCTTGAATTAGAAAAAAATCTTCTCATTTCAAGAGAAGGAAAAAGTAAAAGTAGAATAGATGAACTGGTCTTAGCTCCATAAGCTAAAAAGTAAATCAAGAATTTCCCAAAGACTCAGTTTCTATGCAACACTGGGCTGCTTTAAGTGGTTTGATTATTAAAGGGAAAAATAATCTGCAACTCCCTGCCAGCAACTTTCCCAAACCTTTCATTATATCTCAAAAAGAGATGCCAATTCTTTAGACATAGTAGCTCCCCAAACTAATATATTTATTCCACACAGGTGCCTTTGCTCCTGGGTCTGCTTAATGGCCATGCAGGATCCTTAAAACACTGTTTCAAAACACAAAATAAGAGACTTTCTTTTATTTATGGATTAATATTAAAGACTGAGGTGAACTGCATATGGACAACTTATTGTAGCCTTCCTCAATCTGATACCTTCCAGATGCTTTGGAATTACAACTCTCTTAGCCAGCAGACCCTGGTATGAATTCTGACAGTGTCTTAATAACTAAAAAGTGCCAGGTTGGGGAAGACCTGCATACTATGTTGAACAGTTATCTATCCCTATTGTTGAGTCTTACATGTGTCTAACACAAAATGTAAATTCTGCTTTCTGCATTGCATTCAATGAAGTGTTTAGACAGTACAGGTGGTCCTTGATTTACAACCATTCATTTAATGACTGTTCAAAGTTACAATACTACTAAAAATGTGATTTATGGCTGATTCTCACACTTACGACTATCGCAGCAACCCTAGTCACATGATCAAAATTCAGTTGCTTGTTAGCTGTCATCTATTTATGAGGGTTGCAGCCTTTTCTCAGCACGGAGATGAAGAATCCACTAGTGGGTTTACTCTGTCTTCCTGACCAATCAGATCAAGTCAGCCAAACCTGCTACACCTGTCCTGGATAAGGGTGTCCCAGTCTCAACGTGGGCAAAGACATTGACTGACAGTATGACGTGTTGGCTCAGAGAACCTAACCCTAGGCCTAAGGACCTGAGAGGGTGGGAGTGGATTCTCTATCTCCATGCTGAGAAAAGGCGTTCAGGCAAGACAACACCCCTTCTCCAGCACAGGAGATGGAGAATCCACCAATGGGACATACCAAAGCCTACAGTCCTTGTGGGAGAGAAGCAGCTAGGTCCGGAGTGACGCCTCGAAATACAACCTGTTGGAGGACTCTCCTGCCAAAGGAGGACTCCGTAGAGGCAAACCTGTCCAGTTTGTAGTGTCGTATGAAGGGCAAGGATGAAGACCACGTAGCCACCCTGCAAACATCCTCAATGGACACCTGAGTGGCCCATGCCACAGAGGTAGCTGCACTGCATGTTAAGTGGCCATGACACGACGTGGAACCGGCAAGGTATCGGACTGATACACCCCTGCAATGCAAGCCCTGATCCATCTGCCAATCGTAGAAGCAGACACCCTCTGACCCTTGGAAGAAGGGTGGAAGGAAATGAAGAGGGCCTCAGAAAGGTGCCAGGGGAGACCCACTGTTTCCAGACCGCATTGAGGAATAGAAGCGGACAAGGTATGTGGTGTTGTGTTACTACCAGTTCAGTGAAGACAGGGTCCACGTCTGAGCCAGATGCAGTTGTTGCTGCTGGAGTAGAACGATCAGGGCTAATGTGTGCCGCAGAACTGGCCTTATGCACTTCCACCAGCAAAGCTTACCAAGATGTTCCAGAACAATTTGCCAACATGTTGGAAATGTAAAAAGTACATGGAACATATTATCATTTATGGTGGACATGCCCAGTTATGAAAAAATACTGAACTAAAATAAGAAGATGGATCAAAGAAATAGACCAACCTGTAGACTGGAAACCAGAGATCTTCTTGCTGGGTATTTTAAACAGAAAATATAGTGAAGAAATACAGTACTTAATTCTACATATAACAACGGCAGCAAAAGTAACATACACACAGTTCTGGAAAAATGAGAATATACCACCAGAGGAAGAAGTGATAAGAAAAATCCTGGACTGTGCTGAGATGGACAAATTAACAAAAGAGATAAAAGAAAAGGAAGACACAGAGTACTATCTAATATGGAACAAGTGGTATGACTGGTTGGAGACTAGAAATAATAGAGAATAAATGTGGAAAGGTCAAAAGTGGAAAATGTGTGTATAATAATGTATAGTAATAATAATATGTATTATTCTTAGTATGAAGTATAGTATGAAGGAAGAAAAATGCAAATAAGAAACAACAGGGCAACAAGGACAAATATTCTAAAGAAGAATAAGGGGGGGAAATGTCAATAATAATATAAGATTACCATTACGAAATCACTGTTAAAAAAAAAGGATTATACACTGTGTGTGTATATGTGTTATGTTTTGTTTTGTTGGTTTAAAAAAAATTAAAAAAAAGTACTGGCCTTACAAAGAAAGGGCAGAAAAAGAGAGGGATTAAAAAGCCCATCGAACGGCGGCGGGTCCGGGGGAGAATCTTCCTCTTCGACCACGGGGCATCTAATTCTTGATCATGCTCTGGAGGGGAAGAAGCCCTCCAGATTGGAACGGGGAGGGAGGCCCATGATATCCTGGAGTTGCCCACTGGGGAATTGGAAAGGAAATCACTGAATTGGTCCTGGGCACGTGCGATGCCCTGGCCGCGAGAGCCCGATCCACCGCCTGAGCAATTAAAGCTTGAAGGCAATCCTCAGGGGGGAAGGTGTCAGACTCAGCTACCCTGAGTCCCGCAGCTGTGGGGGTGAAGGTTGCCTCTGGAATCGGGCGTTGGACCCATGGTACAGATAGTGATTGAAGAGTGTGGATGTCCTGATCCGGTCCAGGCGGAGCGGGAGAAGCAAGAAGTGCCCCTGGTGACCAGACTCCCTGGGCAGAGGTAGAGGGACTCAGTGGTAAATCAAAGAGAGGAGCCTTGCCTTGTTCAGCCTCAGCCCTGGCCTGCTTTTGTGCTTTGGAGAAGATCCTACCTGCGGCCTCCTGGTTGGAGGACCTGTGCTGTTTCTGGCCCGAGGAAGGAGGTAAGGCGTCCTTGGTTTGGGAGGCCATGCTGTCCTCCATCCTGCTAAAGGTAAACTCAGGTGCACAGAAGGGTATCCCTGGCAGTGGATCTATTGGCGGGTAAGAGTTAAGGGCAGGGAATGATAATGATCGTCCTGCCCCCCTGGCCACCCAACCGGTGGTACTCCCGATGACCTGTCGTGTCTACGGCCACAGCAAAGTCAACGAGGTGACGACAGCCAGCCTGCTCGTACGATGCGCGGTGTTGCCAGGCCAGCAAGGTGATAATTGTCAACACGCTTTGCATGGCAGGCGGATCTGTGGAGGTGACCAAAATTCCTTGTGTGGTAACCACAGTCCGATGCAGAGCCCGCCAGGTGGTGACCAGGTAGGGAGACACCAGATTGGGGCCTAAAATGGGCCCAATGGACTATGCGCTCCAGAAAAAGGAAAAAATAAAAAGGAAAAAAAATGTATGTGACTGGAATGGTGTCACCTCTATGAGGGGACCCCAAAAACCATCGGGGAAACCCTTTTGTGAACCCTAGGGAGCCACTGAATACACGGGCCTTTCAAAATGGCGGCCGCGGCCCGGTCTATTTCCCCTGTGCTGAATGGAGAAAGGCTCTATTAAGCCAATGCTGAGAAGAATGGAGCCGGCCCACGCCACTATGCGAGGACTCCGGAGGGAACAGGGCGGCTGGGAACAGTAGAAAGGAGGATCCCCTCCCTCAGTCGTGTCCTTCGGGTAAGAAACATTGGTAGCCACACGGTCCGCAAAATGGCGGCCGCGTCAAACAGTAAGGATCCCTTGAGCGACTGTCGGAGAGGAGGGTAAAACCAGCCCGCATGCCTACCTAAATAGCCGTTCCGGCAACATGAGCGAGCAAGCAACCACTCTGCTGTCAGTCGCCGAATCCAAAAGAGAGAGAGAGAGAAACAGGTCATGATTCGAAGGAGAGAAGAATCGGGCCCGCACGTGAGTGCAAATCACCCAATTCAGCCAGCACGCGGTGCTGAAGCTGCAGCTGCAAACTCTGACGAAGGGAGGCCTGATGAGGAGCAGAGGAATGGAATTGCTACAGCACTGAGCCCAGTGCTGCCTGTGGGAAGGAAAGGAGAACGGAAGCCTCCGTTCTGCCTGGGTCGTAGATGAGATTCAGGTGATTAGCAGTCAAGCTGAAGCAGCACTGATCCCAGTGCTGCTCAGGAGACATTGGTAATATGGAAAATCCACTAATGGGACTCGATCTACCTGCCTGTGAGCCAAACTTGGACGTCTGTCCTGGGCAAAGATCAAGACGAGACAGGGACACCCTAGTCCAGGACAGGCATAGCAGGTTTGGCTGACTTGATCTGATTGGGCAGGAAGACAGAGTAAACACATTGGTGGATTCTCCATCTCCTGTGCTGGAGAATGATGTGATCACCATTTACAACCTTCCCAGCGGGCTTCCAACAAGCAAAGTCCCTGGGGGAAGCCAGATTCATTTAACAAACTTATGGATTACTTAATAATCTTGTGACTCACTTAACAACCATAGGAAAAAAGGTAGTAAAATCAGGCATAATATGCTTAAAAACTGCCTTGCTTAGCAACTGAAATCTGGTTCCCATTGTGGTTGTAAGTCGAGGACTACTTGTATTTATGGAAAATACTAACAGTTTACAAAGAAATGACTTTTCTTATGCAATGCAGGGCAATTGCAAAATCAAGCAAGTGAAAGGCTCTGCAATCATGGGAGTTAGAATAGTTGAAATATCAGCAGTTATTTCACTGAATTTAGTTTAGCTTTTTTGAGAGTGACAGTTCCGTATGTTCCTCATATGGTTCTGTAACAAGTGAAATTTCTATCCTTTTGAAAAAGAAATGGAGAAATTTCCTAATTGTATTCTTCCAGTTTGCACAATTTTTTTTCTCAACTCATTCTGAAAAATCCATTAAGCAATGTTTATTCTTAAAGAGCTGCATTTATACTTTGGATCTGACTAAGTTTAGACACAGTTCCAAAAAAACATCTGGTCTGTTCTGCTTGAACTGGACCTGTAAAGTACATGTTGGAATCCTGCTGCCAAAAGAATCAACTGCACATAGAAGGCAGCAGCAAAAAGCCACAAGAATCAGAAGCCAAAGATACTTCAGCGTCCCTCTCAAGGATTTTATTAATGCAACTTAACAACTGACCTAAGGCCAAGGAGTTAGGGAACATTTTTTTCTAAAATTGGAGGCATTTTAGAATAAATTTCCGGGCAATCTTAATGCTTTAGCTGAGAAGATCCACGTCGCAAGCAAGGATGCATGAAGAAATGATAAGCATCAACAATTATTTTAATTAATCTCCATCAATAATCTACTGCATATCTTAAAGCTAATTAAAAATCCCTCTGGGTCTACTAAATGCCAACCACACTTCTTTTCCATAATATTGGAAGCATCAATCACTTGGTTACATTCTAGTACTCTTGCATCTAATCCAAGAACAGCTCCTTCGGTTAAGGAGGCCTCAGTGGCAATACCCAATATTGCAGGTGGGTATTGCAGGTGATGGAAAGGACCTATCTGTGCCTGAAATCTTGAAGAATGGCTACTAACCAGTCATTTACTGTTAGACACATAGTAAGCTTACCTTGAAATCAAAGGCTTCCTGGAAGCTAGTGTGAAATAGAAAGCAGAAAATAGAAAGCCACTCATAGAACATATGAGTGGCTTTTATAGGTAGAAATGTGGTCTCAGACTGAGCCTACCTTGGTTAAAAAAATGCTTATCATGTGGATAAAGGGGGATAGCTTGTCTGCAAAACATGAAACAATCTAGAGCAGTGGTTCTCAACCTTTTTAATGCCGCGACCCCCAACCGGTCGTAAGTCGAGGTCTACTCAACCGGTCGTAAGTCGAGGACTACTCAACTGGTGCAGCACCGTTTGCAGAATGGGACTTTTGGCGGGTTCAGCAGGGCAGAGACAGCCTGGACAATTCCTATTGGCTTTTGAAAGCCAATAGAATTAGACTCTATTCAAGAGAGTCTATTCTATTGGCTTTCGAAAGCCAATAGAAGAAAAGGGAGTAGCACAGCTAAGGAAAAGGGGGAAAAAATGGCGGACTGCATTGTTTGGCGACCCCCGTGAAATGGTCGTTCGACCCCAAATGGGGTCCTGACCCACAGGTTGAGAACCACTGATCTAGAGTCCCTCTCTGACTATTATTGCTGTATATAAGACAAGAACAGTTCCAACTTATTTGTTCAAAAAAAAAAAAAAAAAACCACTTCTAATCTGAGAGCCTCCCTCTTCCCCTTACATCCCAATTAGCACTGGAGACAACTTGTAGGGCTCAATTCAGACTCCTAAATCAAATCTGTCTCATTTGTTCTGGCTATATGTTAAAGAACTGGATGCCAAATAATTTCAGAACTTCCACCTCACAGGTTTAAAGAAGGAAAAGCCATAGTTTTTCTCAGAGCTGACAATTACGTAGCCTCACATTGTGGCTGAGTGATTCCAGCATGACCACATAACCAAAATTCCACAACAAGTACAGAATAGCAGGCTGTAATACAAGCAAGAGGAATTTAGAGTGATAAAATACATGTTTGGATAAGTAGAAAAGCATGTGATGGGCACTATTCTGCAGAGGCTGCAAAGAAAACCAGAATAAAGAATGCATCAAACCTTCCCTGAAGCAGAGATTTCCACATCATTCATATTATTAATCTCTCTATTGTTAATTTGCACTATGGCCAGATACAGTACAAACTACAGATTGAGGGGGGAAAGCAGCTGAAAGGCCTGACACAAGCTACTTCTCTGAGAGATTACTTGGCTTCAGAGCCCAGTTTTTCAGTAACTGATGCTAAAGCTTATGTGATTGAGGTAAATAATTAATTAAATGGATAAAATGGTCCTTCAAGCCCTGCGTGGTTATCCCAAACAAGAACCAAATACTCTATCATATATAAAAATATATGCACATGAGGGCTGCATAAAATTTGGTACATTTATCAATATCATTTCAGAATCCTCTCCCCCAATGTGAATATATACATCATACAGATATTGCTTGCCATGTTTTATACTCCTCTCTAATATTTATAAAATTCATAATATGTTAACATCAGCAAACAGTATATAAGTAGTGACGATACATCACAAATTAACAAACAATCCAAATAAAAGTACAACAAACATACAAGTATCCCTCTTCCACAGGAAGCATGATGAGCAATAAGCTGATCCCAAAAAGATCAGACCAATTTGAAATTTGAAAATTAAGCACATAGACACAAAAATGATTAATGACTTTTGACACTATTTGGGGGAAGAAGGTGCTCATGCAGAAAGGAATACTATACATCCCGAGATCCTGACCAAATGGCAGTTTATTAAAGGCCAGCCTCTTAAGATCTGCTCAAGAGTTTGTGGCTGCCATAACTACCCTGTCCTGTCACAGTTGATATCTGCTGTACTCATCAAGTGGGGCACATCTGGCTTCCTGCATCATGATTAACACTCCATAGATGGAGAAGCTAGAATTGAATCCTTTGACATGGACAGCTCACCATTTTAATTAAAGTACATTTAATGCTCTATATCCCACCTTTGCACAGGGGATGATTTTGAGTTTCTACCTACCAAAAATTTGCTGACGAATCTGTCCTCTGCAGCACCAAATGTTTGGCTGGAGGCCTTGGTGGCAGATTTAAATCTCCAGTTCTCAGTCTAGATTGTAGACTATTTGGCTACAATTTCTGTCTTCCCACCAAGCTGTTAATCTTTGTTTAAGGAGTTATAGAATACTGTATGAAGTAGGCAGACAGATGGCTACAGCAAAAGTGGTGGAAATCCAAAGTAACTATGGCCAGGCCTAGCTTACATTCTGGCATTGGGGTAAAAAAAAATAGCTTTTTCTCCTTTGTCATTACATCTGCAGAAAATCACCAGAGGAAGCTATTCTGGATGGTTCGGATGCTGACAGTAAAAATTGTAGAAGTCCTTCTTGAGTCCTTGGATGATGATCTGTGAAGGTTCTGTGAAATGTTTTGCAGATAAAGTCAGCCATATCAACAGTCAGATGGAAGATATCATTAATTATGACGACAACAGGGAGATAGTCAATGTATTTGCTTGTCCTACTTCTCAATTTGTTTGTTTCCCTTGAGTATTTGGAAAAGATGCTTGGACAAGGTTGAGCTATTACTTGGTGACTGGACCTAATTCAGTCCTGGGTAGTTCAGATTGGGAGGTATCCATTGAGGGAAGTGATATATTCTCTTATTAACACTTTCTTCTGCTATGGGTTATACCGCCTTCATTAAAGACAGCAGCATAATATCTCCACTGAAGAAAAAATTGTATTTAGACTCCTCCCTATTTGTGAACATAAAGGAAGACGTTACTTAGCAACTTCTTGATGCTCCTAATCATCTAGAGCTCTCTCAATCTGCTTTTAAACCAAGGAATAACATGGAAATAATTTTGGTCACCTTGTTGGTCAATATGTTGAGGATGTATGGGTTGTGTTCCTCAAGCATTTGGCCTTTGATACCATTTACAGTATTTTACTAAATTGCCAAAACCATTTGAAAATGAGAGGCATGGCTTTGTTGTAGTTCCACCCCTACTTTGAAGGGCGTAGGTACAAATGGTAATTTTGGCTACCCTGCAGCCTATCTGCTGTAAATTTCCATAGGGTTCTACTCACATATTCATACTCATGAATACCTATATGAAGCCATTTGAGAATATAATTTTATTTGCTTTGTTTTGTTTTATTTTTTGGTGGGACTTACTCTGGATTTTATTTACTCTGCTATATTCCCCTGAAGGAGAGGAACTGAGGGGAAACTTCTAAGCATTTATTGTACTTACTATCAGACATTAGTGAATAGTTCTGATCTGCCCATTGTAAGTCATGCTTTGGTTATCTCTCAAAGAGATTCCTGTAATGCACTTTACTTGGGGATACTCTGAGGTAAAGCCAGAGGCTGCAGTAAGCCTTCCTCCTCTCCTCTCCTTCCTCCCCTCCCCTCTCCCTCTCATTTCTCTAGCAGCAGACTCCCCAAGAATTCCCAGAAGTTTACAACAACAACAATAATAAATAAAACAGGATATAGTGACCAGGTTTCTGTTATTTCTTAGCTGGAACATATGATACCACTTCTAGCTTATATTGTACTGGCTTCCTATTATTTTCCAAATCAAGTGCTAGTTTTGACTTATAACCAACCCTCTGATGCAACTTGGATATTGCCTAACAAAATGATTTCCACAATATTTCAAGAGTTAGGAGTTCCATTCAGCCATTAAGATCTCTTCAGGTACTTCACACAACAGAGGCCCCGTTAGACACAAGATCCAAAGCATTCTCAACAGAGGCATTTTCAATATAGAATTCCTTGAGATACAGGCTTCATTTTCTTTTAATACTTTTGAAAGAAATTTGAAAAGCTGTTTTTATAAACTGCTGCATCTTTTTGATTGATACTTTATATTTATGACTTGTATTGGTACAATACGACTCTTCTTTTTTTTATTAATTTTTTTTTATTTTTTCCAGTTATACATTGTAAAAGATACAATTTTAAAATAACATAAATTCTTAACCATTGGTACGACCTGCCCATTCCCCCCAGCGTCCACCCTCTTTTAAAACCTTCCCTACTTCCCTCCTCTTTCTCTCCTCCCCTCCTACTCTCTTCCCCTCCCCCTCTCCTCTTACTATCCTACTTCCTCTCTACACCTTCTTCTCCTCTCATACCTATCAAACCCATGAACGCTGCATAGGGCAGCGGTTCTCAACCTTTTTATACAGCGACCCACGGTCACATGGATGCACCGCGCATGCGCGGCGCGCCCCATGCGCAGTGTGCCCCATGCGCAGCGCCCATGCGTGGTGGTGCCCCCATGCGCGGCAGCGCCCTCATGCGTGGCAGCGCCCCATGCGTGGCAGTGCCCCCATGCGTGCTGCGCATGCGCGGGCCGCCCCCTGAGGGAAAAATGGTGGATCGCATTGTTTGGCGACCCCCGTAAAATGGTCGTTCGACCCCAAATGGGGTCGCGACCCATAGGTTGAGAACCGCTGGCATAGGGGAACTGCCCAGGCCGCACCCTTCTATAAGCAACCATTATCTATATTACCCTTACCCCCCCCACTCTTCCACCCAATATGACTCTTCTTATGACTCTTTTGGTACAAATGTGATTTATTGTTAATTCATTGCATTGCTTTTATTATATGTTTTATTAACTTTATTAATTATTGTATTGTATACTACATTAGGCTAGCTTGCTGGGAGTCTGCAGATTAAAAATATGTCAATTTAAAAAAATATTAAAAGCAATGCTTAGAACTGAGTTTTAAAATAGACTGGCACACCAGCTAATAATTAGTTTCAGAATGAAGAGAACATGATTCAAGAAAGACTGTCATTAACAAACAGGCAACCATAATTCTTTCTGATAGCCTGAAGCTGCCTTTCAGGATGGTCCCAATAAAGTATGTTAAAGTTGTGTAATCTCAATAGAATTCCCATTTCTGCTGAAAAGCAACTACCATTTCCAACTAATCGATAGAGAGGAGAATATTTATAGTTCAGGATTGAAATGAGGGATCTTTGTGCTCTCTAAGTTTGTTTTCTTGCAGATGTTTCATTGTGCAGTTCAGGTTACATCATGTCACCTAATGTGAGTAATGAAATGTCCGCAAGAAAACAACCAAACTCAGAGAGCATCAAGGATCCATCACCTTACTAATCAATTCTATCCTATGTCAAAGATGCATAGTCTTTATTTGAGGAATGGCATCTTTGGGAAGACTGTTGTACTCAATACAGCATTTCTGATTTGTTTATGATAACAATCCTACAAGCTGCAGTTTGAAAATTACTCTAAAAGTAAATTTCAGATTTTGACTTTGCATAATAGAAAACAGCCTTGAATGTCAGAATACAGCCTTGGGTGAATTTTATTCTTGCTTGTGGGCCAGGTATTCTACAAGCAATACATAGTTTTGCAAGTTTTGGAAGCTAGAATGTGGGGAAATGTGGAAGCATGTGCTTGAATTCCTTTTTGCTGGTACATGTACTGTAATCCCAAATCTTGGCTTGGCATTAATTGAATTCATTCACAGTAATTTTGTTATGATAAATAAGACTGAAAGCAATGGAGGAATTAGCATTATGGATGTTAGTGTTTCATGTGAAGCTTTAGAAATAGTTGGTTTTATAAAAAATATTATAGAATATAAAGGAACATTTTACCATATATGCTGTATATGAAAGAGTAAACCGCTTATCTTAAAAACTACCTGTATTCCTAAAGAACGGGAGCAAAACACTGATCAGCTTTTCGTTCTCTGTGTTGTATGTATGTATACATATGTATGTATGTATGTATTGTGAATGTGTGTATACACGTATTTAAACACTCACACTACATATATACAAGCATAAGGTACATACATGCACACATACATGCACATATATACAGATTGCATTTTAAGATCTTCCTCCTCCTTTGGAGTAGAAGTAAAACTATTGTTTTCTATAAATTACTACAGAAAGGCCCCCTAAAAGTGTTTCCCACCTTAGGATTTAAGTATCAGACTCCTTTGTTGTTGTCTGTCAGAATACTTCCAAATACCAGCTGTTCAAAGTTGAAATGAAGTTGTGTTTGAGTAGGCTGTTCTCAGTATTTTGGTTATTAGGACGCTACAGGCAGAATTATGCTTTGCAAATGCAGTGTTTCCAGTTAAGAGTGAGCTTTTTATTACCAAACAGGCCATAGAGTATGCTTTTCATTGCCAAACATCAAATAGTCAATGTTCAAGTACTGGCTAATAATTGTATACCTTATACTTCACCCTCAATTTTGCGGTCAAAAATTGAATCTATTCCCACCTACAAAAAACTATAGAAAATAAATTAAAAGCGTCAAGTCAGCCTGTGATGATTACATTCTGTCTATATCGGCTTGACAATCCTCTGTTTTGATCCTTTTATTCAGCCTTGTTATCCTGCCAGATGGCACAAGCATCCTTTCCAAAGACCACACTGAGAGCTAGCATTGAAGGTGTTACCTAGTGTGGTAATGAAACATCTGCAAGCAAACAACCAAGCTCAGAGAGCACCAAGGATATAGTTCAACCTTGAGCTACATATATTCTGTTTTATTGGTACATACATAAATGAATCAATTTAACATTTTTGCTCTTTTCCATGATAGGAGGACAGGTATATATATCAGCCATATCAGTGAAAAGTGGTGGTTTCAACTAAAGGCTTGATTATCAAGCTACTTTCCAAAGCGCCTAAACTAAAGGCAGGACAAGAAGCAATGGGTGGAAACTAACCAAAGAGAGAAGCAACCTAGAACTAAGGAGAAACTTCCTGACAGTTAGAACCATTAACCAGTGGAACAACTTGCCTCCAGAAGCGGTGAATGCTCCAACACTGGAAGTTTTTAAGAAGAGACTGGACAGCCATTTGTCCAAAATGGTATAGGGTTTCCTGCCTGAACAGGGGGTTGGACTAGATGACTTCCAAGGTCCTTTCCAACTTTATCATCATCATCATCATTATCTCCTGGAATATATCTTTAGTGGTATATGACATGTGTGAGAAAGGCATCCTTCTTTGATATATCCAAATATACCCTAATTCAGAAACATAAAGTACACAGAGAAATGAGCTACTTCCCATTTCTTTATACACAGAGGTGAATACAGAAGTACTGATCTGGAAAAAGCAATTGAGGCTTCTCCATCATCAAACCAGTGTTTGCTTGAGAACTCTTAGAAAATACTTCATCTGACTTTCATGGTGAAAGTAAGCATGCTTTTTCCTCCTCTGATACCAGCAACAGGATACATTTGCATATGCCTCAAAAGGATTAATAAATATCACAAATATTTAGTGCTATCATGAGGTTTGGTTTCTCATACTGTGAGTAGACGGGGCTGGATGGGAGAAGGAAGTAGTATATACAATAAAACTTGGCCTATGATTACAGAAATTCCCAGGACATTTAGAAAAAGAACAAGAAGTCATTGGAAACAGTTGCTAAGTAATATTTCTACCTAAGTAAACAATACAAAGCACTGTTTCTCACATATACACACCTCTGAACTTTGTCACTTTCTAAAAAAACAAGTCAGTAGAAAAAGCAGAAATTTTTCCAAAGTTATGAACCCACCAAAGAAGGACTTTCCAGAGTTATAAACTCACCAAAGAAAGCTTATTTTTAAGATCATGTGGGCTAGAAACTCTTTTTGTGCTAGAAGGCAAAAGCGTCCTCAACAGACTTAGGCTTCAAAGATTAATGCCCTGAATAGAGTGAATATTCTCTTAAATTTATGATTGTTATTTACTTATAGCATATAATACGAAGATACAAAAGCAAATAACAGAGAACAAAGGTAGGGGAAGGGGAAAAAGAGAAATGTGGAAAGGGGGAAGAAAAAAAAGGCGTTGACTTCTGACTCCCTCTGTTGCAGTAAAATAAGGCATTAACATCGAACATCAATTTTTTACATTTCTATAGTAGTATGAACTAGCCATTTCTATATCAACAAATCCATCTAAGCAGTAAAATCCAAAATCATAGTATCATTTTTTTCCACTTCAAGCACAAAGTCCAGAAGTGGTTTCCAAGTAGAAACAATTCACTCAATCACTCTATTCTTCCAGGGTTTTTTGTAGATCATTTCCTCTTCCTGTTCCACAAATTCAGCATATGGCTGTCTTTACACTAGTGCAGGGGTCTCCAAACTTGGCAACTTTAAGACTTGTGGACTTCAACTCCCAGAATTCCTCTTAAAGTTGCCAAGTTTGGAGACCCTGGCACTAGAGAAATTGAAACAAAGATACATAGGATAATACCTCAAAAACATAAGGTGGGCAAAAAAGGCTGAATGTTCATTCTTTCAGAATAGATACTGTTTTTTCCAGTGGATATATGCAGGGCTAAAACTGGGGAAAGGACCCTGTGGCATGGTAATAAAAATGAAAAATACAAATTTGTTTGGGAAAAAAAAATTTCCTTTGCAAAACTCATTATCAAAGCAGGCAACAGAACTCTGATATTTTGTCCACTAACTTAAACAAAGGGGATTTGAATAGAATTTGGTGAACAATACACAGGGTCTTTGTGGTATTAGAAACAGAATGCTTGTACATTGTACGGAAACAAACCGTCCAGTCTATATCATCAGATGCAACTATGTGTCCTGAAAAAGCAACATTTTCTAAGCATACCACATACCATGTTAGATGATCCTTCCAGCTAAAGATCGAAAACTACAGAATCTGAATATTTATCCTGTATTACCTACGCAGGATACAATTATTTCTTCTTCAAAGTCAGATGAAGAACATCATTTGCAGTAGGATGGAAAGGGTTCAGAGATTTAGCATAATCATTAGTACACAACTTATAGCATTCCCAAAATTGTTGGAACTATAACTTGCAGCAGCCTCCAGCTAGCATGGCCAATGATGAAGGCTAAGAGGAACTGTAAATCAGCAATATCTGGTAATAAGAGATTAGAATTGTGGCAAAGACAGCTGGGATTGGGAGCCCACTAAGAAAACATTTTACAAAACAGGTTGTTTTGTAAAAACAAAAGAAATGATGTACAGCAATAGTCTGAATTTTGTTATTCATCAACTTACCTCTCTGGCAATGGGCGTGACTCCAACAACGCTCAGTGAAATCACCATTGACCACAGTTTGAGGACAGGTGCTTTTCCCTTGCATTATTCCTGGGCATACATCTCCACACTCGTTGTTGTCTTTGTTATCAACAATATAATTATCTTCCACGGAGTCCAGAATCCGAGACCAGTCAATGGTTGACAAAAAGCACAGTTCGGGATTCTTCTCAATCCGTACGGACCCTCGGGTAATGTTCATCAGGCTGTAAAGGCCAATCTCTTTCAAGTGAACCATCTCAAAGAGGACCAAAGCATAGTTGAAAAAGAGATGAGTCCCACGGATCACAGTAAGATTGGGGAAAAGCTTCCTGAAGCTCTCCACACCGTAGACCCGGAATAGCAAGATGTATTCGGTTACCATTGTCAGCCTAGGAAAGCTGAGATCTCGAAAATCCTCAGCCTTAGTTCTGAACAAAAGCAAGATCTGCAAATGTCCCTCAATCACAGTACAATTCTCAAGCATGCTGAAATTGGTCATGTTATTCCGGATATCTATACTTGGACAAACTGGAAGAAAGAAAGAAAGAATTATTTTCAAACTGACAAATATTCCACTGATTTGTCTGTTTTCAATGTTACAGTCATCTTTACAGCTAACCACCCATCCAAACTTACTCATTTAAAGGCTTCTTTGTAAGACAAGGTACAAATGGGACCAGAATTTCGGTCATAAGTCATGACAGTCATAAGCTGAAGCACCTACATGATTGGATCTGAACTTACAACCATTTTTATAGTAGTTGTTAAGCAAATCATATTGTCATACGTCCGAATCGATTCTCCTGAATGGGCATTTTTTGCTGGAAATCGACAAAAAGAGGGAAACCAGCATTAAAAAAAAAAGAAATCATAGTAATAGGATAACGGGGTGTTGCAACTAAGTAAAAATGTGAGCCTGATTCCAAGAGCCTGAAATGCAATTATGTGATCACTGGGGTGGAGGAAGTGGGCAGAACCTTATGATGCCTGGAAATGCTTTACAAGCCATAATCAATCTCTCTGAGGTTGCTGTAACTACAGGTGGTTATTAAATAAGCAGTCGTAAGTCAAGGATTACCTGTACTTCAAATACAATTTTTCTTGTAAAGTCAGGCAATAACACTAAGATATTACTAAATTCACTACACTCTGCTAACTCTGTGATAGACAACATAGCAAACAAGTACCGGTAATACAACAACCAACATCTCAGGGATTTACAGTTTCAATACAGTAATAAGCCAGTGCCCAATATTGTAAATAAAACCAGCTAACTATAAATCATGCAAAAATACATAATTCTTGTTTTGTTTTCTTTATTTTCATGTTATGTGCTATGTACCATACACTGTTTAAAAAGGAATGAACGTTTTGGCTTCATTCTCATTGCAGAGGCTAGTCTGTGGCAGCTTATACTTTCAAATTTTAGATGGTGACTACAGTACACGTAATAGAAAGTTCCCCTAAGGGAGTGAGCCTCCCTATAAAGTCTCTGAGGAACATACCATAGCGCCATTTCCCAGTTTCGTAGCGCCATTTCCCAGTTTATCACAACTTTCAGTCTCAAGTCATTTGGATGTTCTAATATAACAAATCAAGATATATTCAGATCCCCCACACCTTTTAATTAATTCTTAACATCTCTTGCCTTTTAAAAAAATTAAATACTGCTTCTTACGTTTTGAATATTTTATTGTACACAATTTTTTCAAATCTGACTGTTCAAATTTAAATATGGCCTTCACATACGTTTGTGTCGGGCATCAGTCCTACCTGTTCCTACATCAGGGGACTCTGCTAACTGGCACTCATTCCCTTGCTGCTGCCTCCCATCTGAATTTCTGTAATGCTGTGATTCTCATCCCAATGGTACTGACCCATTCCAAGCACTCAGGTAGGGAGAGTATGTTATGGAATCCATTGGTTAAAAATTTTGAATGGTCAGATCCAGGAAGACAGCCTCCTTTGCCATTGCAGCTGCCTTATAAAATATTTTATCCCCAGAGATAAGGCAGGCCTCCACTCTTCTGGCTTTCCAGAAGAGCATCAAGACATTTTAGACTCATGGGAATCTAAAAGCGATACGCAATCCTGATGGTGGTTGGTCACTTGAGGGCATTCCGTCTGCCCTTTTACCTTTTTTTAACATTTTTTAACATACCTTTTTTGTGTGTATATACATAACTGTATGTCTTTATAGCAAGAATCTTTTAGATGAGATACACTATGTAGAAATTGGATGGATTGATGGAGAAGGGATGGAAGGATAAGAAAGAAACAAACAATAATGTGCTGTAAGTGGGGTTGCCCTTGAAGAATATCTGGAAGCTTCAGTTGGTACAAAATGCAGTGGCATGGGCAGTTATGTGGGCCTCTAAAGTGGCACATGTTATCTCTCTGCTTAGTGAGCGGCACTGGTTACCAGTTTCTTTCTGGACTCAATTCAAGGTGCTGCTTTTGATCTTTAAAGCTCTTCATGGCATGGGACTGGGTTATCTGAGGGACTACCTTTACTCAATTACATCTGCCTGCTCCATTGGGTCTGCCAGAAAAAGTATGCTGCGGATCCTGTCTGCCAGGGAATTACATCTGGCGTGTCCCAGGAAGTGGGCCTTCTCTGCCATGACACTCACCTTGAGGACCCCCACCTCCCAAGGAAGATTGGCCCAATCCCTCGCAACACTCCACAGATCCCTCAACACATGGCTATGTCATCAGGACAGGGGGTCTCAGAGGACCAGTGAGATTTTGCAATAGCTATGATCACTGTGATTAATATAATCCTCTCCTATTTTGTGTGCCTTTTTTATATTTATTTCTAAATAAATTGAATTTTTTTAATTATGCTGTACATGGTCCAGAGCCATTTTCATATGAGGTGGGCAGCTATACAAATATGGTAAATAAAAAAATAAACAACACGAAACTTCCGTGTGTGCTTACTAACTGGGACTTCTTCCTTAGAACTTATGTGAACATGGCCACAGAGAGCTAATTTTTCAAGAGAGGAGGATACACTCTTTTCCTGACAAAAAATAACTCTAACCAGTGTGCTGTATTTGGATGCAATTCTGAGTCCTCACCAAATTCTAAATATAAAAACCATATGCAAATTTACAAAGGCATTTAATATCCAACCTCACTTACAAAGCATCAGCAACTTAATTCAATAAATCAACATATTTCTGTTTCTCCATCAATGCCTCAGATAATGTGGAATGAAAGCATAGTGCATCTGTTTCTTCTAATGTACTGCCCTAACTGAAATAGCCTGCTATATCCAGGCCATTTGCACTACCATGAAACATTTATTACCTTACATATTTTAAAAGGCAATGTTATTAATATTGATTACTTAATGTGTATGTGGCAATCTGAAACCTAAAAAAATCTATTTTCCCTGGTTTGAATAAATGAATACAAATATTATACTAAGATTTAATTTGATTTGTTTGGTTTGGTCTTAGCATTAGTGTAGCTCTAACACTTGGTTTAGAAACTATTGCTTATGGGTTTGTTTGATGTAGGAATTATAGTTTTCAATAAGCCATGCTTCTGATATAGCCCTGTACATGTACATTAGCTGTGCATGTACAGCTAATGTATTAGACTAGAAGTATAATTTTAAGATACTTGAAGCCTTAGAAATAATTTGCACACGAAAAACATAGATCATCATATGCAGCCTACAAAAAAACCTCCCAACTTGACTATTAACATATCACTAAATAAACGTGGTCTCTAATTGTCGGGAATTGTGGGCCTTAGAAAATAATTCTAAGCACTGCTGAGACAGCAGTGTGCATC
This sequence comes from Crotalus tigris, assembly GCF_016545835.1. Classification (NCBI taxonomy): domain Eukaryota; kingdom Metazoa; phylum Chordata; class Lepidosauria; order Squamata; family Viperidae; genus Crotalus; species Crotalus tigris. The sequence continues at coordinate 1,056,491 of NW_024096577.1, forward strand.
AGCAACCAAAAAAGCTAATATAATGCTAGAATGTATAAACAGGCATAGTATTAGTTGTGACTTTGGAAAAAGTTCAGAGAAGAGCAACAAAATGATCAAAGTCCTGGAGACTAAAAATATGAAAACCAGTTGCAGGACTTGGGTTTGTCTAGTCTAAAGAAAAAAAGAAATGATAGCAATATTCCAGTATTTGAGGGGCTGCCACCAAGAAGAGGGAGTCACGTTATTCACCAAAGCACCAGACGGCAGGACAAGAAACAATGGTTTGAAACTGACCAAAGAGAGAAGCAACTTGGAATTAAGGAGAAACTTCCTAATAGTGAGGACAATTAATCAGTGGAACAACTTGCCTTCAAAAATCGTGGGTGCTCCATCACTGGAGGTTTTTAAGAAGAGACTGGACAATCACTTGTCTGAGATGGTATAGCCTCTCCTGCTTGAGCAGGAGGCTGGACTAGAAGACATCCAAGATCCCTTCCGGCTCTATTCTATTCTATTCTATTCTATTCTATTCTATTCTATTCTATTCTATTCTATTCTATTCTACTCTACTCTATTCATACTTCACAAGGCTGTTTTCATTGTCTCTTACTTATTTTATAAGTAAGAAAGAGTTCTTATTATCTGTTTATGGTAGTATTCTAAGTTTTATTTATCCTTCTGTATAATTGTGTCAAACTCTGACAAACTGTTTGCATAGGTTCCTGAAGTTTTTTGGGCAGTTTTTCAAAAGTGATTTGCCCTTACTTCTTGCTAGGGTTAAGAGAGAGTGATTGGCCCAAGATCACCCAGTTGGCTTCAGGTCCAAAGCAAGACTAGAACTCACAGTCTCACACTGTCTAGTTTGAGGCCTTTAACCACTACATCAAACTAGCTCTCATTCCATATATTGCTAGTTGTAAATTTAAGACTGAACAAATCTGAGTTTTTTTTAAAAAAGCTTACTTTTCAATCTAGACAGAACACTCTGTTATCTTCTTGTTTTAACTTCTAACAAATATAGGGTGCATTTGAGATTTATCTCTATAGCCTTATCTATTTTTCAATTTATAAAGCTTTTAAATCTCTAAAGCTAAAGAACTTGATATAAGTTTTTAAAATCCGATTTGTACAGATCTATTTCTCTAAGTTTACATATTTCAATGCTTCCAAATGAACAGTTTACAAATTCCCCTTTTAAGAACACAATCATCACACATATTTCTACAGATACACATGCATACACACACTACAATGCCATAATAAGCAACTCCAGGATACCTAGTATCTATGCAAAAGCTATAGATAGCTTTCTGAGTCTGGGACGCTGCAACTGTCATAAATATATGCTGCTTACCAAAGCACCCAAATTTTGATCACAGGACTTGGAGATGGTGCAACAGTTGTAAGTATGAGGACTGGTTGTAAGTCACTTTTTAAAGTGGTATAATTTCAAATGGTCTCTAAATGAATGGTTGTTAAGTCAAGGACTGCCTATATAATAACAACAACTATGATCCCTAGTCTTAACAAGGATAACTGGGAATGACCGGGTTTGCAGGATTTTGCTGGCAAAATCCACCAATCATTTGTACTAGCAGAAGATATTGGTACAAGCAGGAAAATATTTAGATGTCCAGCATACTTCATTTGCTACCTTGTAGGCAAATTGTTTGTCTGAATAGAGAAATCAGATTACCACACAGACTTTGATTTCAATTAATATTCTACACAAATAGATTTGGGAAATGCAATTTGAAAAACAGTATGTAAATAATTAAAATGCTGTTTATGATTAGGGTAAAGGTTATTCAATGATTTACAGATAAATAACATATTTAATAACTCACTGACTTTAAAAAAAATAGGAGAATCCACGTATACAAGATTTTAATAGGGCTTACTTTTTGTGGCAGAATTCTTTTTGATGAAGTAATGAATTTGTTGATTTAATATATATTCTTTTATTGCTTGATTTTTTTTTCACTGTGGTAATAAAATAAATAAAAAAGAAAAGGGCCAGGTCTTACATGTTCTCTCAGTAGCTGAGTCCAAAGGACAAATCATGGAATGCAAAAAACAATTTGACTGCTTTCAGCTTCTCCTTTCCTCTTCACATACAGGGGGGTGGGGTGGGGAGTGGAAATCACCAGTTATGTGTTCCCCTTCTTATTGTGATCAACAGGATGCCAAACATTGAGCCCAAGGTACAAAAGTTTTGGGAAGCTCTTGTCTTTCTTAGAAATGCATGTGTTTTGGGTAATAATCAAGGTGATCAACTAATCCTCTTTCTTAAAATACTTAATAACCCTAACAAACATATTATCATATTTTTTCTTTCAACAATAGTATAGGGCAGTGGTTCTCAACCTGTGGGTCAGGACCCCATTTGGGGTCGAACGACCATTTCACGTGGGTCGCCAAACAACGCAGTCCGCCATTTTTTCCCCCCTTTTCCTTAGCTGTGCTACTCCCTTTTATTCTATTGGCTTTTGAAAGCCAATAGAATAGACTCTCTTGAATAGAGTCTAATTCTATTGGCTTTCAAAAGCCAATAGGAATTGTCCAGGCTGTCTCTGCCCTGCTGAGTCCGCCAAAAGTCCCATTCTACAAACGGTGCTGCACCAGTTGAGTGGTCCTCAACTTACGACCGGTTGAGTAGTCCTCGACTTACGACCAGTTGGGGTCGCTGCATTAAAAAGGTTGAGAACCACTGGTATAGGGTTTATTTCACTCACTTGCAGGCCCCATGTTTGCTTTTCTATGTGGCACATTGTAATTCAATTTAGGCACATTCATCTGTAGGAGACAGAGGCATTTTTTTTTAATTGGAGACTAAGATTATGTTATCTTCCAGGCCTATGGCAAGTATGGCAAGCAGCATTTGTTTGATCACACACATGGCATTTTTTTCTTAAGATCTGTTGGAAGTAAAGTCTTCACCCTGGTTCATCCAAGCAGGGGATAAATAAACAACATGGCGACTGCTTTGGGAAGAAGGTTACAGTTTATTGAAGAGGCAGAAAGATGGTTCTTGCAGGAAAGACCAGAGGAAAGAAAGACCTGAGCACATGGGCAGTAGGTTTTTATACCCTCTCTAGCCTTTTGTTTGGAATAGTTTCCCGTTCCTGTGGCATGAACTTTGAGGCTATCTCCTGTGTCATGTATTCTGACATGAGTCTAGGTGTGACTCTCTGGTATACTTGATGGTAATGGGTTAGTCCTATTATGTCCCATCTCAGGTGGGATATGCAGATTTTAGGTCTTTGTCTTCTGGTTTTACATTTGTATAGGGCTGGCTCCTGCTGGAGACAGAGATTTGGGGGCAGAGTTGGCTTCTGCTTTTTAAAATCCTTTTTGAGGAAATATATTTTTCTGCCTTTTTAATATTTCCTTCTCTGGGGCCCTGACTTCCCTCAGATCCAAGAAAAGGCTCTTAATGCCTGCTTCTACAATATTTGTGTCCAGATATGGTTATTTGTGCTATAAAAGCCAGCTCAATTAGTGATAATTTCACACATAAACACACACCCCCTACTTGCCTCATGACAAGAATGAGGCATTCATAAACTATGATTTTACAACTCTGGGCTTACTCAGACTATTATGTTCACTGTCAAAATAATCACTACTATTACAATTACTTGGAATGTGTACAGTATGTATTCACTGTACTGAGGTAAAGTATATATAGTAGGTCAAACCATAATTCTGCGGTGTTGCTTGAGGTTATAATCTTTTAGTAAGACAACCACAGACTTTTGTAGCATTCATGAAGCAGCAAGATCCTACACTAGGCAAACAGAACAGTTCAGATTTGATGTGAATTTTATTTCATCACATGCAATCAAACCTTCAAAGGTAAACAGATGGGAGGGATTAATATTTCCATAACATCCATTTTAACGCCTAACAGAGTGATGTCTATAATTGCTTTTCTGTAAATTAATATCTCAGTTAACAACCCTGTATGCAACTAAGATATATCTAGCACTATGACGGATTCAAACGAACTGAAAGAGCCTCAAGGCACTAAGAATGCACTTTGAGCTCACTTTTTCATATGTGTGTAATATGGCAGCCAATCAGAGGCAGCTATGCAACAATTGTTCACTTGCTGGTGCTATCCATTCTATCATTGAAGGAACAAAATGCCCTGCAGCCATTTGACTGAAATGGGAGAAGGCTGTAGGGCATTTCTTAAGTAGCAAAAGGAAGATCTGAATATCTACATTACTAGAGTGTGAGCAACACGTCTGTTTGTCATATTAGCCTCCTGTCATCTTAGGGAACAGAAAGCACTGCAGTTGCTTGCCTAAGAGCAATCAGGAGCAACAGAATAGCCATTCCAATAAGTGAAAAAGAGAACTTTTTAAATTAATTTCAAAGCTAGAATTACATGTACCAGCAGAGAATGTTAAATTACATCTATAACACTCTGGGTCTCTTTTTAATGTATATCTTGGCCCTAATGCAAATCTCATAGCAGGGACTAGCAAAACATAGAATATTAAAGATTCCACATGTTCTTTTAGTTATGAGTGAGTCTTACTTAATAAAACACACTATTGATTAAACACATGTAAAATAAATGTGCACAAGCTCCTCTGACTCCAAAACCAAGTTTTAGTGCTATATAAGTTAAGTTAAAATCCTACAAGCTAGACTCCAGCAATATGTGGATGAGAACTACCAGAAGTACAGGCAGGATTTCGAAGAGGCAGAGGAACTAGAGATCAAATTGCTAACATACGCTGGATCATGGAGAAAGCTAGGGAGTTCCAGAAAAACATCTACTTCTGCTTCATTGACTATGCTAAAGCCTTTGATTGTGTGGATCACAACAAATTGTGGCAAGTTCTTAAAGAGATGGGAGTACCAGACCATCTTATTTGTCTCTTGAAAAACCTATATGTGGGTCAAGAAGCAACAGAGAGAACTGGACACGGAACCACTGATTGGTTCAAAATTGGGAAAGGAGTCCGGCAAGGCTGTATACTGTCGCCCTGCCTATTTAACTTATATGCAAGAGCACATCATGAGAAAGGCAGGGCTAGATGAATCAAAAGTTGGAATTAAGATTGCCGGGAGAAATATCAACAACCTAAAATATGCAGATGATACCAATCTAATGGCAGAAAGTGAAGAGGAACTAAAGAGCCTCTTGATGCAGGTGAAGAAGGAGAGTGCAAAAGTTGGCTTGAAACTCAACATTAAGAAAACCAAAATCATGGTATCTGGCCCTCTCAATTCCTGGCAAATAGATGGGGAAGAAATGGAGGTAGTGACAGATTTTATCTTCCTGGCTCCAAGATCACCACAGATGGGGACTGCAGCCAAGAAATTAAAAGACGCTTGCTCCTGGGGAGGAAAGCTATGGCAAATCTAGACAGCATATTAAAAAGCAGTGACATCACCCTTCCAACAAAAGTGCCTATAGTCAAGGCCATGGTTTTCCCAGTTGCAATGTATGGCTGTGAAAGTTGGACCATAAGAAAGGCTGAGCGCCAAAGAATTGAGGCCTTTGAACTATGGTGCTGGAGAAGACTCCTGCGAGTCCCTTGGACTGCAAGGCGTTCAAACCGGTCAGTCCTAGAAGAGATCAACCCTGACTGCTCCTTAGAAGGCCAGATCCTGAAGTTGAAACTCGAATACTTTGGCCACCTGATGAGAAGGAAGAGCCTAATGCTGGGAAAGATTGAGGGCAATAGAAGAAGGGGACAACAGAGAATGAGGTGGCTGGATGGAGTCACTGAAGCAGTAAGAGTGAGCTTAAATGGACTCCAGAAGATGGTACAGGAAGGCTTGGAGGAACGTTGTCCATGGGGTCGCAATGGGTCGGACATGACTTCGCAACTAACAACAAGTTAAGTTATAAAGGGAAATAAAGGCAACCAAACATCCTAATACACTATCCACAAAAGTCATTTATACCTAGTCCTGACAAATGGCATCACTGTGGCCAATGCCAACCTGATCTAACAAGCTGGATTACTGTCCCAGGAGCTCTTTTCACAAATTGGGGAAAAAAACAGAAGCCACATAAGAAAACAATACTTTCCTAGCAGAAATGGGCCCATAAGCTCAATCACCGCAAAACATTTAGCAACCTGGTTTCTTCAGTGCTGAGTCTGCAACTTGGACCAGATTTAGACTTCATTCCACCACAGGAGCCCTACTGGTACAACACAAAATGTACAGCCTTCTTATCAATAGTCTTAAGTATGCATTTCTGAAGATTGCAAAGCTACCTTCATAGATGCATTCTAGCATAATTAAATTACAAATGCTACTTTGTGAGTAATCATTTAAGACCCATTAATTAAAAAAAATATTAACTTGGCAACATTACTGTGAAATCTGGAACAATATGGTTGCTCAACAGGATTCTTTTGGCATTATAGCTAAGTTGTCTCATAAATCATCAATGGAATTTTTTACTCTGTTTTAAAGCAACACAGCATACTTTGGGTGCCTTAAAAGGCAATACGGAAAGGGTCTCAGGACAAATAACTGTCTCTGCTTAAACTTCTTTGAAGATCAACATAGAGATGACAAAATAGTAATTATTTTATGGATTTCTTATACAGCAAATGATGTAATAAGATCAAAACTGGCTACGATTCCCTGGATTTAAATAATGAAACATTTTAAGTCTTAATGTGATCACATTTTAAAGCCACCAGACAACTTTGAGTGGCTTCTGCAGCATTAAAAATAAAAGAATAAAAAAATAGAAAGCACTAATAACAAGCTTTTACTTTCCTTTTTAAATTTGTTAAGGCAACTAGTAGAAGGCCATAAATTTTTAAGAAAGTGGTGATCGCTAACCAAGAAATCCTTATATGAGAACAGCAGGTAATTCTGATAGCTCTGCTTTGACATAAAGTACAGTAGCCTATCATCCATTTCCTTCTTCTTTCTTTGGGTCTCTCCATACACATACCCAAAAAATCATGATCTGCTTCCTTCTCTTTCAGGTTTCATTTCCAACAGCACAATTCATTTTATGTGTTAACAGAAGTGCAACTGAAAGCTAAATTATACAAAAGAGGTGCTTAAGTAAATGCTACTGTATATGACAAGATTAGCTGTTCCTCAAAAGTTTTGTGCTGCTGAGTCTGTAATAGTTTATATATTTGTACTAGAATCCTGAAAACTTGATTCTATGGGGTATATTTTTTGTCTTTATAATGTTTTAACTTTAATTTACATATTTTTTTACCTATCACTATTAATATCGCTTTAGATTCTGAAGTAATTATTTTGATGTGGTACAATAAAATGCAATGCAATGGAATGAACAGAACAGAACAGAATAGAATCTGGAAGAGACCTTGGAGGTCTTCTAGTCCAGCTCCCTGCTCAAGCAGGAGAACCCATACCATTTCAGGCAAGCGACTGTCCAGTCTCTTCTTAAAAACCTCCAGTGTTGGAGCATTCACCGCTTCTGGAGGCAGGTTGATCCACTAATTAATTGTCCTCACTGTTAGGAAGTTTCTCCTTAATTCCATGTTACTTCTCTCTTTGATCAGTTTCTAACCTTTGTTTCTTGTCCTGCCCTCTGGCGCTTTGGAGAATAGTTTGACCCCCTCTTCTTTGTGGCAGCCCCTCCAATATTGGAATGCTGCTATCATGTCACCCCTATTTCTTCTTTTCTTTAGACTAGCCAAATCCAATTGGTAATTCTTTTTTTTTTTTACATATGTGGACTTTGTTGTGTATACATCTTAAAAATACATACATGATCAATAAATAATAGAAGTACTCGATAAATGGATCAATGGTACATAAAGTTTTTACACTGCATATATAACTACAAAATTAAATTAATCCCATAATAGATAATCTAATTTGAAAAAAAAACTTCCTAAATGAAGATATTCGTAGAAATACTTGGCAACACAAATTTCTCTCACTGTACTCACACTCCCTGATCAACCCCAATACTCGCTTGTTAAAAAAATAAGCCAATCAGCAAACAAAGTTATTTGGCTAGGGTGCTTTATATCAAAACCAAACTATTGCACCTGAAAAACATGATGGATGAAAATCCGTGTGTCTGTAATGTATGAATTTCTTGTTAGAATAATTTATTATTGAATTTATGCCCAATCTATTTGTGTAAGCTTTTTAAATTAGATATACGGACCAATTTCATATGTCTTCCAGATTTACAAAAGTTTAAATGAGCAAAAATCTAATACACATATTGAAGGAACCAAAGGACATCAAGTCCGGGTTCCTATCCTAGTGCAAGGAACAAGGTAGCCACACTACAAAATCCCCAACAATTCCAAAATGGAATTGGAGCCGAGGTGGTGCAGCAGTTAGAGTGCAGTACTGCAGGCCACTTTAGCTGACTATGTTCAGCAGGTCAGCGGTTCAAATCTCACCGGCTCAAGGTTGACTCAGCCTTCCATCCTTCCGGGGTAGGTAAAATGAGGACCCAGATTGTTGGGGGCAATATGTATATGTATACATATATATATACACACATTGCTTACTGGTGTACACCGCTTAGAGAGTGCTTGCACTTAAAGCGGTATATAAGTCTCATAAATAAATAAATAAATAAATAAATAAAATGCAATCCATTTCAAATACTGTAGCAGGCAAACAATATGCTTGCAAAGCAGCTCTGGTTAACTTGTCTAATGCGAAGTGAAGCTCTATTTCTAAACCTTGAGAAAAACCTATATAATTTCTTTACAAGTTTATCTCTGTGCTGTACAGAAATATTGAACTACGAGAACCAAATGAAGCAGAATCAGCAGGACAACATCTCTCTCTGGGTATAAAAGGAATCCAGTTCAAAGTCTGTCAATACAACTCAGCTATAGAAGTGATAGCTCTTGTAAAGCCCCAGAAAGTCATGAAATGAAACCAGGAAGGGGGGAGGGACACAATTTATTATATAAGCTAATTTGATAGTATACCGTTCAGCTATCAAAGAGTAAAATCAAAATAGCACTTTGCTGGGGCAATTCTGGAATGCAAGTGTATGTTTACAGTAAATAATCTGAGTAAGAAACCTTCATGACTCATGTGAAGCTTTGGCTTTTGGTATGAGGAGCACTGGAGAACAGAACAGAAGACCCCAGGCTATGAACAGAAGAAAGATGTTAATACATCTCAAAGCATACCTTTTATTTATATTTAAAATATTCTGGGAGAAAGATATTTATAATTTCACTTGCCAGCAAATACCATCATGTTAAGCTGCCTATCATTCAGTTAATTCAAATAAAATCAGGGAAAGTTCACTGCAATCCAAAATGCACATACAACTCCAATTAATAAGGAATTATTTTAAGAAAGCAAGTTTCCTGCCTGATCATTTATACTTTCCTTCTGTAATATGAAAAAAAAATTCTTACTAAACTACACTAAAGCTACAAACACTGCCATTCAAACCTTTGAAGAAGCATATTGCCTGTTTTCATTTTTTTCATTTTTCCCATTAACATGTTTCAAAGTCATAATAATTAAACCCCTAATATTGGAAGAAGTGTGAGTCATCTTAATTCAGATTTAATCCTAGATCTATCAAGACTTTTCTCCATACACAAGGATTTTTTTTTTGAAGTAGGGAAAACATTTTATTATCTAAATTTCTAATTAAGGAATCACATATATGATATTACTGGGGAAACTAGGGAAATGCATGCCTGTTGACTGGTTTAAAAGACTTTGAGTTTTAGAAAGAAACTTAATATTTGTTTGGGGGAAAATACCACACTCCAACATAGAACAGATAAATCTAATTCAGTTAATAAACTGCCATCAAATGCTACAGTAGTACTACTATTATTTTCTGCAGGAACTTGTTTAGGTTTCTTTCATTTACCTCATTTTGCTTAAATGCCAATACCTACCCACAAACATGTTTTGTTTATTTAAAGGTAATACTTACTACATTAAAAAGAAGTTACTTTGTACCAGCTACCAAATGCTGTAAAATATTTGTTTTTGTGTATGTGCTCAGAGAGATAGACAACCCTCAAGATGGAACTGTGTATTTTCTTGGCACAACTCAAAAACCCACAATGCTAACCAGCACTTTGCATAAAAGAATGTTAACATAACCTATCTGGCAAAGTGTCATTTTGACTCCCTATTTTATATATAGCCAGCTCTGAATATATAGACAGGGATTGTACAATTATACCTCTGCATGTTCCCAATGCCACATTTGAGAGAAACAGTTTTAGAAACTGATGCAGAAGGCAAATTAAAAACATTGGGAAGGAGAAACTAGGACCCATTTCAAAATATTTGTGGCAAAACATTAAAAGTGGTAGAATTCAAACAGTCTGGTTAAGCACTGGAATTATTGTAGTCAACCTTAAGTGAAATGTTTCAACAACCAACATAAAATTTAATGTCTCTGTATGTGTATGTGTACACACACACACAAATTTGGATTTAATATTTTCCTTACATTGGGGACAAAGTGGTTCCCTTACTAAAACACTCTGAAATGCCAAAAGAACTGTAGCCATATCATATTCAAATGCCTTTTGGACCTTGAACTTTCCCTCAATAACTCTCAAATCTTTTTCTTTAGGAAAAAAAAAGACTTCATCTTGAAATAGAAGGCCTCTCCATGCAAAAGGCTATGTTTTATTTTTTACCCAATGCAATTCACAGCATGCAAAAATTCTCAAGTTAAATTCCAGAAGTAATGGTTTTAGTCCCATCTAATATTCCAAATATATTTCTCATATTAAATGGCTCATTTTTCTAAACACAATACAAATCAAGGAAACCAGAAAAAGGATGCACTTTTTACCCATAGAAAAATAAAAGTACCGTAATGTTATTTCTTACACCTATGGTTTAGCCCAGGTTTGGCTCTTTTATGACTCGTGGACTTCAACTCCCAGAATTCCTGAGCCAGCCATGCTGAGGGGAAAGGGACAGTTTCCAAGCTGAGCCATGCTGGCTCAGGAATTCTGGGAGTTGGTCCATGAGTCATAAAAGAGCCATAACAGAGCCAAGGTTGCCTACCCCTGGTTTAGGCTTATAGTAGTTGATATTGTAAAGATTTCCCGTCCAGTCATGTCGGACTCTAGGGCGCAGTGCTCATTTCTGTTTCTTAGCTGAGAGAGCCAGCATTGTCCAAATATACTTCGGTGATCATGTGCAGGCATGACTATACACTGAGGTGCATAGAATGCTGTTACCTTTCCACTGAAATGGCACCTATATCTACTTGCATTTGCATTCTTTCTAACTGCTAGGTGGGCAGGAGCTGGAGTAAGTAATGGGAGCTCACCCTGTCAAGCAACCTAGACTGTCAGGTTTCTAGCTAATGAGCTCAGTGTCTTTAACCGTTGAGCCATCTTGTCCCCTTCCTTTATTTGGGGGCCACAATTTGCTGTCCCATTGTGACAAACAAATCTGCCTTTTGCTTCCACACAATAGAACTTTTATAATCATTATAACAGACAAGGAAGCTAATTGAGACAGAAAGAGGGGTGCAAACCCATAAAAGAATAATTCCATGGCTTTATGGAAGTAATCCAGTTCAATACTATTTACTTTTACTAATCCTTGAAATATTTATTGGAAGAATGGGTGGAAAATAAAGAATTAATAAAACTGAAAAAGTCTTTAAGGCTATTCACAGGCACAGTACATGTACGCACATCATAACAAACATAGCTATTAAAATAAATTTAATAATTTCACTACTTCACAGAAAACATTATTGAATTCCTAACCAGTACCAGAACTTCAAATATAGATGTATGTTCTTGCTTCTTCCTTCCTGATGTTCAAAGGAAAGAAGAAGAAAAGCATGATGTGATCTCGCTACTATTGTAATCTAATTTAATTCTGGGTTATGCTCACCAAGTGGACCCAAAGGTACTTTCTTTCAAAAGGTAATTGGATTTTCTTGTTTTGCTTGAAGATAGTCCAGTTGCCTTTTGAAAGAAAGCACCTTTGGGTCAACCATGACCTCGACAACTGAGAATCTCCATAGAAATTCACCAAGCGGACAATCAATGATGTTCTTCAGCTGTAGAAAAAGATGAAGATGCATGCTTCACCCTTTGGCCAATTTTACCCAGAAAATGCAAGATCCTGGGCACAGAGAATGCTCCTTTACCATAAAATGTCATAAATACTAATGTCAGTAAGTTGCTGTTAACAATAGTATAAACAGTACAGTTGTTAACATTCTTGAATGAGAAATCTATTGCCTATCCCAAATGATCTACTCTGGACTATAACGTATTTTTTAAATTATTATTCCATCTAAGCCAGGATACATCTTGAAAAAAAAAAGCAGATGCTTGAACTAGATACCACTGAAAGGCCCAAATATGAATCCTAAAAAAACACATGATTAAATAATATTAATGTTATGTGAAATATACAATAGTATATATACATATATATATATACCATAGCATATCAACTGGCAAAAATATTCAGAATAAAATGTTACATGCAATTTTTTGTCTGAGGATTTATTCTGCGTTTAAATGATCCTTTATGTGTTTAAGAGCAATATTTACAATAATTAACACATCTAGATTATATGGAGGGTAAGCAGAATATAAACATGTTGAAATAAACAAGTATACTGACATATCCAGGGTGTTATCCAATAAACACTTTTAAGAGTTCTGCTTATTTTAGAGTAGCAAAAAATACAAAAGTAATTCTTGTACAGAATTCAATCACAATTTACACAGTAAAGTTTTTCTTTGATAGTGACAATATACTTTTTTCTATCTTGAAAAAGCTTGAAGGGGATTCACACTAAATAATTCTTAATAAAAGATACTAAACTATAAAATTTTAGTGTAAATAAATATTAGATATTATTAAGCCAGTATCAGGTTAAGATAATTCTTGAGTTGTTTTAAACTTTCTACAAACTGCATGGAATAGAGCTATTATAAAGTACAATAAATTAGTTGACAAACTGTCATAAGATTTTTACCACCATAAAACTCACAAGCTGAGGATGTAATATCCATATTACTATCGCATTTTACTTAGGAAGCAAAAAGAGACACACATAGGACTCATCCAGTTCCTTAACAAGTAATTTTAGTACTACTAAATTACTAATACAATTATTACAATAACAATGATCAAAATAATAACAATATAAAACACCCACAGAAGCCTCAGAGCAAATACTTCTGGAGAAAAAATGGACTAGAAAACCCAGCCTTAGTCTCATTCAATAGGTTATCTCCACCTTTGTAACTGTTTGTGCCATTGCACTGACAAAACATTTCACTGGAAAACTTTCAAAGCACACTCCCATGAAGGAAATTGTCTACTATAAGTACACATGTGCCTAGTTTTCAACTTAAATCGGAGTGTGAGAAAAACTCCAAAACATCCTGTAAACCTCTCAGAATCACTTAAGTAAGATGGGAGATGTAAAAATGAGATGAGATAGGATGGATGGATGGATGGATGGATGGACGGATAGACAGAGATCCCTCAGACGCCTCTGACAAACAAGTTATTTACCAAGAGACATACCTTTGGCAGCCCTAGGTAAGCGCTTCCAAATAACCTCACCCCAAGTAAGTGATATAAAGGCTGCACCACAGCAATACAACCAGCGAGACATACATGCATATTATTGCCTCCGCTGTTTCTGCCGCTATTACTATTCAAAGTAGGACTCCAAAAAATGCTACCCCGAACCACCACTACGACCCCCTTCCTCTTCCTTGGCACTCACCCTTGGCCAGGCTCCAGGTGCCCATCCCAGTCAGAGTTATGGCCAAGGCCAAAGCCAGGGCCGGCCCCGACCACCACCGCGCGGGACGCATGGCGAGGAGGAGGAGGAGGAGGGGGAGGCGGCTGTGGGCTGCGCTGTCAGGAGCAGTCGAGACTCCGGGCCCGGTTCTGCGTCAGGCTCTGCAGGACCGCCGTTTGTGCTGCTGCCGTTCGGCGGGGCCTTCTCATACCCGCCAGCGAGGGCAAGAAGGAACCCGCCTCCTACCCGCGCCAGTCACCGTCTGACAGAAGCGCTGAACGGCGTTGTATGGGTCGGTCAATTGGTCTGTGGGTCCGTCGGCGGTGAACAAAACAGCCCCGCCGCGCCTCCTCCTGCAGCCAAGCGCGCCCAGCCGTGCGTGGCCTTTCCTCCGCCTTCCTTTCCCTCGCGGATCGCGGTGGACAAAAACAACGAAGCCTCCCACTGTAGCCAAAGCCACCCCCGCTAAACAAGCAGCAGCCGCGGTGGCGGCGGCGGCGGCGGACCGTAGGGCGGAGAAGCGAAGAGCAACGAGGCGCGGCGAAGGGCCGGGCCTGATGAGTCCTGGTCCTCCTCCTCCTCCTCCCCCTTCTCAACTATGAGCCGGGCAGCCCTGGAGACGCGAGGGAAAAAGCGGCTCCCGGAGCCCGGACGGGATGGCAGGCGACGGTGACAGTCGCGGGCAAGGAGAACATCCCGCGCACTTCTTCGAGGAGCTTCATCCCGTACTGGCATGCGAGGGAGGAGGGTTCATATTACATATATATGCACTGTATATATATATATGCAATACGTCTTTTTTTTTTTACCTTTTCGTCTTTTGACTGGACGGGTGCTGGGGGGGGGGCAATGAGGGATCATGAATTGACGTAAGGACTGCTCGATACAGGCAGCGCTGCGCCGCTCTCTTTTTTATGGCGGGTAGCGGACTTGTTTGGAGGCACTCGAGGGGTTGTTTATTAACTGGTTGATCGCCTCATTGATGAATAAATGTGGGCTTTTCCGTTGTAAGGCGAGCCATTGATTGCTGAGGGGGAGGCTGATCCGTGGAGCAGGAGTGGAGCGTTAATACGTACCTCATTGCTGATGGGAAATGAAGGACTAATTAAATAGGTATTCCTATGAATTGCTACTCTGATAAATAGCAGGGGCTAATGTTGAATACGAATTTAATCATACAGAGGCAGGTTAATTAGAGGTGTATTTAGAGACCAGCGAACGCATTGATAGGGCAGTAATTAACGAGCAGGGATTAAATTGGTAATTACAGAGAGGGAACAGCAAAGGGTGTGAAAACATATATTAATGGGATTGAGGGAATGGTCAAAAGGCTGGTTAAACCAGAACAGATTAAAACAAATCTAAGAGTTTATTAATTAAAAGGGAAAGAGAAACATTATTTTTAATAAGAATAGCATGAATAACACAAGCTAATTTGTATGGGAGAATTACATTTCTGAATCCAAAGAATATAATGGAAGATGCTATCAATTTCTTTAGGGATGTTCATGATACTAATTGTACATCCCCTTAAAACAGGTTCCCAACCAGGGGTGCAAAAACTTGGGTTTTTAAAATTATAGTGTATATGCATAATTCGTTGCTGTTATTTCGAATTTTTGTAAGGGGTGCAAGAATATATCAGAAGCGTTCTAGCGGTGCGGGGTATAGAAAAGGTTGGGAGCCGCTGCCTTAGAAAGAAAAGCAATAAGATAGGGATTTTGTTCGTTTGTTTACTTTTATCTTTTGTCCATATTTGAAACTAGCCACTACTCTGCAATCTCTCCCTTAAATTAATGCTACATTTTATAAATTCAAATAGAGTGGAAATAATAGGAAGTTCCTCCCCAAACATGTTGCCAATTTGTCTCTTAAAAAAACTTTCTTGACACTTACCTTTTGCATTCCTAATTATTGAGATTAAATTCCCATTAACTGAAATCAATAAATGACATGATTCCTATTGCTGAAGTGCTATTATATTTCATCCACCTTGCCCTAATAATTAGTTTGTTGAGCAACTGTCCTCATGGCTCTTGAATGTTAAGGCTAGATGCCCAGGTACTAATGTTTGGGGATGCTAGTACTCTAATATTTCCTCTAATTTTAGTAAGGATATCCACTAAACTTTGACCTAAAGATGTTAGAAATTCTCACACACATTTCCAGGACAACATTTTGAAATTAATTGAGGATTTACTGATGAAATTTCATAATTTGTTTATTTAAAGAAACCTAATCTGACCGTTTTTCTGCTATACCCTGCCTTTCCAACTCATCAACCATTTTGACCATATTGATCCCCTTCTCTCTATGTTCATTTTATGACAGAATATTGGCTCTTCTTTTCTCTGAATTGACTTCATCTGAAATTGAATCTCCTGAGGGGCTGACTATGGCTTTTAATTTTGCCATTTGATCCATGCTTGATCTTTGGATTCCATCCTTTAAAAAGTCAGCCTGAAAAAATAATTCTCATCCATGGTTGACACCAAACTTTTAAAATTTTCAAATTCATGTTGATAAAGTAGAGCAGAAAAATAGAAAATACTTATCTGCTGACAATAGTGATTCCTTTCATAAAGCTGTTACTCATTTTTTGCACTACTGGAATAAGCCAAAATTTCATATCTATTCAAACCAAGTCCCCTTGATATTTTTTGCTATGTCTTGGCCTCTTATATTTATTACATATTGCTATTTAAAGTTACTCTTCATTTAATGCAATGATTTCAGAAGAAATTAAGCACTCTAGGCTTCCATCCTTTCCAAGACTTACTTGCTGTTTCTGATACCCCAGATTTTTCTAGGTTTTTTGTTTTCTTCAGTTATTGAATATATGGTAACCCAATAAGTTTCAGAAGTTATTTGAATCTTTTTTCTTCTTTCCCTTTAATAACTCTTCTTCCTTTTCTGGCATTCTTAACTAGACTTGTTCTCGTATGACAGACATTTTTCTAGATTCTCTGAAATGTACCTACCTTCATAATCTTTTAAAATCTCTTCATGTGAGGCTTTGATTTGTTGGATTTCTTATCCAATATCTTCTGTTTTATTTTGTCCTAGATTTCAGGTGAGTTGTCCTTTCTTGGTTCTTATTTATCTATCAGAAAAGAATCTCATTGGCCCATTTCAAGCAGAATTTTATGCAGGTCACATTACTGAGTCAGCACTGGTTTGGGCTGTCAAGTTATTAGTGGTGACCACAAGAACAAAAGCAGCACTTTAAAATAAAATGAAAAAAATTGGAAGCAAAGATTTTTTTTAATAACAGGAAAAAGAAATAAAAGACAAACTTCTAAGTAGTCTGATCTTGGACTATTTTTAGTCTACTGGAGGCTAAACCTTACAAGAACGGTTGCTGGAATTGGGTATGTCTAGTTTAATGAAGAGAAGGAAGAGGAAGGACAGGATAGCAGTGTTCCAATATCTCAGGGGCTGCCACAAAGAAGAGGGAGTCAAGCTATTCTCCAAAGCACCTGAAGGCAGGACAAGAAGCAATGGATGGAAACTAATCAAGGAGAGAAGCAGCCTAGAACTAAGGAGAAATTTCTGGACAGTTAGAACAATTAACCAGTGGAACAACCTGCCTCCAGAAGCGATGAATGCTGCAACACTGAAAGTCTTTAAGAAGAGACTGGACAGCCATTTGTCTGAAATGGTATAGGGTTTCCTACCTGAGTAGGGGGTTGGACTAGATGACCTCCAAGGTCCCTTCCAACTTTATTATTATTATTATTATGGATCATCGCACAGTCAGCCAGATGTTCAGACTGGATTTGGCATTTTGTCTACCTTTCGAGTCCTTACCCAGGACCTGGGATAGGCAGATGTGGATGTTTGATGGTATTACAGATATCGTCGCAGGATGGAAACAGTTCCTAGTAAGGGCGCCTTTTGCAATTGACTAATAACAAATTTGTCAATGCCAATGGTGTTCAAGTGGTGCTCCAGTTGTTTTGGGATTGCACCCAAGGCGCCTATGACTATTGGTACTACCCTTGCTTGCTTTTGCCACAGTCTTTCTATTTCTATTTGTAGGTCTTTGTATTTTGTTATCTTCTCCAGTTCTTTCTCTTCTATTCTGCTGTCTCCAGACACTGCCACGTTCACTATCCAGACTTTTTTGTCTTTCTTATCGACAATTGTTAAGTCTGGGATGTTATGTTGCAGGTTTTATTACTATTATTATTATTATTATTATTTACAGAACTTGTCAAATACCTGATGACAAGCATGTTCTCATTTGTCTTCCAAAAGTGGACATCTGAACTTCTTTGGCAAAACCTGAAAAATTAAGGAGTTATCACTGTGAAGGGACTATGAGCAGAGCCTTCCTAGCTGACCATACTGCATACATTGGATGGTGTTCAGAAAGGCCTTTTCTGAAATACAGATAGTCTGCAACGTACAACCACAGTTGAGCCCAAAATTTCCATTGTTAAGCAAGGCAGTGGTTAAGTGAGTTATGCCCCATTTTATGATCTTTTTTGCCACAGTTGCTAAATGAATCAGTGCAGTTGTTAAGTGGTCGTTAAACTAATCTGGCTTTCCCCATTGACTTCACTTGTGGGAAGGTGGTTGGGAAAGTTGCAAATAGTGATCACATAACCCAGAGCAGTACATCTCTCATAAATATATCTCAGTTGCCAGGCATCAAATTTTGATTATGTGACCAAGGGGATGCTGCAACAGTCATGTAAAAACCAGGCATAAGTCACTTTTTCAGTGCTATTGTAACTTTAGTCATTAAACAAATGGTTGTAAGTTGAGGACTCTGTACTTGGTCTAGATCCTTTAGGCTTTACAGACTAATATCCACATCTTGAATGGGCCTGGTAGCCCACAGGCAACTAGTATAGTACTCTCAAAATTAGTGTTAAAGACAAAACTGTCACAATAATGAGGTTAAACTCTGGTAGGTTTAGTGCATTTATTTTAGGATTTTAAAAACTATCCATCCAAGTACCATACCCTTTGGTCAATGTATCTTCTACAATCCTTGAAGGCCATTTTTTTTAGAGGGAGAGAATATCTATCTTCCAGCCAAAAAAAGTTGAACATTTTTGTACTGATTTATAAATCAAGATTTACAAACTACAGTGGCAACAGTTGCAGTATTCATTTGACATACTAAGTCAAAAACAAACCAGCTGCCCATTATTGTATATAACAGTATCCTTAGATATTTATGCTCCTTTCAGTATGTTGTAATATATTTTTGGCAACTAATGGAAACAGTTGCCATGTATTTATTTTTCTACTTCTGTATTCACATTTGTAGGCCAGAACATGATGATTCGTTAAGTGATGTGTTTTGTTCAAATTCTTAAGAGTATCAGTTTGAATAGTACACTGTCAGCCAAGAACAGGGGTGTGAGAGAACAACTCCCAAAGTTTAGCTGATACAAGTGGCATTAAAGCACATAAAAAAGAACATATAAAACTATCACCATGACCTTTACTGACCTAGGCAGGAAGACCCTTCAGGATCAGGTGGCATTCTCATCCACCTTTCCAGTCACAGGAACAAGAAATAATGCTACAAATTGATGGCTGATTCTATTGTATCGGTGGGAGAGATCAGTGAGAGAGAAACTATGGACCAATCAGCCTGACATCAATATGTAGGAAAATCCTGGAAAAGGCAAACAAGCAGCAGGTTTGTGAGCACCTAGAAATGAACAAGGTGATTACTAGAAACCAGCATGGTTTATTAAGAATAGGTGATGCAAAACAAATCTTATTGCCTTCTTTGATAAAGGGACTAAATTAGTGGATCAAGGAAATGCTGTGGATATAGCATTCTTGGATATCTGTGAGGCTTTTGATAAAAGCAGAGCACAGCCTACTTTTTGGTAAGATAGAACAATGTGGAATAAACAGTACCACTATAAGATGAATTTGCAGTTGGCTAACCAATTCTTGAGGGAGATGGGTGGTTAATAAACCAACCAACCAAATGTATTCAGTGTGTGGTCCTTAATGGAATTACATCTATGTGGAGGGAAGCATACAGTGGAGTTCCTCAAGGTTCTGTCCTCAGTGCAGTGCTCTTCAACATCTTCATAAATGACCTAGATGAGAAGATTGAAGGGGTGCTCATCAAATTTGCAGATGACATAGAGCTAGGGAGAATTGCTAGCACTTTTGAACATATACTTAAGATTCAGAAGGATCTTGACAACGTTAACTACTAGTCAACAAGATGCAGTCAGTGATGAGAAATAGTCCTCCATTTAGGCATGAAAAATAAGTAAAATAATAATAATAATAATTAATAATAATAATGTTGGAAGGTACATTGGACATCATCTAGTCCAACCTCCTGCTCAGGCAGGAAGCCCTATACCATTTCAGACAAATGGCTGTCCAGTCTCTTCTTAAAAACTTCCAGTGTTGGAGCATTCACCGCTTCTGGAGGCAGGTTGTTCCACTGGTTAATTGTTCTAACTGTCAGGAAGTTTCTCCTTAGTTCTAGGTTGCTTCTCTCCTTGATTAGTTTCCATCCTTTGCTTCTTGTCCTGCCTTCAGGCGCTTTGGAGAATAGCTTGACTCCCTCTTCTTTGTCATGTCCCTCCTGGTCCTTCTCTTCATTAAACTAGACATACCCAATTCCAGCAACCGTTCCTTGTATGTTTTAGCCTCCAGTCCCCTGATCATCTTTTTTGCTCTTCTCTGTACTCTACTAGAATCTCAACATATTTTTTACATTGTGGTGACCAAAACTGGATGCAGTATTCCAAGTGTGGCCTTACCAAGGCATTGTAGAGTGGTATTAATACTTCACGTGATCTTGATTCTATCCCTCTGTTAATGCAGCCTAGCACTGTGTTGGCTTTTTTGGCAGCTGCAGCACACTGCTGGCTCATATCTAAGTGATTGTCCGCTAGGAGTTCAAGATCCCTCTCACAGTTACTACTATTGAGCAAGCTACCCCCTATACTATACCTGTACATTTGGTTTTTCTTGCCTAAATGTAGAACTTTTTTCACCATTGAATTTCATTTTGATAGCGCCCAGTGTTCAAGTCTGTCAGGTGCAAAAGTACATAATAGGCAGTAATTGGTTGAACAATAAAGTCAATGAGAAAGATTTAGGTGTCCTAGTGGACTTTGCTTAATTATGAATCAGCAGTGTGCTGCAGCTACCTAAAAGGCTGCTTTATCCTGGGCTGCATCAATCGAGGGATAGTATCAGGGTCAAGGTAAATGAGAGTACTGGTCTATTTGGCATTAGTGAGACCACAGAGAATTTCTCCTTATTTCCAGGTTGAATCTCCCTGAGGAGCTTTTATTCATTGCTTCTTATTCTAGCCTCAGGTGCTATGGAGAATAAGTCAACACCATCCCCTCAGTCTTTGTTAAGGTAAACATACTTATTTCTTTTATCCATTCTTCATAGGAATTAGCCTCCAGCCACCCTCTTACCATATTTGTTGCTCTTTTCACTTTTTCTAGGGCCTCAGCATCTTTTTTGTATTGTGACCAGAACTGGATGCAGTATTTCCTGACAGTGAGAATGATATTAAGCAATGGAACAGCTTGCCTCCTGGAATTTGGGTGCTCCATCACTTGGAGGCTTTCAAAAAAAGATTGGACAACCATTTTGTCTGAGATGGAATGAGGACCTCTGCCTCTGGCAGGGAGTTAGCCTAAGACCTTGGAAGTCCTTCCAACACTGTGATCCTATATTTGTTTCTGGAGTCATGGTCTGAATTATCTGGATGTTGAACCGCTGACATGAAATCAGTTGCACTTCACAGAGTAGTAAATTGTGTTTAGCTGAAATATGATAACCTTTAATAAGATTTCAAACTGAATCCTAAGGTCTAATATAAAGACCTCAGATAATAGTTTCTACACTTTAGAGGAAAACAAGAATAGTGCTGTATTTTCATCTAACGAAGTATTGAAAAATCAGAATGAACACTGGCAGAGTTTATAACTTTTATTTGACTATCCAATAATGCTCAGAGTATGAGAAAAAATATGAATGTCAGTTATTAGCATACAAAGGCAAAATAAGAATTGCAGCAGAAACCAGCAGCTAAAATATACAAGTTCTTTATAATAAACAGAAGAATTAGAAAAGAGTTGTTGCCTGTCCATTTAAGAACATGTGGTTCTTAAATTTCCTAATTTGTCTTGATAGTGTAATTTTATTTCAGATGGCAAAGGAAAACAGCAAAAGATAAATAATCTTCTTTGTGTATTCCGTATGGGAAATGTAGACAAAATCATAATGAATTTTAAGGGAAATTAAAGCTGAATAGAGTGGAGTGTGCACCTCGGATTTAATTTTTTTAAAAAATATTCAGAGCACCAATTGTAGGACTCCTAGACCTGGTCCATCAATCCCAGGGCCAGGACATATAGCATTTGAGATTTTGAATGAATCTTAGAAAAAGAACAATTCAATAGCATACGCTGACTAGACAGTTAGCGAAAATGGTAGGGCATCCCTTTATTGACTAAATTCAAGCAAAGACTAGAAAGCCAGGTTGCTTCGATTTGGATTCTTGAATGGACCAAGGTAGTTGGATTCAATGACCAAATGATTCATACAATCAGAATTGGCAGAGTCATTTAGGCAATCAATTCCTCACCCCCCTGCCTTAGTGCAGGAATCCAAAATAAAGTATTCCCAATAGCTATCTAATCTCTGTCTGAACATATACATTGAAAGAGCCCCTGCCATTTTTAGTTATTGAGCAGCTTTTACTTTCAACTCTGATTCTACAACAAGGAATATCATTTAGATGGGTTAAATTTTTCTTGTTTCTTATAGCATGAATTGAGATTAGCTTTAGTAATCTCAATCCCCTAGAAAATTTAGCACATGAGAAAGAACTTATTTTTGTCAAGTGCTTAGGTCTAGGAATCAGCCTAAGTACCATGATACCTGAATTTCCATCATACGATTTCTCCCCCCCCCCTTTTCTAAAACAGCCCCATTATCCATCAAGCTGACCACCATCCTTGAGATTTGACACTGTCAGCCGTTCCCACTGTGACTAAGCTCACACAAAACAACTATTTGCACAAATTGTGTTCAAGATAACACACAATACAATTGTTGGGAGGCACTAGCAATTGAATTTATGCATGAAACTGATTCATTTCATCGCTATTGAAGTCCCATGTGGCGAGATGTAATGGGCTGTCTTGGCAGCAAGGAAGGAAGAAAGCAATTCCCATTCCAGGCCCACCCTCATTTAATAACCAAAATTTCCCCTTGGTTAGTGCGAGTTCATTTTTTCAGTGCAACTGCTAAATCATACAACGTGCTTTTGAGATTTCCCTCTTTTCTTTTTCTTTTGATTTATATCCTTTTTCCCCACCAATATAAGAGAGTTTTGTTCTTATTGAATGCCTGACTTCACCCATTTAATCAGGAATCTGATATATGCAAAACATCCTTTTGCTTGCTGCAGAGTTCAAGAATTCAACACATTTCACCTTTACAACCATAGTGCAAAATTACCAGATTAAATCTGGGGAGGTTAGTTGGATTCCCACAAATAATCTCATTCAAGATAATGAAACATGATGGGTGGGCTTTCCAAAGACTTGATTTTCTTACAGTATTGGGGCAAGGATACTTCCAAAAAAGATATAGCAATATTGATGTTCCCAGTTTTGTATTTTATCTGACATCCACTTTCTAAATCTAACTTCCTAAACCAGAGGATATCCTTATCTCTCACTAGTTCTATAACTGAAAGCTTGGAACATCATGTTTCTTTGCTCCCCAAACTCCTGGAAAGTACTGAATCTGGAAACATGTACACATCTGCATCATCTTTCAACTTTATTCTTCCTAGCTATTGATAGGAAGCAGCAGGAAGACTGGAGATCCTGTCATTTTATATAAGAAAGAAAATCTTTTCAAAAGCTTCTTTGGTTAAGACAGGAAATATCAGATCTTCTACTGTGACCTTAATAGCAAATATGGAAATGGCAAAACCAAGTTGCCAAAGCAAACAAAGTTTTGGAGAATCATCACACAGCAGTGGAGCACATGGTGGCATAGAGGTTTCATGATCAGTCCCTGATAGGTAATGGTGATTGACCTGCAGGCCTAGGGCTCTGTTACCAAACTTTGCCATTTTAAGAGGTGTGGACTTGAACTCCCAGAATAACCCAGCCAGCATTTACACAGCAGAAGGGATGGGTATGTTACATTTCTGGCTAGGGTTTTAAAATGACTAAGTTTGGTAAGAATTGCCAGTCAAGATACATAGACTTTTATTAATCTAAATGTATTGGCTACCCAAGGACAGTGGACCAAGATTTGATCTGGCATCAGACAGGTTATTTTATCTCAGCGAAGGACAAAAGTTACATTCTCATCCAACAGTTTGACATTTCCATGATCTTACCATATGTTTATGACACTAGGAAAGTACCAAAGCTCTCTCCTCAAGGTTTGCAGGGCTCAGCCTTTACCTCAAAGAGCCTCTTGCACGCAACTTACAAGAGAATACATCAGAATAACAACAATTTATAATGTGCAAGTTGTAACATGGAGGTTGACAATGCAACAAACATACAGGCAATTCGGGTTAACTCCCAGCCTCATCTACAGCTTAATGAGCCGATTCCAAGTCAGCACTTTTCAACTGGGGAGGTAAGGGGTAGGAAATGGGGGGAAGAGGCTCAGAAATTACAGCAGCAGCAGCAGCTTCTGTGTGAGCAGCAAAGGTGGTGACACTCCTCTCCCTGAAGGGATTACACTTTTTTGTGCCTATCCCTTCTGCTGTGTAAATGCCAAGTTAAAATGCTGAGGCCCAACTGGGGGAGTTGCTGTTTCCTACAGATTATTAACCACACTGCTGGTGCGGTAGTTTCAGGATGGTTGTTAATGGAAAGTGCCCATAAAATACCTCCACCCACCCACTTCCTTGCTCTCTCTACCATTTCTCTGGAATGTGCAGAGGAATAACATCCACAGTCCAGCCGACTATGAATTAATTCATACTCAAGCTTACCTCTATGTTCAGATGAGGCCCACTCTATCTTCAATTGAATTCTTCCCTTACGGCCTTGTTCTGACTCAATATATCAAATGAATAAAAGGGAATGCTGTCCTCAGCCTTACACTGCTGCAGTGTAAGTTTAGAGGTCTAAACTTCCATGAAGCACGACTCACTTCAAAGAGTCACTATTGCCACACTTTTATTCTTCAAGGTCACATAACTGCCAATCACCCTGGAATGAATGTCTACCTAACCATCTCCCCCAGAGTAAGTAATCCCCAGGGGATACTAGCAAACTTGCATGTGAAATATATTCATGAAGGACTATTTTATTATTCCAAAGCAAAGAAAATTGGGAAAGCTTCTATAACCCTGGGTTGTTGTATGCTAACGAGTACTTTGTCAATGAACCTGATGACCAAAGCAATATTGTTGAGATGATCTGTGAAAGGAAAATAATTAAGAACAGCTAAGTATTACCTCCCCCCCCCATCCAACCTCAGTAGGTGAAGTCATATTCTATTTTAATGAGATTTCAATTCACCTACTTTGCTCCTCACCAGCAGCAAGGAGAGTCTTTGTTGACTTATAATTCAGGAATGGAAAACTTTTGCTAACCAAAAGATTTGTTACTATTTTGCCCCCACAGTGGGTCACCAAATTCCTTGGGGGATTATTTGCTTATGAATAGGTATGTTAAGTTCAGAAGCCCCACTTCTATTGTTATTTAAAACACTCGGGGGGGGGGGCTGTAGGCCATACAAAGAGGAACTTCTGGGCTGTTGCATATGTCCCATAGGTTGCTTAATCCTGCTATAATAATGCAGAAGAAGCTTTCCTATTGAGTCTTTCAAGCAGGAGGAAAACATTTTAGCTCAGATTCTATGAGAATCTGCAACAGAGCTAGTATCCCATTAAGCATTTTCACCAAATTACAAAAGCCCAGCAAGGTTTGATGGGTTAAATGAAAAAGATAAAATAAGATAAGGTGCCAAGCTGCTGCTGACACCAGCCCAGAAATCATCTTAGTTTGGGGAAGATTCTAATGAACAGGATCATGCTGATGAAAATGAAACAGACAATGATCAACATTAGCCAGAGAAGCCAGTTGACAGATTTCTTGGCATGCTGCTCCAGGCGATCCGATTCAGACTTTAGTTTCTCAAAGTTCTGGTCAGCCAGCTTGAGTGACTGCGTCAAGGTCTGAAACAAACAATAAAGTGTCACTGCTTTGAAAACCAGCAAAATGCAGGCAGGTGCAGGAAAAGGCACAAAATGCTACTTTATTCCACATTACATCATTGGACAAACTCAACAAAAAATGCTTTTTCAGCAAAGGGGCAACTTGTAGTGCTCAAGTGCCATGCCAACAAGTGCTATTTCGCCCTCCCCTAATACTTTGACAAGGACAAGCGCTTTCTCAAAATCAGACACAATTACAAAATAGCTGTATAGAGTTCACAGTTGTGGGGAGGGGGTTAGGACGTACCTGGTTATCTTGCTTAATCACATTCTGTGCTACAAGAGTGTTGTTCTTGAGATTGCGCGCCAGGTGCAACATCTCTTCAGCTAATTTCTCCTGGATGTTGTGATGAGTCTGCAGGACCGCATCCAGTTCGGCAGCTGACTGCTTCTCGTCAGGAAGTGGAGTCCTATGGGGAGAAAGATCTCCTTATTGATACACACTTTAAAAAAACTGACCTATATACAATTGGTACCAATTGTGTATACTCAGATGTTTTATAAAAGGTCCAGAATACAAGAAAGAAGATATTAAATGCCCATGTCAGGTGAAAAGAAAAGCTACATTACGAATACAATATCTATGTATGGCCATTCAATGCAACTGCATTCCTATTTGCATGTTGAAGCGGGATACTCAAAAATATCTTCCATATACCACTGAAACTCTCGTTGTCATGACCTTTAACTGGGTGAAATGGTAGATCATAAGGTAACTGTTTTTGAATCTATTTTTGGGCTAATTTACAGAATGTGCCCCAAATCCAGGACTTTCCCAAAGTTGTGGCTCTTTCGGGGCTACTAACTGCTGTGGTCACAGTTTCCCAGCCAATCTTGCAATTCCTTGCTCCCTCCTCCACCCAACAGTAGCTAACTATCAGAAGGGAAGGGAAGGGAAGGGAAGATTTTGGATACTATCAGATTCCTACAAGGAAATTCAATGGGAAATCCAGCAAGGTCAGCAGTTCCGCCTTCCCCCTCTGCTTTTTTGCTCGTCCTTGGTCATTCTGTTTTTCTCTTAGGTAAAGTAGTGAGGGTGTCCAGAGAGAAGCATTTATCTTTATATTCCACAACACAAGGTATAATGTAATTGCAAGCAGGTGATCACATACCCAAGGGAACACAGATTCCTTCCAAAACTGGAGATGGCAAAATTTTTCAGGAACAGAACTTTTCCATCTCCCAACAGAAATAAGACAAAGCCAGGCTTGTGTTTCTCATGAAACCATGGAACTAAGCGGCTGTATATAGTTTATTTTGAACTCTAGGCAGGGCAAAATTATTCTTAAGTATTACCCTTTTTCTCTTACCAATTTCCATTTCCCTGAAACTTCAAGATATTTATATAGTCTGAACAAAATGATTGCGACTCTTCCTTCCCCAATCCCCTTTCCTTTAAACTGCCAAATACTCACATGCGTTTCCTTAAATTTTTCTCTTCCAAATCTGTGGAAGGAAATATATGTATATTTATACATACGCAATGCTATATTTATATCTATAAGCAATGAACAAATGCTCTTGTCCTGGAAATCAGTTTCTCTAGTAAATCTTAAAAATATGTATTGATGCAAAGATACAAACAGAAATTATACATTTTTATGCATAAGGGGGAAGCCAGCAGTAAGGAAGAAAAAGGCAAGCTGACAGCGAATCAGAGGTGAGGAGGGCATATAATTTAAAATGACATTTTCCCAGTATTTGCTGATGGGCAATGCAGCAGGCATATCTGGCTTCCTGGTTATACGCAGGAATTTTCAGGACAATCAGATAGGCATAATGATCCATTGGGAATTCCCGGTGCTATAGTCCCAGATGAGAAATCAGTGGGAAATCTAATGAAGTAGGATATAAATAATCATGTATTATATTGCAGAATACTAGGGAGTTTAAATATTTTATCCTGCAGCCTCCAGAGTCCTTGCATATCCCACATGATCAGTAAACACTTACCATTGATATAGGAAGGGTCCTAGGAAAGCAGAAAGAGAGGAGAAATAAAGAGTTCAGTAATAAATGGCATAAGAAGGGTCTTTGCAATTTTGAATCTCTTGACCTCTGCCAAATAACCTCAGGTGACTCTAGTCTAGACCCATAAAGTAAGAGTAAGGTACCACTTCATCCTATAGCTCAAGAGCCAACTAGCTCCACCTAAATCAGGGGTTCTCAACCTTGGCAACTTTAAGACTTGTGGACTTCAACTCCCAGCTGGCTGAGGAATTCTGGGAGTTGAAGTCCACAAGTCTTAAAGTTGCCAAGGTTGAGAACCCCTGACCTAAATCAAGAGACCAAGGTCCCTCAGTTAATTATTTGACCTTGATATAAAAGATATTACACACACACACACACACACAAAAAGCAAATAGGGAAAAAGGAGGAGGGGAGAGGCAGAGAAAGTTGGGATGAAGAAAGCAGTACTACAGAGACTTGGACAAATGCCCAGAAGCAAAAATTAAAGAGGAACTGTTTTACGAGATGTGATTGTAGTGTTGGCTAAGAAGACATACTGTACCAAGCAGCTCATTTCTCATCTCGCCCATAAAGCGGGCCTTGGTCTGTAGATGCACGGTTTTCGTTGCTGGAGTTCGCTCCTTGGCAGTGGTAGGAGTTCTCCCGGGAGCCAAAAACTGATTTGCCAGCGCCTTCTCAGAAGATGATGACTGGGAAAAATTGAAAGCAAAAGGCACCTAATGATTGACCTCTCCCAACAGAGGGTCATTTCAGCAGGGGTTCTCGAAAAAGGTTAAAAAAGAAAAAACCACAAGGGAGGACCTTACCAATTTCTCTGCTTCTAGCAAGCCCTTTAAAAAATCCACCTTACGAGAATATTCATTCAGTACTTCAGGAGCTGGTTTGCTGAAAGGGAATCACAAAGCTGAGACAAGAACTATACAGAAAAATGCTCCTCATACATGTCTATGGAGATTCTCAATCATCCAGGTCACAGTTGTCCCAAAGGCACTTTCTCAAGAGGCAACTGGACCTTGTTTTTTTCCTTGAAGACGTTTCGTTTTTCATCCGAGAAGCTTCTTGGATGAGAAGCGAAACGTCTTCAAGGAAAAAACAAAGGAAGTCCAGTTACCTATTCAGAAAGCATCTTTGAGGCTCCTCATGCATCTTCCTCTCTTTTATCGTCCTCGTGAAGTGGAGAAGGCCACCAGGGTTAGCTGGGAAGGTCTAACAAGAAGTGGAACTAAGATATGGCTCAATTCAACAGCAACAATAGCAAAATAAAAAAGCCCAGAAAAATAATATTCTATATATTTGTGGCTTCGCACTCCATCTCCTTACCCGCATTGCCAATAGTCAGGGATGATGGGAATTTAAGCTGTACATCTCCCATCTATGATACAGTGATTCAGGATTGTCCTTAGAGGCAATGAACAATTGCCACTAATTCCTGTTCTATATTGTCATTTTCTGGCTCATTTCCTATACCAGGTTCATTTCCAAGAATCTTTTGCAATATATGGCACATAGAAGCTAGAGGCTAGACGTGAAATCTGATTACTACTTTGTGCTTGCCAAAATAACCTAATTAAAATGGAATTGATTACCACACAATGCTGAATATTCCCTGCAAAGACAGAACTGTAAGAGGCCTGGCATTAAAACTCTGAACATAAACCCCTAAATTCCAGTTGATGTGATGTCTATCTACCCATTCTATCTCACCTTCCTAGAACTATAAATTGGATTGGATCAGTACCGAAGCAGACCCATATAAATCCTAGAAAAAGCAACTCACCTGGAGTGTTTCTTCAATGTGAGTAACATCTCCTCCAGAGCAGCTACGTACTAAGAAAAAAATAAAAGGGCACATTTTGAATAACTGTAGCATAAATCTGTCAAATGTGGTCTTCTAGTCTCCAGTAAAGCAAGGCAAGCCCAAAATTGTGAGAGAATTTCTAGAAGCCTGGCACTCTGATAAATTAATAGACATCAATCAAATCAATAGACACATAGACTTAAACAATATCTACCTATGCAAAAGAGACAATCAACAACCCAAAAAGGGAACAAACACCTTCCCACCAGCAATCAGCACCCAAATAAGCATAGATTAACTCCAAGATTAACATCAGACCAACAATCAAGTGAACAACACCCCAATCAAGGAACTACCAAACAAGCCAACAGTAAACAACCCAACCAACGAATCTCTAAGACCAGCCCCACCAACACTGACAGGGCAAAACACTAGAATATAAACTGAGAGTAAACCCCACTCCTTACTAGCACTGATGATGTTACCTAGTTTGGTTAATGAAATGTCTGCAAGAAAATAACAAGCTAGAGAGCACAGAGGACCACCTGAGCTACAAATATTTTCCTTTATTGGTTCCAGGAATACATTAAAGCAGTTCTTCTTAACCCTGGCAACTTTAAGATGGGTGGACTTCAGCTCCCAGAATTCCTCAGCTACAATACTGGGAGTTGAATTCCACCCATCTTAAAATTGCTGGTTGAGACTTCCGGTTTTGCGCCCACAGCGCATGGCTATGCAACAGCGGATCTCCGCTCCCCACAGCTAGTTTCTTCCTGCTTGGGGGACCCTAGATGGGTCCGAAGTTGCCCCAGAGAGGTGACTGTGAAGGAGGGGCGGTCTGTTGATCACGATGCGACGGCAATCACTTCGTTTGATCTGGGGAAAACCCTTCGAACCCGATAGGAGAAAATCTAGCCCAACGTCTAGCCCAAGTCTTGCAGCCGAAGTCCCAGAGCACGAACCTAAACATCGGTGAACAGTGTGCTTGGAATTGGTGAGAGTACTGATCTTCTTTCTTCTATCTACTATATAAATCCTTGAAAAGATCCCCAAAGCAAGAAAACCTCCAGAAGTGAAGGGAGGGGACTATATCCCCATTCCCTTACAGATGGAAGCGGTGAATTAATATTAAAGGAGGGAAGAAATATATTAAAATTTGATTTAAAAATATTTCAGTCTGGACAAATTTAGGAATTAAAAAACCGTGAAGATTATACCCTAATTTTTTTTGATGGAATTATAAAAACATATAACAAAAATAACCTTTTGACTGAAAGAAAAACTGAAAAAAGAAATAACTGCTGACATCTAGTGGAGACTCAGAGAATACAACACTAACAATAAGGACTCAGAAAGCGAACAAAAATTATAAAAATAGGATGTATGCTGAACTAATGAGATGATGGTTATGAGAATAATATAAGCTGAAAAAATGTTATATATATAATTATCATTTGTATAAATATAAAAAATGCTTATATCTAACCATTTATATATTGAAAATATTAAGAATTATATTTTGGCTAAGGTTGAAGAAGAATACAAACGGGAGAAGGGAAGATCAAAGAAATGTATCATTAATTAATATATTAATTATGGAATTATCAAATTTAATTATTGATTGTTAATTAATTATTGTCCTTTTTTCTTGTTAAAATATAAACCAAGACAACACGCTGTACACCAGGCACTGGAGATTGTTATAGTTAAAAAATAATATCTATAAAAAAATAAATAAAATTGCTGATTGAAAACTACTGCATTAAAGCATGAAAACTCAAAAGTAGCCTTGTGTCGCTGTCCGTTGTAGCATTACCTCCCAGGACTATAATGAGGGCAGAACAAAATGCAGCCTTAAGTGGGCAACTACTAATGTAGGGGTGGGGAACCTTGGCTCTTTTATGACTTGTGGACTTCAACTCCCAGAATTCCTGAGCCAGTCATGCTGGCTCAGGAATTCTGGGAGTTGAAGTCCACAAGCCATAAAAGAGCCAAGGTTCCCCACCCTTGTACTAGTTTGAAAGGATGCTTTTTAGATGAGAAACTTGGGCGGGCAGAATCTCTTACTCCTAAAGGACTGAAGCAATGCCAACCCTAATTAGTTTTCCAGAACTTGATATGCCTGAATTTGGCAGATAGATAAGGGGGAAAATGATAAATGAAAGCATATACCTCCCATTGTAATAGCAACCCCACCTTTTCCTCCAGCTCGCCACCCTCGGCCTTAGAGGCGAACAGGAATTTACACGTCTCCCCAAAAAGGAAAAAAAAAAAAAAGTAAGCCATGGGGCATCAAACCAAATGCCATACTGGCGCCAGTGATGTTTTTCTGAGGAGTGAGGAGAAAAAGGTATTGCCTGTAAAACAGAGGTAAGCTGTTCATAGCTAGATCCCTATTTGGAAGCTTCTTTGTAAAACTGAACATCTGCTTCCTTCCAAGGAATACATCAGAACACAGAAGCAACCCTTCCCCAGTTCTGGTAAAGCCATTGTGCTTCTCTCTGGCACTGGTGAATCTCCAGGAAAGAGAATCCTTTCTAACTGGAAGGAGGCCTATTTTAAAACTTCAGTCTTCAAACAATACAGGAGGCTGCAGGCAGTGTTGATAACACTGTGATGTTTTGAGTGCTCTATGACCAGAAATGGGTGTTTCTTCCTTCACAGAAGCTTTCCCACAAAATTCTTGGGGTGGGATCTCAGTGCACTTTCGGTCAGGTGAATCAAAGCTATAGAGGCCATCTTAACTTAGCTCCAGACTGCAATGACAAGAGAAGCCTGCAGATAGCCAAGAGGTGGCACTCATAGTGGCTACTCCCCAATGAATCTGGCCAAGGTTGGACCAGGAACTAGCATTCTTTTTCCAGCTATTAAGATTGATAGCGACTTCCCTTTAATTCCAGTTTTTGAAACTGACAAATTGCCTGTGAACAGAACATTCTGTCAATGTTAACAGCAGTCAGTAAGTTTTATCTACTAAGAATCTACAATATATATCACTTTTGTTTTAAAAGCCAACTGGAGTTCTGACTATATTCTACAAATTAGAAAAACTAAGGCTGCAATGCCAGCGTACAACATACTAATTCCTAATGCATTCAGCAGTTGTTTCTGAGTAAACAGTCATGGGATTTCTAGAGACGTAGTTCTCTTAGCACGCCACAGTAAAAATAACTAGGTCTTGGGTCACCTTAAAGTTGTATCAACTAACAAATACACAATCTATTTCATCAGATGTAAAGTGAAATTTATTGTATTATAATTCATAACAGCGTACACTATAATACATGTGTTTATTTTTAAAGTGCTGTAAGATTCTCAGTTTAAGAACATCAATCTGTAAAAAAACCAGGTTTTTTTTAAATGTAATTATTTAAAAACTACGTCCTAAGGAAGTATGATCAAAAATTATTCCCATAAACTAAGCATAGTTTGCTAATAACCAATCGTATATTTCCCATCAAATCCCTTCTCTGCATCAGAATGTGAAATGATACAATAACAAAACTGAATTCTCTTTTAGTCTCACAATTATGACACTATAATTTGACTGCTAGCATCTGATTTGGCTCTCAGTTAACCAATGACCTCATCAGAATAGAATAGAATAGAATAGAATAGAATAGAATGGAATGGAATGGAATAGAATAGAGCTGAAAGGGATCTTGGAGGTCTTCTAGTCCAGCCCCCTGCTCAAGCAGGAGAACTATACCATCTCAGACAGGTGATTGTCTAGTCTAGTCTCTTCTTAAAAATCTCCAGTGATGGAGCGCCCACGATTTCTGGAGGCAAGCTATTCCACTGGTTGATTGTTCTCACTGTCGGGAAGTTTCTCCTTAATTCCAGGTTGCTTCTCTCTTTGGTCAGTTTCCAACCATTATTTCTTGTCCTTCCCTCTGGTGCTCTGGTGAACAACATGACTCCCTCTTCCTTGTGGCAGCCCCTCAGATACTGGAATACTGCTATTATGTCTCCCCTATTTCTTGAGCATTTTCTTTAGACTAGCCAAACCCAAGTCCCGCAGCCGTTCTTTGTATGTTTTAGTCTCCAGGCCTTGGGTCATCTTAGTTGCACTTCTCTGAATTTTTCCCAAACTCTCAATATCTTTTTTGTGATATGGTGACCAAAATTGGCTGCAGTATTCCAGGTGTTTAGTTTCTGAGCAGGCTGCAAAAACTCTAAATCATGACATCTGAGTTTGTGTCAATGACAAATGAACTACATTAACAGGCTGTGGAATACCCAAGTATGTTATTATGCTTTAGGACATTTTTTTCCTTCTATGCTACATTTTGAAATAGAAATCAATATTTGAAAGGATTTAGGATTAAATATTAATAATAGAAAACAATGTGGCTCAGAATGTTCAAGAACCAACGCAAAACTGAACTTAAAAGGTTTCATTTACTCAATTTACTTCACTTGTTAGATGCTGGTTATGACTTTAAACTCCTTCATGGATTACTGCCTTGTCATGGCGAAGGGGCTTGCGTAACTCAATGAAGCTATGAGCTATGCCGTGCAGGGCCACCCAAGATGAACAGGTCATAGCAGAGAGTTCTGACAAAATGTGATCCACTGGAGAAGGAAATGGCAACCCACTCCAGTATCTTTGCCATGAAAACCCCATGAACAGTACCAAATAGGCAAAAAGATATGACGACTCCAGAAGATGGTAGAGGACAGGAAGGCCTGGAGTAATATTGTCCATGGGGTCGCGATGGGTCGAACACTACTTCGTAACTAACAACAAAATGACTTTAAAGCCATACATGACATGGGGCCAGATAACCTATGGATCCGTCTTTGTCCCATTACATTAGCCTGTCCCACCCAGTCAAGCAGAGAAAGTATGTTGTGTACCCCGTCAGCCAAAGAATTCCAACATGTGAGGCCTAGGACAAGGGTCCCCAACCCCCTGGCCATGACCCACTTGAGCCCTTCGGAACCAGATCGCAGAAGTGCCAGGCAAGGGCGCGGGTGCATTGCCTCGCCCACCACCCACCTGTGCACAAAGCCGAAAAGGTTGGGGAACTCTGGTCTAGGAAGAGAGTCTTCTCTATTTAACCACTGTCATGTGGGACATTGGCGCACCCAAATGTGAGGTGGGCCCCCACTCTCCTGGCCTTTCAGAAAGGTGCAAAAATATGGCTCTGCGGCCTTGATTGGGATGCAGAGGAGCATGCAGTCATATGGCTGTTTATCGCCCTGAAAGCCCTCCCTCCGCCTTTTAATTAATTTTTAACACTGAATTTTAATCATCTTTGCCTCTGTTAAATTTTTCGTTTTATATACTCCTTTTATGTTTTAAGATTTTACTTGTACACTGCCCAGAATTCCTCTGTGAGGGAGATGGGCGGTTTCAGAAGTTGATAAATAAAAATAAATTAAGGGTATTTCTTCCGTTACTTGTAGGGAAACAAATGATGGTCAGTTGATCATTCCATTCCAAGCAGTCAGTATTAAAATTATGCTTTGACAATGTGATGCCTTTATCTGGTTGTTTTCTCTTTCTATTTTCAGCCTGTCTTTAGACTGTGTGGCAGAAATTGTCTGGCTTTTAATCAATTTGGCATAAGCCATGTTCAGAGCCTTTTTCAGTGAAAAAAAGTTTAAAAGGCTTTCCTAAATGATAACAATACATTGGCATGTTTACATTTACATGTTCCAAGATGAATTTAATTAAGAGAATGTCTTTTGGCACTGACTATCCTAAAGCTTTATAGCAGGTATCTGAATGGGTGTTGCCAATCCAAGCCAAGATTTGCACCACCCTTAGTGGACTCCATGACGTGGCAACATGATATTGGAAAAGGCTCATTTCCTCCCATCTCTTTCATCACAAAATAACAGACTGGTTATCAGTTGTATGTTGGACAGAGGGAGACACCCAGTGGAGATTGGCAGTCTAACCATCATATATCATGCACAATTGATATCAGTTTATAGATGTTCATATATCTCATGAATATTCATGAGAAAAAGGAAGGAAGGAAGGAAGGAAGGAAGGAAGGAAGGAAGGAAGGAAGGAAGGAAGGAAGGAAACATACCAAAGAAGTGACTTCTTATAATGAAAATTTACTGCCACATTATACTGAATCTGCTGGGAAAATTAATGCACTTTATGGGTATTAACATTTCATTTAAACATATTTCTTCTACAAATCCTCTGTAATTTGCTATCCTTTTTTCTTTGGGAAATAATCCTTTTGTACTAAAGAGCTCTAAGGCCTCAAAACATAACACCAAGCAGAATAGCAGCAATAGGACAAGTACAGCATGCTACCATAGTATTAAGGGGGCAACAGCTTTTCAGAACATTTAACAACATAATACATGCAACCCTACTGTGTCATGTACATGAACACTCATTATTTATTACCCATTATTTTAAATTATTTGCTCAATGCACTTACTTCCAACTGAATCATGTGCATCTACAATGGGTTACCATGTCTTAAATACTGACCCATTCATATAACATACTGTGGTTCCTTGGCTCAGCATTTTATGTGAACTCAGGTTTGTTTAACTATAATTTATTGGATGAATAAAAAGAGTAACAGTGTTGAAAGAGACATTGAAGGTCCAACCCCCTGCTCAAGCAGGAGACCCTATACCAGGGGTAGGCAACCTTGGCTCTTCTATGACTCATGGACTTCAACTCCCAGAATTCCTGAGCCAGCATGGCTCAGCTTGGAAACCTCTCCCTTTGCCCTCAGCATGGCTGGCTCAGGAATTTGGGAGTTGAAGTCCATGAGTCATAAAAGAGTCAGGGTTGCCTACCCCTGCTAAAACTCTCCAGTGATAGAGAACCCACAACTTCTGGAGGCAAGACATTCCACTGATTGTTTTCACTGTCAGAAAATTTATCCTTAATTCTAGGTTGGATCTCTCCTTGATAAGTTATCATCCCTTACTTCTTGTCTTGCCCTCAGGTGTTTTGAGGAATAGCCGGCCCTTTCTTCTTTGCCCTCTCTTCTTTGCAACAGTCCCTTAGATATTGGAAGGTTGCTATCTTGTCACCCCTAATCCTTCTTTAGACTAGACAGTCAGTTCCTGCAACATTTCAAATGTTTTAGTCTCCATCCCCTTAAACATCTTTGTTGCTCGTTTGTATTCTTTGTAGAGTTTCAACATCTTTTTTGTATCACGATGGCCAAAACTGGACTGAAAAACTAGACTCTATAACAGGGTTTCCACTGACCTAGCTTACACTGTATTAAACCAAAATAGTATTTGTTTGAGCTTAGTGTGCTATGCAAACAAGCACTGTGGTTGGTAACCCAAGATGTGAATCAAATTGTAGTTTATACAATGCAAATCATGCATTAATGCAGTATGCGAGTGCAGTCCCTGCAGGTTGGGCTAAAACAAGAGTGGCTTCCAACATTAGCAGCAACCCACGCAGCACCTAGCCTAATTTTAAAACAGCTAAGTAATATCAGATGGAGTATTTGGATGGGAAACCAGGATATTCCACAGCTGCAGTTAGATTGGGAAGTTAAGAAAAAAAAAAAAACTGGAAGAAGCCGGTGGCAAACTGCTTCAAAGGCTCGGCCAAACCCTAACGCGGGGTGTCCACGTAATCGCTAGGAAACCCCTCTGATTTGGCTTTATGTTGGGAGAGCCCTGCCAGAGACTGCCGAACGTTGCAAATGCAAACATTCTGCCATAAAATAATACAATGGTACGGGACGGTTCCTTATTTAAAAGCAAATGATGCATTTATTTAATAGCATAAGTCGCGATTCAGTTGAACAGGGCAGGCCGGCCGGCCGGCCACTGAGTGCTACCATGCAGAGCAAAAAATACAACCCTTGTCAAATCTCTGCCTGTGCCTGTCATTCCGCCCCCCCCCCTCCGGACCTTCTCCAACCGCCACTCGTCCGGATTTCGTTTATCGGCCGCCATCGCCTCACAACGGCTCAACAGTCGGACCAGCTTCAGCTCTGCACGCGGTACCGGCATCGAACCCAGCCCAGCCTCCATGGTCACCGTCTTCATCGCTTTCGCCTGACCCGGATTGAAAGAACCGTCAACGCTTCACTATTTCCCGTTGAACCCAGTAGCCCCTCTGGCCTCCTCTATGCTCCGGGGGGGGGGGAACTGTAGCGGAAGCGGGTTGTATTGCGCGCGCAGCTTCGGCTTTCCTCTTCCGGCGGGGCCTTTGCGGCAGAACTAAGGGAGGTGAGTTCTTTCGCTTGGGGATGGAAGGTTTTGGAGGATCGGGGTCCATCCGTTAGCGCGGAAGCAGTCGAGGAGGCCTGGACGTGCCAGGCGGGCTAAAGGAAGGAGGGTTGTCTAGGCCCGGATCTGGCTGGGGGGCAAAAGACGTGTCACAAAAGAGCCTTAGCGATGGCTGTCGGGTCTAGGAAAAGTCTAGGCGTTTAAGGCACGAGGGACTCGAATAGAATAAACGGCTCCTGATTCGTTTCAGTTGGTAGATCTAAAAAAAAGTGCCTAACCGCGGGCATTGGAGGGAGACAACAGGATTCAGCGTGGCAGCAGGCACAATGATCGTATAGTAATTTATTTGGAAACTCATTCACATAAGTGGCGATTCCTTCCCCCAAGACCTGGAGTAGGCAACCTTGGCTCTTCTATGAGTCCTGGACTTCAACTCCCAGAATTCCTGAGCCAGCCAAGCTGGCTCAGGAATTCTGGGAGTTGAAGTCCAAGACTCATAAAAGAGCCAAGGTTGCCTACCCCTGCTATAGGGTCATCCAGGAAAAGATATATTGATATATGGAGCTGCAGACAGTTTACATTCCAAAGGACCTTGCCTTCAAATCTGAAATGCTGCCCATTCCTTGTAGGAAATTGAATTGGAAGCAGAGACGGATTTTTATTTATTAGATTTTTATCCTGCCTTTATTACTTTATAAGTAACTCAAAGCAGTGTACACGCTAATACTCCTTCCTCCTACTTTTCCCACAAAAACAACCCTGTGAGGGGTTCCAGGAAAAGAAAGTGGATCGGTTGTCTGGCATGAGTGGAAGAGCATGCTGACTCATCTCTTTGGATGACTGGGGGAACAAAAGAGTACACAACTAATCATAACTACTCCCTGCTCTTTTCTAGCCATGGCGATCCGATATCCAATGGCCGTTGGCCTGAACAAAGGCCACAAAGTGACCAAGAATATGTCTAAACCCCGTCACTGTCGACGTCGTGGGGTAAGTGTGGACTTTGGAGCAGGTGGGAGAAGAGTCATGAAGTAGCGCAGCAGTCGCCAACCTTTCTAGCTCTATGGACTGGCAGCAGCGGGGGAGGGAGGGGACGGTTTTGTGCGTGCAACCTAATTCCTGCACACGTGCAAATAAAGGTGTTGCATGCTTGCCCGCTACTTGTGTGGCCTGGTTCCCAATGGGCCATGGATCGCTCTCAGTCTGCGGCCTGGGGATTGGGGACCCCTAAAGTAGCAGACTCTGCAAGCCCTCCTTATTCCTGATTCTGAATCACTTTAAGATATGGGAACAGTTCTTTGGGTTTGACCTTATTTGAATCTATGAAAAAATAAATGGCTAACAAGATTCTAATACAGCGGTTCTCAACCTTTTTATACGGCGACCCCCGGTCACACGGACGCGGCACGCATGCGCGGCGGCGGCCCCATGCGTGGCGCGCATGCGCGACGCCGCCCCCTGAGGGGAAAAAATGGCGGATCGCGTTGTTTGGCGACCCCCGTAAAATGGCGACCCATAGGTTGAGAACCGCTGTTCTACTAGAAAAGGGCTGTGGCTTGCACTTAGGTTCTCATTCAGTCCCCAGCATCTTCAGCAAAAAAAGGGTCTCGGGTACTAACAAATAAATGAAAGATGGTTTCAGTTGTTCAAGAGCTTAGTGAAGTTTTCTCGGAGTAGACAGCCCCGGACA
The DNA here is from genome assembly GCF_016545835.1 of Crotalus tigris. Classification (NCBI taxonomy): domain Eukaryota; kingdom Metazoa; phylum Chordata; class Lepidosauria; order Squamata; family Viperidae; genus Crotalus; species Crotalus tigris. Next base: position 1,096,080 of record NW_024096577.1, read on the forward strand.
AAATGGGCAGTCTGATCTGTTTCAAGACAATTTGCAAATGAAGATGGGAGTAGTTTTTCTAAACCAGGGGTGTCAAACTCGCCACGTAACATGTGACTTTTTTCCCATTGCAAGAGCTGGGATGGGTGGTGGTTTCGGCAGGATGCATCCAGCCCGCGGGCCGGCAGTTTGACAGCCCTGTTCTAAAGGAAGGTAATGGATTTCAGGGTCACACATTCCAATATTGGATTAAGAAGTGCCCTCTTCAAAATCCATGCAGATAGTTCTCACTCAGTGACCACTCATTCAGCAGCTGTACAGAGTTAACAGCACTGAATAAGGGGTCCTTAAAGTTGAACCATTGCCACGATCGTGTAATCATTATTTGGGCGCTTTTCTATGGAGATTCTCAATCATCCAGGGTCATGGTTGTCCCAAAGATGCTTTTCCAAAAGGCAAGTCCTCAAGAAACTCCCATTGCCTTTGGGACAATTTGGGCACTTGATTAACCAGCTTTCACTGACAGTAGTTGCAGGGTCCAACAGTCTTGGATTGCCATTTGCAACCTTCTCCGTTGGCTTCCCACAAGCAAAGTCAATGGGAAACCAGCAGGGAAGGTTATAAATCCCTCCCATAAGTCACTTCTGTTCTCACCATTTTTTTCTCCCACATTTGCACCCTGCGGCAGCCCCCACCTACCCTCCGTGGCGTTCACCCCTCCACCAGCTGGTTTGCAAGCCGTCTAAGAAAGTAAACAATGTGATTAGGACCACCGACTTTGCTTATTGAAAGCTGGAAGGAAGTTGCAAGTCCTGTTCATGTGAATCCTTGCTTACTGACCTGTGATCAATGCTTAACGATAGCAGTGGGAGCTGTTGGGATTGCTATTATTAAGTGATGCTGTTGTGTGATGTGCTTTATGACTGGATCACATAACAACAGAAATTCCAGGAACAGTGGTTAAGTGAGGACTCCTATACTCTTCTTTAAGGAGGTTGAAAGTGCGAGCCAGCAAAAAAACCCAGCTTTCATTGTATTAAACAGTGGGAGATTGTTTGAATGAGATGCTTCAGTGAATCAGATTAGGATTCTCGAATTGAAATACAAAACAGCAATTTCATGGAATGACAAGGCTGTTGGGGCTCAAAGCCAAGGGGGTGTTCAATACAAGACAGAGATGGGGAATAAGCTCTAAAATCCAAACTCTTTTCTTGACCTTCCTGAAGAGCTAAGTTTTCCATGTTCTTCAATATATAGCAAAGAAGAAACTCTGTACCAGTGTTTTGCCTCAAGAGAAAATTGTGTCACAGAAAGATAATGCAATGCACGTTCCCGGACGTACTCCTTGTCTGAGAAGCCGAATATAAGACAGTAGAGCAAGACCCCAAGAACACAAATATCTTTTTTTAAACTATCAATTCTGGCGCAGTGGAGCACACTGCAACTTTTCATTCCACATGCTGCTCACATTCAGTCTTTATGTCTGTAGGATCAGCTACTTAATACAGCATTTCACTCACCAGACACACATTGATTTTTCCTGTTTCATCATCACTGGTCATCGTGCAACACTTGGAAAAAAAAGGGTGTGGATTTGCATGGAGCCACCGGCATTCAGTCAAGGCAGCAGGGAATGAAAAGAATTAGTCCTTACTCTCAATTGCTCCCAATTCTCTTCATCAAGAATATCTGTCCTTAATAAAGATAATAGTTAATGGTTAGGCACTCATGTGATCCCCTTGGAAACCATGTTACCTGGTGTAAAGCATTATTTCTCAATTTTGACTACTTGAAGTGTGGACCAACTCCTTGTGCTGGCTGGGGAATTCTGGGAGTTGAAGTCCACCCCTCTTCAAGTCGCCAAGGTTGACAAACACTTGTTTTGAACAGTGGCCCCCAACCTTTATGGCCTGGTGGGGGAGGGGAATTGGCCCCCACAAGTAGAGGGCCAGTGCACATGTGCATGGCGGCCTGCCGTTTGCGCAAATTGAGCTGCGCACATGTGCATCAGCCCACCACTTACGCAGGTTGAGCTGCGGCATGCACGCCGTCCTGCCACTGAGGCAAATCAAGCACGCCAGCCCGCTGCTGACACAAGTCGAGCTGCGCGCGTGTGCACCAGCCACACGGCTCAGTTCCGAACAGGCCACAACCTGGTAGTGGGCTGCTGCTGGGAGGTTGGGGACCCCTGGTGTAGAAGAATGTATATCACTCAAGATTTGTTCTTCCAATGCTTTCTTGAAGGATGTATTGCAGCATCTTACATTGCTATCCCAGCAATTCGGAGCAGTCTGTCACAATACATCTGGGTGAAGAGTCTGCCTAGGACAGGAGGCCTCTGACTTACCTCCTCGGTTGTTATTTTCTCATTGTTGTAGATCATAATCTCCTAAAGAGTAGAAACATCACCATATTGCCTAGTCTTCCTATCCTGATGCTACCTTGGAATTCTGAAAGTTGTATATCTGGATGGTACCACCTTAGGGAAGGCTTTAAAGACATGCTTCTATGTCTATACGTGCTCAAAATAGAAGGCCCTTATGTGGGAACTTTTCTTTTTAAAAACCAGTGCCTCCTCCCTATGGAAATCTGTTGCACTGTTTTGTTTTGTTTTTTCTCCAAACAGCGGCTGACCAAACACACCAAATTTGTGCGGGACATGATCCGGGAAGTGTGTGGTTTTGCACCATATGAGAGACGAGCGATGGAGTTGCTCAAAGTCTCCAAAGACAAGAGAGCTCTGAAGTTCATAAAGAAAAGAGTGAGTGTGGCACAGAGCAGATGGTGGGTGATTGGGAGCCTGTAAGGTTGTCCATTAAGGGCAGAACCAAGAACCATCAGAGGAAGGTGCTTCCTTTGTGTTGTGTGGGATGTTGTGTTCCTGCCCTCTTTGATTCATTGCCACCGTGAATAGAGCAACAGGAAGGAGTGGTCACACCACACAGTTCCAGTTGAGATAGGAGCCCATTTGCCCCTTTGTAGTTAAGATCAGCCTGGCCAGTCTCAGTGCTATGAAGCGAAGCAGCATCAAGAACCATTGTCCCTTGGATGGCACCACTAAAAATTGCCATGGCTGTTGAGCAAAGAATCCCAGAATTTTAGACATTGCCAACTTATTTGTATTGCTGTTGAGAAAACTGCAGGGATGTGTCCGTTTAAGTCACAGGAAGTTGAGCTTGATTCAAGATTTCCTTGATTCAAAAATAGCTGAGAGCTGGCAGCTGTTGTAAAAGTGGCTGGGAGGCAATCCAAAACAGCCAGGATAATTAAGTCGTCTGGCACTGGGAAACATCAGCCGTGTTCCAAACAATCAGGCCTAGCATCTCTTAAGACCTGGGCTTTTCTTAACTCCGGAATGTTTTGCGTTTCCTGGAAGAAACGGGATCAGGCTGGGTTCCTGACATAATGGCCAGCGAGTTCAGAGTGATTTACTGGGACTTTTTTCCTTTTTCTTCTAATCAGCATATTCTCCAGACAATTTCTATCACACAAGTCTGTTTTTTCTGCCAGGTTTCTGGCTCTAGATGCCAACACACTTTGCTCCTTATCCTCACAGGTAGGGACTCACATTCGTGCCAAGAGGAAGCGCGAAGAACTCAGCAATGTCCTGGCAGCAATGAGGAAAGCAGCAGCCAAGAAGGACTGAATTCTACATCCTTGTTCCCAATAAAGCTTATTTCATAAGCCCAGCAGTATGTGGAGCATTCTTTGGATTAAGTTATAAATTCAGATTTGAAGAGCTCACCTTGGAATAGTTTAGGATTTAGGTGATCATCATCACCCTGAAATTTACAGAGTGATGGAAGGGCTGTTTATGTAACATCAAACTATGCAGATATATCATGTGTCTAATGCAGTGGTTCTCAACCTGTGGGTCGGGACCCCATTTGGGGTCGAATGACCATTTCACGGGGGTCACCGAACCATGCTGTCCGCCATTTTTTTCCCTTTTCCCTAGCTGTCCTACTCCCTCTTATTGGTGGCCACACCCACTTGGGGGTCACCACAACATGGGGAACTGTATTATGGGGTCACGGCATTAGAAAGGTTGAGAATCACTGGTCTAATGGATACATTTAGGTATAGTGAAGTTTTATTTATTTGTGCTTTAGAACAGGGCTTTTCAACCTTTTCACCCATTGTACCACTTTTAGAATATGGCAATATCCGAGTACCACCAGTCGCCTAGCAAGATGTCAAAAACGTGATGACCCCCCCCCCAAAAAAGGAAAAAAGTGATAAAGTACAGGTAGTTCTCGACTTACAATAGTTTGCTTAGTGACTGTTCGAAGTTACAATGGCACTGAAAAAGCCACAGCCGAGCAAGACACCTGCCTGCCCACCTGGCAGCGCTCTTCCTCCTGTTGAGGTTTTCATTGTGAGCATTTCTATTGAGGGTTGGCAGTGGGGGTGGGATGGGGGGTGTTTGGTTTTTATTCCCATCTGCTGGGTTGTGGCAGGTTTTGGTCACTTCACATGACCCTGGGACACTGACCGTCATAAATATGAATCAATTGCCAAGCATCTGAATAAATCACAAGACCCTGGAGATGCTGCAACATTCCAGCTGATCGGCGCTTCTGGGCTCAGTAGAAGTGCCAGGATCAGCACGGAGCTCCAACTGGAGCCTGGCACTGATCCTGGTGCTTCCACTGAGCCCTGACAGCCCCGAAGAAGCACTGATCCTGTCGCTTCCGCTGAGCCCTTACAGCCCTGCAGCTCCAGCCATCTCTTGCTCAGGCTTGTGTGGTGCTGCCACCGGTTCAGTTCATTCCTCTCTCCCACTACCACTTTTTTAGGATGATCGCATACCACCCGCCAATGTACCACACGTGGTACCCGTACCACTGGTTGAAAAGCCCTGCTTTAGTATGTCATGAGCGCAATTGCTATAGCTTTTTACTTGATGTATAAATTAGCATATTGTACTAAACGCCGCATGGTGGGCCAACAAATAATTCAGGTGAAATTATCTTCCAGATGAGCAGCCTTACCAACTTGCTGGAGGGGAATCCTACTAAAGATTGATAGATTTTGTTTTGTACCACAGGGAATAATCACATTTGTTATATTGAGATCTGTGTGCATGATACAAGTTTCTTTCACCCTGATCATTGGTTGTACTCTCCAGAGGTGATCTAAATATAGCTCCACTATTATTTTATAAAGTGCTAGTAGAAAATACCAAGAGACAATGGGATCTGGATTTTATAAGGCCTAATAAGAAAATACATTTGAGAAAAACAAAGGAGTAGACTTCCTCACAGATCTTCAGTCTAGTCTTGTAGCCCCGTGTCACAGGAAACATTTTCATTCATTCATAATTCAAATCTGTTGGGAGTAGAATATATTTCAGAGTGACTAAAGGAGTAGGAAAGCAAGCCATAATTATGAGCGGCCGGCCCTTGCAGGAGTCACATCCAACCTCTGCTGAGCCAGCACATCTTGCTTCCAGAGAGGAATGAGTGGGAAGGCGAGATGGACACCCCAGCCGCAGATCACCTTCCTGGAGAATCAGACTTGGAGAAAACGATGTCAAAGATCTCCTTATAATGTTCAACAAAATGTACTTCAAGTCCTTCTCTGATGAATTCAGCAAGGTCATAGTAATCTTTTTTGTTTTCTGATGGGAAGATGATACAGGAGACTCCAGCTCTCTTGGCCTGGGAGAAAAGGGAAAGTGGTCAGTACACACCGAGGAACCACCTCTTCCCCCTGGCCTCAGGTCTCTGCCCTCCCATGGTCAGGCCCTGTGCTGTATTCTTAATCCCGAGACCAGATAACAGCAAATGCTGCTTTATTGTAATGTACAATCCCTTAAGTCAGTATTTCCCAAACTTGACAATTTTAAGGCATGAGGACTTCAACTCCCAGAATTCCACAGCCAGCAACGCTGGCTGTGGAATTCTGGGAGTTGAAGTCCACATGCCTTAAAATTGTCAAGTTTGGGAAACACTGCCTTAAGTTATCTTGGTAGTTCAACTGTCAATACTTAAACTAAATTGTACCCTACTGTTCATGATAAAAGGGGAAAGAAAAAAAAAAGGACTGAATAGCTCGTAGCTAGAAGCTGCCATCAGATGGATCACTGATGGTTTTTATCCGGATGATAATTTATTCTTACACAGCCTCCGAATAACCCAGTTCTCCAGTGCTCTGTCCTTCCTTGACCTTGATTGTAGGCCATAATGCTCATAGAAACTGAGTATTTTTAACAAGTAAAATCCAAGTGAGCCCACTCAGCCCTTATAAATCACCTTTGAAAACTGAAAAAATGTCCTAAAGCAGGGGTCCTCAACCTTGGCAACTTTCAGACTTGTGGACTTCAACTCCCAGAATTCCTCAGCCAGCTTTTCTAAGTACACAGTTAAAAGTCCTTGCTGGATCAGATAAGAGCTATGATCATCTCATCCACCGTAGATACATGGGGGGCCCAACTGAAATCTGATACCTCCCTAAGCAAGGATCTTGTTCTGATCCAAATCTCTGGCAATAGAACAGTGTTTCCCAAACTTGACAATTTTAAGGCACGAGGACTTCAACTTCCAGAATTCCACAGCCAGCAACGCTGGCTGTGGAATTCTGGGAGTTGAAGTCCACGTGCCTTAAAATTGTCAAGTTTGGGAAACACTGCAATAGAAGACCACCCACAATGGGATATAACAGATGGAAGGGATTAGCTCGTTTCCGATGTTATTGATTTACTGCTGCTTGGAAATCTGAATGCCATATAACCCACTTGGATAAAGTGTGGAAACAGATACTGTATGTAAACTAGAATAGGGACGTCTCCAAGTTTTCTTGAACCAACTACTAGCAGTGGAAGGACTCTGCTCTTTCCACTTACGGCAATGGTCTTCTCCTTGATGCCTCCCACAGGGAGAATCTTCCCCGTCAATGACACTTCCCCAGTCATGGCTACATTTTGCCTCACAGGCTGGTTTAACGCCAACGACAATAAGGCAGTTACAATTGTGCAGCCGGCACTGGGCCCATCTTTTGGGGTGGCACCCTGCGAATGGAAAGACACAGACAACTTGTTGGTTGACTGAAGACAACAATCAACTTTGCAACCGACTCCAAAGGGAAGCCACACAGGCACACAATTGCCCCATGCCAACGAGGAGCCAATCTCTAGCCAAAAAGGTTTGCATGTGGCCAAACCGTCAAAGGAGCGGAGTGTGAATTTTTTTTTTTTTAAATTGAGGCAAGACAACTCATTCCCAATCAGCATAGTATTAACTAGGATTCTAGAAATTAAAGTCTAACTGGGGGGGGGGTGTACCAAGGAAGGAACAATTTACTGAAGTGCCCTTTGAAAACTAAATTGATTTATCTTTCATTGCATTGCATTGCAACTGCTTTTGGTGTGCTTTCCTAGATAAAGGGAAAGCAGCACAAACACCAATTACTTACTCAACAGTATAAAGATAACCTTTGTAAACGTTCTCCCCCCATACCTAAGTAGTTACCTTAAGAGAATAATCAATTCAGATAAAAGATCTATGGACAACATACATTAAAGAAACCCAATCAAATAAAACATCAAAAAAGGGCTTATCTGCAAACTTCAACTGCAGTTTAGCACATTTTTGATCTACCCGTAGACCAGGGGTCTGCAACCTTGACGACTTTAAGACTTGTGGACTTCAGCTATGCTGGCTGAGGAATTCTGGGAGCTGAAGTCCACAAGTCTTAAAGTTATCAAGGTTGCAGACCCCTGCCTTAGACCCTTCTATCTATTCCTCCCTGACTCTCCATTTTTATATCATAAATTCTGCTCCAGCTTCCCTGGATTCTAGCTTCTTTTTTTCTCAGTTGTAACTTCACTCCTGAGTTTGTTTCCCCAACATTGTTAACTTGCTCTCTCTACTTTTTCTATCCTATTATGCCTATATACTTTTCCTCAACCTGGAGGTATTTTTAACCTGATCATCTGATTTCAGCATGTTCAAAAGATGAAACTATTAATCTACACCACAAAGGTTTTTTTATGTTCCAGGTTAACAGTTCTTAGCAATGTGTTTATAAAGTTCTTTTGACATAAATGCACATAAATGCAAATGATCTGTGGACCAAATTAAATTGGTTAAGCCTTTAGAAGATGCCACAAACCAAAGGAACAATGCCGCCTTCTTTTATTTATTGTTCTGTTTTCTGCTTTCCATCACACTCCCAAGACTACTTCTCCCAAAGATATTTATTATTTATTGGGGAGACAGAGGGAGAGGGGCAATCTGGCAGGAATGGAGGATTATAGAAAATAAACTGTCACCTTTGTTAAGAATAATTATGCATTCTGTGATCAGGTCAAAACTTGAAGAGAGAGCAAGCAAAGTTTCTTAATACAAATAAATATTTTGGAACAGACACGTGAAATCCGAAGTATAGAGGAAGTGTCGTTGTGCTGAAAGAACACGGAACCTTACAGTAAAGTAAAAGGTCCTGAGACCTCTACTGGTAGGCAGATGAATAACAGCTATGCAAAGCCGCATGGGGGAGAAATGGGAAGGCTTATGCAGATTTCAAACCAATCACAGTCAGAATACTCATATAGGCATACCAGAAATACATACAGATAAAAAGATTTCAAAATTTCTGATATTATATTTTATAACAGATGGCCACTTCCTTGGTTAATGAAAAGAAGAACATTCACAGAATAAATCTGATAAGATTACAAACAATATCTATTGTAAGACTGGGTGAAAAGCTCAGCAGCTTGAATTTACTCACTGTTACAACAACATTGCTTTGAAAAGGTGGGCCTTTGCCTATGGCCACCCCTACTTTATCGCTTCTCGGCCTTTTGGCTAAGATCAAGTGTAGTATCTGTTCTTATCAGTTTAATATCTGATATGTTCTCTATCTGAGAACTAAATATTAAATGGATTTTTGGAACTGGGAGATGGGCTGAGAGCTTGCTCTATCCACTCCAAGCATCAACCTGGTATTGCAGTACCTCCAGGAATGGTGCACCTCCCCCATGGGGGGAATATTGCTGTTCAAAAAATAGAATATAAGTTTATGGTTAAGATATTACCATTAAAGGTTGTAGAATTATATACGGGGATACACCCAGCCATTAAGTCTTTATGCAGCCAGCCCAAGACAGCTCACTGGATGTAAGGGATGTTAACTATGTAATCCTTCCATCCCAGTTCATAAGATTTTTGTTTTGTGGACTACCATAAAAACAGGTTTTATAAAATATTAACTCTTCCACCCCAATTCATAGATTCTCGTTTTGTTTTGTGTAATACGATAAAAACAGATTTTACAAAATACTATCTAAAGTCCCACGATTGTTATTTTGAGAAGATTCCAGGAATCCTGAAGATATTTCCGGGAATCTTATTTCCCAAAAGCCTCCTGCTGCCCCCCCCCCCAACCCCTCTCCATCTCAGGAATAGCAAGAACAGTAAGAAAACTTCACTGGGTTGTGCAAATGATGGTGAGGTTTATGTAGTGTGAAGGCCTCTGGAATCATCCTAAATATGATACATGAATACCTTGCGAATCTTTTTGGGTCTTTTTATAAATATTCTCAAGGCAGATCTCTCTCCCAGTAAAGCATTACGCTTGGTGCTTTACCTAAGAGGATTTCTGTCATCCAAAAGTAACATTCTTGCCGGAACCTATGAAAATTCTTTCCCTTAATAAGCTACAGGAGAAAACTGATGGTTTGAAGCAAGTCTAGTTCCCTGTGTTCCAGCACGATTCTAAGAAAAGTTGCAATAACAACAATTTCTCAGGTTCCAAACAGCCTAAGGGGAAAAAAAAGTTCAGTGGGTATTTTTAAGATCGGAGTCTGTAAGTGTAAATGAACAAAATGTATTAACTTCATTACTGAGAAAAGCATAAGGAAACAAGTTTCCATCCACATCCAAATGCTAGGACCTAAAGACAATACTGGCGAGTTCCTTGCCTGTTTTAATACAAATGTATTGCTATGAAACTTCAGAATCTATTCAGGAAACAGGTGCATCCCAAGTGCCTGTAAGAGAAAATCTAGACACAAAGTAGGCATAAGCATGATTAAAACAGAACTAGTTTGGTGTGATTTTAGGCCTGAAACCTGAAACTAGCTTTAGGCAAAAGTATGAGTCCTGTTTTAGGAACGAAACCAGCTGGGTGTCTCTGAGCCAGTCCTTCTCTCTCAGCCCTGGGAAGAAGGCAAGGGAGAACCACTTCTGAAAATGTGCCACCCCTGACTTGAAGGCAACCACCACCCCCCCAAAAAAAAACCTTAAAGAAAAAAATCTACCATCTCTGTGTAGGGGGGAGGGGAACAAACGACTTGCTCAGTATCAACAAACCCTGAATGTTGTGCAGTTGGGAATGGAGTTCAGCACTGTCAGGGTCCACCATAAATCCCATTTCACTATGAAATGCACATTATGCTAAATACAGAACGAAATAGAAAGGTTGTGATGTGCTGAGTACCTCTGGCACATGTACATGGATGTGGGAGGTCATCAAGAAGTCATTGGTGGGCATCTTCTCCATCAGGAAAGCCCGGGCAAACGTGTAGGCAATTTTGGCACTCTCCTTCATTACATCCCCCAGTTGACCTGTCATTTCAAGAGTCCCGTCTTTGCTCTCCTTTTCTTTCGGACGCCGGAGAGAGGTCTCTATGAACAAGGTTGAGCCACCTGAGGAGAAAAGACAAACAACGCATGAAATCCATTCTGGACTCAACTCTACCACCTAGTAAGCAAACTATTCTTGCCTATAATCCAATTCACTAGCTTCATCGTATGTCTTGTAACTAAAGGAAAAGAAAACTTGATTTATAATGTGTTCCCCCCACTATGGCATGATCTAACAAATCAAAATTAAGACGCTGGAAGGAAGCAACTAAGGGGTAATGGTTAGGAAAGGGTGGTGGCAATCTACCAGGAAGTTCTTCAAACAGGCCTCAATACAGCCTTCTTCTAACTTCATGACTTAGGAGACAGGCTATAGCATAAATTTACTGTATTAAAGTACCGTGAATCTATACAGGTATTGACTTATGACTGGTTGCTTAGCAACCATTCAAAATTACAACAGACCCTCCCAAAAAAAGGTACTTACGACCTAGATTCAAATTTACAGCCTTTTGCAGCAGCCCATGGGTCACGTAACTAGCATTTACTTTTGGTTTCTGGCCACAAATGCCGCATTGCAAACAATGGCTTCACTTAACGATTGAAGCAAAAAAACCCAAAATAAAACATAAAATTGGGTTGCTCACATGGTGACCCACTTAACAACCGTCATGACTTGTGACCGTCATTGCGGACTCAATTACAGTTGTAAGTTGAGGACCACCTCTACCCTTCTGAATCCCATCTCCTATCCACTCTGTTCTTCATGAGCCTGAGTTTCCTCAGAAAGTACCCAAACTGCGGCTGCTCACCATTTTGTGTCAACAAATTCCATAATATTTGTTTATTTATTTTTCTCCTCATCTGTCCTGACTCTCCAGGCATATCAGTTTCATTGGAGGACCCCGAGTGCTAGCATTGTAAAAAAAAAAAAAAAAAAATCTCCTGCTTTTTTCCACTTTCTATATATGCTTGTTTTCTGTAAGTCTATCATGCTTTATTCTGGCCTAAATTGCCTTTCGCAGCTCTGTCTCTCTCCCCCCGCCCCCCCGTTGTCCACCTTAAAAATCAGAAACAGAAGAAAGAAGCATTCAATTAAGGCTTGTGCCCAGGCTGAGATTTGAACCATCTGACGGCCGCCTCACCCATTGCTGTCCAGGCGAGGCCCATCACCACTCCGGGAGGAGTCACGTCATACATCCGATCAACCGTGAAAATGGGCTTCCCAACAAAGTCCTGGAGGTTTTCGGGGGTTACTTCGATTTTCTCCACTTCTCCACTGACAATTTTGTAGGCAGATTTCCGAAGTACCTGAGCCCGTGGGGGGCGGGGTGGTAGTGGAAAGAGGGAGGATTAAGCCCATGAGAAATTGCGCACACGTAGTCTCGATGCCTCTCCCTCAAAAGGTATGATTGCCTCACCTTCTCTATTTGTTTCTGGAGGTTCCTCACACCGCTTTCCCTGCAGTACTGCTTGATGAGGACCGTCAGCACATCACTCATGATGCTGGCCTTGCTTTCATCCAATCCGCAGAGCACACGAGCCTGAGGAACCAAATATCTCTGGCAGGAAAAGAAGAAGAAAAAACTAAGATATCAAATCCAAACTTCAGGGGGCAGAATGGAGTTCCTAATAGCAATAGCATTTATACTGCCCTCTGGTGGTTTACAGCCCTCTCTGGGCGGTTTACAATGTCAATCAGCGACACTGCTCCCCAACTATCTGGGTCCTCATTTTACCAACTTCAGAAGGATGGAAGGCTGAGTCAACTTTGAGCCCATTAGGATCAAACTCCAGACTGTGGGCAGAGTTAGCCTGCAATACTGCACTTTAACCACTCAGCCACCAGGGCTCCTCCTACTCAGTGTGCAAGTTTCAACAAGCCCACCCCAAACTAATTTATGGATCATCCTTGTAACTCTCCATTTTTAGGTATAAATATCTCCATCCTTCACCTGATGTTTGGATATTTTTTACTAATACAGAATAGAGCAAAATATTAACATATATTCTCCTGGATATACGATTGCAACGGACAAGACTGTACCAGGTTTCCTCTGCCCTGGTATGAATCAGGACTCACCCATGCCAAATTTAAATTGAACAAAAAGAGATGCAGCAGATAAAAATTAGTCTTAAAACCAAGTTCGTTATTACCTCTGCTATTGCCAGTTTCTCTTGGGAAACGTATCCTGAAATATTGATCATCTCCATCCTGTCTCTCAGGGGCTCTGGGATCGTTTCTGTCACATTGGCTGTGCAAATGAAAAGCACCTGGGTGGAAATGAAAGAAAAGAAGAGCAAGCCAATAAGATGGGTGTCTAGGGCAGGGGTAGGCAACCTTGGCTCTTTTATGACTTGTGGACTTCAACTCCCAGAATTCCTGAGCCAGCCATGCTGAGAGGAAAGGGAGAGCTGAGCCTCTCCAAGCTGAGCCATGCTGGCTCAGGAATTCTGGGAGTTGAAGTCCACGAGTCATAAAAGAGCCAAGGTTGGTCTAGGGCAGCGGTTCTCAACCTATTTGGGGTCGATCGACCCCATTTGGGGTCGATCGACCATTTTTCGGGGGTCGCCAAAGAAGGCGATCCGCCATTTTTTCCCCTCAGGGGGCGCCGCCGCGCATGTGCGCCGCGCATAGGGGCGCCGTCGCGCATGCGCAGAACGTTTGTGTGACGGGGGTCGCCGTCGCACAAACGTTGAGAACCGCTGATCTAGGGGAAAACTCTTCTGGTTCAGGCCAAAAGCCTTTCTGGCCCATGTCCCAAAGGTGCTTTTTTCAAGAGGCAAGTGGACTTTCTTGATTTTCTTGGAAGACGTTTTGCTTCTCATCCAAGAACCTTCTTCGGCTCTGACTGGATGGTGGGGAATGGAAGGATTTATATTCCTTGCAGACAGCTGGTCATTGGAATGGAATATCAATCCTTCCATTCCCCACCAATCCAGTGAGAGCTGAAGAAGCTTCTTGGATGTGAAGCGAAACATCTTCAAAGAAAAACAAAGAAAGCCCAGTTACCTCTTGAAAAAGCACCTTTGGGACAACCAGTTACCTGAATAACTGAGAACCTCCACAGACCAGCGGTTCTCAACCTGTGGGTCGGGACCCCATTTGGGGTCGATCGACCATTTCACGGGGGTCGCCAAGCAAGGCTGTCCGCCATTTTTTCCCCTTTTCCGGCGGGTGCCTTACCTCCCTTGGGTTGGGCCAGCTGGTGGCCCAGCCGGTGGTTGGCCTGCTCCGTTTCTGCCGCTTGCCAGCTACGCCGAGGCCGGCGCAGGGGGCGGCACCACGCATGCGCGGCACTCCCGGGCAGGGAAAGTCCTCGACTTATGACCGGTTGGGTAGTCCTCGACTTACGACTGGTTTAGTCCTCGACTTATGACCGGTTTAGTCCTCGACCTACGACTGGTTGGGGGTCGCGGCATTAAAAAGGTTGAGAACCACTGCCATAGACTTTGTGGTCCAGGATTTTAGGCATTATATAGCTAACAGGAAGGTTCTGCACATAAGCAGAACTGGAATTGGAAGATTGGAATTAACTCTCACTGGCCCATTTGTGCAGTTGTTCAATTTCACCACTGCCCCCTCATCACAATTGTTCAAGTAACACACATAAAAAGTATAAAAACTAAAGCAAGGAGATAATAAAGTCAACACAAGTCCTTCCTAAAACTTTTAAATCTACAAGCTTGCAAATAATTTTTAAAAAGCTAGTTCCATCTAAGACAGGGGTAGGCAACCTTGGCTCTTTTATGACATGTGGACTTCAATCCCAGAATTCCTGAGCCAGCCACGCTGAGGGGAAAGGGAGAGGTTTCCAAGCCGAGCCATGCTGGTTCAGGAATTCTGGGAGTTGAAGTCCACGAGTCATAAAAGAGCCACGGTTGCCTACCTCTGTTCTAGGAGAATTAAACTAATCTCCTGTCAATTGATGAAAAGAAAATAAGTTAGACAACAAGCAAGCTTATTCCAATAGTGGGAAAGATCTTTGCTATTCCTGGCCTGAAGTGTTTAAATGGAGAAATCGGGGATTGAGGCCGGAGGAATCACAGCCCCTCCTGGGAAATCCAATGGGGGAAACGTACCTTGGAGAGATCCACTGCCACATCCAGGTAGTGATCCAGGAAGTTGGCATTCTGTTCTGGGTCCAGCAGCTCAAGGAGAGCAGAAGAAGGGTCTCCTTGATAGCCTCGCCCTATTTTATCCACCTGCATCAGAGAAAGAATGGTCCATTGCTGTCACCCACCAGAATAAACAAAAACAAAACAAAGGGAGCCAAAGCATCGCAAGGCTGCATTTGAAAACTCCCAGAAAGGAGGCTCATCTGCCCTTACCTCATCAATCAGGATCAAAGGGTTTTCCGTCTTGGTCTTCTTCAGGCACTGAATGATTTTCCCCGGCATGGCTCCCACATACGTCCGCCTGTGTGGAAAGAGATCAGGACTGCAGTCAAATGACCGACACAGGCATGCAGATGGAGTAGAATGCTTGCTTGTTTTTAACAGTGCCCTCCTGAGAGTCCTTGGGCGAGTATTAGCAATAGCAATTGCTCTTTGGACATATACCACTTCATAGCCCTTTCTAGAAACTCAAGTACTTTGGCCACCTAATGAGAAGGAAGGACTCACTGGAGAAGGGCCTAAAGCTGGGAAAGATTGAGGGCAATAGGGGACGACAGAGAAGGAGGTGGCTGGACGGAGTCACTGAAGCAGTAGGCGTGAGCTTAAATGGACTCCAGAAGATGGTAGAGGACAGGAAGACCTGGAGGAACGTTGTCTATGGGGTCGCGATGGGTCAGACACGACTTCGCAACTAACAACAACAAGCCCTTTCTAAGTGGTTTACAGAGTCAGCATGTTGCCCCCAACAATCTGGGTCCTCGTTTTACCGACCTCGGAAAGATGGAAGGCCGAGTCCACCTTGAGACCCCTTAGGATTGAACTCCAGGCTGTGGGCAGAGTCAGCCTACGATACTGCATTCTAACCACTGTGAAACCAGGGCTCCTATTAGTATTAGAGCTTCAAGTGTGAAATATATTGGTAGGACAGAGCATTTGGCAACAGCTAGATTTTACTCCCCTGAAGCATTGGGCACTATTTTGAAAAAGGCCAAAGGTTCTGATTTTTGTTTGCCTGGAAAAAAGTTAAGAACTATATGGACAGTCAAAAGTCTCAATGTACACAATCAGATACATGCAAGATCATGTAGGTATATACAGCTAGTCCTCAATTTATGAGCGTTTAAAGTTACAATGGACCATCCTAGGGGGTACTTATGACCAAAATTCAATGTTCCAACATGGACACCTAACCACACATTGGATGATGCCCAGCAACTGGTCTGCATCTATAGCCATTTGCAGCGTCTTGCATCGCATGGCGTTTTAAGATGGTTTGCCAAAAATAGGCTTATATTTTGAGGAAAAATGGCTCATAAGGAACCACTGCTTTGTTTAACACTGCTGCAAAAAAGATTGTTAAAGATTCATGTGGGTGACCCAATGTATGGTTATGAGTTACAACCGCAATGAGCAGGCTCCATTATGGTTGTTAACTTGAGGACCACCCGTACTGTATATATTAATATAGATAATTCTAATAATTTGTAGTTCCAGAAAAAATAGATGTGATTATGGAGAAGGTGTTGTTAACTGTCTAAATTATGCAAAGTTTTCTCCATCTCAATCAGAGTCAACTTCTCCTTGCTTGCCATTCAGACTGCCATGAGAATTTATATTATTTTTATAAATATCCATGCACAGGCTAGAGACACGTTTTCAGCTAGAGAAAGTAGAATCGACACCAGCAGATGAGTGCACAAGGTGTGGTGAAAAAAGCCAGTGGAGCATCCATGACAGCATGATCAAAGCTGTTTTTTTAATGTGTGTGGCAAAGTTTCAATTGCTGCATTACAAATGTACTCTAGACTTTTTTGGCCACACCCCGTGGATGCCTCTGCACATCAGGAAGCCAAGCTCCTATGACCCGAAAGAGATGGATTTGTTAGCAACTCCCTCCCGACATTACAGCTATCATACTTTGGACAAGTCCTGCAAAGGAATCCCAAGATGCACATACCTGTGGCCCTTGATTTCTGCCACATCCGTCATGCCACCCACGCTGAAGCGGAAGTACTCCCTGTTCAAGGCACGAGCAATAGAGCGGGCAATGCTGGTCTTCCCAACCCCTGGAGGGCCGTAGAAACAGAGGATCTTGCCTTGCGTGGATCCTCGCAGTTGGCTGACAGCAATGAATTCCTGAGTCGTACAAAGGACAGGAATAGAAGTGTGATTGACACAAGTCCAGCTTTGGCTAGCAGAGGCTGGAAAGACAACCCAGGGCTTTCTTTTTAATCTGCCGGTCAGTGAAAGGGCTGGAGGAGTAAGAGCAGGGTAACCAACATGCGTTTGTTATGAACATTATGCTGATTCTCTCCACAGACACTCCATTTTGCTCCAGTTTTACATCCTTATGATATACTTTAATCTGCTTTGCTAAGGAATGGAATCATTAACCTAAATTGCTTCTTTAGGAAATAATGCTAGGGAGCAATATATTGAACCAACAGAACAGATCCAAAGCCATTACCAGCACTCTTTTCTTCACATCCTCCATGCCATAATGATCCTCCTCCAAAACCTCTTGGGCTCTGGCCAATTCCAGATTCTCCTCACTGCATTTGCCCCACGGGATGGATGTCAGCCAGTCCAAGTAGTTGCGGGTGACGCTGGCAGAAACCAAAAGAGCATCAGCATCCAAAGAGCAGAGTAGAAAAGCTTGACCAAATCATACTTCCTTCATAGCGTCCCTCAACTCCCATTAAAATTATACTTACTTACATGGAAATAAATTTAACATAGGTAGTCCTCAGGTTATGACAGTAATAGAGCCTGCCCATCGTGATCATAACTTGTGATGGTTATAAAGCAACCTTTTTAACAGCGGTTGTTACACTAAACTTATTTATCTGGGTCAGGAGGGGTGCTGAAGGTGGCATTTGAAAGTGATCTTGTGTGCTTAAGAGATGGACGGTGTATAACTGTAACTAAAAGTAGTCCTCAATTTACAACCGGTTCCTTAGCAATCCTTTGAAGTTCCAACAGACCTATCTGGGGAGGACTTAACCTGGATTCAAAGTTCTGATGGCTACACCTCTCCATGATCAAGTGACTGCGCTTCAGGTGCTCAGCCAATAGGCCACGTTTTAGGCCATTTGTGATCACCTTTTATGGCAGTTTTGATCAAAACCCAGCATTTACGTCCAGTTTTTGGCAAAATCACACCCACAGCAAACCAATGGTTGGCTTAATGACCAAGGATTCACTTCATGTCCACAGTGATTTCTTTAACAACCGTGATGGGCAGGCTCCATTAAAGTCGTAACTCAAGCACTGCTTGTATGTGTGTGTGTGTCTATATGTACACAAACACACACACAAGGAAATAAGTGTGACGAACAACAGTGTGGACTTTCTAGTACTCCTTTTGTATCACATACATTTGGGAATGTAACCACGGTTACACACACACACTCACATATATTCTAACATTCTATCACACAGTAGTTACATTGTGATACAAAAAGAGTACTAGAAACTTCACACTGTTGTTCATCACACTGATTTCCTGATCCTTAGGAAGAGACAAAGAAACTGCACATGTTTGCAAAAGTTGCCGCTTACTTGAATTCCGAGGAGTGATTATCTAAGAGGCCTAATTTGTTCAGCTCCTCATCAATCACGTCCATGACGTGTTTCGGAACCAGCAGCTCTTTCAGGCGCTCTCGGAACTTCTCCTCAATGGCATCTTTGTCTTCCTTTTCCAGGCCCAGCTCCTTCTTGATGATCTTGAGCTGCTCTTGCAGGAGATACTTGCGATGAGTTTGCTTGATCTTTTCCTCCACCTGGAGATGGAACAAAAGCTGGGGCTTTAGACCAGGGGCCTTCAAACTTGGCCCTTTTATGACTTGTGGACTTCAACTCCCAGAATTCCTCAGCCAGGCACGCGTCCAAGGCCCGTTAATTTCCATCTCACTACAGGAAAGGACAAGAAGTTCTTGAAGAAGGCAAGAGGAATCTCCATTTTCCCTTGCAGGCCTCACCTCCCGCCCGAGTCGCTGCTGAAGCTTGCTCAGTTCATACTCTTTCTTGAGGAGAGACAGTGCTTTGTAGAGGCGTTTTGGTATCTAGAAAAAGAGAAGCAACAAAACACGTTCACATTTGGGCCAATCAGGGTACTCTGACCAGCTGTATCACCCAAGCTGTCACTGTTTAAGGGCTGGTTAATTGTTCCCAGTTACTGAGTCTCCTCAAACTCAGCCTATTGTGGTGTGGCACTCTCTTCTCCCTTACATTGGTTTCTTCTAGGACGTCCTGAAGCTCATGTGATTCAGCTCCGGTCAAAGCTGCACCCATGTCACTCAAATAGATTGGGTTGTCAACCACCCTTTGGCCTGCCTGCATCATCTGAAGCACAGATTCTCTGCAATGAACCAAATTAAAACATATGTCAAAGCAAAGATGCATCTAGCAGAAAGCGCATTTCCATCTTTTCCAGCACATATACCGAAAGAACATGATGCAGCGGACCAGAACCCTTCCCACAATCCACCTTCCTTGCTTATCTCCACATTCCTCTGAAACCACACTGTCAAGGTAATAATTTAACAGCTAACCAGCTTATGTAAGATGTAATGATGGAAATGAGTCAGCAGGGTCTGTGTCTCTTTAAGAACAAGCAGGGTCTGTGTCTCTTTAAGAGCCTTTGTATAAAAGGGAAGGCTCCGCAAATGTATTCTCTCTCTTCCGTTTTCTTGCTGTAACTGCTGTGTGTTGGATCTTGCTGTATTAGCACGTGTATGTATTATGTTCCTGGTGTATGATATTGTAGATAATGTAAGATAAACTACCATTTAATATAGACCACTATTTACTGTGTCTATCCTGGGTTATCTCACACAATAAGACTGTGCATGCTCTGACACACACTTAGTATGTCTGTAGTCTGTAGTGCCCAAACTTTGATTATGGGACCACGGAAATGCTACAATGGTACAAAGACCAGTCGTAAGCCACTTTGTTCAGTGCTGTTGTAACTTTGAATGGTCGCTAAAAGAATGATTGTAAGTCGAGGACTACCTATACCAGGGGTGTCAAACTCAATTTCACTGAGGGCCACATCAGCATTGCAGTTGCCCTCAGGGGGCCGGGTGGGTGTGACCAGGGTGGGTGCGGCCTACTGGGTGGGCATGGATGGAGCGAGTGTGGCCTACTGGGTGGGTGTGGCCAGCTCTACATCGTTCACATCAAGGGTGCCTGTGGGGGCCTGGGCAGGAGTGGGACAGATCTGAGGGTCTCTGGCAGAAGGGGGTGGGACCGGAGCAAGTGTCAAGGCATGGTCCACTGGAGGAGCCTCATCGTTCCTCTCAGGTCATGTGGCTAAGACTGAATGCATTTCAGCATAGGAGCTAAGACTGAATGCGTTTCAGCATAGAGGGCCATCACAAAATTGTATATTGGCTCCCGGCTGGCCTGGGCCAGGGCCAAGACAGTGGGGGCCGTTCCTTCACTGTTTCCAGGATGGCTTCGCGGGCCACATGAAACCACTTCGCAGGCCGCATCCGGCCCCTGGGCCTTGTGTTTGACATGTCTGACCTATACCATTGTTTAAAGGGCCCTACATATATTATTATCAGCCTGCAGGCAATAGCTACATACAAGGAAGAGAAAATGTCTCCAGATTAAGAAACAGAGGTTTATCGGTTAGATGAGGCAGGACTCTATTTTAATTAAAATTGCTGCTAAATCCCGTGTTGGGCATGCAGGACACGGTTCCCTAATTTGTGTGGATTTCTTTGCTGGGCTATTTATATTTTGCTGTTATTTACAAACCCCAAATTACTAACAACCACGTCTATCAACCATCATCTACAACAGAGGTGTCAAACTGCCGGCCCGCAGGCCGGATGCATCATCTGGAAGCCGCACCCACCCCATTGCCAGCAATGGTAAAACCATCCTGATACATTGCGCGACATCACGTGACATCGCGAGTTTGACATGTCTGATCTACAGGCTACCCAGGAAAAACGATTGCTTTATACACTGAGCTTTATTTTGCTAAATTGACTGTGGGAAAAGAACTGAGGAACACAACAGAGGCCCCCGCATCTGCTTTGGGGCTAAGGAGGATGGAAAGCATACCTGTAAAGTGGATTCAAGGCAATGATATCCCGGATGGTCTTAACAATTTCTGCTGTCAGAGCCTGCAAACAAATGGTACAACCAGATAAATACTGGAAGGGAATTTCCAAGGCTAAATCTGTATTTGCCCATTGCACAGGGCTCCACATGTCTGCAAGAGAGAATCTTTGTGGGTCCTGTTTGGCTAAGACAGGATTGATACGTGCAGAAGTGGGCATCCTTGCATTCCCAGGTTCAGGTGGTTTCCTTCCAGAAAGAAGTCCTATTAGGTCCCCTCACTCACTTTGACCTCTTCAGTGGCCTGGAAGTCTTCATGGACCACATTCTCCACTTCCACCATGAGCACCTCGCCTGGAGATGCCTGCAGTGGCTCCAGCACCAGTTCAGCATCTTGGTGTTTTGTCTCTGTTCGCTCATTCGCTTCTTGCTTGGAACGCCTCTGCTTCTGACGGGGTTTCTTCTTGGTCTCGGCCTCCTCCAGCTCCACTTCCATCTGCTTGTTGATGCGAATTCTGAAACCCCAAGGAAGGAAAAGAACAGGGTAAGAACCCACTGAAGGAAAAAATGATTTTTTTTCTTATCTTCTAGACTCCATACAAAGTGTGGCTTTGTATCTGTTTGAAATAGTGACATGGTCTAAAGATTAGGTATGTGCTAAACCTTATACAGAACCAAAGACAGATTCAAGTCACAATTTTTTTTTTAAAAATTAATGTCTGCCTCCATGCAGAAGAGATGCAAAGTTACAGAGATCTTCTTCATCAATATAACATCAATTCTCCAATGCTGAATGGCATTGTTCCACATCCATCCACCACAATATAGCAATTACACAAACATGAACGAGAAAGAAGGTCCAAGAATTGTGGAATGTATTTACCTCCGATGTCCCATGACAATCATCCGCAACCTGTCACCCAGATCCTGCATTTCATGGATTTGGACAAAAGTCCCCATCTGATAGATTTCATTTAGGTTTTCCACCACATCTGCTTCATTGCTGACACACAAAAAAATCAAAGTATTTACTCAGAGACATTTGTGGAGAAAGATGAGAACTCAATTTCAGCAAACAGAAATCTGTTTTAATATTAACTTCGGAGCAAAGTAATTTGCTGACAGACTTTTTTTTACACCTTATTTTGACACATAAAACTTTAAATGATAGAAAAGAATCTATCAGGGCTCTGTTCTGGGCCCACTGCTCTTCAACATCTTCATCAATGATTTGGATGAGGGGATAGATGGGGAACTCATCAAGTGCAGACGACACCAAGCTGTCAGGAATAACCAACACTTAAGATATAGAAGGATCTTAACAGACTTGAACACTGGGCGCTATCTAACAAAATGAAATTCAGTGGTGAAAAAAGTAAGGTTCTACATTTAGGCAAGAAAAACCAAATGTACAGGTATAGTATAGGAAGTGCCTTGCTCAATAATAGTAACTGTGAGAGGGATCTCGGAGACAATCACTTAAATATGAGCCAACAGTGTGCTGTAGTTGCCAAAAAAGCCAACACAGTGCTAGGCTGCATTAACAGAGGGACAGAATCAAGATCACGTGAAGTGTTAATATCATTTTACAATGCCTTGGTAAGGCTACACTTGGAATACTGCATCCAGTTTTACTCACCACAATGTAGAAAAGATGTTGAGACTCTAGAAAGAGTACAGAGAAGAGCAACAAAGATGATTAGGGGAATTGAGGCTAAAACATAACAAGGAACAAGGTTGCTGGAATTGGGTATGTCTAGTTCAGGGATAGGCAACCATGGCTCTTTTATGACTTGTGGACTTCAACTCCCAGAATTCCTGAGCCAGCTTGGGAGTTGAAGTCCACAAGTCATAAAGGAGCCGAAGTTGCCTACCCCTGGTCTAATTTAATGAAGAGAAGAACTAAGAGGGACATGATAGCAGTGTTCCAATATCTCAGGGGCTGCCACAAACAAGAGGAAGACAAGCTATTCTCCAAAGCACCTGAAGGCAGGACAAAAAGCCATGGATGGAAACTAGCCAAAGAGAGAAGCAACCTAGAACTAAGGAGAAACTTCCTGACAGTTAGAACAATTAATCGGTGGAACAATCTGCCTCCAGAAGTGGTGGATACTCCAACACTGGAAGTCTTTAAGAAGAGACTGGACAGCCATTTGTCTGAAATAGTATAGGACGGGTTTCCTGCCTCAGCAGGGGGTTGGACTAGATGACCTCCAAGGTCCCTTCCAACATTATTATTATTATTATTATTATCATCATCATCATCATCATCATCTCCCATTTTAGATAGCATTCTCCAATTCACTAGTGAATCTATGAAAAATAAGTAATTACAGGAAATGGGGGATACTTTGAAATTTGTCATCTTATTGTGATGTCTAAATATGATATTCAAAATCACCACACAGCCATAAGCAAGATTCTTACTATCCTGCTATAAAATAATCCCAGTCAGGATAAAGACAGTATTCTGGATTAAATTTTGGTAATTCTAAACATTCACTCCTAATAAGAATAGCAGCCAAGATGCTTCCATGCATAGATAAAACTACCCACTAGATAAATATTGGTTGACAGAAGCAATAGAGAATATTCAGCTAGCCAGCAGATCACACAGAACATATCCATGTGCTCCTTAATCTGATGACCGATTTATTGGTCTCTTGTAAAAAAATATGAAGATCCATGTTTTATGACTAGCTAATTGGTGCTGGGAGGGGTTGAGAATAAATTCTATATAAGAAGTGAGGCAAATTCAAAATCATAAATATATTATTTGTAGTTGGGAGATATCCCCAATACCAAGTATTGACATTTTTGAATGTGGTATTGGAGAAGAGTCCTGGGAATATTGTGGACAGGGAAAGTAAACAGACCAATGAGTCACTGAATAAATCAAGCTGGAGTTCTCACTCGAGGTACAAATGATCAGGCTCAAATTATCCTACTTCAGATCTATTATGTGAAGGCCTGTCTCTCTGGAAAAGGCCCCACTGCTAAGAAAGTCAAAAGGAAAGAGAAGAGGAAGACTAGCAGCAAGTTGGGTTGTTTACAGTGGCAGTAGAAGCACCCTTGGGACAGCTGAAGGACCAGACTAGGGACAGATCATCATGGAAAAAATCTATCTTGTCAACTAAGAGTTGACAACTTGATTGCCTATGATCAATCAAGTCTTGACAGCTATTTTGTGATCACAGCATTTCTCAACTGCTCAGGGGCCCAAACTTAGAGATAATAAAACATAGAATTATTTCATATTATATTGTATAAGTGGGAATTCATGTTTGCAAAATTTCAGATTTCTGAATTCCAGCTAAGCAACAGCAGAAGCTATTTTTTAAAGCATAACACTCTGCAACAGTTCTGCAATAGAAGAGAACTCTTTTTATTTCTAAAATGAGATAGAGAACATGTCCTTTTAAATTGGCCTTCACAGAGCACAATAAGCTGATCTTCAGAGTAAACATAATGTAAGCATTACATTAAAAAATTACAACTTACCTGTCATCCTTCTTGAGAAATACACCTGCATATGGCTGAGCAAGACTTACTTTTCTCCTCAACAGATCAACCAGTTTTTTGTTTTTTACCTAAGAATTAAAATAGACTTGATGAGACGTTCATTAACAGATGTCATGACGCTGAACTCCAATACGCCAGCTTTCAACAAGACCCTTCAAAAATAAATTATAAATTGTATTTATCCATATTATTATGCCCAACCTGGGATGCAGAGTGTACAGTACACTCTTTCCTTCCTTTCCATGGGACTGTCTGTCCATTTTTATCAAGAATACCAATCTAGGTTCAAATATATAGCAGTCTAAGCTGTTTATTCAGATAGCTCTATATCCATGAGATCTCTACCAATTTTGGCCCCAAAACATTACACAAACGCCTCCAAGAGGATTGATTCCAACACTCCTTGCATTTTTCTATGGAGATTCTCAGTCATCCAGATCATGGTTGTCCCAAAGGACAAAAGGCAACTGAACTTTGCTTTTCCTTGAAGATGTTTCTGAAGAACTGAAGAAGCTTCTTAAATGAGAAGTAAAACATCTTCAAGGAAAAACAAATCTAGTTGCCTTTTGAAAAAGCACCTTTGGGATTCCCTGCACTTGTTTTGCATACATTTAACACATTGTCACAAAATAGGCGAGGTGCCTTAAGTATTTTTGCAAAAATTATGCCAAGCAAAAGCAGGCATCAATGTTTCTAATATAGCTTCTTTAATTATATAGGTTGGGGGTTGGACTAGATGACCTCCAAGGTCCCTTCCAACTTTATTATTATATATCACTATATCACAGAATTATCTTATGGAACTTAATGATGGCTATTACTTGGAAAAAAAAGTTTCCATGAAAGGTAACTTTGAGATGACTGCAATCTTCCTACATTTAGGAAAACTCGGGGCCTTTAAAAAAAATGGAAAACTATCTAAAACCAGACATTTTCCAAGTTGTTGGTAAGGTTAAGGAAAAGCCAATTATCAATGCTGGTGATACATTCTAGTTTTAAAATGAATGGCTTCACTCAAATAAGATGATGAAATTTGCTAAAATCTGAAGAAACTGGCTAACTTGTTAGTCATATCCTTTGGCCCAGAAATAACTAGAAACCATGAAATTGTATTTTTATTCTAACATTAAAAGCTTATATATACTGTTGAGAATCTATTTTCAAATCTAAGTAAGCCTACCATGGCTCTACCATTGAAAAAAACATGGTATAAATACATATTTTAGATAAAATTCCTTGAATTTGGAATATCCCCCTGGCCCTGTCTAACAGATCATTTTCACATGTTATTGTTAGTCAAAGTATTCCTGATGAGAAAAAGATAACAATAGTTGCCAATTGCGGTATAACCCTGAACTTGAAAACAGAGAACTGAAACCCTGCCAAGGCCATAGCTGTTGCCAGATTTGTACAGAGAAACAAAACAAAACCAAGGTTTACAATCCAATTCAAGGACTAAATTGTCAAAAGAAATTTAGTACTGCTACATAACTGTAATTTATGACCTATCTCAAGCTAAAGCTATGGCTAAATTGAAAGAGGAAATTAGATTCTTAGAATTTTTAAAGTTAAAAAAACCTTATAACAAATTTAAATGGCAACACTGTCAAACATATTGAATACTCGAAACAAATTATCCTAAGAAATCTATTAAAACAAATCTATCAAAATATAATCTACCAAAATTATGGAATGTCTTTTAAAACCTTTCAACAGCAAGAAATCGAGCCAGAGGTTTGACAGAACAAAATCCACAAGTAAGAATTGTGCTTTTGAACTTTTTGAATCTTTTAAAAAGGCATTCGTAACTCATTTAATGAAAAATGAATATGCAGCAATACCAATTTACAAGAATTTGCATGGACAATGCGGTGGGAAAAGTTCTTTCTGACTTGCTAATAATGTACCGTAATTCAAAAATTAGCTCTTCTGCTTTAGTTACTTTTATATGAATGTGCTTTTTTTCCCAACCAAATCTTATTTCAGGTCAATCTAGCTCAGAAACTTAAGAACTGAACTGCTCGACCAATAAATTTTTGTTTTTTTCCTTCAGATGGTTTAACGTGGCTATCTTTGTTTTTCATTTTATATCTGACAGAAATACTTTATGTCTGCAGGAGAAACAAAGTTTGCCCAGTACATACACAGAGAATGGCTGAGGCTTTCATAATATAATACAGGGGTTGACTACTTGTGGCCTCAAAGTAATCTTTTTATGACCTTAGAACACCCTCTGTCTATGGTTATTGGTCAGAATAAATTACAGTAGTCTTCTGCCACCCTGAGGTGGGAAACATAAAAAAAAACCCCAGCCTTACAATAGGCATAGTGCAGTTTTTAAGAAATCTCCCAAACCTACCCTACCCATTTGCAAACTTACCCATCAGTCACTAAAAGCTTGTCCACTTCTAATGTAAAATCTGTGCTAGATTACCAGGTTATATACTATTGTATGCTTAAAATTACTGTTTCATACTAGACCACTGATTAAAACAAGCTAAAACAGACTGGTCATGGCAACAGCTCCTCTAAATTCTACAACAAAGCCTTTGTTCCTAGAGCAGAGG
This sequence comes from Crotalus tigris, assembly GCF_016545835.1. Lineage (NCBI taxonomy): Eukaryota > Metazoa > Chordata > Lepidosauria > Squamata > Viperidae > Crotalus > Crotalus tigris. The sequence goes on from NW_024096577.1 coordinate 1,122,937, forward strand.
TTTTTATGATTTGTGGACTTCAACTCCCAGAATTCCTCAGCCACAGTGCTTGGCTGAGGAATTCTGGGAGTTGAAGTCCATAAGTCATAAAAGGGCCAAGTTTGAAGACCCCTGTCCTAGAGTGTGAATTAGAAATGTTCCCATTTAAACATTGTGGTTTACTAGAAAGCAACAATCCATGCAAGAGGGGCTCTTTACCTACTACTTTATTACTGTTATTGTTATACCTGAGTCAGTGCTGACTCCTGGTAACTGCCTAGACCACCCCCTGCAGTTTTCTTGGCAAGGTTTGCAGAAGTGGTTTGCCATTGCCTCCTTCCTAGAGCTAAGAGAATATGACTGGACCAGGGTCATTCAGTTGGCTTTGCATCTAATGTGGACTAGAACTCAAGTCTCCCAGTTTCTAATCACTATACCAAACTGGTTCTCTTCCCAGTAGTGGATCCTTCTGCAATTTCAAATATATAGAGCTAAATCTGAAATCGCTAGATGCAGAGCCATTGTTTCATACATTATTACCATAATTATTTCAACTGTCTAATTATAAAAGCCACTCAAGGCAACAAAACTAAATGCTAAGCTATGTCTCTGACATTATAACTCGCCTTATCATGAGTCTGCTCACAGGTGCATTTCACCCCAATGGAAGACAGGAGCTTGTTTAGAGGGTCCTTTCCAGACTTACTATCTTGATATACAGGTAGTTCTCAACTTATGACAATTGAGCCCAAGCTTTATGTTGCTAAATGAGACATCTGTTAAGTGAGTTTTGCCCCATTGTATGACTTTTCCTGCCACAGTTGTTAAGTGAATAACTGCAGTTCTTAAGTTTAAGTGAATCTGGCTTCCCCATTGACTTTGCTTGTCAGAAGGTTGCAAAAGGTGATCACATGATCCCGGGACACTGCAACCATCAAGTTGTTAAGCATCTGAATTTTGATCACGTGACCATGGCGATGCTGCACGTCGTAAGTGTGGAAAATGATCAAAGATTACTTTTTTCAGTGCTCTTGTAACTTTGAATGGTCGCTAAACAAACTGTTGCAAGTCGAGGACTACCTGTACCAGAGAGTGAACCAAGGTTTTTGTACAAAGCAAAGCTCTTCCCCAAGATATGAGCCCCTCCCAGGAAAAAACGATTTCTTCCTCTTCTCCCAATTTCTCTTCATTATCTGAAAAATATCATTGACGTGGATCACCTCGATTATCTTGATGAAGCGCGGGAAGACAGGGTTCCTGGAGATAGGTATAAGAGGCACGTGGGGGACGTGCTCAGGGACCATGAGCGGGGCCAGCGCTGTCACTACAGTTGGGCCGCCAGAGTCTGAGCCCGAGCTGTCGCCGGAGCCAGGAAGGCCTCCGTCGCCCTCAGAGCCCTCCAAGTTGTCTTCGCCGTTGCTGCTGCTGCTGCTGCTATAGCCGCTGGAAGAACGTCCGCCCAAGAGAAAGAGCCGCCGCTGCTGCTCCTCCGGTTGCGGCGCTCCTGATGGCGCCCATGCCGTCCAAGGTCCCGCCACGGAAGGCGCAGAAGGGAAATGCCGCCTCAGCCCCGGCGAGGAGTAAACGCGATCCCGACATCTCCAGGTCCGACTGGAGAGTCGCAAAAGTAGCAGCGAGCGCGCCGCTGCAGCTGCCATCTTACTGCTGCGCACCGATGACGCCATCATCACGAGACCGCTCTGTCCCCGGCACCAGCAAGGCTTCTTTTGCACATGGCAAGACGGGCGGAAATAGTAGTCTTTGTGAACCTCCTCTTCCGGTAAGGAATTGTCTTCCATTCATTTTTAATCCTGGATTCTGAGTCCTCCTCTTGTGTTTATGTTGTAAATTTGGACACATGTATGACTTCAATGTTTATTTTCCTTAATAACTAGCTACTTAATTACACATTTGTATTAATGGCACAAAGATTTACTTAATAACTAACATATTTAGCGTATTAATAGCGAGCAGTGATCGATATGTAATGTTTGTCAAGTTATATTTCAAAATATTCAGATATGTACTTAAATCGCTATTATAGTAATTATGATAATGATTCGTCGCAGTCAGTCAGATGTTCAGACTGGATTTGGCATTTTTGTTCGCCTATGCTATGGAGTCGTCCCCAATGACCTGGAATAGGCAGATCTGGATGTTTGATGGATGTTGATATTGTGGAAAAAACGAAGTAGTGAGGACAGTTAAAAATAAAAATAAAATATATTTTAGTAGTATCATGTAATCATTGATTAGTTATTTTATAATCATTATTTTATACTCAATTGCCTGAGTAGATGCTTTATGTATATTGGAAAATTACAAGTCTCAAATGAGGGGAGAAGGAAACGAGTTACTAAGGGGTCTGGTATGAGTCATCATCTAGGAATTGTTTTTCTGTACCTTTTGGTGCCTGGTATTTCCAAGATTGATAGGTATGTGGACCCATCTTATTTCCAAGATTGATAGGCATGTACATATATAGTCTTAATAAACAGGAGAGGAGAGGAGGGATCTTATTAGTATAATGTAAGCAAACAGGGGCGGAGATAATGTATTCTGTTTAGGCGCTTCTGATAGATTGTAACCTCCAAAGCCTAAGCCAGTGGTGGCAAACCTATGGCATGCATGCCAGAGGCGGCACTCAGAGCCCTGTCAGCACTCGCACCATGTCGAAATGGCAACCGTTCCTCTTCAACCAGCTGCCCGCTAACTCGCCGAGATCCCACATGGCCGGATGCATCCAGCACAGCTGGTTTCTCTCCCCTCCATCCCATCCCTCCTAGTCTCGCATGCTCTCCTTTTCCCGGGCATGACCCACTGCATTGCCTTCTCAGCTGTCGGCTGGCCGTCCAGTTCAGAGGCAGCTTCTCTGAACTGATGGCAGTGGGCTGCGGAGCCCCAGAGTGCGCCAGTCGAGGGGCTGGCAGGCTGTGGCTGCTGACGGACAGTCGGCCCCCATGCGCTCGTTGGCCTCTGTGCAGGGGCTGACAGTGTTAGGCAGCAGCCGCCCCAGCCCCTGCCTTGCCTTGCCCTGCGACAATGGCACCCCCACCCTGCCTTGCCTTACCTCGCAGGACAAGCCTCCTGCCCACCACCCCCTGTATCTCCCCCAACCCTTCCCGGCCCCCACAGGCGTCCCTTCCCATGAGCAACATCGAGGTGACCACGCCCACCTTGGCCACACCCAGTCTGCCATGACCCCCACAGCCACTCCCACCCAGTGGGCCACACCCACCTGGCACCTGGCGATAAATGTGGGTTTTGGGTTGCAGTTTGGGCACTTGGTCTCTAAAAGGTTCGCCATCATTGGCCTAAGCCAATGGGGCTATGGGGGAGGGAATGGGGCATCATGATAGGATGTATAATAATGTGTGATTCTGAAACATGAGTGTGGTTCAGTGTTAGGCTACATTACATTGTCTGCCTTCCTGAATCCAGCACGCTTTGCAAACCATTACTTTTTAGACTTTGTTGTGAAGTCTAATAAACTTCTTTTCTATTTGCAACTTCAAATAGAGTGGATTTCAATTTGTGACTATTTTGTGTCTAACAGTATCGTCGCAGAATGTAAACTATTCCGAATAAAGCCGTCTTTTGCAAGTATTGTTGATATTAAATTTATTTGCCGACTCTAGGCAATGATATGCTGTCTGATTTTTCTTCTTTTCTCAGAGGTTAAAGATAGATGATATTTTAGAAGCAATGAATGGGAAAAACGAAGAGTCCCTATGATTGTTTGACAGTAGCCTCACTCATAATTTCCCAATTAGGAGGTAGTTGATTTCGACTGATCTAAAAAACTCAGTAGAGTTGAACAATAGCAGTTTAATGGGCATCCCAGGCTATCTGCTAGAATGGGAAGTAAGAAAATTAAACTATCTGGTTTATAGTGGCAAATCATTTCCATATCATGCCAAGAAACTGCAAAGATTATTTTTACCAGAAGTTGAGTTTAACTGGAAGGTGACAACTTTTTACTTTCATATGTGGGGGTGAACAAAAGCAAAAGCATAGGAAACATATATCGTTATATCGGGAAAGGACTAACAATCAAGCATAAAGACTAGTAAGAATATAGCAAATTTCCATACTCCAAGAGAATTCATAGGTATCAAGGGGAAAGTTAAGGAATATTAGATATTCAAAAGTCAATTTGGAGTGAAGGAAAGAAATTGATTCAGAAAAACAGACTTGAAGACCATTTTTACCCAGAATCACCAATTAACTGCTCAGCTTCCACCACTGGTGGTGGCTAGCAAATTCCTGGTTCCTTATAAAGAACTCTGCTTTGGGGTGTTATAGCTGCCACTGCTCCGGGCAAAGCATGATAATCATGACCTATAAGGCTACAACTACAATCTTGTTTTGCTGTCCTTGCCAAGCTGCCATATTGCCTCATTTATTTTATGAGTGATGGAATAATTGCCAGTATTTGCTTTTACAGCTGGAGCAACAGGTTATAAGAGATAGCATAACAGTACTGTAACATTCCTCATGCCTATTGTCTCAGAAGTGGAATTCTGTCATCTATCAATAAGCCTGGGAGCCATTGTGCCAAAGCATCATATGGTCAATTTGGATTTTGTCTTAATGTAGATGGATCCAGCTAAATGTGGTCTAGCCCTCATCATGAATAAGCAAACCGTTGCTTGGGATACTGTCCGTCTATACTAAAGGACCACAAAGTACTTCCTAAATAATTTATTTTATTTAAAACATTTATATAGCTACCCATCTTTCAACCAAATCTGGGCAGCTCCCAAAGTTTAAATACCATATAAAACTATATTAAAACTATAAACCTAAACACATTAAAACATTAAAAACAACAACAATCTTCTAATGTGCAGTTTTCAATCTGATCCCAGCACTTGGGGGGAAAAAAGCTTTACAGAAGTTTATGAATACAGAAGCCTTGCCAAACTTCAAGGGGCAGTGTTTCATAAGGCAGAGGCTGCCATGGAAAAGGCATGCTTTGTAGCTCCCATCAGATGGCAAAATTTGGGGGAAGGGACCAGGAGTGTGCCCACCAACACAAGGATCACAGTATACATTTTGCTATTTCATACTACTATATCCCAGGACAAAGGTTTCAAATTCACAATCCAATGGATGCATATTGTTTTCCAAGTCATTCTGCAGCCCATAATACTTGACAAGTATAGCACAGAGGTACAGGCTGGCCATGAGAAGCACTGCAGAGAGCCAGCTTGTTAACTTGACTCATCCCAACCCAATAGATCTGGCAACATTTAGCTTCCTTTCAGCATCATGTGCCAAATAGCCACTAGTCTGAAGAAATCCCCTCCCACTCTTGTCCTTCATGGCAGCGTTTTTAAAGCCTCAGGCTACCAGCAAGACTTGGCCAGAGAAGACGGCATGGGAGACTGGGGTAGAAGCTATCTAGGAGAGGGAAGAAGGGCCAGGGGAAGAGATGGGTCTGGCTAATGCGCTTCAAAGGCAAGGACCGGGCAACAATTAAGCATGCAACAAGCAAACCTCTAGGAGAGGGAAAGAAGGACTTTGTCATGCAATGAAAAAAGGGAAGTAACCAGGAAAAGGTTAAAGGAAACTTCTACCTAGCAAAGAGAGAGAAAAAGGAGAATTCAGAGTGTTGGATTTGCTATGTCTTGGATTTCATCTTGAAAAGACATTTCCTATCAATCCCTATAATAAACCCAAATACTGTTCTTCTGATTAATAAAACATTTCCCAGCTAAGTTGCCAAAGTGAATGAAATGTTTCTTAGCTCTGCTTTGCAAATACCTGTTTGCAGTAAATTGTATTTTGATGGCATACCGTGATGCATTCCACAGTCTTTTTTGACACATTATAGAGATTTTTATATCAATATATAAAAAAGCATGAGGGTGGTGGCTCTGGGATGACTGTACTGGTCCTTATGCCACACTGGAGATCAGTCAGAGTCATCCACGTCCCAAGCTTTACATAAGAGGCAACAGGACCCTATCTTCAGTGACTTTCAAAGGATATGAGGCAACTGGGAAAGCAGAAATCTATCAACAGCTAAGAGTCACAATTCAAGGCTGTGTGCCCTGATGCGGCTGTGTGCCCTGATGCTATGAGCAGCTACAGAAGAGAGGCTGTCTTGCTTATTTGTCTCTGAAAATAGTTACCGGTGTAAAAAACTAAGATGCTGAGCTATATGCATCTTGGGTTGATAAACAAAGCCACTGTGTTCTGAACAATTAACCAATAAGGAAACAAAAGCAAATAAGCATTACCATGATACTATAGTTCCAATAGTCCTCATTTAGTGACCACAATTGGGTCACTAAATGACTTGGCAACTCAAGTCGTTAAACAAAATACTGTACTTATGATCTTTACTTCAATTTTCCTTTGTGCTTACAATCTTTACTTCAGCTTTACAAAAGTAAAGGACCCCTGCAAAGGTCATAAATGTGAGGACTGATCACAAAGTTAGTTTTTCATCACCATCGAAACTGTAAAGAGTCGCTAAACAAGGGTTACATATAATAATCGTAATGAATGAAGCAGCAACAAGTTGCACATATTTTTTTAAAAACATAAGCTGTACATAATTCTCCACTTTAATGATCCTCATAAATAAACATTTTCCATACCAATAAAGCATCATCTATCTATCTATCTATCTATCTATCTATCTATCTATCTATCTATCTATCTATCTATCTATCTATCTATCTATCTATCTATCTATCTTATTTGGCTGCATTTTTTCCAAGTGCTAAAAAAATTTCAAAAATGAGCACAATCATTACAATTGTAGCACAAGATTTAAATTAGTTGGTCTTTACGGCACAGCACAGTATGTTCAAAGTTTATCTTCTTGGCAAGGAAATGTAGAATTGACTTGGTGGAGGATATTACCAGATGTGGTTAAGAGGCAGGAAAGGCAAAGTCGGACTCTATTGTCAAATCCTGATTCTAGGAGTACAATCACCGTTATTAAAAAAAATCCTTTTTTTCTGGTGACATGAACAGGGAAAACAAAGGAGCTGAGAGTTTGTGGGAGGACTGTGGTTGGCTCTTGCTTCTCTAGTGCTTCACAGTCGTGAGACTTTACAGATCCTATCCCGACAATACTCCGCTCCTCCAAGTCACATTGGTGTCTCACTGTGGAGGTGCTTGTGTGTGTCATTCTCTTGGTATATTAGATGATACGGTTTTTCATTCTCTTCAAGGACTGAATTGCTGAGCTCAGCATCCTGCATCTCCAGCTCATGGCGAGACAAGTGCGCTACAACACCAGCACCCAGTGAATCCCCCAGCACATTGACGGTGGTTCTGAGACGGTCTCTGAAAGCAGAAGAAGGAAGAATTATCAAGTCCAACATTGCCTGGAAGAGGGCTGCCATTTTCAATGCCAACAGAAGTCTATCTTCAGTCTCACATGGATATTACTTGCAAATATAAGAACAGCTCTGCTAAGTTAGAGCAAGAGATGGAACTAGCCTGCCCTCTTGTTTCCTATAATGGTCTTCTATTTAAGGCAGGGCTGTCAAACCGCCGGCCTATGGGCCAGATGCATCATGCCGAAACCACACCCATCCCAGCTCTGGCAATGAGGAAAAAGTCGCGATACGTTGCAACACGTCACGTGACGTTGCAAGTTTGACCCCCTGTTTAGGTTTCTGAACGACCTGGTCTTTAACTACCACACTTAATATAGAACTGTGACTCCATCTTTACTTTCTATCTACTTGATTGCCCTTTGAATTAATAGCCACCCCGGTTTTCTTTATATCTGTCTTACTTTTTTACCCCAAGCATACAGAAATGCTACAGGTAATTCTCTTTTAGTGACTGTCTAACGACTGCTGAAGTAATACCGTAAGTAGAGTTGCCGTTTCACTTAGTGACTGCTTCGCTTAATAACCAAGGTGCCGGTCAACTGCTAAATGGGGAGTACCTGTACTCAATATCATTGGTACAGAGTGGTAGCAGATCCCCAGGGTTTCTCACTGCCCGATCTGATGATGCTGGAGACTGGATACAGTGATTTCTACAGGCAGAGCAGGTGTTCCATCACTGAATGTGGGTGCTCTCATTTTTCAATGATAGTTGGGCAGGAGAAATCCTGCCATCTCCATTACAATGACATGGAGGTGGGGAGGAAGAAAAGAGGTCTCTTTGTGGGCTATGTCTATTTAAAGTGGACTTAAACACAAACATCACCCTTAGCCCTAAACATTTCTCCCTCACAGGGACTTACAGGAACCAGTCCACAGCCATAATCAAAGTGATGTCCTCCGTTGGCAATCCGACAGACGTCAACACGATTACCATGGTCACTAGGCCTGCTTGCGGAATGCCAGCAGCTCCGATACTGGCTGCGGTGGCGGTAATGCTGTGGTGAAGAGGGCATTGGTTAGAGTGGAGGAGACTAAGTAAAATAGTGCCTCGCTATGGGACTCCTCAAAAGCTGGCCTCACAGCTTTTGTTCATCCTCTTCTCCAAATTGGTGTCCACCAGATGGTTCTAGATTAAGACTTTCACAGGCCAAAGGACTGTGGAAATTATAATCTAGAACACCTATAGGGCATCAGTTTGGAGAAGCCTGCGTTAAAGTCCGCAGTTTGCAAGCTGGGAAATAATTCTGCAGAATTATTAAGCTTGGCCTTGCTGGTCTAGCTCAAGGATGAGGCTACACATCAAAAAGTTATTTGACTACGGATGTAAAATGCAGCAAGCTTTAAAAATTGTATTTTAAGATAACAGACGTAAGGAAGTAAAACAAATGCAGAAGGATACTATCCACATATCCAAAATCTCATGAGGCAAATATGTGCTAAACAAGAGGCCCTCACTCCCCACCACCAGGCCATGGGCCCTTGGGAACCAGCCCATGCAAGTGGCGGGTGAATGTGTGAAGCTTCATTTGCCCATGTGCGGCATTAGGTTGCACATGCGAAACCATCCCCTCCCCTCGCCGCCATTGCTGCTAGTCCATGGGGCTGAAAAAACTGGGGACTGCTGTGCTTTTGGCAAAGCAAACTAGCACACCTACGAGTGCGTGTACTCACCTAATAGTAATGATCTGACCGAAGTCCAGCTCGTAGTTGTTGACCTGTGCAATGAAGATGGCTGCCAGAGCTTCATAAAGTGCAGTGCCATCCATGTTGATAGTTGCTCCCACTGGCAGAACAAACCTGGTAATTCGTTTATCCACCCTGTTGTTTTCTTCCAGGCAACGGAATGTGACAGGAAGTGTGGCTGAGCTGAAACCAAAACATCTCATAACTTGCGAACAAGGCCAAAAGATGGCTCCTTTCAGCCTAATTCAAACACAAAGCTTTGACAGCCTTTAGTTTGGTATCTGAGCACCTGCTCCAACATGGATTTGCCTGCTTTTGGTGATCTCTTTGAGAGACTCTACTCAAATGAATGCAAACTGGGCCTGATAGAAGGGAACATTTGTCGCTTAGAGTTGAAGTGTGCAGCCTTTGTTGCTCTCTGAGCTTGGTTGTTTTCTTGCAAACTATGCTCCCCTTCTAGCACTGATGAAGTTACTTAGTTGGTAATGAAATGTCTACAAGAAAACAACCAAACTCAAAGAATACCAAGGACCCCATAATCTGGCTTTTTTTATGTTGACACCCAACACTCAGTGCTCAGTAAGGCCTTCCCTCCTCGCAGCTAACTATGGCACAAACATTGTGGCAGCTTCTTTTTTCAGCCTCATCCCCATGAATGCTGTCTTCAAGTTCATTCCTAGCCCAAGCAGAACTGGGCTTCAACTAGTCCAGCATGGCTGGCTCAGGAATTCTGGGAGTTGAAGTCCATGAGTCATAAAAAAGCCAAGGTTGCCTATCCCTGAACTAGTCTTTCCCCCTTCTTCCAACATTGTCCAAGAATGGCTTTAAGATATTTAAAATGTTTTACATGATCATCCATTTCCTTGGAGAGACTTCAGGAACTGTCAATGACTGCAAGGAGGGGCAAGATAGCAAGCAAATTTCACATCCATATATTTTTTGCTTATTCATAGAAGAATGGATACTTCAATTTTGTAATGAAGAAAGGCCCTTAGACCATTTTTTCTCAATCCTGGCAACTTCAAGCTGTGTGGACTTCCTACTGGCTGGGGAATTCTGGAAGTTGAAGTCCACACAGCCTCAAGTTTCCAAGATTGAGGAAACACTGTCCTAGACTGGCCATTTGAGTCCAGATCAGAACCATGTAAACCTCCAAATGTTTTTGATGGATGACAGATTTTATCCTTGCTATTTTTCTACTTGTAACACCATGTTCTGCTATTTTATATTACATTTTTAATCTTTTATGAGTGAATGTTAATTACCAGATTTTGATAATGTGTCTCTATGTGGGGTATATGTTTTAATCTGTGATAGCTAGTATGTAAATTTTTCTTTGATGCAGTAGCCATTTTAAGAAAACCCCAAACTCATAAAAGTTCTCAACCTGAATGAAGAATATTTTATGGCCTTTTAGAAGCTAATTCACCTCTATATTCTCTCATATAAGCAGGAATGCAAGTTGCCTGGGATGAAATTTGAGCAGAGTTGCTAAGCAGTTTGAAGAATATTATATTCATTTATTCATTATTTCCATTTATATGGCTGGCTGTCTCTCAAATGACTCTGTGGCGCATACAAGATCAAAAACAATTCAACGAAGCAACAATAACTTTGAATTGTGTGGATATCTTTCTTTTCATTCCTATCTGTTTTTTGTCATTCTTATAATATGTTATTCTTCTATTTTTATTGTTGTATTTTTTTCCAAGTGTTAAAATATTTTTACTTGTGAATTACTCAGTCATTGGAGACTAGGCAGCATACAAATTTAAATAATAGCAACAATAAGCTAGGACCACAGACATAAACCCAACTAATAAAAAACTAACATTAACAATTAATTCCATTAATTTATTGAGATTGCTGGAGCAAATTAGGGCTTACCAGTTGCTTCCAAAGGAAAGAAAAGCTTTTCTCTCTCTATACTTCCAAGCCAATATCCTTAACTCCTGCTTCTCCCCATCTTGTTAAGAGCTGCTTCTTCCAACTGTGAACAACAAAAGGGCCTGGCAACTAATCTGACACACAACACACACACACTACTTGTGACTTAAGATCCCCAACTGTTGGCTTGGCTGGGAGGTACATTTTCCAACAGTGAGTTCCAAAAAAGGCTTGGAAACAACACACACACACACACACACACACACACACACATAGAATCCTGGGACCAGTACCCAGATGGCTTGCCTGCCTCTCCCATTCCTTTGCAAGAGACCATCACCTGGAAGACGTTCCCAAGGCTGTAACGAGGGCTTGCAGGAGCCCAGCCACGAAGATCCAGGGGTTTTTGCGGGTGACGATGAAGTAGATGAGTGGAAGGACACAGAGGCCATGGATCAGGAGACCCACAATAACTGTAAGTGTGTACAGGCCTAATTGGCCTCCCATCACTGCCAGGTCCTCCATCTCCAAAATCTTACCAGCGATCAGAAAGAGGATCCCGATCGGGGCGTACCTGTTATGAAACATATCAAAATAGCGCTCAACTCCCAAACTCAGCTCTGAGCTGACCTGGAAAACAGGCAATGCTTTGTGCTTTCAGAAAAGGTTGTTGACGATTTACTAGCTTTTCATGCTGAAGGGTCTCCAAGTTCTCCTAGAGACTCTTTTCCCCAAAGGCAACTGGACTTTCTTGTTTTTTTTCTTTGAAAACATTTGCAAACAAGTGTAAATCAAGCTTCCAAGGTCCACTGCCAGTCAGAACCAATTGTAATCTCCTGGGTGATCAGCAAATGCTGATTTAGTTAAGGCAATTTCGATGCTGAAATTGAAATTCCTGCCAGTTAAAGTTTCATATTTGCTTAATTACAAAGTTGTCACGCAACCTTATTGGTCATCAAGCAATTCTGGTAAAACAGATAAATTTATAGTAATTAGCATACTTTTAAGAAAAAAAGATTAGTCATTATTACCCAGGTTTCCCAGTCTGGTGCCCTTCAGATGTATTGATTCTACAATTCCCACAAGGCTTGGTCAACTAAACTAACCATCCCTTTGGTTTTTAGTTTTATTTAATCCTCATTAATTTTAATTGTTTTTTTATCTAGCCACCCAAGGTTGCTTCAACAGTGAGATGGGCAGCATATAAATGTAATAAATAAAACAAACTAATAAACTATCCTACTGGTTAGAAATGCTGTGAGTTGTAATCCCAAGACATCTGGAAGACACGAGGCTGGGGAAGATCCTTCATTATTGATGAAGAATGCAATTGTTCCTATGCATCAAACTGGGGGTCATCTAGTCTACTGCCTTTGATACTTTAATGGGAAGCTCCTAAGTAAGGCAGGAAGGTAATAGCGCTCCTTCATTTCTCCTTCAGCAAATTGTAGTCTATAGTTTTCCAGCTTTATTTACCAACTGCCAACTGCTAATTCTATGAATACATCTGCTGCATCAAAACTATCTGGGCCAGTTTTTTGTTTCCCCAGTGGCCAACACATGATCCAATATCCTTCTCCCTGATCTCAACAAATGCTATTCAGAGACAGATGACTGGAAACTCCACTTACCTAGAGCTAATAGCTTTTGATCAACCTGTCCAATAATTAAGCAAGCCTTATGTCCCAAGCAAAAAATCTAAAAACTTTAGAATCTGCCTAGAAAAATCTGGCTAGTGGTAGGATTAAAGCTACAATCAATACATTACATATAGCAATTTTTTAAAGCTGATCCTATTCTTGCCTAGGTTTAACCACAGCTTTCCAGAATTAGCACAGAGTAAGACTGTTTTTCAAAGATATCACAGCCTGCCCCCTGCTCAGCTTAGGAGGGACCCTGTCCTCACCATATAATAACTGCCACCATCCGCAAGATGGCTTCATTGAGGCAGTCAAAAAATTCCCGCAGGGCGTGTCCCTTTTGCTTCATGTTGCCAATCACCAGGCCAAAGCAGATGGAGAAGACAACGAGGCCAAGGGCATTCACCCCGTTGACCGAGCCCGGGCCGGGGATGACCTCCTCAAAATTCAGCACTTCCGGGAGGCTCCCTAGAGCGTTAGTGACATTATTCCAGACTCCCAAAGCATTTTCAAGTGGCAGGAGAGGCAAACTGGCAATGGTGGCACTGTAGTTGAAACCGCTGCTGTTGGTATCCCGATTTGGGTGCTGTGGCAACATGGCCGCAGGAGAAGTGTTGCTCACAACCGTTCTGTTGATAACCCGGACACTGTACTGAGTCTTATACTGGAAGGGAAGCAGAAGGAAGGATCAGCTCGGGCTCTTATGAGAGAAATAACATCCAAATGAGCAACTCTCACAAACTCTGCAGATGAGCAAGGTCTCAAGTGGTATACAGGTCACTTAGCAAGTCATGTGAATTGAACACGGAATGCTTGAGCCACAATTTCCCCATTTTCACCATTGACTATCTTGGGTGGGAGTTTTAGTATGCATTATTTATAGGAGAGACATATAAGCATGCCAAAATGTTGATTATTAATATTGTTGTAGTGTTTGGTTTCTACTTTAGTTACCAAAGCTGAGCACATAACTCAGAATTGGTCACAAATAAGCAAACTCCCAGGTTTGGAAGTTGAATTAGGACCATCAACTCTTCTTACCTGTCTAAAGCAGGCTTCCACAAGATTGGGTGGAAACATATTCCTACAAGAGAAAAAGCAGAAGGACGTTAATCTCCTTTCAGCGTCAGTTTGAAGGTTTTAAGCTGCTGGGTTGTAGCTAATCACCATGCAAACAGCCCAGAACTGAAGGTGACAAACCTCTCCTGACTGACTTAGCAATTCACTAACAGGGACCATAGAACTCAGTTGGACAAAACTAGCAAAAGAAAGCACATCTCATTTCATGCTGGAGGACATTGCTAAGGCAGCACTAGAAAATTACTTTCAGGGTCACCTTGCCACTTCCATTGCACTTCAAAGTTAACAAATGAATGACAGCTTCCCCTTCCAACCATTTTATACTTTCCATAACCAGCCCAGCATCAGAAGATTCTGCCCTGGCTTAAAATTACTCACCGGATGAGGTCCATGAAAGCATCAGTTGCGTGGACCTGATCAATTTTGCCCTCCCCTCGGAGGCCTTTCTTGCTCCCTTTTCCTGGGTGTATGATGAGGACCATACAGATTCCAATGAAGACGGCAATGATGGTTGTCATCATATAGTAAATGACAGCACGCACTCCCATCTTGCCAGAGGCACTGCTGTCCAAAGACGCCATGCCTGAAAAGGGAGGAAAAGTCATAGTTCAGCAGTGGAAGATCATAGGAGACCTTATTCTCAGCCATCTCCAGAATTGCTTTGGAAATTGGATGCTTCATCAAATGGACTTCTTGATCCAACCAAGGGTTGCATTTTTATACTTACGAAGTCCTGACGTGATCTGTTCAGTAGAAAGATGGAAACTAGAGAAGGTACCTTAGCTAGGTTTGTACCCCGAACACACCCAAAGAAAAAAAATTGACAATTCCTAATCCCAAAAAGATAAATTTACAGCCACTGGAGAAAGAGAGGGCTTATCTAGCTTTTCTTGAAAGAGAAGGATCAGAACAATAGTTCAACAATCAATGAGTCCCGTCTTTCTAGGTGTTCTGGGAACCATTCATCCCTGTGGTTTCTCCCCCAAAATCAAACAACTGTATTGGTGGTTTCTAAGCCTACTGTAGCACTAGATTGTCAGAAGCTGGACAGCACTTTGCTGATCTGACCTTATGACAATGAGTCTCAGGTATCCTGCTCATTCACCTGTGATAAGGCTAGAGACAATTAATGGAAGAACCAACATCTGCAGCATTCGCATCAACAATTCTCCAGGAAATGAGAAGTATTTGATTTGGCGATAGGTCATCCGATACGGCCGCAGGGCGAGGGCCAGAGTAATCCCTGTAAAACATGAGGCCAAAAAGGGAAAATGTTACAATTCTACTACTGACAAAGAACAGGGCTCTTCTTATATCAGTTGTTTTCAGTTTATTTACCTGCACTGATATCCCATTTTTTTCTCCAGGTGTTCAAGTTTGTGGACTCAGCCTGGCTCACCAGACCTGGAGACCCAACTTGTGGCCTCATCAGAGGACACCTTCTCAAGCAAGGCTGCTTTTCCACTGCTATCATCTGGCTAGGATTGTATTTACTGTCATTCTAGATCAGTGTTTCTCAGTCTTGGCAACTTTAAGATGTGTGGACTTCAACTCCCAGAATTCCCAGCTAACCAAATGGAAATCAGAACAGGAAATGCTTCTGATCACCCCATCAGTAAATAAATGGATCTGAAGATGGATATTTCCCTGTTTATCACTTTTGGTTGTAGGAATTGGCTTCAACAAATATTAAATATTACTCAGTCTTATTATGATTTCTTTTATGGACTCCCCAAATGTGTAGGAAAAGTGTTTCTCTTATAAAGAGTTCCAGTTCCCCCCCCCCATACTTCTTAGACTTCGTGTCAAAAAAGCTGAATAAAAGCAGCATACAGCATGTCCCTGGATTCAGTAATTTGTTTAACCATGAATCCCAAATAAACCAGAGTGGTTGGATTTGCACAATTTATTGCACAAGCCAAACATACTATATTAATATATGACCCAGGCCTGTGAACTTTTGAGATTCCAGCTATCTTGTTTGTAAGCAATCCAAAACATGCCTGGAAACTGGGTTTGTCCACCCTTTTGGGGAAATAGCTCTCACTTCCAATTCAAATGGAACTGCAAATTCCCAGTATATTTGGAACACATGAAATTTGGGATGCCTGAAGTACATTCTTGTCTACATTTCGCTATTTCAACTAATTCCACATCCTCTCTCTCTACAACACTACTGTGTACAATGAACTGCATTTAATAAGAGTGAAAAAAGACTATTAAGTATAACTGTAACACTTTATATCACATTAGAGAGTGAAAGAGAGAGAGAGAGAGAGAGAGGAAGGAAGGAAGGAAGGAAGGAAGGAAGGAAGGAAGGAAGGAAGGAAGGAAGGAAGGAAGGATTTTAATCTGTTCACTTCCAGCTGCTTTTGCTTTAAGAGCTTTCCTTTCTTTTCTTTTAAATTAGAAATCTGAAAGAACAGAATTATTGGCCTGGTTTCAATCAACATTCCATCCACGTCAAACTGAACCAACTCATGACTATTTAACTTACTTAATCTCCTGAGGTTCTTTCTTTTTTTTTTGTTTTTGGAAAACAGATGGCTTTTCCCCAACTGTGCACTGTTAATCAACTTCCAAACCTCCACAGGATTGTGTTGGTACACGTCAAGCCTATGACAGATCCTAATTTGCACAGGCAAAAAGGAAGTTGTATAGCCTAAGGGTTAATTCCCAGTTCTGCTCCTCCTAGTGCCTCAGCTGCAATACAACTGGCTACAATTCAATACAAGCTGGAAACAAACCCAACTACCAACCAATCTTGGAGCCAGATCCTGTTGTAGGAGATAATCACTTATCTAAACTGTCAGATGCCAGCCCAGTGAACCACCAAGTCTACAAGGGAAGGATCTGCCAACTGTTATGAAAACAATGACAACAACTCTCATGGAGTGCTCACCTTTTAACGAATTCACATTAACATCCCAATTACAGGAGACAATCACTCATATAAGCTGTCAGATGCCAACGTAGTGAAGATGCCAATCCAGCAAAGGGAGGGACAATGGTATATATAAAAATGGTAGAAACACCTCTATAGAAGGGCTTATCTTTCAATTAACACAATTTCAATTAACACAACAAGAAGCACTTTTCGAAAGCAAGAGTGGTAGATCTTTTAATTTCAGTTCCCAAACCAGCAAAGAATACCAAAACCTCAGCCCAGAACATGTCAAATAAAAAGAAAAAATAAATGTGTCCCAGAGCACACACAAAATTTATACTTACCCTTGAGCATAATCTATGTGCAGGTCATAATGTAATGTAATGAATGCAAGGTCATGGGACACTTGAGCCTCCAAGCTATTCTCTATAGAACCCCATCAGCATCTCAAGGAATGTCCCCTTGGCTTTGCCATTATTGATAAAGAAACTCTACCCAAAAACTCCTGTTCAGGTTTCTATATCACAAGCAACCTTTTCTCTTATGGAAAAGAACTCTGAAGAATGCTATGGAAAATAACAAGCGGGTTTTCCATGAGGGACAAGTGCCTTCAGATTACCTCCAAATGTTTTGCCACTATCAAGAGAAATAATTAAATCAGGTCTTCTCAATCTTGGCAACTTTAAACTCTATGGACTTCAATTCCCAGAACTTCTCAGCCAGCATGCTAGCTGAAGAATTCTGGGAGTTGAAGTCCATGCAGCTTAAAGTTACTAAAGTTGAGAAACACTGAATTAGATTGAGTAAATAAGAGGGTTGTGAAGGGACCTGAAAGCAAAACTGAGAGGGAGAAGAAACGAAAGTCAGAAAAGACAGTCTCTCACAGGAGAGGATCCAGCTGGCAATTGAAAAAAACCTTTCTGTTCCTAACTGATTCCCAAACCCTCTCTTTTAAGCAGTTACTAATCTTTCCAATTTTATTAAACTTAGGAAATGCACCAATTCAAAACAAAGTGGTTAACTTTGCAATATCCAGCCTAGCTTACTGTATTTACTGTACTGCTTTTTAATTGGTTTTTCTAAAACAATGTTCAAAATGGTTCACAAACAAACAAAAAAATCATTGAAAACATATTGAAAGCAGGAAGTTCATATTTCTTAATTAATGGTGGGATTACAATTTCACCTGGACCTCTAGACAGGCACAGAGGTGCACAGTTCAATGGCTGCAAGATCCCTCCATGCCCTCCCACGCCTTGATCTCTCAAAGGCCCTTTCTCTCCATACCCAGCAGGACAGCCAAGATGGTGAGTAGAACAAAAGCATTTCTCTGGAAGAAGCCTTTGACGCTCTCTCGGGTGATATTGTACATTTGCTTCCTGGCATGTGCTGCACGCTTCCCCAGGGCATGGCGGAAGCGATGCACCCGGCTCCCCGATCCAAGCTGCTTAGATGTCTCCTCATTCAGGAAGAGGCTGTTGATGTGAGTCTGATGCTCGCCCATAATGGGACTCAGCATTCAGAGGGTCAGGAGCCCCAAGAAGCTGTACAGGAAAAAGCAGAAAGAGGATTTAAGATGCTGGGAAATATGGCTCTTTTCCTACCTAGCAGCTTCAGTCCTTGTGTACTGATTTAACTATCCACACTCTTGGAAGTCCCATACAGTCATGGCAAGAAACTGTCAACAAGTTAAAAAATTCCACCTGTACACCTAAGTGCGTGCATATGCACGCACACAGAGATATGAATAAAATAAGTAGGAAGGGGCTGGTCATGCCATCAAATACTAGCCCCTGCTCAATGCAGAATCCCAAACTAAAGCATCCCCAGGAAATGTTATCCAGCCCCTACTCAAACACATGCAAGGAAGGAAGGGGTGTTCACCACCTTGGCAAACTACAAGGAAGATTTTCCTAAGTTTCAATAGAATCTGCTCTTCTGCAGTTTCAGAACATTACTCTTGTGCCCTACAAAACAATAAAGAACAGGTCTTGGTCTTCTTCTGGATGACATTCCTTCAGGTATTTGAAAAACGTTATCTTTTTCTTATTCAGCAGTCTTATCCCAAAGCTAAGCAAACCCTGTTTCCTCACTCTCACTTCATCAGACTTCTATCCTAAGATTATTGCCCAATTTTGCCCTTCTTGGTTCCACTTGAGCTGAATTCTTCAGATTTGGTGCTCAGAAGCAGCATCAAAAATTATTAGGGGTCTGGAGGCTAAAATATATATGAAGAACAGTTGCAAGAATTGGGTATGTTTAGTCTGAGAACTAGGGATGACATGATAGCAATGTTCCAGCATTTGAGGGGCTGCCACAAAGAAGAGGGGGGTCAACCTATTTTCCAAAGCACCAGAAGGGAAGACAAGAAACAATGGGTGGAAACTAATCAAGGAAAGAAGCAACCTAGAACTAAGGAGAAATTTCCTTTTCCTAACAATGAGAACAATTAACCAATTGAGCAGCTTGCCTTCAGAAATTGTAGGTGCTCCATCACTGGAGGCTTTTAAGAAGTGACTGGACAGCTACTTGTCTGGAATAGTATAGGGTCTCCTTGAGCAGAAGGTTGGACTAGAAGACCTCCAAGGTCCCTTCCAACTCTGTTATTCTTTTAACCCACACAGCCCACTGTAATTGTTTCCAGCTGGAAATTGTTCTCTTTTCCTAGCTCATCAATCTGAGAATATTGATATTTTCTCTTCTGAGAAGCGAAAATATCTTCTCAGATTATCATATCTTCTCAGAGAGCAAGTTGGTCTAATGGTTAAGGCACCAGGCTAGAAAGCAAGAGACCATGAGTTCTAGTCCTGTCTTAGTCATGAAAGCCATCACTTGGGTGATATTGAGTCAATCACTTTCTCTCAGCCCAACTCACCTCACAAAGTTGCTATTGTGGGGAAAATAGGAGGAGGAAGTGTGTTGGATATGTTTGCCACCTTGAATTATTTGTAAAAATAATGAAGGTGGGATATAAAAAAACAAATAAATAATATTTCGGCCAGGAAATATTCTTATTGCCGCAGCAGTCAACACATTTCCCACTGACCTCCAGGAGTCTGCAGCCAAGGAGATGTATGTTTGGATAGAAGGATACATATGGGACTTCTCACCATGCGTACAGATCCTGAATGGCCCAAAGGCTCTCCTTGAGTACAGGACATCTGAACATGATCCTGATAAAGGACATTGCTGGCCAGAAAAGGGTTATGACTTTCCACTCCCTACACATATCCTTTCAACCCACAGAAGGATTGTAAGAATCCTTCATGAGTAAGGCATCTTGATTGTTATAATTTCAATGAATCTGCTTCTCTTTTGATCCATATGAGCTCAATGCTATCTACTCTGACTTCCGTAAGCTCCCCAAAATCCTTCCTATTATTGTTTCACTGGAGTTGCTAAGATTCATCTGAGACCTTCTGCAAAATAGCAGAGCAGCAACTTAGCAGGAATATGGAATGTTCTCAAACCACAATTGTTGCCTATCTTCCCCCCAGGTGGTACCAAATACCTCTTGGCCACAAATGAGCATCAAAAGGCAGGCTAGGACTGGAACCATCTGGCTTTTTTGCACTCCTGGTTGCCTGCCAAGTCCTTGAGCATCTGGCTAATTATCCAAGCAACTCCCCACCTCTGACAATCAGGACACTCTGGGAGATGCTAGTGAGGGGCACACCACGTTTTGGAAGTTACAATATCAGAGAAAAGAGACCTTCAGGACCTAGAAATGATCCTTTCCTGCCGGAAATCCTAAGTGACTCCCAGATTCCTTCCTGTCTTCCAGCAATTGCCACCCCATGTTGCTAACTGAATTGATGGCCTCATCTCAGGGCATCAACAAAGAATTGGCCACCCTCCTATCTACCTCCAAATCAACCAACCAATCCACCAACGAAAAGATCTCTGACTAATCAACTACCTCCTCTCTTTTCAATCTATTGTATATTGATTACATTCCCAGATCACGCTAAACTATAGTTTATTCAATCTTGATTTAATGAATGAATCCAATTATTTGGATTCACACAACAGGCTAAACTTTCAAGCATGGTTTATAAATACAGTAACTCTACATCCTTTTATTACGAAGGACAGTCCTTTATTTGTTCTTTATTTTTTGAAAAGTTTTTCTTGGTTTTGCTATTGAATTTTCTTTTATGAACAAAGTCATAAACAATTAGAATTTATGTTTATGCACGTCTTTCAGATTTGCTCCTTTTTCAGATTTGTCCATTTTTTTCCCAAGGAAATATGATCACTATCTTTAGAAACCACCATAAAGAGATCACACAATATACTCTGCAACTGATCCACATAATAAATTAAACGCCTTATGTACAAAATCAGCTTATATTTGATATCACTATCTACATTCTTGTTTATATCCTTAGCAAATATATGTCCTGTGCGAGCCTAATGGATCACAAAAACTATAATTAAAAAACCAGTAGTCAAATTCATGAAAGACATACAAATCAAATCAGCTTGAACAAGACAGGGTGTTTTATATCCTCTCTTAAGGACTGCCTCAATTCTACCAACAATTTGTTCTTTAAAATAGACCACAACAAAGAAAAAGCAGAATTTCTAGTGGTAAAGCACATCAAAGGCTCTGTTAATGACCTAAGAGTATATAGCTGGCCATAGTTTTCCTTTCTGCACCATTGAGGCTGCAGCTTCCAAATGTTTCTTAAGTCATCTTAGTGTGGGGCTTTTTTGAGTGGCAGTCCCTGGCTGGGGACGGGCACTCTGTTGCAAATAGGCCAAAGAAACATGTAAGGGGGGAAAAGGACATTATTCTATATTAGGGGTCTTCAAACTTGGCCTGGCTGAGGAATTCTGTGAGTTGAGTCCACAAGTCATAAAAGGGCCAAGTTTGAAGACCCTTGGTCTATATGGTCTTGCCTCTACAATCTTTCCATTAACTTTTCTTTGTTAAATTATAGATTACTATAAACCTGCCCCCTTCTACTCATTAACAACTTTGCATAGCAGCTCCCTTTATTCAAATACCAGACTTGTAAATAAATGCAGGTAGTTTAAGTCTCTCCTCTCCTTCGTTACTTTTTTATATTTTCTCTGATTCCTAGTATTATTGTTTTATCCAAGTTCAGAAAGTTGGTCTCCCAAGAAAAGTTAATTGCTCATTTTTTCTTACCACCCCCTTTTATAGAGGAATCAGAAGGGGGAAAGGGGGAACAGGGAAAAGAAGAGAGCAGAGAAGCCGAGGGCACTCAAGACCTACCAGAAGGGAGCTTCAGCCAGCAAGGAGAGATGTCAAGAGCCAGGATATTTAAAAAAGCAGTCTGGAAACTTTTTTATGTTTGCCAACGGGTAAACAGCTCCACTCCCCAGGTTTATCCTGTCCCACCTCTAAAAAATACACCTCCGGAAACGGGTGAACTCAGCCAACCCACCACCCCCAGAGCTTCCCAACTCCAGATTCCCTTCCCACCTGGAGCAGCAGGAGAAGCTGATGGGCTTCCCCTATGAGGCAGTTTTCTGGGGCTGGCAGTCAGTAGTCCACTGTGCTCTTTCTTCCCTGCCTGGAAATCTTCTGGCAAAAGAGAGGGAAAAAAGCGAAGTCAGAGGATTCTGTTGGAAGGTACAGAGGAGGCGGTGGAGAAGGAGGAGGAGACTTTAGTGGTTTGGGACTTGGAGCATCTAGTCTCTTTCCGAAGGCTGCTCACCAACCACATTAAGTAAATGCAGCAGGAGAGGGAAGGTGCATTACAGCACAATGTTCATTCATTCTGACAGAGAAGGACGTCAATAAGTTGGAAAGGCCTTGGGATCAAACCAAAGACATAGTCAATACAGCATCCTGGGGCCAACTCATGGTCTACAGCAGGGGTCCCCAAACCCCGGTCCATGGACCAGTACTGGGCCGCGGCATGCCAGCAACTGGGCCACACAAACAAGCAAAGCCCCATTCACGGGATGTGGGCAGCACACAAAACCACGCACCCTCCAGTCCATGGAAAAACCTCTCCACAGAACCAGTCCCTGGTGCCCAAAAGATTGGGGGCCTCTGGTCTACAGGATCTAGTAATCAAACCTATCCAGAAAGGATTCATTAGAAATTATTAGCCGATGATGCTTCTCTCTTAAAAATACATATTGAGGAGAAGAAGGGCTCTGTTGAATCAGGCCCTTGGTAAAGAGCCTTTGACCCTACCCTCTACAGGTAGCCCTTGACTTACAACCATTCATTTAGTGACTGTTTGAAGTTACAACAGCACTGAAATCAGTGACTTACAACTGTTTTTCACACATACGACCGTTGCAGCATCCCCATGGTCATGTGATTAAAATTCAGACGCCTGGCAACTGGCATGTATTTATGACAGTGTCCCGGGGTCACGCAATCACCTTTTGCGGCCTTCTGACAAGGAAAGTCAATGGGGAAGCCAGATTCATTTAACAACTGTGTGACTAAACCTAACACCTGAAGTGATTCACTTAACAAATGTGGCAAGAGAGGTCATAAAATGGGGCAAAACTCACGTAACAACTGTCTCATTTAGCAACAGAAATTTTGGACTCAATTGTAGTCGTAGGTCGAGGATTACCTGTATTTCCGAAGCAGCCAGGCAGTTGCCTCTAAAAACAAGCCAGGTACGAAAGCAGTTTTCTCCCTCCTCACTACCTGGTTTTTAAAGGTACACTGATCAAGGGGGATCCATTTAAAAGAACATAAAAGAAAAAATGTCTTCCATCTTGACATTTTCATTCCAACAGACAGGCAAATAGCCCAGGGAAACTCATAGAAGAGCGGTTCCTGGCTGGCAGTGCACATGTTGTGTGAATGCAGATAGAATGATCATATAGCGATAACAATAGCAGACATATATCCTGCTCCTCAGCATTTACAGCCCTCTCTAAGCAGTTTACAAAGTCAGCATATTGCCCCCAACAATCTGACCTGGGAAGGATGGAAGACTGAGTCAACCTTGAGCCGGGCAGAGTGGGCAGAGTTAGCCTATGGTTCATCCATATAGAGGTAGTCCTCAACATATCACACAGTATGCTCAGCAACCTTTCAAAGTTACAATAGACCAGTGGTTCTCAACCTTTCTAATGCCGTGACCCCATAATATAGTTCCCCATGTTGTGGTGACCCCCAACCACTTATACATCACCGGGTGCCAGGGGCGTGGCCAAAGAAAAGGGGGAAAAAATGGCAGACAGCCTTGTTTGGCAACCCCGTGAAATGGTCGTTTAACCCCAAATGGGGTCCCGACCCACAGGTTGAGAACCACTGCAATAGACTCAAGAAAGGTATTTACAACCCAGATTCAAAGTTCTAATGGCTGGATTCTCCCCTCTCCCACAATCATGTATTTGCATTTGGGGTGCTTGGCAACCAAACATATTTATGATCATTTGCTCTATCCCACAGTCATGTGACCATGATTTCTCATCCTTTCTGGCAAAAAATGCCCATTGCGGACAATGCATTCAATTCACTTGTTCACATATTCATTTAGTTATACGGTTCGCAACAACTAATGGAGTAAAATCTGCAGGGACTCTTTTACCTTTTTAACTTTACCACGTGCGCTGAACAACAGCCACAAAAAGGTCATAAAATCAGCCATGTTCATGTGACGACCCGCTTAACAAGTGGCACAACTTATGACTATAATTGTGGGCTCAACTACAGTTGTAAGTTGAAGAATAGCTGTAGATGGAAGTTCTGTTTAATTCTCAGGGCATCTAGAGAGTTCCATTCTCCCGTTTTTTTCAGCCTCAAATGCCAAAGAGTTTTAACAATTCCCTCCTGTTCACCCCAAGGCAGCTTCAAGATTCACTCCATGTACCAAGTATACTTCCACCCGCCAATTGTTGTCCCCATGGAAATGGGAAATCTTCCAATGTGATACAGCATCAGGTTGCTGGAGCTGAAGGAGACCAGATGCTACCACCCACCATGCTATCTCCTATACCGCCACCACTGTTCCAATGTGTTGCAGACAGCATGGCGCTCAAAGAACAGGAAGGAACAGAAGCCATGAAAACTAGAGAGTTCACATCGTTAAAGATCTAAAGCAGACATGTCAAACACAAGGCCCGGGGGCCGGATGCAGCCTGCGAAGTAGTTTCATGTGGCCCGCGAAGCCATCCTGGAAACAGGGAACGGCCCCCACTGCCTTGGCCCTGGCCCAGGTTGTCCGGGAGTCAATGTACAATTTTTTGGTGGCCATCTATGCTGAAACACATTCAGACTTAGCTCCACAAAGCCGTCTAGAAACACCGAGGAACCAGCCCCTGCCGCGTCGGCCCTGCCCCCTGGGTGCGTGCTGGGGAGGTGTCACCCTTTGTGAGGAATGAAGAAATGCACATCAGTCTGTCCCACTCCTGCCCAGGCCCCCATAGGCACCCTTGACACAAACTATGTAGAGCTGGCCACGCCCACCCAGTAGGCCACATCCACTCCATCCACACCCACCCAGTAGGCCGCACCCACCCTGGCCACACCCACCCGGCCCCCCAAGGGCAACCACAATGCTGATGCAGCCCTCAATGAAATTGAGTTTGACACCCCTGGTCTAAAGACTGGATAATTGGATAAAGCAATCACAAGCACTCTTGATTAAAACTTCCATTAAACCAGTTGTCAATACTGCAAACAAATTTGGCTGAAGCCATTTTCCACTTCGTTTTCAGTTGCCACAGAGTTGGGAGGGGAAATGAGTATTTTTTAGTTTAGTCAAAACAATAAATTCTTCTGTGGGAACTAAGGTCATTGCTGCCTGAGTTTTGGTGGGCTGAAACTTTTGTTAGGAAGCCGCAAAAGTAGTTAATTGGGGAATGTGACTTATGACATATTACTGGGGTAGGGAAATCAACTTTGTAACATTGTAACCTTTGGGGGGAACTTCAGTCTTAGTTTCATTTTTGAAAGTGCTGATATTTTGTAGCCAATAAATATGTTCTTTAAGGAAACCTCTTGCCTTGGAGTTCTCTTTTTACTGGTTTCATCTATCAGAACCATGACATCAGTAACCTCTTTGCCCTAGGCCAGCGATGGCAAACCTTTTAGAGACCGAGTGCCCAAAAACTGGCACAGCCCCTGCCCCACCCTCCCCATCCCCCACCCTACCTGCCCGCAGGGCCACTCACCACCTCCAGGACCCGCGGCAGATTGCCCAGGCAGCCCAGCAGCACTATGGAAGCCACACCCTCTGTCCACACCCCGCAGCATCAACTGTGCAGGATGGGGCATGTGGACAGAGTCTTGTCTACGCTGCCTGGCTGCCATGTCCTTGGCTGTGCTGCTCTGTGTGGGCCACGCTCGGGGGCGACTCTCCTCCAGGGGGGCTGCTGGTGAGGGGGTTGTAGGGGGAGGCGAGGCTGGGACAACAACACGTGTGCCCACAGAGAAAGCTCCGAATGCCGCCTCTGGCACGTGTGCCATAGGTTCGCCACCACTGTCCTAGGCCAACCAGAAGTCTTAGGACTGGAAGATTTTCTGTCATTTAGGAAGGAATGCAGAACTTCCATGGGCAGATGCAGCCTATATTGAGGGAGCAGTCCCTAGGATTTTATATCTGGAATAGACTGCCTGTGGAAGTTCCACTGTAGGATTTCTTAGCAGCTAGTAATGGATCTAGAGTTCTCCTAGTGGAAAAGACCCCACTAGAGGTTTTTAAGAAGAGACCGGACAGTCACTTGTCTGAGATGGTATAGGTTCTCCTGCTTGAGCAGGGGGCTGGACTAGAAGACCTCCAAGGTCCCTTCCAGCTCTATTCTATTCTATTCTGACCAGGATTCTGGAGATAATACAAACACAAATAATATACAACATGCTGTGTTATAACAGAATCTAAGTCTGTCTCTTATAACAGAATCTAAGTCTGTCAGTTAATGAAGTTTTACAATAAAATAGAATTAGCTAGAATTAGTTAGAAACTGTCGTGTTTCCTACTTGGTCTTCCTGATAAGACTGACAGTAGCTAACTACATTGTAGCTTGGTATTATATGGGCGCTTCACAGTTCTTGTACCACGCTAGGAAAGTGAACCTGGCCCTCCCATGTGCTTGTTTCAATCCTCCATCTTGTCCCACTCCATTTAAGGGATCAGAAGATCCCCAATTTCTTTATTTTTAAAAAATGCCTAATATGAAATTAACCCTCACTAGCTGGCAAACAAGTCTAAAAGTGCTATACCAGATATTGTATTCGTCCTTGTGCCAGAAAAGGCTTCAAGGAGCATAGCTGGTGAAAAGGAAATAGAAGAACTACCAAGTTGAAAAAAGGGTACCCCACTGACATCAACATTATTATTATTCCTCTTCATAGTTGATTGCTTAGCAACACAGCACAGTGCTACAGCTGTATCTCCAGGCT
Organism: Crotalus tigris; assembly: GCF_016545835.1. Taxonomy (NCBI): domain Eukaryota; kingdom Metazoa; phylum Chordata; class Lepidosauria; order Squamata; family Viperidae; genus Crotalus; species Crotalus tigris. The sequence continues at coordinate 1,149,811 of NW_024096577.1, forward strand.
TCAACCACCCACAGCTGTCTGGCAGGGAATTAATCCATGCATTTTCATAAGCCCTTCCACACAGAAACCTCGTGGAGGCCCACAGGATACATCCCTGATACTCTGTATATCCTACAAGGCTTTGCCATTTCATACACACACACACACACACACATGCACGCACGCACGCACATACGTACATATGCACATATTTTTAGTTCAGCCTGTCAACTCAATTTTCCTGGAGACACGTGCAGCCTGAAGAATCTGCCAATGCTGCATCTCCAGCCTCTAGAGCTTTTGCTAACAAAGCAGCCAAAGTCTCAAAAACGTTAACAGTTCACATGTGCACATGAGAAAAGCAAAGAGATGTTTTCAGCCTGGTCAAGCAACATGCAGGGCAATCAACCAAACAATAAGTGGTACACGGAAGAAAGTAAGTATTCTGCTCCACATGGATTTTCACTCCATGCAAAGGGTAACCCCTTCGCTCCATATGGTAGTCCTAACAAGCTGAAGCTGACCAGGATCAAACAATATATTAAACCTGAAATAAATCCAACTGTCCTGTTCACATCACATCATGCTATGACACAAAGAAACCACATGGTAGTTTAATAGCACAGCACTCTCTGAGATGTTTACAATGTCAGCATATGGAACCACATCTACATGGAGGGAAGTGTGTAATGCAGACATGTCAAACACAAGGCCCGGGGGCCGGATGCGGCCCGCGAAATGGTTTCATGTGGCCCGCGAAGCCATCCTGGAAACAGTTAGGGAACGGCCCCCACTTCCTTGGCCCTGGCCCAGGCTGGCCAGGAGCCAATGTACAATTTTTTGGTGGTCATGAGCAACCTGGCTAAGGAGAGCAAACACAGCAGCAGCAGCCTTGAGAAGGAGATAAGTGCAGCTGGGCGCCCCCTTAGGGTAGTGGGATTGGGCTTGGTGCCGCGGGTGCTCGAGGGCCATACTGGGCGTTTGACCTTTGCTGCCCAGGGCTTCAGACATCCCGTACCACCATCCAGCCCCTCACCCCGCATGGCCTGAGAGGAACAGTGAGGCTCCTCCAGTGGATCATGCCTTTCCCACTCCTGCCTACGCCTCCACAGGCACTCTTGACGCAAACTATGTAGAGCTGGCCACACCCACCCAGTAGGCCACACCCACTGCATCCACACCCACCCAGTAGGCCACACCGACCCTGGCCACACCCACCCGGCCCCCCAAGGGCAACAGCAATGCTGATGCGGTCCTCAATGAAATTGAGTTTGACACCCCTGCTCTAGAAAGAGTACAGAGAAGAGCAACAAAGATGATTAGGGGACTGGAGACTAAAAGGAACGGTTGCTGGAATTGGGTATGTCTAGTTTAATGAAGAGAAGGGCGAGGGGGGACATGATAGCAATGTTCCAATATCTCAGGGGCTGCCACAAAGAAGAGGGAGTCAATTTATTTTCCAAAGCGCCTGAAGGCAGGACAAGAAGTAACGGGTGGAAACTAACCAAAGAGAGAAGCAACCTAGAACTAAGGAGAAACTTCCTGACAGTTAGAACAAAACAAAAACCTGCCTCCAGAAGCGGTGAATGCTCCAACACTGGAAGTTTTTAAGAAGAAACTGGACAGCCATTTGTCCGAAACGGTATAGGGTTACCTGCCTGAGCAGGGGGTTGGACATGATGACCTCCAAGGTCCCTTCCAACTTTATCATCATCATCATCATCATCATTATTATTATTATATTGCCCCCCAACAATCTGGCTGCTCATTTTACCTATCTTGGAAGGATGGAAACCTGAGTCAACCTTGAACCGGTCAGGATCAAACCCCAGATAGTGGGCAGGGTCAGCCTGCATTCTAACCACTGGATTTAATGTAAGGGTATAGTTTTCAAAAGACAATGACTGGGTTCCCACAAAACTGACGTATAAGCTACCCAACCAACCATGTGTAAATCTAATAAATTGGTGACTCCGTCTTAAGCAGGTGCCCCAGGAAATTATTTATTTATAAAATATGTAATTAGAAAAGATTTTGGGAGGCTTAGAGATAAAATAGAAGCATGATGAATTTTATCCATTAAAAAGAATAAAATATTAAAAGTCTAGATTGGATAAGAATGTTCTGTGTTACTTCCTGAACTATAATAAAGTGGGAGCTTGCGTCAGTTCCACTGCCAGTATGTTCCTTAACATGGGACTCAAGCCAAATAAAACAGAATTAGCTGTTGATGTTAATTTTATTTATTGCAATACTCACAAAAGGTGCCCCACTGATGACTTTAGAGCGAGGGCCAGACCAAAGGGTGATCCTGTGACTAGCTTAAGCCTAACCCACATATGACTTTCTATACTGTTCACCCAGACAATAATTTGGATTGCATGAACTTGGGAAATACATAGCTGCTTTAATGAGATGGAGATAGGGCTGCATTCACGCACCTTCTTGTCTCAAGGGTGCTCTTTTAGAAGTGATAGAATCATTCTACTGCTCACACCTACATATTTCCCTCCCACTCCTCGTTTTCTTGGATTGCCAGAAAGTAAAAAAAAGATGCTTACTATTATTGTATAGTAAGAAAGGTCTTTCAGAAGGAAACAGCTTGTACTTCCAAGGCTGAAAGTAGAACTACAGAGATGGCCTTAGGGAAGGGATATGGCAGTTAGCAGAACATGATTTAATCCTAGAAAAAGAATATTAAAAGAAACTTAATCTGACCCCACCTTAATTCTCTTGTGTAGAAGGAGGAGAGGGAAAACACAGTTACTTCTCCAAGGTCACCTCTGTAGTTCTCTATCCTTCCAAATTTTTTCATTATGATCCAAGGAGTTTTTTTCCAACTGTACCGAATGTCTGTGACTTATCATTTTGAGACAAGAAACTATTCTCTCAATTGAGGCTCTAAATCCACTCAAATCCCACCCGTGCTCTATGTGTATATCCAAGGATTTTATTAGGATCCTATCCACTTCATCCTTTGACCCACAAAATAGTTTGTTAGTGCAGTATCTTTCAACAATTGCCCAAGACTGCAAGAGATACTCAGTGCCTTGTACTAATTGTGTCACTGCAATACTGGAAAATATTCCTTAAATCTCCAAAGAGCCACAATTTTTTTTGCACACAGGACACAAGCAACTTTATTTTGTGTGGTTCTATGGTTTAAGCTATACAGTAGAATCTAGTTCCTTTGTCATTTTTTTTGCTGAAAACTGAATCCCAGATTGTTTAAAAAATATTGCAATAATAAACCAGTTTGGAGCTCCAGGACATGTCCCCCATCCTGAATACTACCAAGTGCTATTTATTTTTTGGCATTTCAAGTTAAATGCAATGCCTAGTTCTGATTTTTTTTCATATCTCTACAATAACCCTGAGAAGCAGAATCTGAATATTCCCATTGGAGGCTGTGAATGCAGTGTGCTTCAGAAAGCGAGAGGGAGAGAGTAGAGTAGAGTAGGGTAGGGTAGGGTAGGGTAAGGTAGAGTAGAGTGGAAAAGAAAGGAAAGGCGTTCAGCAGCAAAGAATGATGTACAAAGGGCACTTGTGAGCATGTGAATACGATATCCACATACACACACATACAGAGAGAGAGAGAGAGAGAGTGCCTGGGATCTAAAATTACAGTATAAGACGCGCAGAGCTGCCAGAGCTTGCCAGTTCTTTTTGTAAAAATTAATTACTAGCAAATCCAAAGGCAGCCTTTAGCAGACTTGAAATGTAACACCCACACCCACTTGGCCCAAGGCTCACTTTATATTTCCACTCTAAAAATAAATAAATAAACATAGAAGCAGGCATTTACTCCTGCTTTGCCAAACCAGGCCAACTCACTCTGTCTGGATACAAACACACACCACACCCCCGCCGCATCAATTTCTGACCCTCCCGGTCAGACTGAAACAGCCCAAACAGGAACTCTACTCAGAGAGTGGAAGACTATCTTTGGTTACTGGAACGATTCAAAGCCTTGTATCAGTTTGCAGAACACAGCCAAATCTACTAGTACAGCAAATATAACTCAGTGGCTGTGCACATGGCTCTCTGCCTCTGTGCAGCTGCAGCTCAAAGTTTCAGTCCACAGGGCTGGAAAGCGTTCTTCCCTGGAAGATGGGAAAAGACTTGATGGTCAGGGCAGGCAACATGGAGACATAGATTTGGGGCAGGGTTTCCCAAACTTGGCAACTTTAAAACGCATGGATTTCAACTCTTCAGAATTCCCCAGCTAGCATGGCTGGCTGGGGAATTCTGGGCGTTGAAGTTCACAAGTCTTAAAGGAGCCAAGATTGGGGAATACTGTTTTAGAGGCTCCTTTTAAAGCCCATTCTTGCCCCTATATGTTTGCAGTTACAATCTGCATTTTAGCTGAACAGGGGTGGATAATGTATTGGTGACAAAGCTCCAAAGAATGGATTCTAGGTACAGTAGTAGCCAAAATTGTGGAAACCTTTTGGGAAAAGTGTATTTTTGAGGTTTGATGGCTAAGAACATCACTTTTTTTGGAGTAGTACCATAAAATCACATATCAATGGAAAGATAATTTAATCAAGAATATAATGCAACAAAGTTTGTTCAATTATCTGTACTGTAATCTATAAAAAGTTATAGCCAAATAATCAGAAAAGGGAAGCACAACTTATTTAGGTTGATATCAGGTAGCTTTCCTTCATCTGATTGTAGCCAATGAGCATGAGTGTTTAGAGAGCCAATCAGGTGTCATCTTGTTTTGGCAATGAGCCAATGAGATCACAGTAGGATTCAATTATTGATGTCATGTATTGAAGCTGAGAGGAGGACATTTGTCAGTGTGTTATATGATTGCTATCAAATTGGTTGGTGTTTTTTGTGTTCTTTCATTTAGTGAGCTTGTAAAATGGAATAAAATTAAAGTAATGGTGCAAAGACTTGACTGTTGCCCAGAAAGCGAGGTAAAATAGTATTATTAAGTGAACAAGGCTACAGTTATAAAGGAATTAGAAGAAAAATTGATGGAAACTTAACCAAAGGTGGCATTTCTACTATACCCTTTTCCCAAAGGTTTCCACAATTTTGGCCACTACTGTAGTTTTGATAAGTTTAATGAACCTGTTCCGAGACCCAGTTGGGTGTAATGATTAAGGCAGTGATGGCGAACCTTTAGAGACCGAGTGCCCAAAAACTGGCCCCATCCCATTTCACTCCCTGCCCTGCTCCCACTCACCCCCCCATCCTGCCCCACCTGCCCGCAGGGCCACTCACCACCTCCGGGGCCCACCGCAGATCGCCCAGGCAGCCCAGCAGCGCTATGGCGGCCATGCCCTCTGCCCGCATCCTGCAGCATCAACTGTGCGCAATGGGATGTGAGGGCAGAGTCTTGTCTACGCTGCCTGGCTGCCATGTCCTTGGCTGCGCTGCTCTGCGTGGGCCACGCTCAGGGGCAACTCTCCTTCAGGGGGGCTACTGGAGAGGACGGGGTCATGGGGGAAGCGAGGCTGGGCAGTGGCACGGGTGCCCACAGAGAGGGCTCCGAGTGCCGCCTCTGGCACCCGTGCCATAGGTTCGCCACTACTGGATTAAGGCATCAGAGTAGAAACTGATAGACTGTGAATTTTAGTCTCGCCTTGGGCACAAGAATGACCACTGGGTGACCTCACGCCAATCACTTCCTCTCACCCCCAGGAAGGAGGCAATGACAAACCACTTCTGAAAAACCTGGCCCAGAAAAGTGCCGGAACTTGCTTTGGCAGATGTTGAGAACTGGGCATGGTTGTGTGGAAAAAAAAATAACGTACATGTTAATGAAAGAGAAAAAAAACCCACTTCCCCCAAAGTGAGGGGAGGGGGAAGCCTGGCTTCTCTGTAATTCATTACATCACTGCTCAGTTTCCTGCAAATCTTGGCAACTTTTTGAAAAATAGGGAAAAAAATCTTCTGGCTTCTAGTCCCTGTTCAGGTGCTGATACTGTGTTTGTTCAGTGATGGAAAGCCTGTTTTGCTTGCCAAAAGTATCACAATCTGTCCCAAGTTAGACCATTTTGTTGGATCAGAAGAGTTGTACAAGCTGCCAGTAGAAGCCCCATTTGCTTTGTTGCCTATGTTCAGTCTTAGGAATCACCCACTCCAGGAGCATCAATTCCTACTGCTGGAAATGCCTTGGAAAACAGATAAAACATCTCTAATTTGGTGCTCTCCTACTGAGAGCTATACAGATAGTCCTCAACTTATGACTAGAATTTCTGTTGCTAAGAAAAGTGGTTGTTAAGTGAGTCACACTTGATTGTACAGCTCTTTTTGTCATAGTTGTTAAATGAATAACTGCAATTGTTAAGTGAATCATGCGGTCGTTAGTCGAGTCCGGCTTCCCTGATTGACTTTGCTTGTCAGAAGCCAGCTGGGAAGGTCGCAAAAGGTGATCATGTGACCCCAAGATGCTGGAAACTGTCATAAATATAAGCTGGCTGCCAAGCACTTGAATTTTGATCATGTAACTGTGGGGATGCTGTGACATGTGGAAGGATGAGGACCAGTGGCGAGGCACCTTTTGCAAAGCTGGTTGTAAATTGAGAACCACCTGCATGGAGGTGTCTCCTTAAGTTGGAGAAACATCAATGGATGCTCCTTTGCTGGGCTGGGAATGAGCTTGCAGAGCCATCAACAATGTGTGCAGACCAACATTTCTACAACCTGGCTAAGAATCACGGAAGTGGCAACCTTACGCATCTGGAAAAGACCATGTTGGGGAAGTCAAGAGTAGAAACGAAGGGTTGGCTGGACTAAAGCTCCAAATTAATAGAAAGCAGGGGAGAGAGATAAATGGCTAGCAGCCATGGTAGCAGGGTGACTGCTTTCAAAGGCCATCTGCTAGGAGACTAGTGGCCTTCCTTGGGCACCTGGATTGACCACTATGAGAACAGACAGACCAGAAATCCAATTCCGCACTGCTCACGCACTGCTCACCTTCTTCGTGTAGTCTTTAACAAGGGGTGGAAGAAGGTGGACATAACGGAAAGAGGGCAAGAAACTGCAGTCGCCTACCTTCATAAACTACGAAAAGGGAAACGCGTGCACAAACACACCACACACCACACACACACACACACACACACACACATCCTTAAATAGTCCACGTTAGATAGGAAACCTTACCAGCCTTGCAGGTCAAGCTATCCGGGCTCACAGGCGTCGGATGTAGAGGAAGCCCCAGAGGGGTACCACACACACACACACAAAAAACCAGTTGCAGCAGCGGCCGGGCTGGCCTAAATCTAAGGAGAGAGGAACGGGCGAAATTCCTCTGCGTGCCTCAAGGAAGCGTGTGCAAAATCCAGTTCTACTTTCTCTCGGGAGAGGAATTCTGTTTTTTTTTTTTTTGCGGGGGGGGGGGGCAGCTCCGGTGCCGCCTGCCTTCGCCATTCCGGGGCTTCTCCGAAGACAGTTCGCATCGCTGGTGGGAGAAAGGCAAGCAGGCGCCCCCACAGCTCTACCTGCCCCCTTTTTTCCTAACCCAGTCTCACCCTCTCCTGTTCCATATGGAGTCTCGCCCTGGCTTCGCACCCCAGTACAATCGCTCTCGGGCTATTCAGTTACCCGCGCTGCGCGCAATGCCCATTCCCAAAACCCGGGACGAAACATGGGTCCCCCCCCCCATCCCCGCCCTCCGCTCCGCATATCGCCACTTGCCTTAGCAAACGTGTAAAGGGCCTGGGGGTTCCGCACAGCAGCAACGGGACTGGGAAAAGAGGGGACGCGGCTTGGCTTCCCTTCGCCTTTTCCACAGTGGGAAGGGGGCGCCCCACACAGATTAGCGGGGTGCGTGTTGGGGGGGCGCTGATCACGCTCCGCGGCTGGCCTGGTTGCTACGGGTTTCGCGGGTCCCGCCGGCGTGCCTTCCTGCCAGACGTTCAGTCGCGCCCTGCGCTCCGCGGTTTCCACGTGGACCAGCCGACGCCTCTCCGGCTCTCCAGAGCGATCTGCTAGATCGCCGCAGCCGCCGTACGGTCGATTGCCGACGTCTTTCTTCTGTTGCTCGTCCACTTGCTTGGCGACCGGGAAACCTACTTGGCTAGCGCGGGGAGAATAATCCGATATTCCGGCCCGTCATTGGCCACGCGCGGCGGGCGGGAACACGAGGGCGGCGATCGCGGGCGATCTCTTAGCGGCGCGGCAATGGCCCCAACGCGCCTCCGCCTGGCGCAACCGGGAGGATTGCAGGGCTCGAATGGAGCTGCGGCGCTAGGACGCAGGAGGCGATGGCGAGGAGCCTCTGAGAATAAGCAGAGCGCCTCTGTCCCGAAGCCGCATGGACCCTCCGATCACATCCTTTAATAAAATGGGATTGGCCTAGTCCGAGACCAAATGTTCAGGGGAGCAAGCGCTGCCTCTGTTTCTACGCATCCGGGTCTCTTTTCAAAATGTTGAGACCCTCTTAAGAACAACCGCGGTCGTATTGAAAAAGCCCACACCAGCGCCACAGAACAGAGTGTCCGGATTTGGGGAAAAAATATGGCGGCGGCCGCGAGGCTGTTCCTCGGTTTTATGAAATCCTTGCTGTCGGGCCAAGTGCTGGAGCATCGTCTGCTTTGTTAACGAAGATTAACAAGTTCATCCTTCACTTTAGGAATGGGAATGTGGCTAGTGGAGCTGGAGGAAAGTTTGAAGAATTCTTGCAAGTCGGTCCCTTTTGGGTTGGAACCAGTGGTTTGTTTCTTGGCCAGGCTAAGCTGAACGATATAATGGGACATGGTTTTCTGCACCACACTTAGCTGGGTGCATCACAACACAATAAGGGATTAATCTATGTTTACAAACCATACTTGCTGGGTTCGTACAGAAGACGTACTTTTGCTTGCCATGCTGTGTGAATTCAGCTATGGTGGTTTACTCAATAAACCACAATTAACCAGCTATGATCTGACATGTGAGCCAAGTCAACGAGTGATTCCTTTGAAATGTTTGATAACACGAGCATTTTGCAAAGTTTCCTCCTACAATTTGAAACAGATCACAGAGTAAAGAGGACTGGGATTTGCAGACATGTTCAAGCAAAAAAAGACTTGCTTGCTTCCACAGAAGCTCATCTTGGAAAGACTCCAGAACTTTCAGTTTTCTGATCCTTTTTATATTGCCACCCAACCATCACCAGGGGGGGGTATCTGCTTGCAGTCACTGAAAGCAGGAACAGTTGCACCAAATACATTATGATTATCACCTACATTATGGTTGCTTATCACCACACACCAAAGGTTCTTGCCCAATTCAATCTTGCAGCAGACCTCTCTCTTTTCAAGACAAATAGAGCTGATGCAATTTCCTCTTCCTTAACAGCTCTGCCCAGAGAATAGGGATCGGACTGAGTACACACATACCAATAGTGAGCGTATATTGGAATGTGCTAAATATACTTTAGAGTTGATTATCTGTAGCTCTGTGAAGTTCTCTCTGTTCTCTGAGCTTGATTGTTTACTTGCCAATTTTTCATTACCTAACTAGGCAACATCAGTAAGACTACCTAGATTATGATATATATGGAACAGGTTACTTATTTAATCACTTTTGGGGGGAATGGTATATGAGTAAAGCACACTTTTTCATGTGCCATCTAATGGAAGATATTCATCTAATAGAAGATACCATCTTAGCTGAGGCATTCTCTGTGTCAAAGGGAATTTCCTATTGTTAGAAGGTGCTAAATGATGGCATTTAAGTATGGTTTGTTGATCAAATCAATCAGTGTAATAGATAAGTAATTGCTGTTGGCTCAATTTCAAATATCCTCCTTTTTGTTAAGCTGCTCTTTCTTGCATCTCTGAAAATTTCAGCAAGACATACTACGCTAAGTCACTTTTCCAGGCCACAACCAAGAACAAATTTGGTTTTAAACAATGGCTTACTACCCTAAAACAAACACCTGACTTTATTTTTACATTATATTGAGGGCAAACTGAGTGCATTAAATACTTTGTGTAGAGAGGGGAAAACCCTTTTAGTAAGTGGCTGCAGTTTCAAAATCAATCATTATGCTCATAAAGCACACTCAGCTGGTATTAACCATGGGCTGATTGGCCATAAAGCCAGACTGGATGGCAGAGCCAATAGAAGTTAACCCCTCTGTTTTATTTACGGCTGTTTTGGTCAGCATCCTGGTCATGTGTGCAATGGCTGGCCGATTTGACACTTCCTGAATTTTGCATTTGTGTGAGAAAAGGAGTATGTTTCTGTAATCTGGGTAAAAAAAGTCAAGTAATGGTAAGAGTCCAGGTGTTGTCAGAGCCACAGTACACATACTAGGGAAAGATTAAGCTGATTCCTTCCTACTTCTCACATATTTACCTGCCAGTGTTTATATGAAGACAAAAAAAAAAAAGTATGTGGAAATGACCCAGTTTTGCAATTACTGCAAACCATTCTTGTCTACCTGCCTGGAAGCCAAGATTGTCCTGAGTTTAACCTGGTCCACATAATACAGTGAGCCAGTTTTTTAAAAAATTGTTTCAAACTATAGTTAAGGGATCGGCCCTTCAACCCAAAATGCAGATGATGCAAAGTGACCATGTTGGTATAACCTACAGTTCATGAAAGATCCTGATTTTTAATAACATTTGCTAGATGGGAAAGGCATTACCAGACTCCTTCCAATTGTAAGATTTTAAGTGATCAGGGTACCAATTAAGAAAAAGAAGGCACATGCAAAGGAGACTCCAAATTTCAGGCAGAAGAGATATAATGTTGGTGTCAGCAATCCATTGGAGGCATCTTTTACCTTTTTATTCAATGTCAGAATGACTGCTAGGGTATGTCCCATAGAAATTCCAACCTCCGCATGTCATACATCTTGAATAAATGAAATCCTAAAATAGATGCCAATCTGCTGCAGGAGAGATGGCATGTGAGGGGCACGCTTCCAAGTGGTGTCGCTAATTGCCAGAAGCCTGCGAGGAAAGGAGGTGCCACTGTACTTCTCTAGCCTTGTGTTCTCCAGCTCAGGGAGAAGGGAGTGCTATTTTCATAACTACCGTATCAAAAGTATGTCATGGTGACCCTTTTCCAAAGCAATTACAAAGTTTCAACATTGCAGTAGTTTTTCAAACAGGAAATGGAGACTTAAAGCAGCTGACTTTAAAGATTCAACTGGAGCAGAAAGATTGAAGGGTCTTTTTCAGAATTATAAGAGACGTGTATCTCATACACAACACAAAGGCTGTTGCACATTGCAGTTAACTATTTTTATTTCCTTAGAAGCAAACTTGGAAGTCACACTGAATGGGTTTGCTAAAGCCCCAAATAGGGATCACTTGTCATGTTAAGATATGGTTTAATCATGCTTTGTTGAATAAACCACTTAGGGCCCTATTGGGTTGAAGCAGCATGTTAGTTAAAGTAAAATGTTAGATTTGCATACTGTGATAAGCCACAAACCATGGCTTATAAACCAGAATGGCTAGGACTATACCACTGGCTAAATCACAAATGTCAGTCACATTTTGATAGGTATCTAATTTATATAAAGCAATATACTCAGGAAAGCTAATAGTTAAAACTAGTAAAAGGTAAAAAAGTAAAGGTTTCCCCTGTCCAATCATCTCCAACTCTAGGGAGTGGTGCTCATCCTAACAGATGGAGCCAACCTTGTCTGAAGATGCTTCTAAGATCATGTGGCTGGCATGTAAATAAAATTTAAATATTTTAAAAGAAGAAAAAGTTACATGAGATTTATCCAATAAAAGAAGATGGTGGCAGATACATTATTCAAGTAAAAAGTACTACACCATTTTGGACAAATGGCTGTCCAGTCTCTTCTTAAAGACTTCCAGTGTTGGAGCATTCACTGCTTCTGGAGGCAGGTTGTTCCATTGATTAATTGTTCCAACTGTCAGGAAGTTTCTTCTTTGTTCTAGGTTGCTTCTCTCCTTGGTTAGTTTCCATCTGTTGCTTCTTGTCCTGCCTTCAGGCGCTTTGGAGAATAGCTTGACTCCCTTTTCTTTGTGGCAGCCCCTGAGATATTGGAATACTGCTATCATGTCCCCCCTCCTCCTTCTCTTCATTAAACTAGACATACCCAATTCCAGCAACCGTTCCTTTTATGTTTTAGCCTCCAGTCCCCTAATCATCTTTGTTGCTCTTCTCTGTACTCTTTCTAGAGACTCAGCATCTTTTTTACATCATGGTGACCAAAACTAGATGCAGTATTCCAAGTGTGGCCTTATCAAGGCATTGTAAAGTGGTATTAACATTTCACGTGATCTTGATTCTATCCCTGTTAATGCAGCCCAGCACTTCCTCAAAGAGGGAGGTAAATGCATGTTTATCTGATTGTAATGATTATTTAAAGATGTGTTTGTATTGTTTTGTTTCTATTGTATATCATCCAGAATTGCATGCATGAGATGGACAGCTAAGTGAATTTAATAGATTGATAAATGCTTGAAACTATTGGTGAGAGCATTGTACTTAAGCATATAGTCCTTGATTTACAACTGTAACAGAGCCGGCACATCACAGTTGTAAGTCATCATGGTTGTAAATCAGTTCACCCATGTGAGTGACCTAATTCTACAACCTTATTTGTCATGGTCATTAAGTGAACACTGTGATTGTTAAGGAAACCAAAGATTTCCTCTGGGCCGGTTTTTCCAAAAACTGGAAGTAAATGCTGGTTTTCAGAAAAACTGCCCCCAAATGAAGTCACATCACCATGGGATGCTGTAAAAAGCCATGAGGGCCAGGGGAGCATCTGACATGCAGTCATCTGAATGTGGGTGGGGGACAGTTGGTGCTACCTTGGAACTGGATTGTAAGTACCCCCAGAGAGAACCATCGTAACTTTGAATGGTTGCTAAGTCACAAGTTGAGGTGTATCTGTACTAGCAAAAATTTGCCTGAAATACCCAGCTTTCAGAATATGACAATATATTTTTTTATATGACCATTCTGCATTTTTGCTTCTACAATTTATTGCAGACTGTATAGATATAGGTATGGCTACAGAGCCTTTATGGATAAGTGTCTTGGTCCTGAACCTGGAATTTTCTATTTCTATTTATAAATCCCATATTTTCTCATCAGGGCTGCATTCAGGTAGTTCTGGCCAACCTGGGAGGAACCAAGTTAGGGAATTATGTCTATATGAAATCCCTACGTGGAGAAGCAACCCAGCTCTAAATACTGGGAAAAGCAAGTGAAGGAAAAAGATTCCAGTCTTATTGTGAGTCTCCTGGAAACACATGGAAGTAGCACCTGTTGGAAACAAACACGGAATCAATGGACCCTTGGTTCAATCCAGTTTAAGCCCCTTTCAAGTTTAGTATCTCCAGTATTGTCATCCAGCTCAGTCCTGAGGGAGCCATTTTTAGGGGGGAAAGCTAAGCATAAAAATGAATAATAAGCTACCCAAACACAATTATTTATTTGGGTGTAAGTTCTTCTCAAACAGACAATTCAGTGAAATCACCACTTTATCATATGTACAAGTTATGTCAACATCCTTCAATTATTTCTAAATATTTATATCGTTTGGAAACACCATGAGCTTCAATTAGTGACTAGCAATTGTACATACGACAATGCTTTTATATATGATAAAAGAAGTCAGAGAAGGACGTCTGCTTTTAGAATTAGGAAGTCCAAGTTATTGTCGAGGAAGTACCAAAAATGTCCAGCCTTGCTGCCTGCCAACCTTGACAAAAGCTGCTAACGCACCAAGACCAACACAAGCTGAACTGCCGATAACAAAACTGTTAGCTGAAGAGGGAGAAAATAAACATTGGTTAGATCATAGACTATAGATTATATGTTATAATTATTCAGTTCAAATCTCAAAATATCCTGAGTACGTAAAAACAAAAAAACCATTGGTGTGACCAATACTAACTTTTGGCTCCTATCATTGCCCCGGATGCACATCCTCCAATGAAGTAGTTCATGGGGTCTTCTGGAGCGTCTCGAAGCTCAGCACTGATGCAAGATGTTGCCGCAAAAACTGCCCCTAAGGTGGCTATGGAGGAAAGAGAGCAGAAGCTAAAAGAGAAAAGCCATGTCCAGTGAAACAAGGAAAGCTTCCCAGGCCCACTGCAGATCGCCCAGGCAACCCAGCAGCGCTATGGTCGTCACGCCTTCTGCCTGCGCCCTGTAGCATCAAGTGTGTACAATGGGGTGTGAGGGCAGAGTCTTGTCTGCTGCCTGGCTGCCATGTCCTTGGCTGTGTTGCTCTGCGTGGGCCACGCTTGGAGGTGTCTCTTTTTCAGGGGGGCTGCTGGAGAGGAGGGGGTCGCGGAGGGAGGCAAGGCTGGGGCAACGGAACGTGTGCCCATAGAAAGGGCTCCGAGTGCCGCCTCTGGCACCCGTGCTATAGGTTCGCCACCACTGCCCTACTGTTTTCAGCTAAGGGCTGTTCTCATATCAAGTCACTATTGAAAAGGCAGCGCTCAATCTCTGAGCATCTATCCCCAATATTTTTGTGCAGGAGATATACTCCCCTCCTGAATTTTAGCATCTCTTGAATAGAACAAATTAAAATGATTATTTACTAAAATCTACCCATAAGCTTATAAATATAATACAAGTTAGTACTTGAACAGGGATTTAAGAATTATTAAACTTCTAGGCTTGATGTTATTAACTTACGCTTTAATCATAAGTTATTTTTTTTTAAATGTGTAAATTAAACTTGAAACACTGAGTTTAAAAACTGAGATGTAAGTACAAATCAAACACAGTCTAAAAGAAATGACATACAAATGAAAATGAAACCTTGATTACTTCACACATTGTTTTAAGCCATAATTTCTAATTGGCTCGGTTCACATAAGAGAATTAGGATCAACCATGATTTAGAACCACAGTGCTTTCATTCATATAATATGCTAAGCCAAAACCCAATAAGCCGTACTGATTTGCATCTGAATGCTACTGATCAAATAAGCAGACCTTACCCATAGTGACAGTGGATTTGGTTACTCTCATAAGTCCTTCTAGGGTTGTTTCTGGTGTGTACAGAACTACATGGTAAGTTGAGGCAATAAGACCTACAGGAAGATTTAAAAAAAATGGATGACAAGGAGGTTAGTAATACCAGCAACAACAAAACCCTTTATTAATTTAAAATAAGGAAAGTAAACAATTATAATGAACTATTTTTTTTTTTATTGGCAATTTCATAAACACAATTCCATATATACAGAGGAATGTAGGCAATTCTCAACTTATGGCCACAATTGAGCCCAACATTTCTGTTGCTAAATGAGACATTTGTTAAGTGAGTTTTGTCCAACTTTCTTGCCCCATTTGTTAAGTGCAGTTGTTTAAGTTAATAAAATGGTTAAGTGAATCTGGCTTCCCCATTGACTTTGCTTGTCAGAAGATTGCAAATGCTGTTCACATGGCCTCAAGATACTACAATCATCATAAATATGAGTCAGTTGTCAAGCATCTAAATTTTGATCACATGATCATGGGGATGTTGCAATGGTCATAAGTATGAAAATGGTCCTAAGTCACTTTCAGTGGCCATTGTAACTTTGAATGGTCACTAAATGAACTGTTATAAATTAATGACTGCCTGTACTGTGCCTATCCACATCACTATATCAAAATCTAATTATTAATAGATAAAATCATATTGTTTTAGTATACTGACCATGGATTAAAACAGGGTAACACCACAAAGGCTGCACCTAACAATTTCTCCTCAAATGGGGCTAGGCTTTTTAAAGCAACCTTCTCAATCTGATGTTCTCCTAAGCTGTAGTTCTTGAATTTCAGCACCAAGGAAAATCTATCACTCTATCCTGTGAAGAGTATCTAAGACTTTGCCTTTGCAAAGGTCAAAATATAAAAGTAACATTGAGACCAAACATACTTAAAACCAAATGTAAAGAAAAATATATTTATTTTATCATATATGTATACCACACTGGTTATAAATTTTATTGGGATGTATAAACTTGCGTATAATAGTATATTTAATCAAAATGTGGAATTAGATTTGTTAAAGGATTTAACAGAAACCATAATACCTATTTTGGAAATTATATATTGTTTATAGATAAGATAACCTTTATTGTCATTTTTTTTTTATCGTGGGCATAGCGGCACATATCAAAAATGAAATTTAGTTGCCCGCTCTCAAAGTGAAACACATACGTGACACACACCTAAACATACTATGTACAACGTATGTATAGACCCACACCCACACCCCTACATATACATAACAAATATTAAATACTATCCAGCTTGAATATATAACAGAAGGAGGAAGTTTGAGAGTTCACAAGGTTAATAGTGAATGCCAATAACCTACTTTAATATAGAGGTTATGAAAAAGGCTATCAATGCATTTTCATTTTAAAGTTCACATTTTCAGTAAACTTTCAATGACTTTTTCAAATGTTTCAGTATGATATCTGAGGTTTGCCACTGATCTTTCTTCATTCATGGAAGGAACAAAATAGAGATCAACTGGAGTCACTCCCACCTGGCTGAAATCAAGATTATTTTTATTTATGTGTGCCTTGCCTTTATTATTTTTACAAATAACCCAAGGCAGTGGACATATCTAACACACCTTCCTCCTATTTTCCTTACAACGACAACCCTGTGAGATGGGTTGGCTAAGAGAGTGTGACCGGTCCAAAGTCACCCAGACTTTCATGGCTAAGGTGGGACTTTTAACTCATGGGCTCCTGCTTTCTAATCTGGTGCCTTATTCACTAGACCAGGAGTAGGCAACCTTGGCTCTTTTATGACTCGTGGACTTCAACTCCCAGAATTCCTGAGCCAGCATGCATTAGACCAGTGTTTCCCAAACTTGACAATTTTAAGGCATGAGGACTTCAACTCCCAGAATTCCACAGCCAGCAACGCTGGCTGTGGAATTCTGGGAGTTGAAGTCCACATGCCTTAAAATTGTCAAGTTTGGGAAACACTGCACTAGACCAAAGCGAGTATGAATGTTTTAATGCATGCACACTTCCAAAACCATGTCTGTCCATAATGCAGTATGGCTCGTCTACTCTGAAATCCCAAGTGCTATCATGGGTGATGGGGAAAGGCAGCAGTAGTAGGCTATCCTGCAAGGTATGATGGGGGAGGGGGTGAATCTCCTGCAATCAGTATGTAGTATGAAGGAGTTTACCAATGAGAACAATGACCTTACAGTGTACAGGTAGGCCTTGACGTACGACCATAATTAAGCCCAAAATTTCTGTTGCTATGCAAAACAGTTAAGGGATTTCCCCCCCCCCATTTTATAATCTTTCTTGATACAGTTGTTAAGTGAATAACTGCAGATATTAAGGTGATCCCATGACTCTGGGACACTGCAACCATCATAAATATGAGTCAGTTGCCAAGTGTCTGAATTTTGATCATATGACCACAGGGATGCTGCAACGGTCATAACTGTGAAAAATGGTCATACATCCCTTTTTTCAGTGATGTTGTAACTTTGGATGGTCACTAAATGAACTGTTGTAAGTTGAGGATGACCAGTACCCACATTTGCTCTTCTAGGGGTTTCCCAAAGATACACAGAAAGGACACAGATGATCAAGGGAATGCCACTTCCTGGGCAGCTGCTGTGCAAGGACCACCGAGCCCAGCAAACGGATGGGAGGGGTAGTCCTGCCAGCAAGCCAATTGGAACCCAGCAAGCCTGGAACAACAACTCCCTCCATATACCATGCAGAGCTTCGGCATGGAAGCCCATTTCTTTCCCGGGAAAGCGCTTTTTCCGCCGGGATGCTTAGGACCAGTCTGAGCCGCCCTCTGGGATGGGTTGAGATGGAGGCTATGCTGTGAGGGCAGGTCCTCCTTAATGCACAATACGCAGAAGGGCACAGGGAGGCTGTGTAGACGAGCCCACAGAAAAGCTCGACAGCGACGGCGGTTCAAGGAAAGGGATCTTTTTTGTCACGATTCCCGGATGGACTGGTAGTTAACTCGGGATAGCTTCCGAATAAAACACGGACGAGGAGCCCTACGGTAATGGCCCGCCTCAGTTTGGTTCTCACCGGTAAGGGCCCCGAGGCGCCCCGCAAGCCAGGTCTTACGGAAACAGTGCGTCCCGTCCAGAATCTCCCCGTAATTGGTCATGTTGACTGACGCAGACCGCGGCGACCGGCGGAACTATCCCGGGATTTCACCAAGGACACTAGGATCTGATCTCGCGAGATCTTGGCCTAGAATTATACACGGGCCAATGGCAAGTCGAGGTTTGTAAGGATGGGACGGGATTATAGGGGAAAGTAGGCGCAGCCTCATTGACTATTGGGGGCGTAGCTCGTTCCGTCAGAAAAAAATAATTGATTGGTTTGTGGGTGTGGCTTCGCATGATTCCCATTGGTAGATGCTTGGGCGGTAAAGTGGAATAACGCCGCGCGTGCTGTTTCTACTTGGGGCCGTTAGGGCAGGACGTCGTAAAGGCAGGCCCGACTGGGCTCTAAAGCCTGTAAATCTGACAGAGCTTCAGTCAAGCGGCTGTAATAGCAGGCGTGGACCCATTTGTCATTCTCTCAGGACCCATTAGTGTGACTTCACTTCTGATTGGTCAGTCCGAATGAAGGGCGCGGCATGGTTTCTTTGTGGAGGGTGTGACTTGCCTTCCTATTGGCCACGATGCGCGGGCGGTGGGAGGGGCGTCCCCGGACGTCGTCGTCGTTGCCGTCCATGATGTCTTCATCTTCGCCGCCGACGCCGGTTCAGATTCGCGAGGCTAACGCGCATTTGGCAGCGCTGCACGGGCGGGTTGCAGAGTTGGAACGGCGGTTGGCAGCTGCGGAGCGTACGGTGCACGGCCAGGCTGAAAGTCTCATCCGGAAGGATGCCGAGATGCGCCAGGCGGTGTTCGGGCTTCGGGAGGGCAAGGACAGGTACTGACCTCGAGGAGGACTAGAATCTTCGTTAGAGTGACTTTGTAATTTGTGAACGAATAAAAGATTTTGTAGAGAACTCGTTGCACGTAGATCCGTTGCAGTTTCTTTGGGCGTGGGGCTTTCTGTATGAAGTTGGGTCCTCTGAGCTTTTGGTGGCTGCTGCATGATATATTCTGGGGGGCTTTTCTCCTCTCTCAATCTTGCTAAACAATTTGTCATTTCTCAGGATTAGGAAATAATTGGATTGTTAAACCAAATATATGTGTACTAAATTTCATGGTAGGAAATAGCTATCCCAGCTGGAACTTCAAGAACAGATTAATAGGAAAAGAGATGCCAGTTTGAGGTTGGACTGGCTGTGGATATGAAGGCATTCTCAGCATCTTTTCCTGCTGAATAGCAATTGTGTAATTGTTCCAATGTGCTTCAGGCAAGCTGAAAAATTAAGCAGCAGGTAGAAATCCTTTCAAATACATTATTTCCAGGTTTACAGCACAGGCAACCGAGGGCTTCCCTACTAGCAAGCCTGTCTGCTAACATCTTGCATACGATCATCATATTCCAATGGATAACTTTCCTCTGTGACATGTGGCTTTGTCTTAGGAAAAAGGACTTAAACATAATTTTACCAGTCCTTTTTACCATCATATATTTTTATTTTATTTTTTAATTTTAGATTCTGCTCATCTTGCTCTCAGAGTGACTCTGGTGGGTGTAACAGTTAAAAGTATAAAAACATAAAAATCATAGTCTTTGACTTAATTTGTTTAGCAATTGTTCAAAGTTACAACAGTGTTGAAAAAAGTGACTTCCAACTAGTCCTCATGCTTAGAACTGTTGCAGCATCTCTGTGATCACATGACCAGAATTCGGGCATGTATTTATGATGGTTGCCGAATCCTGAGGTCACATGATCATCCATTTTTGACCTTCCTTCGATAAGTTAAGTCAATGGGAAGCTGGATTTGTTTAATGACCATGTGATTCCCTTAACAATCACTGTGATTTGCTTAATGACTACCGCAAAAATGGCCATATATTTGGGCGCAACTCACTTAATGGCTGCCTTGCTTAACAATGGGGGTTCTTGCCCCTATTGTGTTCGTAAGTTGAAGACTACCTGTGAGGATACAATATATCAATAAAAGGGAGCCAAGTAAAAGAAGGATAAAAAAAGTTTAAAGGCAGAGGAAGAGGCTTCAAGGCATTGACCATCTTCACAGCTGTGAGCCCTTTGCAAGTTGGCAGAGCCAGGTCTTCAGACTCTTGAAAGATCAGGAGAGTGGGGTCCTCTGTGGGAAGGATATTCCAGACAGTGGGGGAAGCAGCAGAGAAGGCTCTTTTCCTAGACCCAGCCAGCTGAAATTCTTTAACTACAGTATTCCGTAACATACCTTTTCTGCCTGATCAGGTGAGATGGGGCAATGTGAGGTGGATAAAATGGTTCCTCAGGTAACCTGTTCTTTTTTGTTTTTCCCCATCTGTTTTTTTCTTCCAAAGGGAAATTGCCATATTGGAGGAAAAGCTACAGTCTTCTGAACAGTATGCACAAAAACTGTTAAATGTGATCCAGGAAAAAGACAGTTTGATCACGCAACTGAGGCACAGAAGCCGCCTGTTGACTAAGATTTGTCGTAGCCGTCCAGTCCTGGACAATCTCTTGGCCTACATGGCTGAAGGGGAGCAACTGAGTCCTGCCCTTGGTGCACAAAGTGATGCCAACTCACCAGATCACAGCCTGTCATTGGAGACAAACTGTATCCCAGACCTTGATTTGGATACCAAAGACTTTTCACTTGGGGATGATGAACAGGATTCAGATAAGACTTTGTTTGGGACAACAGTGTAGATGGACAAGTTTCTTGGGTCCCATATCTGAGGCCTCTTTTTTAAAAAATCATTTAAATAGGGTAATACCACTTTTTTTTTTTTATTCTAACCTGCTCAGGCTGGAGTTGACAGTGACTTTTTAAACCAGCCACTCTAGTAATAGTTTTGTGTACCAGCAGACTTTTTTTGGTTTGTGGCTTAAAAATTATGCCTTTTTTCCTGCACCCCTTAATTGGATGTAGGGTACCTGAATCTGTAGGACAAATTATGACAGTCCCAGCATCTTCCAATATTGGTATAATGGGTTCAAACTACAAGGAAGGAATTCAAATTAGGGTTAGTCATCAGGAGGAATTTTCTAATTGTTACAAGTTATCAGCTAGTAGAACAAATTGTAAAATACTTGGTAAGTTCTCCTTTGCTAAAGGAGATGTTCTAATGAATCCTGCAGGTGACCTCTATGGTTCCTTCTAATTCTGTGATTACATAATTTCAGATTTGCATGTGCCACACGGGCTAAACGATTTAAAATATAAAATGCACGAGGGCAGCAAATCATGCCTTTGCTGACAGACTTGGAAATGCCACAGTTAGAAAGAAGAATGTTATTTAGATACCAGTATCTTTTTAACAGCCATAGTTAAGGCTGGAATCCTGGAGTTCAGTCCTGCTAGTACAGGTAGACCTCTACTCACAACCATTCATTTAACAACCTTTTGGAGTTAAGAAGGCTGTGAAAAAAAGGGACTGCTAATCAGTTCTTGCACTTACGACCATTGCACTATCTTGGCAGTGAGGTGATCATAATTTGGGCATTCAGCAATCGGCATGTATTTATCATGGTTGCAGTATAACAGGGTGACGTGATCACCATTTGCAGTCTTCTAAGGCAGAGGTCCCCAATCATTTGGGCGCCAGGGACCAGTTCCATGGAGAGAGGTTTTTCCGCAGACCGGAGAGGGCGTGGTTTTGTGTGCTGCCTGCATCCTGCGGATGGGACTTTTCTTGTTTGTACAGACCGGTTGCTGGCATGTCGTGGCCTGGTACTGGTCCACGGGCCGGGGGGGGGGGATAGGGGATCCCTATTCTAAGGGGACTTCCAACAAGCAAAGTCAATGGGGAAGCTGGATTTGCTTGATGACCATGGCAAAAAAAAAGTTGTAAAGTGGGGTGCAACTTAATTAACAACTGCATTACTTTGTGAGAGAAGTTGCACTCCCTATTATGGTCATAGGTTGAGGACTTCCTGCATTCATTTATACTGATTGTGGTAAAAGATTATTTCCTTTCATTGGGCAGCTTCATCTCCTTTCAAGATTTACCCCTTAACAACCTTACTGAAGTAAGTTTTTGTAGTGGAGTAATTCTAAGTCTAATGCATTTTCTGCTTGAGTGTAACTTAATCCATCTTTAATCTGGATAGGCAATTTTTTAGGAGGGGGAAAATCACAGAGAATAGGAATCTTCTTTTTCAGCCTGTTTGAGCAGAGAATTTCAGCTTGAAGTATTATGTCTGCTTGCTTGAGCAGGAAAAGGAATTCAATCATCTTTTATTTATGGTCTTATTGGTGGTTAGGAATTTTCCATGGCAGGTATTAGCAATAACAATTGATTTATATATTGCTCTATAGGGCCTTACAGCTCTCTCTGAGTGGTTTACAATGTCAGCATGTTGCCCCCAACAATCTGGGTCCTCATTTTACCAACCTTGGAAAGAATGGAATGCTGAGTTAACCTTGAGCCCATCAGGATTTAAATCCAGACTGTGGGCAGAATTAGCCTGAAACACTACATTTTAACCACTGAGCCAGCAGGTATTAACTGTATCTGTTGTCAGAGTAGGTCACTTGTCTCTTTAAAAAGCATAAGCAAGCAATGACTGTGAGAGCTTTTGAGCCAACTCCCAGAATTCTTTGGCTAGCTTGCCAGTTTCTTTCTAAGCCTATGAATCAGTCAGGAAAGATCAGACAGAGCCTATGATTTTAGCTTCGAGGAGGCGGGGGGAGGGGGGGGAAAGACTGGTTTATTTTTAACACTAGTAATTTTGTGTCAAAAATGTTACCCTAAGCTTGCTAAAAACGCTGGTAACTTCTATTGAGTTAGCTGAGATCCATTTACTGGTGAAAACCTGGAAGTTGCTTCATCTTTTGGCTATTTTCCTTGCCTGCCTTCTTGGCCAAGCACATTATTACTGTTCAAAATATAGGGAACTGGCAACCAGTGGGTTTTTAATAGTATTTTCCCCTTAAAATTGAACAAACTTGCAGGGCTGCTATAAAATCTAAATAGAAAGGTATAATTATTACTGGCCTGGGGTGGAAAATTAGGGAGATTGTCCCTTGTTTTGATTCTATCCTAATCGAAAATGGACAGTAAAACAATAATTGCAGCATTTTAAGGCAATGCTTCTCTACCTTGGCAACTTGAAGATATGTGTATTTCAATTCCCAACTGGTTGGGGAATTCTGGGAGTTGGTCCACACATCTGCAATTTGCCAAGATTGAGAAACGCTTATGTTAAGGGATCTTGAGGTATAGAGGAAATAAAAGGGAAGCAAAATCCAGTGGTTCAGGCAATGTGTGTATATTTCAGAGGAAAGTAGAAATGTCTTCAGGGATCCAATCCGGTGAAGTTCACAAAATTCCAGCAACCTAAACAGCCATGAAACTGCCTTGATGTCCTCTTAATCCCATTTTAGCCATGTAGCTTACAAAATGGCTAAAATGGTAATAGCAACAATATAATTTCCCAAGATTCTGCTTTTTCTTGCATCCAGTCTTTCCCATTCTTGTCTGCCCATATGGGTTGAGTTAACTCTTGTAATCCCCTTGGGGGAGTTGCAGATTTTCTTCTGCTATTTTGGCAACCATTTTTGTTCTATAATTTGCTGTATTTCCACAGAATAATTAATTTCTTGAATGAGTGGTTGCAGTCCTAAGCACTCTTACCAGGAACCATTGGGACTAAATACTGAATACATATGTAGAGGATTGGTTTATTTAATGCCTGTTACTTTTATTTTGAGTCATGTATTTACTGACAACTGAAAAACCAGTTAAGTGCCTATGGGGATTTTGTTACACTAGGTCCTCAATCTAATTTTTCTTGTTGGAAGCAAAATAATATTAAAAAATATTTTGGTATACTTGATCTGTACTGTGTTCTGGTGTTTTTCTCACTGTTTTCTAAATGTTTTACATGAGCTTTCAACTAAGATATGATTCCTAGCAGGAATATAAAACTGCCTGATTTTATGACCATTCTCACATTATTCTCTTTTTTAAAAGGCTGATCAGTTACTGTGATGTGAATCTTTTCCCCAAGAAATTTCTCAAAATTCTGAGAGCTCAAGAGTCACAGAGTTAAATAGATTTAATAAAGAGCTAAATATAAAAATATGTATATATATATTTAACTATTGTTAGCTGCCCAGAATCATGAATTTGAGATGGGTCATATAAATTGAAATAACTTTCAAAAGGTTAAAGAACCATAAGTACAACAGAGAAGGAACTGAACTAAGAGCAGGAGATTCATTTCAGATACACATCTAGAGCATTTGCAAGGACTGTATCAAAGTATTCAACACAGGATGCTCCTAGACTATGTTTTCGAGTTGTGGACTGGAGGCACTTTCTTTCAGCGTGCCTGGCTGAGGAATTTGGGGAGTTGAAGTCCACAAGTCATAAAAGGGCCAAGTTTGAAGACCCCCCCCTGATCTGGACTCACAAAATGGCACTATCTGCTTTTCTCATATTGTTGTATTTTATTCTCTACTTTTGACACCGCTTGCCATCTCTTAGGCCTCTATGCTTTCAGATAGTTCTCAACTTACAATTGAAGAATTATGGTCCAAAGTCACGCTGATAGTTAAGCAGATCATCAGTGTGACTGCTGGGACATCCCTACAGTAGTGGCCAAAACTGTGGAAACCTTTTGGGAAAAGTGTACAGTAGAAATGCCACCTTTGGTTAAGTTTCCACCAATTTTTCTTCTAATTTCTTTATAACTGTAGCCTTATTCACTTAATAATACTATTTTACATTGCTTTCTGCCAGTCAACTCTGCACCATTACAAATCCATTATTACGTTTTACAAGCTCACTAAATGATAGAACAGAAAAAAATCCAACCAACTTGATACTGATCACATAACACACTGACAAATGTCCTCCTCTCAGCTTCAATACATGACATCAATAACTGAATCCTACTGTGATCTGATTGGCTCATTACCAAAACAAGATGACACCCGATTGGCTCTCTAAACACTCACTCTCATTGGCTACAATCAGATGAAGGAAAGCTGCCTGATATCAACCTAAGCAAGTTGTGCTTCCTTTTTCTGGTTATTTGGCTATAACTTTTCATAGAATACAGTACAGGTAATTGAACAAACTTTGTTGCATTACATTCTTGATTAAATTATCGTATATGCCAGTGTACAAGGCGACCCGGGCCGCATTCCTAGAACGTCGTCTTATACTCCGGAAACTACCAGTATTTCCGGCTTATAAGACGACTCGGCGTATAAGATGACCCCCGTCTTTGGCGCCAATTTTAGCGCTCACGGAAGTCACCTTATACGCTGGCATATACGGTATCTTTCCATTGATATATAATTTTATGGTACTATTCCAAAAAAAATGGTGTTATTAGCCATCAAACCTCAAAAATATACTTTTTCCAGAAGGTTTCCACAATTTTGGCCACTATTGTATAGGTAGATATTACTTGAGTCTGATGAAGTGCTGTGTAAATCAAAATACAGTATAGGCAATGGTAGAACAACATTAGAAATAACAAGGCAGCTTTCTCCATCTTGCTAATTCCTAAATGTGTTGGGATCAGAACTCACAGAATTCCCATTTCAGAGAAATTTCAGGAGTTCTTGTTGCAAAACACCAGGGTGGGAAAGGTTGGTCTATAAAATAGGATCTGTTGGTTTGTCAAAAAAAAAAAAAAACAGCAACAAAAAAACAGTCCTGCTTTGGTACAGGGTGAAATTAAAATTTCTTGGCACAAAAGTTGCTAACAATTGCTAATTGACAGCCGGTGATAGTCCTCACAATTGGACAACAAAGGAAGATCTCGAGACGGTTCCAGCCCAAATCTTTCCCGCTGATACCAAATCTTTCCCTCTGATACAGAGCTGTATTACCTCTTTTTTTTTTTTTTTTTTTTTAGCAGCTCTAGACTAAGATGAGCCGTGTAGGCTCCTGGCCCCTCCTGCCACCTTCCTATTTGGCCTGTGTCACTTCCTTTTGAGAGCTTTCCAGCACACCCAGAGTTTTCCCTTGACGAGGCCCTCCTGGCAACAGAGCAGGCGATTGCTATAGAGACAGGGAACAACTCAACAGAAGCCAACACGACAGTCAAAGTAAGTTCCCCGGTTCACGAGAAAAAGCAAGCAAACAAGCAACAATTGCAGGTAGGAATTAAACATTGATGAAAAAACGCCAGCAGTCTGGTTTGAGGGGCAGAAGGTAGGTTATACAGAAGAAGAGATGGAATGGAAAGATCCCCCCCCCCACTAATGTATGTTCACTGGAATGGACAGAAATGAAATGAACAAACATTTTGTGGCATTTTAGTCTTCAAGCTGTTTCTTTTTTTTTTTTTTTTCATTTTAATTAACTCACTTGGAAACGAAAGGGGGTATAAATACAGGTAATGTATTGAATATGATCGGGAAGTCTTCCCAACACAGCACGCAAAGTTAGAGCACGGAGCTACAGTGGAAATAAACTTTCCTTCTCTCTTTGATATAAACATACCTCTTTGCCACATACAATTTACACTCCAGAATTAGAAGGCAGGAAGACCAATCTGCCCCTCAATTATAGATTGCTTTGTGCGATATATTTCAGATGCACGTTGTCAATCACTGATCTGAGCTAAGATGGAGATTGTTACAATAATACACTGTATGTAATTCTCATTGCAAACGCTCCCCTGGACTAACCCCCAATGGTGCCAAGGAGGCACTGGAAGAGGACATTTTGCTGAAGTACCTGCTTTGATTGTTTTTGAACCAACGCTGGGACTTAGTTCATGATTGTAATAGTTTTAATTATGTCAGATGGAAATTTCCGAGGGCTGAAGAAGAGGGAAGAAAGCAGTGTACCTGACCATCCTTTTTGCTTCATCCTTTAGATCCTTTTTTTCCATCATAGCAAATATCTGCAGCATGGAAGGAAAAGGTACTGAAAGCATTGCCAAACTCAGAGCAAAGTGCTTGGAAAGAGGAGCTTCTGGGATTAAGGGACTTGCCAGGTACAAAGTATGAGATTATTCATATATTCTGGAAATAATTTCATTCGGATTATATTAAAGTGATCCTCCCCATCCCCCATCGCACCTATCCCTTTTCTTCCTTGTCTGAGGTTTTCTTTTTAATTGTTCTGCTTCATTCAGGATTAGTTTATCAATCATAAAGTAACTAACTGTTGTTGTTTGCCTGAAAGCCATAAGTCATTTAGGGACGTGAATTCTATAAGAAGTACAGGCTGAGCTTCTCCATGAGCTTTTCCATCCCTCTCTCTCTCCCTCTCTCTCTCCCTCTCCCTCCCTCTCCTCTCTCTCTCTCTCTCTCTCTCTCTCTCTCTCTCTCTCTCTCTCTCTCTCTCTCACACACACACACACACACACACACACACACACACACACACACGGCACTCACAATCCTATAATACATTTCATTCTTGGCAGATTTTTCCGCATCATGGATGATAATGGCAGCAAAACTTTGGATCTTGAGGAATTTGTGAAGGGTCTCCAGGATGCTGGAGTCCCCTTGGAAAGGGGTGAAGCAGAAGCAATTTTCAGCCTCTGTGACAAAAATAAGAATGGTACCCTGGACTTCAATGAATTCCTGCAAGCCCTGAGGGTAGGTAAAATAGTTAACCACTTGTACATTCGAATTAGCAGGTTGAGCTGGCACAGAAGGCATAGTTTCTCCTGTTATTTGTTTTTCTTCTCCCTTTCCCTCAGAGATATATTACCCTGTAAAACCATAGGAAAAGCTTGTTAAATATGACCAGCAATCTAACTAATGTAGCATCTGATTTTTAACTAACTGACAGTTAACTGCATTGATTGGAGATTTGGAATCCCGAAGATCAGAACTAATTAAGTGTTTTTAATCAGTGATATATTCTTCTCATGTATGAGGACTCTCTTTTCGACTAATAGCTGCTAATGTACTAGTCTCATCCTTTTAACAGATATGGGGAATCCCTGGCCTAATCCTGCTTGCCATACCAGACCCAAGGCCTTGACTGAAGTCCATATCCCTCCCTTTTTATTTAATCTTTACAAATGTGAATTGTGAGGTGCTTCTTTGGTGTAAATCAACATCTCTCTTTATCTAGAACAGACATGTCAAACACAAGGCCCGGGGGCTGGATGCGGCCCGCGAAGTGGTTTCATGTGGCCCGCGAAGCCATCCTGGAAACAGTGAGGGAATTGCCCCCGCTGCCTTGGCCCTGGCCCAGGCCAGCCGGGAGCCAATGTAAAATTTTGTGGTGGCCATCTATGCTGAAATGCATTAAATCTTACAGTAGCTCCACAAGGCCATCTAGAAACAGCGAGGAACCAGCCCCTATTGTGTTGGCCCCACCCCTTGAGTGCATGCTGGAGAGGTGTCACCCTTTGTGAGGAATGAATAAATGGACCACGCCTTGGCACTTGCCCCGGTCCCACCCCCTTCTGCCAGAGACCCTCAGATCTGTCCCACTCCTGCCCAGGCCCCTACAGGCACCCTTGACACGAACAATGTAGAGCTGGCCATGCCCACCCAGTAAGCCACACCCACTCCATCCACACCTACCCAGTAGGCCGCCCCCCTTGGCCACACCCACCATCCCCCCCCCCCGAGGGCAACCGCAATGCTGATGCGGCCCTCAATGAAATTGAGTTTGACACCCCTGATCTAGAAGACCCATGGCAGCTGAGAGGATGTTCATCAAATTTTTTAGTATGTCTCGCACATTACCAGAGGAAATCCATAAAGGCTTTCTTCTAGCACTAAAGATTCAGAGATTCTATTGAATTATTGTTGGTGATCCTTGAGAAATAGGTCCACCATTAATCTGGCTAAAAAAAAAACAAGGGAACTCCAACATTCTTGACTTCTTATCACTTTTCTTTAGCCTCCTATGTCCAACACCAGGAAAGACATAATTGCAAAAGCATTCCAGAAACTGGACAGGACTGGTGATGGATTGGTAACAGTAGAGGATCTTCATGGGGTCTACAACAGCCAGTCCCACCCCAAGTTTAAGAGTGGACAGTGGACAGAAGATCAGGTTTTCAGCGCCTTTCTGGAGAGCTTTGACTCTCCTGATGATAAGGATGGGAAGGTAAACAGCCAGAATGATCTCTTGGTGTGGCATTCTAATAGTTGTGATTCCAAACTATGTTTATTTTATCAAATTTAGAAGGACACACGTCCAGTGGGCATTTGAAGACACCCATTTGGGGAAGGCTGATCTAAGATATACAATAAAACCTTGAATTAATAGATCATTAGATGTTTTGTGTGTTGCTTCCAAATGTCCATTAGATTTGAATTTAAATGTTGGGCCAATTCATTCTGTTTGCAAATGACAAAAGTTGATGTAAATGATATAAATTGGACCATTTCAGAACATATGTCAGGATGCAAATGATATAAATTGTTAGCAGTGTTTTAAATATTTTGGCTGCCTTATATATGATTTTTAATTATAGTGTAACTGTTTTTAGTTGTTCTATGATTGTTCACCATCCAGTCACTTGTTTGAGATGGGCGGCTATAAAAATTGAATGAATAAATACATTTAAATGAATTGTTTGGACAATTTTGGATAAAATGGACTTGATCCATTTTGGGAGGAGGGAGCTAGAGAAAATGTTGCCCACTGGATCCAAAATCCATGAATGGAAATCTGTTAAACCAAGATTTTACTAAATTTGCAGATATAAATCATAACCGTGCAGGACCCTTTTAGGATGCTAAGATGTGCTTCCCAACCTTGGCCACTTGAAGATTCCCCCTGCTGGCTGGGGAATTCTGGGAGTTCAAGTCTACACATCTTCAAGTGTCCAAGGCTGGGAAACACAGCTTTAAAGTAGCCAAGAAGAGAATGCTTGTGAATGCTGCTTTTCTTCTCATCACATCCTTTCCATGACATTCTTTTCTTCTATTAATATGAATGGCCTAATACTACAACTATTTTTGGCAATCCCAAATATTTACTGTCTTGAAGTAAAAGTATTGCTTTGTCCAAGTATTTCAAATACTGAACCAGCATCAACCCCAATAAAACATGAGGTTTGGTCATTAGGGACAAACATTAAAATCTACCCCATATTTCTCTACAGATCACGCATGAGGAATTCCTGAACTACTACAGTGGAGTCAGTGCCTCTATTGATAGCGATGGCTATTTTGTTGACATGATGAAAGCTGCATGGAAGCTGTAGTGGCCTCAAGAGTTGGCATTCCCTTCTGAAGCATAGGAAACTTAGCACAACATATTCAGTACGAAATTCCTAGGACATTCTAGTGCAAAGTAGGTTTAGGACTTTGGGTAATGAGAATCCAGCTTGTACATGCAGGTAAGACATATGATTGAAAAAAAGAGGTTCCTCTAAATTGCCCATAATTAAGATGCTGCAATAGAAAGCTAACTATAGCAGAAGGGACTCTGGTTTTCCTGACTTCCATCCTTTTTCTGTTTTTTGTTTAAGGAAAGTTTGTGCTTTTTGGAAATCACTTAAGCTATAACATCCAACTAATGCTGGTCAAATAAAGGGGTTCAACTTCCAAGATCCCTATTGGCCATAATGGCTAGGGTTTGCTGGGAACTGTAGTTTGTCAGCTATCTGGAGAGACACAAGTTCCTAGCCCTTGTGGATTTATCAGTCTCTACACCGAAGAACATTTAACATTTTCCAACTCAGTGCTATGGGTTTGTCTATCAGTGCAGGATTCTATATCAACCAGAATAGTGAAAGGCTTTTATACTCTTTCCTGGACTTTCTTAGTAGATTTTCTCTTGAATAAAATATTCACCAACTCCAACTTGGTTGCTTGTTACTATCCAGTAGGGTGTAAAAAGTGGTACATGGTAAGGATGGAGAGTTAGCAATACCATCAGCTTAAGAAGTACACCTTATGGTCCGGAATTAGAATCCCACGGATTCTGAGACTAAATTATCTGTCTCAAACTTGGAGCACAAATGAAAACCCCTGGTCTTTTAAAAATTTCTAAAAGACACCACTTGATCTCTCTCACCACTATGTGTGCTGTTGTCCCAGAACCATGTTGTCCCATGAAGCAGCACAGCAGGACTTGTGTGTGTGTGTGTCCAAATGTACCCACTTTAAATTTTTAACTTTTTACAACTGACGGCAGAGAATGTTCTTTAATTAATAGTTTAATTACTCATTGTAATGGGAAAGGCAGCATCCCGTCAATTCTTGGTAACTTAATGAATATAGAGGGCTTTTTTGCAACAGTTTGAAAGTAGTTTGCCACTGCCTCTGCTAGTTTTTTTTTTTTAATTTCCATTTTCCAATCTAACCAAAACTCTGGCCTTCCCTATCAAGTACAGAACCAAGCCAAATCCTGTTCAGTTTGCTATCCAACCAAGACTGACCAGGTACTACCACATGCTAACATAATTGGGAAGAAGATTCACCTAACTTAGGGGTAGGCAACCTTGGCTCTTTTATGACTCGTGGACTTCAACTCCCAGAATTCCTGAGCCAGCATGGCTGGCTCAGGAATTCTGGGAGTTGAAGTCCACGAGTCATAAAAGAGTCAAGGTTGCCTACCCCTGACCTAACTGTACAGCATGGTGCAGACACATTTCTCCTAGGACTCCCAAACTGGAAATAGTTAAATGAAGTCAGACTGAAACAGTGTCAAACTTGTATCCTTTAGAGTGGTGGCAAAAATTGGTCAGCCTGAAAAGTAAATTATATGTTTTTCTGTAGAGCAGAGGGGCAAGCTAACTTAATTTCCCCGTGTTTTCCTCCCAGATTTTTTTTTCTGAAATGAGCGATTCAGATTTTATCTTTGTGAATGTATCTGGCATGTTAATACTTAATTCCAAGGATAACATGCACAAGCCCCAAAGCTGATCTTGGTCAAGAGATGAGAAGCTTTGGTCAAGCCTTTAGTCCCAATACACCCCAAACTGACATTTAGAGTTGTAGATGAGCAACAGGAGGTAAAAACTGGATTCATACATCCTATTATGCCGTACTTCATCTATAGTTCATTGAATCATCCATCACTGGATTGGTTTGTGTGCTTAGTGAAACCCAAGCAAGTATCATTATAGCTTAGCTTAGCTGTAACAGATTTTGGTCTGGATCCAACAAGGAATTTCATTTAACAAAAAATACTCAAGTAGTCCAGTGAAGAATACTGTTTTTATACATATTAAACCAAGGTTTGGTTAATTATAATTCACTGGCTTAACACATTTAGCTTAACATTGTTTTACAGCTTAGCATGAAGCCAACTAACTTGAAACGAAACCAGTTCTGGAATATCTTCCTCTTAGGGACATTTGTCCGTTAAATGAACTCCAAGTCTCAATTATTTTATTTCACAGTAGCCTACCTGATGACCCCAGCAAGACATGAATGCTTTAACACAACCAAGTAATTTTTAATTAACTTTTTTAAAATCTACTGACGTTAAACAGAATGCATTTCTCAATGTTAGAAAATGCCCTTAAAAAAATATATCTAAGAATACCTCAGTAACTAAGTCTCATTTTATGTCTGACACAATATAACCAGCTCTGATTCCAGTGTATTTCTAAATCCAGCTTCCTATTCGTAGAAGAGAATAGCTACTGTAGTTGTTCCAAAGGAGAAATCCCAGAAATGGCTGGCAGGAAATTGGATTTTATATAGCCTTTTTAACTTTATTCTTAAAGGACCCCTTATTACTTAATTGCTGTTCTATTAATAGCAGTACCAGTTTCAGACCAAGACAAAAACAGAACTTGTTGCCCGAAATGGCTGAGATACTTCTAAGAAACCCACAGAACATAACTATTCACGAATATTTTGTAATGGAATGTCAGTTTGATTCAGAGAAGGAGAAATGACTGCCAGGCCATCAAAGATATTTGAATCTAGTAAATTAGAACGTGTGAGAAAGGAACGAGTAACAGTGGTTTGGTTGCAGTAAGGTATAGGTTGCACTAAAGACCTTCGTCAGGCTTTTAGGATTCTGTTACAATAGCCAAAATATATTAATGCAGTATTTCTGAACAGTGGCAACTTGAAGATGGATGGACTCCAACTCCTAGAATTCCCCAGCCAGCACAGAATTCTGGGAGTTGAAATTCATCCATCTTGAAGTCGCCACGGTTGAGAAAACATTGCATGAAAAGCACATTTCAAGGTTTCTAGTAACTCTGTTTCCCGACTTTGCCTATCTAAAAGGTCTGACTTCAGTTTTGAAAGCCTTTCAAAGTTTTAACTTCTAACAAAAGGTGGAATTGTTCCGCTGTTTCTTTTTCATATATTCAAGCTTTCCAGACTTGAATATCATTTCTGTAACAATTTGGTATTCTCTTTTTCACAAATCAAACCGACAATCAGATCCATTGCCTCATTTCTGAATTTTGTACTCTTTTTGGGAGGCACTTTCATTAATGGCCATAAGATGGCAGAGAGTTCCTCGGTTAAGAGCCTTCCCACACAATCGTGCATTTCCACAAAAAAATGAAACTATGCTCCTCTCCGCTTCTCCTTGTATCATAGAATTACACAAAGCAGGACTTTTGTTACAAGTTTTTAATGTAATTTCCAAATACATCTGATATGACAATTGTACAGAAATCTTCCAAAACACATGGGTGTTGTCTGGTTTGTTTTTTGTTTTCTTTTACTTATCACTAATTGGCTAACGGCTTGAAGAAGAAAACAAATTTATAAAGTCTGTGTCTGGCCCAGCCAACTCTCCATCTCAGGAAAGCGCCCAAAATGCGTTTCCAGACAGTTACTGTGCAAGGAATACAGACTGTGGCTAGCCTAGAATGAAACGTAGAATCTCCTTCTCTTTGCCACAGCAAATCACTCCAAACCACCGTGTCCATAAATAGCTGCCAGATTGGTTTTGTTTTTGTTTTTTTAAAAAAGAACTCTGTGGGTAACTGTTTAAACATTCCATTGAATATTAACGTTTCTAGAGAAACCAGGTAGCCTCTTACCCTAGACGACTTTGGGTGCCTCCTTCAAATGCCATACACACAAATCCCACCCGGCCTTTTCACACAATCGCATCTGTACCAATGGGAGGATCCTCTTAACTCCAGATGTTTTAACAAAGGCAAATAAAATTACATCCTATTCCCATCTCACTCATACCTGTTATGCCAAAGTAACTTAAAAAACCAGATGTGCATCCACTGTTCTAATTAACTGTCTTAAAAGGGGGGGGGAGTGTCTTGTTAACACAAGTGGAAAATTATTCTCCCTAAAAGCAGCACAATTGCCCAAGAGTTACAATCGTATCAGTCTTCAGTGTTATTCAGTAGGTGGTTGGTATGTACATATCTGGTGCATTGAACTGAAACATAAGGGGAAAGGTTAAGTAAAAAAAAAAAAAAAAATCTGGTGAAGGCTGCACACATGCATGGCCATCCACTTTCTCTCCCAGGAAGGGAAAGTGAAAAGAAACTTTCGTTAGCTTGAAGCTCTTCCAAAATGACAAAGACAGGAGAAACGACTCAAGGGCAGACTTCTGAGACCTGATGAGAATTTCCATCCATTACACAGAGGCGGCAGTGCCTACGTTCCCCGGTTGTTTGTATGACTCAGCAACTCAAGACTCCATATTACAATGTCCTCGTTTTCCAGTGGACAGGACTGAAAAATAGGCTTCCACCCTCTTCTTGGTTTCAGGGCTCCCTTTGACAAGATGACGAGAGGCCGCCTCTTCGCTTCTCAACCACCACCGTCAGGCGGAATCGGACTGTGCCTTGTCCCAACTCTGTTGTTACCATCTTCATTGCAAATGGCTCAAATTTGGGTGTCCAACCGAGTCGTGTTCCTATCAAGACCAAGAGGGGAATAAAAAGGCCACCAATTCTTCTACGGAGCTGGTGAAAAACCTCCTGTTCTGATAGATGTGCCACTCTGTAGAGTCCTCAACAGGAAGTCACCAAAGCATTCCAAGTCTTTATGGCCTTTGCCCAAGAGGTCGCAGCCCAACTTACTTATCACACTCCATCTAAAGCCAGAAACAATCCTTTTAACATTGATCTTCTTTCAAGAGCTTTCCCAGTTCAACAAAGCCCTCTCTGGACACATCTCAATCAAACAAACCCACAGAGCCAGTGGCAGCCCAGGTTGATACTTAGGTAACTTGTATTTAGGCACAAACTGAAGATGCTTGCTGACCAAGAGAAAGTGCCCAAAGCAATACCTATTCGTTTAGTAATTGGCCAAGACTGGAAGAGCAGCTCCCCCCCCCTTTCAGGAAAATGAGGCAGTTGTTTCCTAATCAGCTGTTAAGCACCTTGGCAAGGCAAGAAGGAAATAAAAGATTATTTGAAAGGATTAAAAACAACCTGGTATATGAATACCTGTTATATATGTACACATGTGTGCCTGTGTCAGGATGTCTATTTACACAGTGGCTTCACTCTCCTTTAAATAGTAACAGAAACGTAACAGTACAAAACAGAAGGGGCCCACTTGGTCAACACACAAGAGTATCTTATTAAAATCTAAAAAAAAAAAAAAAAAAACAAGAATAATTAAAAAATAAAAGAACAAAAAACACACCCCCTTTCCCACTCCAGAGCTTGAAGGGTTTCCACCCCATCCGCAAACTCAGCAAAAGTCTTCTTGTGTTGTTTTTAACTTCCAAGAGGGAAAAAAAAATTCCCAAAGAGATGCCCTCCAGACAAGCCATACTATTGTCTGCAAAGTTTCCAATGGGACAAAAATTGTTATTTATCTTTATTTTTTTTTAAAAAAAAGAAAACGTCTTCCAGTTGAAATCCGACTTTTCTTCAGAAATGGTGGGAGAGGCAGAAACCACAGTGGGCGATGGGGATTTTAGGCAAGAAGAGACTGTGTTGGAAGGGTCCACGGCAGAGGCCATTGAGCTACTGGAGTTGGGGGATGGAGGAAGAATGCATGTGGCAAGACAAAGAGGTGCCACAGGCAAGCTATGGCAAGTCTCGGTGTGCCTGCCCCCTACAATGAATCACAAGTTGGGGAGGAGAGAAATGGTACTCTTTTCTCCCTGCTCATCAATATGATGAGCAATAAAATGTCCCAAAATCACATTCAGCCAGTTTTGTCCAAAGTCTGCTGTGTTTTGTTTTTAATATGGAATCAACTGATCCAGCCCCCCTGAAAAAAATTCAACACACACACAGAGAAAAAAAAAAAAAACACCCAGAACAGGGATGCAGAGTTCTTAAATCTCAGAGCCTCTGTTGCTGTCCAGAGCAAAAGATGGCCCGGGGCATGAGTCTCACAAAGGGCCCTGTGAAAGGGGGTTTCTGGCAGCTGCTCTTCCAAGTGGTCTGGATCGTGGCCGCTATGTACTGCTGGTTGTTTGCCCATCCACTTCATCAGTGGGACCTGCAATATGAAACAGGGAGGTTCATGTTCAAAGCAGGATTGTAGAACCGTTGCTTATTCGCAACGGGAATCAATTTCCTCCGTTAGTCCAGGCCAGTGGTGGCGAACTTATGGCACAAGTGCCAGAGGCGGCACTCAGAGCCCTCTCTGTGGGCACGCGCGCCGTCACCCCAGTCCTAGGCCTTCAGCTGAGTTTTATAAAACCTTTTCGCTTTAGGCCTCCGTCGCCGTGTGCAAAAAAAAAAAAAAAAAAAAAAAGGGTTCAATCAATCAATCAATTTCAACTTCTCACGGGAGGAAAAAAAGATCTCGCAAAGTCGGAATTGATTGATTGAACTTTTTAGTCCATCCAGTCTGCTGTTACCACTGCAGCCACACCCACCCAATGGGTCATGCCCACCCAATGGGCCACACCCACCCGGCACCCAATGATGCATAAGTGGGTTTTGGGTTGCAGTTTGGGCACTCGGTCTCTAAAAGATTCGCCATCACTGGTCCAGGCGGTTTTCATTTCCATTTCACTAGTTCATTCTTGATTAAGTAATTTATAGCCTACCCTTTCAATATGAAATCCCAATCAAAAAAACATAATACATTTTTTAAAATATTAATTTAAGCAAGTCAGATTAACCAGTCTGGTGCACTGATGTGCAAAGAGTTCAAGAAGAAACTTCAAACCATTAACTTTCCAAATCGCTGTTACCCTGCCCGGTATGTACGCTAATAGGACATTCCGCTCCCAGACCTATTGGGAAAACACTAGTAGAATATATACAAGGCTGCAATGCATTTAAACCAACACTTGTTGTTTTAAAATTTCTTTACCTTTTGTTCTTAAATGTAAAGAAATACATTTAAATAACCTCTGAACAAACTCCATCCTTACAATACCTAAGCTCAATAATGGAATAAAAAATAATGTCTTCCCATGATTAGCTTTGTTTCCATTCCCATGTCTTGAGTTAAAATTGGGTCTGTAGGTTCTCGAGAACAGAGGTCGATCAGAATGATAACATCCTACAAATTGTTATTCATGGTTGAGACATGCTTTGGGTATCTTTGGTAGTGAAATTCCAGAACGATCCCAAGACCGGAGGTATCCCCATCCATTGTTCTGAACAGAATACAGGTAGCTCTCAACTTACAACTATTAGTTAGTGACTGTTTGAAGTTACAACGGTACTGAAAAAAGTGACTTATGACCGCTTTTCATACTTATGAGCATTGCAGCATCCCATGGTCACATGATCAAAATCCAGACACTTGGCAACTGATTCAGATGTATGACAGTTGCACTGTCTCAGGGTCTACGATCAGCTTTTGTAACTTTCCGACAAGCAAAGTCAGTGGGGTAGCCAAGTTCACTTAACCACCAGTTAACAACTGCAGCGACTCACTTAACAACGGTGGCAAGAAAAGTGGCAAAATGGGGCTAAACTCACTTATCTGTCTTGCTTAGTAACGGAA
The DNA here is from genome assembly GCF_016545835.1 of Crotalus tigris. Classification (NCBI taxonomy): domain Eukaryota; kingdom Metazoa; phylum Chordata; class Lepidosauria; order Squamata; family Viperidae; genus Crotalus; species Crotalus tigris. The sequence continues at coordinate 1,187,552 of NW_024096577.1, forward strand.
ACTTTGGGCTCAACTGTGGCGGTAATTTGAGGACTACCTATATCTCCGGAATCTGCTTACCGCTTCCAGGTGATCCCGAAGGGGCAAGAACATCATCATCGCTGTCTTCCTCATTGGATTGGGTCACTTCGGGCACTGGTGCTGCACTTTTGGTTTCTTGCTCTTGCTCTACACGACTCCGCAAAGCCAGGATCCGATGGTGCAAAGCTGCATATAGCTGTCCTGTGTCTTTAGAACTTGCCTAAGGTTTGGAGAGAATAGGTTAACTTTCTCATTAAAAGGACTGCAAACTGACAAGTAACCTGTCCAAATAGGTAAAGGTTTCCCCTGTCCAGTTATGTTGGTCTCTAGAGGGCGGTGCTCATCTCCTTTTCTTAGCTGAGGGAGCCAGTGTTGTCTGAAGTCATTTTCCATAGTCAGATGGCCAACATGGCTATACACCAAAGGCAAATGGAGTACAATTACCTTCCCACCGAAGTGACACTTCTTAATCTACTCGCATTTGCTTGCTTTCAAACTGCTAGGTGGGCAGGAGCTGGGGCAGGGACGGGAGCTCACCCCGTCCACTGTGCCTGGTCTTGAACCTGGGCTGTCACTTTTGCAGCTGACAACCTCAGCGTCTTTAATTGCTGAGCCACTGCACCCTCTTTGTCCAAGCATGTTTAGCCAAAAATATGATCTGCCTGCTAAGGAATTCAATGCTGACGTCTGTGAATCAAAAGCACGGCTTCGTGAGGCCACTCACAAAGAAGAATGTGCTAGACAGCATTCTAGTAAATGGATAATTATGATGAATCATAACCTCTAGTTGCAAGTAAGATGCAAGACTTCCCATAATGTCCTCTCAAAATATATCCACTGACTCAATCTGTGGCCTTACCAATATAAGGAACACTTTGACTCCTTGGTCTTCCGTGTCCATGGCTGTGATTCGGATGCTTTTCTCACTGGCTTTATCAATTTGCATCTGAGCCCACAGTTTGGTGTTCAGGATTAATCGCAGGCTGCCTTGTGTTCTCATTACTAGTTCAAAGTGCCACAGAGATGAAAGACACATGGTCAACTATTTTTTGTTAATGTCTGCATTCAAAAACAATAACTACAGTATTCATATAAATCCAAACCCATCAATCCAGATACCTTTGGAGTACAACCCCCTGAATTGGCAATTCTTACAGCAGGAAGATGAATTCCCACAACCCCAAGGAAGCAAGGACATTTGGAAGATCGTTCAGGACATAGTACTAAACATGATAGATTCCTTCTTCTTAGCTTCAATTAAATCAAGCATCCATTCTAAAGGAGGTTTGTGTGTATTCAAAAGCGTGTGAAGCTGTGTCTCTACCAAAGTCAACCCCATGCCATCACAAGTACTTCATTCTTAAAATCAATGGGGCAGGCAAAGGTCACAGGTAAAATGTTACAGAGGGATTTCACAGTGAGTTGAATAATAATGGAGAATGGGCAGGTTACGGTACTCAGATCAGAATTACTTTTTCAAATATTCTGGAGGAGTGATGATTTTAAGTGTGCTATATTTTACCTCACCAACATTTCTCAACCTCAGCAACTTTTAAGATGTGTGGGCTGGGAGCTGAAGTCCACATACCTTAAAGTTGCGGAGATTGAGAAACATTGACTTATTTATGCTTTAATCACTATTTTTACTTCTGATCTTAAACTAACAGTCATTGGACTAAATTAGGCTGGCAAAAAGGATAATAATAATAATAAAGTTGGAATGGACCTTGGAGGTCATCAAGTCCAACCCCCTACTCAGGCAGGTAACCCTATACCATTTTAGACAAATGATTGTCCAGTCTCTTCTTAAAAACTTCCAGTATTGGAGCATTCACTGCTTTTGGAGGCAGGTTGTTCCACTGGTTAATTGTTCTGTCAGGAAGTTTCTCCTTAGTTCTAGGTTGCTTCTCTCCTTGATTAGTTTCCACCTGTTCCTTCTTGTCCTGCCTTCAGATGCTTTGGAGAATAGCTTGACTTCCTCTTCTTTGTGGCAACCCGAGATATTGGAACACTGCTATCATGTCCCCCCTCGTCCTTCTCTTCATTAAACTAGACATACCCAATTCCATCAACCTTTCCTTATATGTTTTATACTACATAGCTCTCTCAGAATGTCAGGAAATCATCCTGATATTGTTCAACAATCACAGTCAGTTTCACGTATTCTTATATAATTTACGTTGTGGAAAGCTGATTTTCTCCCACGTCCTCTTTATTCCTTTTACAAGACCGGTATCTTAAAAATGCTTGACTATTAGAATGTGGATAAACTCATTGTCTACCAATAAGCTTTAATCACAGGGGCACCTGATGCCACAGGCTACCCTTGCAGCTACAAATGTCTAGGTGGCGCAGCAGTTAGAGTGCAGTACTGCAGGCCACTTCAGCTGACTGTATTCAGCAGGTCAGCGGTTCAAATCTCACCGGCTCAAGGTTGACTCAGCCTTCCATCCTTCCGGGGTAGGTAAAATGAGGACCCAGATTGTTGGGGGAAATGTAAATATATATATACATTGCTTACTGGTGTACACCGCTTAGATAGTGCTTGCACTTAAAGCGGTATATAAGTCTCATAAATAAATAAATAAATAAATATCCATAACAACTGGGTGGCCTGGAAATGGATCCAGGACTACATTGGATCCAACTGCAATCTAGGTTCCTGCCGTGGTTGGTTGGTTAGGTTTCTGGAGTCTTTTCCTCTTACCCAGCCGTGACTGCAATGTCCCATCATCCGTAGATGCCATGTCATTCAGCCTCAGAAGCCCTCGGCCTCTTTCCACCCAGGACTGGGAACTCTTATCAAAGACAAACAACTTGCATTGAATCTGTAACAGAAACATTAGCTGGAGAACTTTAACGAAGGCAGCAAACGAGGAGATCACAAACCCCAAAGCCTCCAATGCATTTGAAAAATGGGTTTTCATGGTCTCCCCAAATTCAAAAGTATTATTTCTCCATAGTAAGAAATATGGAAGTGCTTTCCATAATCCCTCTCATCTATATTACCAGATAAAGTAGCATTTAAAGCGGGCAAAATAAAGGAGATAAATCAAATAGAAATTGTAAACTAGGATGGTACTTCTACATTCCAAGGCAATTACCAACAAATACTAGATACACTAAAGAGGAAAATTTTTAGAAGCTTCATAGAACAGAGTTCTGAATTATCTAAGCTTTTGGTCTCATCCAGTAGGATTGATTATTGATATTGTTCACATGACTCTGTCAAGCCTCAGTGGACATATCTAAATGGAACCTCTGTCTATGGTCAGCTTACAGCAATGTTTCTCAACCTCAGCAACTTTAAGATGTGAAGAATTATGGAAACTGAAGTCCCCACATCTTAAAGTTGCTGAGGTTGAGAAGCATTATAACTCTGCTAAGTCACAATTTGCTTACTCATGATTTATGGATAAACTAAAAAACAAGCAACGTATATTACAGCTGAGAGTGGTGTGAACCTCAGACACAAACAAAGAGAGGAACACAACTTCACTTGGGAGTTCTCCAGAAACAACCGCAAACCGAAGGCTGGAATAGATAGGTGGCTCTTGGTCTGATTCAGCACAGATGTACTGGGATGGGTCTCCTTGCATAAAGCATCTAACTGCCCACTGTTGCAGAGCAGCTCTGTTACACGAATGTGGAGCCGAAGTACCAACATCAAGGCTGGAACAAGGAGGACCCTTTTCCCGTTGGCCCAAGGAGCAAGAGGGCAAGATTTAGTATTTAAATCATGGGGTTGTACAGGTAGTCCTCGACTTATAACCATTTGTTTAGAGACCGTTTGAAGTTACAACGGCACTGAAAAAAGTGACTTCTGACCGGTTTTCACGCGGCCGATGCAGCATCAGACATTTGGCAACTGGCTCCTATTTATCATGGTTGCAGTGTCCCCAGGGTTACATGATCTCCTTTTGCAACCTTCTGACAAACAAAGTTAATGGGGAATTCAGATTCACTTAACGACCGTGTTACTAAAGTAACAACGACAACGATTCGCTTAACAACTGTGACAAAAAAGGTTGTAATGTGGAGCAAAACTCACTTAACAACTGCCTCACTTAGCAACAGAAATTTTGGGCCCAGTCGTAAGTTAAGGACTACCTGTATTCCGTACCAAGCAGATTTTTAACATGCAGAAGGTTTGAAAGAAAAAAAAAAAAACTAACTATATTAAACCCCTGACGTTTCTGCCAGATTTAAGGTTGTGCCTGTTCTGAAGTTTGGCTGAGAGAAGGTGCTCTGGGCTTGTACTTGTAACCCCCCCCCCAAGTGTGTGTGAATAGGTTTTCTCCACAGCATACACCCACCCTTCTGGCAAGCAACACAAAGTGAAACAAACATCCTGGGAGTTGCCCAAGCTGAGCGCTGACTTTTGCGGGTCCTACTCACCTGTAGCACATTACTCTCAGCTTCCTCTCCTGTGATTACTTCTACCTTCTCCAGGAGACATTTCCTGGCCGTTGCTTTTGTATAGGCTGCGGCGGACTCAGCAAGTGATTCTGAAATATTGTTGGCTGGAAAGAAACGGAAGAAGGTTAATATGCGGGAAGCCTTGACTTCCAAACCGTTTGTGCATTTCCACATATTGCAAAATTTTGTTTTAAGAGATGAAAATAAACATAGTGTGATCAATCGCAAGGGAAAAAAAGTATTATGACTGTTGGCACATCTTTCATATTGGAAGTTCTCATTTAGCGACCCAGCTGCTTAGTGACCAAAGTTACAATGGATCTCCCCAAAGCTACTTATGACCCAATTCCAACAGCTACCTCCCCCAGTCATGTGATTACATTTTGGGTGCTTGGCAACCAACTAGCACAGTGATGGCAAACCTTTTAGAGACCGAGTGCCCAAACTGCAACCCAAAACCCACATGTGTCGCCGGGTGCCGGGTAGCCGTGACCTTTTGGGTGGGCATGGTCAATTGGGTGGGCATGGTCAATTGGGTGGGCGTAGCTGCAGTGGTAATGGCAGACTGGGTGGGACTAAAAAGTTCAATCAATCAATTCCAACTTTGCAAGATCTTTTTTTTCCCACGAGAAGTTGAAATTGATTGATTGATTTTTTATTTTTTTTTTTGCACACAGCGGTGAAGGCCTAAAGCGAAAAGGTTTTATAAAACCCAGCTAAAGGCCTAGGACTGGGACGACGGCATGTATGCCTATAGAGAGGGCTCTGCATGCCAAAAATTTGTCACCATGAAACTAGCATATACAGCCATTTGCAGCGTCCTCTGATCTCATGTCTTCAATTTAGACATTTTTGCCAGTTTCCCATATTAACTTCCGGTTTTGAGCAAAAAAAAATACCCATCGAATAAAATGGGTTTCCTTAATGACTGAGGCAAAAAAGGTTATAAAACCTGGTGCAGTCACATGGTAATCCACTTAAAAACTGGCACAACCTATGACTATAAATTCTGGGCTCAATTACAGCCGTAAGTTGAGAACTACCTGTATCCTTTCATGCATAGCTTGGATGTATAGAAGATACAAAAATACCCACAAAGTAACTTTTCTCCATGAAATTTAGTTACCAAATTTGTTATACTATAGAAATAAATGAATATTCTGTTTAAAATGAATTTAATGCAGCAAAAAGAATTACAGAGCAACAACTAACCTACTTACCCAACCCACACCCACACCCTGCCCCCCAGCAACAGAAATAGCTTCAATAAAACTGCTGTATGAGCACTAAAACTAATCAGTCTATTGCTGGGATGCTAAATATCCATGACACATTCTAGCCCAGGAATCCAATTTGTGTAACAAAAAACATGGGTCTCTAAATTATTTTTAACTATAAATTTAATTATAAATTTGGATATTTTAACATATCCAGAACACATTTACTAAAATAGTGAAGTAACAACTTCTATCATTTCTAAAAAAAAAAAGGAGTCCTTGTCAGTGCAAGTTACTCACGTTCTGAATCTGATATAGCAGTGGTGGCGAACCTATGGCACGCATGCCAGAGGCGGCACTCGAAGCCCTGTCTGTGGGCATGTGTGCCATTGCCCCCGTGTCAATGCTGCAAATATTGTATATTCTTGCTTTTGACAATATGTAGAATTATCTGTTAATTATGGGGTTAATACAGAGCAGAAGGAGGGGTTGGGGGTAAAGCCCGGGAAAGAAAGAGGAAGAAAACATTTGACCTTCACACTAATTGGATAATGTGAGATATCACAGCTAATTTAGGGAGGGAACATGCTGATAATTTAACTGCTCAGAGGAAAAGAACTTAGAACCTAGCATTCCTCTGTTGTGCCTGTGCCGAGATTTTGTAACAATAAAAGACTTTTAGGAAAATAAGTGCCTGGAAGTTCTTTGGAATGTTTCATTAGCCGGAACCACAACACCCAGCCCCGTCTCCCCCTGCAGCCCCCTCCTCACCAGCAGCCTCCCGGAGGAGAATCTCCCCCAAGCACGGCCTACGCAGAGCAGCACAGCCAAGAACATGGCAGCTGGGATGCAGGGACAAGACTCGCGTGCCGATGATGCTGCGGGATGCAGGCGGGGCTGCCATGGCACTGCAAGGCCACCTGGGTGATCTGCTGCGGTGGGCCGTGGAGGCGGTGAGTAGCCCTGCAGGGGATGGGACGGGGCGGAGGATGGTCGGGCTGGGGGGTGGGACGTTTTTTGGGCACTCAGTCTCTAAAAGGTTCGCCATCACTGTGATATAGCAATAGCACTTAGACTTATATACCGCTTCACAATGCTTTACAGCTCTCTAAGCGGTTTACATAGTCAGCATATTGCCGCCCCAATAATCTGGGTCCTCATTTTACCAACCTCGGAAGGATGGTATCTTCCTGAATCAACCTTGAGCCAGTGAGACTCGAATTGCTGGCAACTGGTAGTCAGCAAAGTTAGCCTGCAATACTCCGTTTTAACCACTGTGCCACCAGGGCTCTATATAAAATTACTTTAAAGTTTTCATAGGTGTCCCACTCCAAAGCGATGGTACTTTGTTATATCTTCATCACTTAAGTCACAGGGGCTTCTGAAAGTTGCAATAATGGAACTTAAGGGCCATAAGTGGTTGTGAGACAGAAGCTGTCTAGCAGGTCAGCTTGAGGGAGAGAGGGAGGGAGGGGGGGGGACTGTTGTTTGTTTACCTTTTTCTGGTGTGGCTTCCTGTGATGAAGATTCAGAGCCAGAGTCACCAGTGGTGTTTTCCTTGTTACTGTCTGTGCTGAGCTCACTTGATTTGGGTGGACTCTACAAAAACGAAAAAGAATAGGGCCTAAAACCATTACCAACATTTCAGGCTTAAGGCAGTATCTTAGGTTATTTGTCTGCAACATATAGGTTAAGAACGGTCACTGGGACTGGAAATTCCATCACTATGCAATGCAGTCATAAAGTTCCATCGCATGGCTGCATTGCTGATAGCAAATCTTGGCAGTTTCCATTGCCATCGTTAAGTGAGGATCACAGGTCATTAAGTGAGAACTTCTCTGTAACTTCCTATAACCAAAGTCAGGGGGAAGCCAGTAGAAAATCGCAAGTTCCAGACAGTTTGCATGCAGGCTGGCAAGCAGGCAGGTAAGCAGCTGCTGCTGGGCGTGGGGAGTGCCTGGAGGTGACCGACACAGTATGGCAGGACTGGGGTTGACTTACCAGATTGACTTGTGATCTTCCCTGCTGGCCTCTCCATCAACTTTGCTTGTGGGAAGCCAACAGGGAGGGTTGCAAATGGTGATTACAGGATGCTGCAACTATCGTTAACTGGGAGTTGGCTGCCAAGTGCCCAGATCATAGTCACATGACCGTGGGGGTGCTGGGACAGTCAGAACTTGGGAGTACCAGCAACAGCACTTAGACTTATATACCACTTCATAGTGCTTTACAACCTCTCTAAGTGGTTTACAGAGTCAGCATATTGCCCCGAATCTGGGTCCTCATTTTACCGACCTTGGAAGGATGGAAGGCTGAGTCAACCTTGACTCAGTCAGGATCAAACTGTTGGCAGTTGGCAGAATTAGCCTGCAATACTGCATTCTAACCACTGCGCCACCACGGCTCTTTTACCAATACCAGTCACAAATAATACTTTCAGAACTGTTATAACTTCAAGCATTTAGCAAACCAATTAATAAATCATCAGTATCTATTTGGGTGTAGCTCAGGCTTAGCTAATAGCTAATTGAGAGTTGATTTTGGTGGACTCAGAGATGACGTAGAGCAGTGGTTCTCAACCTTTTTAATGTCACGACCCCCAACTGGTCATAAGTCGAAGACTAAACCAGTCGTAAGTCGAGGACTAAACCGGTCATAGGTCGAGGACTACCCAACCAGTCGTAAGTCGAGGACTTTCCCTGCCCGGGAGTGCCGCGCATGTGTGGTGCCGCCCCCTGCGCCGGCCGAGGCGTAGCTGGCAAGCGGCAGAGACGGAGCAGGCCGACCACCGGCTGGGCCACCAGCTGGCCCAGCCCAAGGGAGGTAAGGCACCCGCCGGAAAAGGGGGAAAAATGGCGGACAGCCTTGCTTGGCGACCTGTGTGAAATGGTCGATCGATCCCAAATGGGGTCGCGACCCATAGGTTGAGAACCGCTGACGTAGAGCTATTTGTGAAGCTGAAAACATTTGCTACCTAAACTCCTGACAGAAAGATGAAGCAAGGCTAAATGTGAGGAACAGCTGTTTTTCTGTTTTACAGGATAGCCTCTGCTTCAATATTTATCCTACCATTCTCTACCTAATATCTGTGCAAGTGATGAGTGACCATCTAAAGGCTGCTACTGGCATGAGTGCACCTATGGGTGAGAGTGCTAATTCCATCCTGCCATTAGATTGCGGCCTGCCCCCAAGTCTATACACAGGGACAACAGTATCTCATCCTGGGTTCTTTGCAATCAGCTGGCAGAAAGCAGCCACTCCAGAACTCTAACACAAAGTACCAGCAGTCACTATAAAAAAAGATTGGCTCAAATCCCTACTCTACTCGAAAATGATCTTGGCCTATCGCCCTTATTCTGAAGGTAACACATGGGTTTGGAAAAGATAATAGGCAGAAGAAGAATTATATATGTTGCTGTGGCTGCATAGCATCGTTGCAGGTTTACAAAAATATAAATCAGGCATGAACAAACTGTAGCGCCACAGACACTAGTGCAGCTCCAATGAGTAGAGCAACATATATCCAAATCCATAAAAGCCCTCCAAAGCTGGACAGACTTACCAGCACTCTTTCGCTCATATTCTGCCCAAATACAAATTTGTTGGTGGAAGCATCGGCACTGTGTGTAGAGTTTTCTAAGCTGGAAGGAGAGAAATACTCTTTACAATTTGATGGAAAGAAAGCAAACCCTGCCTCTTTACACCCACAGTCCCTCTGCCACTTTGCTTAAGGAAAGGAGAAGTGAAAAGCAGTGAAAGTGAGGAAGTTGCTGACATCCTCCCCCACCTGGAGCTGATATACTGCAGGAAGTAGTTTGTAGCAGAAGGCATCTCAGAGCTTGGGAGCCAGGTGTTTTGCACATCAGCTGATTCATCCCCTTCATCTCCTAGCTGGGATAAGATGGGTGGCACTGAGATTGGGTAAGGTTCAGAGAACAACACAAAGCACAAATGTATATAAAATACTGGAAACTGCTTTGGATTAGTTAGCTAATTGGTCCATCTTAGAGTAGTATTGGATCCTCTGATTAGAAGCTGCTCTGAAGGAGTTCCAGCTACTCTAAAAGGCTCCCAACAGCCTTGAACTGGAGATTCCAGAGCTCCAGTGATGGAAATTCTGCATAACCTCCACCACTAAGCAAACAACTTGCTTCAGGTATGCAGAGATAGAGAGCTAGAGAGAGAAAGGGAGAGAGAGGGAGAGAGCAGGGGGGAGAGGAGGGGGAGAGAGAGGTTTACTCCCCATTCCATCTTCCATTCTGTTGTCTCTCTCATACAGACACTGATTTATGAAATAGCTGGAATGAAGGAAGACTGTTTTAGAATATAGCTCCTGAACAGAAAAAGAACAACCCTTCAATTAAAGTTGGTGCTCAAAATCAAGAGTAGATATGGAGCCTGAAGTTCTGTAGGAAGAAAGCCAGTCACGCAAGTGATACAATATATAATCTTCGATTCTAAGAACAATGCTTACGATTCATTTCTATCCCTCAGGGGTGCAGAAAAACTTCCAAGAGTGGCCCCAAAAATATGTTATGCAGGAGTCAGTATCAGAGATTCCAAAAGATCATTAAGTTCCACCTCTCCTTAATGAGGTAGGGTCACAACTAGTCTAAGCCTAAGCCTAAGCTAAGTAGAAGTTGCTTCATGTTAATGTCTAATAACAACACTTGAGTGTCTAATTACAAATACGGACCTATGGCAAGCATTCTTCCTTTTCTGATTGGCAGAAATTTACAGAATGAGGATAGTTCATTGACTGCAAATTTACAGAATGAGAATAGATCGTGCACAATTTTTCAAATCGTGACTGCCCTCTCTAGGAATGTCTGTGCATGATTAACCTGAGAGGGCAATTGAAAGGAATCAAACAGAACTGCACATCCCTTATCTAGTGCATCACTTAGCTATGAATGGCAACAGCTTTCTGGAGAGCCTGAAGCAGAGACAGATTCCTCTCCCATCATGATCCACTCAAGAATATATAACCAAAGCATCAGGAGTTGAAGGTTCTGCCTAAAACATGGGCATTGCCGCTGAGCTATTGCCCCCTTAACGTTTACCAGCAGTACCTGGACCCAAACTGGAAAAATACCTTCACTCTGTCTCTTAGGTTTTGCCCAAACACAAAGGATTGCTGTGTGTTCTGCTCTTTTTCACATTTTTCAGTATGTGAAGCATTGTTGGGTTTATTTTTCTGGCATGGGTTCTCCTAAACAAGAGAGAAAGGGGGAAGGGAGGGAGAACATAACCACAAGAAAAAGAAACCAGTGAAGAAAACTAGAAATGTGATTCCCTCCCCCTCTTCCCCTTCAATCTATTAAAACAATTTGGGCTAAGCTGGGTGTACGTGACTGGTCCAGGGTCACACTAAAAGTCTCATGGCCCAGCATGGACTTGAAGCCAGGCTTCATAGGTCAAACACTCAAGCCACTGTGCCTCACTGGTTTATCTGGAATCCACTATGCCAGAAGAGCAAAGGAATCTCGGGTACGGGATAATCAGTGGAGAGAAAATGCCATTTTCATATTTCATTGGAAGTAACAAACACAAATGTCCAAGAAGCTATTGGGAGTCCAGTTCACCTTGGAAAAGACTTTACCAGATGGCCCCGAACAACACAAACCCCGGTGCTGAAGCAAAAGAGCAAGAGACCCACCAACCTCCTTCCCAGATTCCATCTATTTCCCAAATGCCATCAACAGACTCACCATTTCTTCTGAATCGGGACTTTTCGGTATGGTATTAGTTGTGGGTTCAAATGTAGCAGCCAGAGGATCTGGAGGGATACTTACACCATTGGTTCCACTGCTTGGAACTATGATAAGAAACAACATGCAAGATGTAAAGGCTATCGCACCTTTATTTTTTGACCTTGCACTAAATCTAATATTACTCTGTATTTGTTGTAGAGATGGGAAGCCCAGATAGCTGGACCAGTTAGTACGTAACACTGTTAAACGTAATAAGTGAGCAGAGCTCAGTAAGATGAATTTGCATTGGGTCTTTCTAGTCTAACATTCTTTCGCTTATTGCAGTGTTTCCCAAACTTGACAATTTTAAGGCATGTGGACTTCAACTCCCAGAATTGGGAGTTGAAGTCCTCATGCCTTAAAATTGTCAAGTTTGGGAAACACTGGCTTATTGGATCACTCAGACAAATAAAAAAAACCTACAAACAGGACATGCCAAGATTACTTGAAATTTTTTTTGCAAAGGATTCACTGTCCACTGATTTTTTTTCAAAGTGATAGGACTTGATGACTCGATGACATTTCCCACCCCAAAGAAGTTACAGCTCATTCCTCAAAAATGAGGAAATGAGGAAAACCCAGTTCTGTTCTTCAGCTCCAGCTTCTGTTATATACTTCAACATGTACCCTTTAAGAAGGTCAATGCTTCTCTTTTTTCAAAAAGAGAAATATAAAATGATGCATCCAATATTTCCTCAGTACCAGGTAACATGGTTCTAGCAGCCTTGCAAATATTTCCATAACCCAGCCTTTGTTTGCATATCTTTATCAATCATCTGTGACTTGATACCCCCCCCTACACACACACACTGACGGGTATACACATATAACTTTAGATAAACACATGATATTCTGCTTGGAGGCAATTTACACTTGGATATTTAGAAACTGAGATTTATTGTAGTTTTGTGAGTCACTTTGCACACTGCTTCATGAACTGAAAAGCGAGCCGTTTTATACAGGGTCAAATTATAATTTCATCTAGACCACGGGTGTCAAAATCACCACGTCATGTGATGTGTCGCGACAGATTGTGACT